>NC_090265.1:1190171196-1190827863 GCF_040414725.1 Anabrus simplex
GCAAGGGCATTGGATAATTGTTATAATTATTATTAATGATGATTTTAACTTCAAGTACCACCCGACCGGTCCGGGATCGAACCTGCCATTCAGTCCGGATTATAACATGCATTTGGCGATTGTCTAGTCGATATGGTAAAGCTGTGCTCGATTAGCCTAGAATGACGTGTTTCCGGTTGTTCATCAGAAAGTCGAAAATATTGAAGGGATATTTCCATTTCTAGAAAGACACATGACCGTGAAGTTCACTCAGCCTACACAAAATATGAGTGGTAGATTAGTTCTTGGGGAAAAAGATGGCCGGGCTTTGAGCTGACTATTCATTCCCACTTAGGGATAACGGAAGCCTTTAACTTTCACTCGCATGGCCTGCATGGGCTGCACTGAGATGTGCAGTTTAGGTAGAAATCATGAAAATAATTTGACGAATATTTCAAAAATTTCAAGGGATATATTGCAATCCAGCGTGTTGAATTTCGAACAGTATCCAGTTTTCGGGAGATAGTGGGTTTGAACCCCACTGTCGGCAGCCCTGAAGATGCTTCTCCGTGGTTTCCCAAGTTCACACCAGGCAAATGCTGGGACTGTACCTCAATTAAAGTCACGGCTGCTTGTTTCCCACTCCTAGCCACTTCTTGTCCCATCGTCTCCATAAGACCTATCTGCCTCGGTGCGATGTAAAGCAACTTGTAAAGAAGAAAAAGAATTTCGAACAAAAATGTAAGGGGTAAGGTTAAAAATTGTAATTTCAAAAACAATAATGATGTTAGTTGGTAAGAGCTGGAAGACTGAACGAGAGCATTGTGGGACGTGAATTTTACCAAGGTACAGTATAATGATGATGATGATGATGATGATTGTTGTTTGATGGGGCCTAACATCTAAGGTCATCGGCCCCCAACAGTATAATGGGAAAGAGGTTAATTTTTCATGTAGGCTTAATGTAATATTCACTAAAAGTTGAAGAGGGTGCTTCAGAATAGTCGAGAGAGGGATTTTAATCCAAATTTCTCCCCAATGAAATTACCTGAGACTAGATGCACCCTACTCTCGTCGTGCTGACCACAAGACACCTCTTAATCTGCAGGCCTTCGGGCTGAGCAATGGTCGCTTGGTAGGCCAAGGTCCTTCAGGACTGTAATGCCATGGAGTTAGTTAGGTTAGTTAGATGCACCATACCTCCCAGTCCCTATTATGGTATTAAATTCAGCACAGACCTGGAGCCTACCGTGCAGGGAGCTACCGTGTAACTCCTGACTCAGGGCGGTGGATCGATATGTAGGGAGAGAAATCGATCAACTCAGCGATTTCCGAGTTGAGATCTGCTATATATTCCAAATCATTCGCAGACTTATTTGTTCCTACGTCTCTAGGTATTCAAATTGACTTTGGTGAACACGAGTGAAGATGGCTGGATGAAGGGTATCTTAAACATGAACTAGAGGTATATTATTATTATCATTATTAAACAGTACACAAATATGTGATACACTCTATATACAAGAATTTAATCAAACCATTGAAAGAATTAACACAGCTTTATGCATTTCACAAGAGCTTCCGTGTCTCAAGGGGCAGCGCACCGGCCTCTCAGAGCTGGAATACGTGGTTCAACTCCCGGTCACTTCACGTGAGATTTATGCTGGACAAAGCGGAGGCGGGACAGGTTTTTTCTCCGGGTACTCCGGTTTTCCCTGCCATATTTCATTCCAGCAACACTGTCCAATATCATTTCATTTCATCTGTCATTCATTAATCATTGCCTCAGAGGAGTGCGACAGGCTTTGGCAGCCGGTACAATTCCTATCCTCGCCGCTAGATGGGGCTTCATTCATTCCATTTCTGACCCGGTCGAACGACTGGGAACAGGCTGTGGATTTCATATGCATTTCACAGGCGTATGTCTAGTGTAGATGTTCCCACGAAACCCTCCAGTGATAAATAGATTGATTCGCTTCACGGAAGTCACAACTAGGAGAAGTTTGCACACCATACTTATAAAGCAGCAAAGCACATCGTCTGTGGTTGCTTCGGATTCCGTTCAGGGTAACTTAAGTTCATCGCGGGAGACAAAAAGAATGAGAAGAATATATTTGATCTAGCTCATACCAGAAGACACAGTGCATTGTAAACACTAGGTCTCTCCAGAGATGGATCTATGCAGACCTATGTATGTATGCATATCAAATAATGGATAAAAAAAATAGATTGGCCTATCTCTACAGACTGCTGTCATTTTCAGAACACTACTGCTGTCCGTTTGGGAATTTGACATCGTGATCATCAGTTCCGTGCAATTTATATCTTGTGAAGGCAGCCGGATAGCCGGTGTACTTACAGAGCCTAAATTAGTCGATCATTTAGACTTGGCATGGTAGAAGTCGACAAGATGGTGCGATTTGTCTGGTACTCAAAGGGGAACAATTAATTTCCAGGATGTCTGGCGATAGAATTCACAATCAAACCCAGGCCACCGTGGCAGACCTTGAGGTATCTCTGCTTATTGGAACATACATGTAATGAGTGACGCAAGTCAAATTAGCTGAGCCGGCACGTGATGATAAGCAGAGCTGTAGTTCACCTTCATGATAACTGTTCGGCGAGCCCCTTGTCCTCGACCTTATTCAATGTGACGTCTTGTTTACTCCAAATTTGACCGTCATTGCTGGTTTGTTCATTTAGAAATTAAAATTACGTCTAATACGCAATATGTCGGTAACGACAAGGGCACGTCTGAGAAAACGCAGGCTTGATAGCTGCTAGACCATAAACAGTCACTGCGAAGCACTCAATATTTTTGTGTTTAACATGATAAGAACATTTTTGGTCCGATATTATTTTTGAAGTGCTTAAATAATCAAGCGATTTAAAATGTCATCAAATTATTATCAAATCTCTCCAAAACTCAACGAAAAATACTGATTCTTACTACTATACTACTACTACTACTACTACTAATAATAATAATAATAATCTGGTTTCTTGGTTGAATGATCAGCGTAGCGGTCTTCTGTTCATAGAACCGCAGATTCGATTCCCGGCCGATGTAGGGATTTTAGCCATGTTTGGTTAATTCATCTGACTCTGGGACTGGGTGTTTATGATCGTTTTAATACAAACAACACGTATTTATATACAGCATTTACAAACCTCCACTGGAACACGTAAGAGTAAATAAATCCTCACCAGGTGAGTTGGCTATGCGGTTAGGAGCGCGCAGCTGTGAGCTTGCATCCGGGAGATAGTGGGTTCAAAGCCCACTCTCGGCAGCCGTGAAGATTATTTTCCATGGTATACCATTTTCACACCAGGCCAATGCTGGGGCTGTATCTTAATTAAGGCCGCGAACGCTTCCTTCCCATTCCTAGGCCTTTCCTGTCCCATCGTCGCCATAGGACCTATCCGTGTCGGTGCGACACAAAGCAACTAGCAAAAAGAGAAAAAAATCCTCTCACATAGAATTGACGTCAGAGTGGTTGCCCGCCGTAAAATTAGGCTTAATCAACTTTATTGTGTACCCTAGAATTGAGAAAAAGTCTAGGAAATAATAATAATAATAATAATAATAATAATAATAATAATAATAATAATAATAATAATAATAATAATAATAATAATAATCATAATAATAATCCAGGAGCTTGGACGGGAGTTTCTTGCTCTTCCCCTTATTATCCCGATTTTGTGCCCCCAGATTTCTATCTTTTCCGATCTCTATCGAACAATATGCAACGAAACTCCATTGACAATGAAAATGCTCTCCAACTTGGCTAGGGTACTTTCAACTTCAAACCAGCGGATTTCGTCAAGCGTGGAAATAAGGAATTGCCCCAGCGTTAGCAAAAAGGCGTTACTAATGGAGAGAATATGATACTTATTACTTTGTATATTCCATCTTACACGGCCGTCCCCACGATGTAGGGGTAGCGTGCAGATTACGAGGTCTTGTGTGATCGGCACGAGGAATCTTGTAGGCCGTTATTCTTGGCCTTCAATCAATCAATCAATCAATCAATCAATCAATCAATCAATCAATCAATCAATCAATCAATCAATCAATCAATCAATCAATCAATCAATCAATCAATCAATCAATCAATCAATCAATCAATCAATCAATCAATCAACCAATCAATCAATCAATCAATCAATCAATCGATCAATCAATCAATCAATCGATCAATCAATCAATCAATCAATCAATCAATCAATCAATCAATCAATCAATCAATCAATCAATCAATCAATCAATCACTCACTCAATCAATCAATCAATCAATCAATCAATCACTCAATCAATCAATCAATCAATCAATCAATCAATTAAATAAATTATCACCGATCTGCATTTAGGACTGTCACCCTGTTGGTAGATTCCCTATCAGTCGTTTACCTAGTCTTTTCTTAAATTATTTATAAGAACTTGGAAATGTATATAATATTTCTCTTGTTAAATATAGAGTGGACGCCGCTTATTATAATCACTCTGGGACGAAGATGATTTGATAACATTAATCGATTGATAACAGTAGCCGAAAAACAAAAATTGATAGGTAGCCTACTGTATTTATTCATAACCTACATGCACTACAATGACACAGATACCGGTACACAGCACTCCAATACAGTTAACTGTTTTCAGCTATGTAAAATAGTCTCTAATTGTTGTTTCTTCTGGTTGTCTGTCAAAAGTCCATTAATGAATGTTTCGTATTCATAATGTTTTTGGAAGTCCACTGACCTACGCTGAACACCTCGTCGCAAGATATCTAGCGCCTGTCACGTTTCAGCATTCGTTGGTGTTCGGGAAGATTCGGCAATATCGTCATCATCAGCATCGTTATCTTCGGCTCCGTGCGCTCATCATTGTTCATCCATTCCTGAAATTCATCTTCCGTTAAGTCTGTTGGACAAAGTTCAACATTCTCCTCTCCTTCTGGTAACTCTCTTGTATGCATTCGACTAGCATACTCGTACTTGAGAACGAAATCCTTGAAAGCAAATGTAATAACATAAACCGAATTTATGATCACAATAAACGGAAGATTTTCAATGTTTCAGTATTTGTCCGTAAGGGACTTCATAAAAGTGATTATATAATACTGTTGATAACATTATCCGCGATTACAATAAACGGCGTCCACTGTATTCCATACTAATCATTCTTTCTATAAATGAATATTTGCCTCCGTTCATCCTCTTGAATTCCAACTTTCCGTAGCGGGCCCCTATATCACCGCCAGGTAGCTCCTCAAGTGTAATCAGGCGGGCTGAGTGGACCTCAAACAAGCCCTCACATCCAGGTAAAAATCGCTGACCTGGCCGGCAATCAAACCCGGGGCCGCTGAGTAAGAGAGGGGCACGCAACATGGCTGCATGCTCGTCAATTTCGACGTTCCGTTTCACTTTAGGTCAACTAGCTGGCAGAGTAAACTGAATCCCTCTTGGGAGTCTATGACTGACTTTTCTTAATTAATTTTGTTGGGTGAACATCATGTGTGTTACCAGAGGTATTTTACATACCGACATCGTATAACATGCAGTGTTCGACCCTTCAAAAATCTGTTTACATCTGCCGGGTTTGAACCCTTGATCTTGGAATCTGGAGGTGGACACTGTACGACTGACCCACAGAGGCAACCACATATAATGGATATGTTACTGGCGAGTTGGCCGTGTGGTTAGGAGCGCGCCGTGGAGTGCTTGTATGCGGGAGATAGTGGGTTCGAACCCCACTGTCGGCAGCCCCAAAAATGGTTTTCCGTGGTTTCCCATTTTCACACCAGGCTGTACCTTAATTAATGCCACGGCTGCTTCCTTCCCAATCCTAGGCCTTTCCTAACCCTTCGTCGCCATATGACCTATCTGTGTTAGTGCAACGTAAAGCAAATTAAAAAAGAAAAGTTTGTACCTTCCTCGTATTTCATACTATCACGAAAGTATGCATCAACTTGAACGATATATCGTTAATAGAAAAAGTCGAATGGGGCTATGCAGGGGTCATGGTCGTAAGTGTTAACTCGAGAAAGAGCCGCGTAGTAGGCACCCTATCTTTTCAGTACGTCATTTTCCAGTAGCTCCAGTAGCGTGAAACAAACCTCACGATGCTCACAATGAGAAGCTCCCGACTCTCATCATTGGTCATTTCCAACATTTTGGAATTCCGAAAAGCCGCTCTACCCTCTCGAACGCGTTTTCTATAATTTTGAAACCATTTATCGTCCATATGCCGCGACATTTTGCGAAAGAAATACATTTTTCACACTTCTTCACACCAGAATTTTCTCAAATGTTCTCTGTTCGAATGCATTTCGTCTTATACTTACATATCTCACCGAGACAAATTAGACGACACCTCGCCACGACCTGCTACCAGCGCGGAGTCCTGAACTACACTCATTGTTAGACGCGCGGCACGGTGACTTTAACACCTCAAGATGGCACTATTGTATCACCCGATAACGTCATGCCTAGGTCAGGCTCTTGTTTCTAGATACATTGCTCCTTCTTCTGTATCACTGAACACCGTTGTCGCACGTGCTGTCTGGAAATTAATTATTATTTCTATTTTCAAACTTTCATGCCTTTGTTACGTTCACCGGCCCAAGTACGGTTTCAAATCTAAGAAGTATCTTACTTAAAAAAAGAGGCATAAACGACTACTATCATGCAGTTTACCACATAAAAAGTAGCTTGTATAATTATTTTTTATAGGAATAACCGGGCCTCAGGTGAGATGGTTTCCTCGACTATGAGAGACCTTGTCTTTACGACGAAGCCCCGGTCTACAACATATATACAACCCGCCCTACTTAGCTGTAGTGTGGATAGGTTACTTGCCCCTAATTCCGTGTGTAGTAGTTCATTTTATACGTATTACAAGCGAGTACTGAGGTATGACGTCAGTAGTCGTGCTGGTGTACTCATGCTAAGTCTACACGCTTCCTATACGATGTTTCCAAACTAATTTCTGTCGATTTTATGTCAAGTAACCACTGCTTATGGTCAAATATATCATGTAGCTATTTTGGTTTCCCAAACAAATGAATTAATTAATATTAGCATTTTGTTACCCCATGTATTAGGTAAAACATTGCCGGGCTGAGTGGCTCAGACGGTTGAGGCGCTGGCCTTCTGACCCCAACTTGGCAGGTTCGATCCTGGCTCAGTCCGGTGGTAACTGAAGGCGCTCAAATACTTCAGCCTTGTGTCGGTAGATTTACTGGCACGTAAAAGAACTCCTGTAGGACTAAATTCTGGCACCTCGGCGTCTCTGGAGACCGTAAAAGAGTAGTTAGTGGGACGCAAAGCAAATAACGATATAAACAGGTTGGGTATCAAGTGGGATAGAGTGGTACTTTGCTTCCAGGAATTAGCCTGACATTCATTTCTGCTGTAGATTGCGTCAACCCAAGGGCAATGTGCCACTCCAGAAGTCAAAATCTCATTTATAATATTTTTTAGTCTTCTTGACGGTAAATCGATCCACATTCTTTCTTGGGAATCGAGACTCGGCTATTATTTAGTTTTATATAATGTAAAACGTATCATAGTGTAATTATATTGAAAAAACACGCCTTAGACCGAGAAATTGAAATTCTACGGTCCTACCTTGGATGCACCACTAACCGGTGACTTTCCCAGTGTGCAAAAGCGGGAACTGAATTTATTATAAGTTCGAGTTATTTTAATAAGAAAAAGTTCCTGTTGAAATATAATTATATAATATCAGGTGTAATTACAAACTCGTCCGGCTCTTTGGCTGAATGATCAACGTAGTGGTATTTGGTTTGGGGGGTCACGGCTTCGAACCCTGGTAGGGCTAGGGTGACCTTAGGGACCAGATAAGCATCCTCATGACCATCGAATTAATACGTGGGTAGATCTGCTACAGTGTGCTGGAGGTGAAGAAATGGGTAGACATGATCTGACGGCAGGTTCCCGTGCAGTTCACCAGTGAGGGACGTTTGGTATAGATGTATCAGCGGTTCCACTTCATTCTACGTGAACAGTTCCCATACGACGATACCACCACCACCCCGCTGCCAAGAGGAGTCGATTCTCCATTGCGTTATGAGATTGGTGAGAGACCCGTACCCTGCCATTGGCGTGTACCAGTTGGTATCTTGTCATCTGTCCAAGGGACCATTTTCCATACTTCCAGAGTCAATGGCCGTGTTCCTTTGGCCATGTCCGTCTTTGTGCCGTGAGAAGAGGTACCCTAGTGGGTACCACTCCACTGTCTGGCTCTATGGATAAATGGTTAGCGTGCTGCCCTATGGTCACAGGGGTACCGGGTTCGATTCCCGACAGGGTCTAGAATTTTAACCATAATTGGTTAATTTCGCTGGTACGGGGGCTGGGTGTATGTGTCATCTTCATCATCATTTCATCCTCACCACGACGTGCAGATCGCCTACGGGCGTCAAATCAAAAGACATGCATCTGGCGAGCCGAACTTGTTATCGGACACTCCCGGCACTAAAAGCCATACGCCATTTCATTTTACCACTCTACTGCCAGGATGTAGCTCTTGATGATATGGCTGCTTACATTTCACTGTTGTCCAGCATTGAATCTGCAAGTTGCCTGTCTGTCCACTCGTACCACCATAGTTAGCCCTGTCATCTACCCGTTGCACACCACGGCAGTTGACCTTGGTGGCGGCGATTTTGCCTGAATCCATGTAATCAAGGTAAACCCTTAACACAGTGGCCCATGCAAAGCGCAATGCCTGTACCGTTTCGGGGATGAAGTGGCCCATGCGTCTGGCACCAACAATGCGCTGAGATTTCGTGTCTTGTCCATTGCCGGGCCGATCACGGAGCCATTTTACCAAAACGACAGCTATCGTTAATTGCTCGTCGGTATATAAACTAAAGCACAACCCGGCTGTTCCTGTACTTAAATACTAAGTTTCGAGAAATTAAGTTTAGCTTGCTCCTCGTGAGGTCGTAACAAGCAAACAAAACACAAAGAAACAGATAACATGAACTAAACCTACTTTCAACTTTCGAAAACCTAATTTGAGATCAAAACGAAGCCTTACAACATGAAGAGAAGTACTTTGGGAAGAACTGTGCTTGTTCAAAGAATATGGATACGAAAAGTAATAAGAGGTGAAACATTGAACGGCATCGGAACTTCTCGCTACCGTAACAGCGTCGAGGTGCTTATATATTATTCAGAGCGAGAATTCCTTGATGTATTTTGTATAGTCGTTCAAAAACAGAATGCCCACGTGATACTGTATTTCCTCATATTTAATATTTCATCAGGCTTAGCTTTAATTATTATAAACAGGGTTAGGATTTTTGGTGCAAATTTCAGATGAAAAAAGGAAGGAAAGAGGTGCTCAAATAAGGTAAAAAAAGGGAACAAAAGGTGGTGGTTTATTCAACTAATTCAACGATTTCTCTTTCCTCTATTCTAGTTTATTGAATTACGAACAAGTACATCAAATTATCACACATGAAAAGAAGGAAAAAACATGAAACTGCTGTACTTCAAGACATTAAGCATCTCTGCATTTTAAAAGTAAGTTTGTTTCTATTAGGGGAGAGAAATGCCTTTGCAGGTGCTAAAGCTTCTTTCGACATCCACAGAAACCGGTGGGGGAAACCTTGTATTCACTCGGAATGGCAACTCTACAGATGTACGAATTCCTCAATGTCTGTATTCTTCTGAAGACTACTCAAGTTTGTCTTTGGCAAAGCCATCTAACTGCTCCCTCACGGAAGTAAAAATATCCCATTGTTTTTTTTCTTTTCTAGACCTTGTTCTTCTAACCATTGATTGGAATATTGATTTTCCAATTTTAGCGTGGATAACACACCTATAACCTCGGATTCGGCAAGATTGCACTCTTTACTGGCAAATGACATAACTTATCAAAGCTTAATAGGGGATAGAATTGGGACCCGATCGAATGCCTCTTCCAAATATAAGGGGGCTAGATGGACTGTCTTTCTTTTCTCCCTGTGCCTCTATGTCAACAGTCAGGTGGAGTGGATTACATCTATTATACCGCAGCATTTCACGCTGGTTTGATGAGATAGTAACGATGCTGCATAGACGGGTGTCAGTGACACATTGAAATATATTCAGCTTGTGGCAGAGGAGGTGTTCAGGGCGGTAAGTTACTCAGGCGGTCACATCGCCAGATTGGCACCGTTAAGCTTGTCTGCCAGGCAAGTGGAATCTCGTTGTTCTCAATGAAATTGTTGAAGCCATCTGCTAGGAATTCCGCTCCACGTAGCCCCATCCTTATCGAGAGGTCGACAGGAATGTCATCAGGTCCTGTGGCCTTGCCTTCTTTCATGGCACGGATGGCAGCCATGACATCAACAGGCGTGACCACAGGCACTGAACCCTGGACTGGGTCAGCGGTGAGAATAGGTCAGTGTGCGAGCTCCTCGTTGCAAATGCTATCAACGTATCCATCAAACACTTCAAAATGCCGGCAGGTCTCCGCAGGAGCGTTCTATGTACGTCTTGATGTGTAGTACATGAGCGGTGTACTGTGTAGCCCGATGACGGGACCTGGCTACTCTACACACACCATTGGCCCCCTCAGGCCTGTGCAGCTGTTCAAAAAACACATGAGGATGTGCGGATTTGGTGGCACCAACGACCCGTTTGGAGGGAGATTTGTGCTCTCTATAGCGGGCTAGGTCAGCGTCGGTGCCAGACTTCTTGAAGGCGGTCTTCTTGAGTTTCGCTGCAACACGTACCTCTTCGTTACACCACGAGACCTGTTTATCAATAAAACGCCTTCCTGGATTTGATACTTCCAGTACAACTATGACTTCATCCGAATTTTCTCAGCAGTCTTGTCCCATGTTAGGTCTATGCTACCCTGATGCAATCTTTCAATATGTATGTGTCTCAAAGGCGCTCTAGTCGTCAGCGTCTTGGAAACGTGTACTAATCCAATCGATAAGACCCGGAAAGAAAGGCTGGTAATTCCACGATTGTTATTATTATTATATTATTATTATTATTATTATTATTATTATTATTATTATTATTATTATTATTATTATTATTATTATTATTATTATTATTATTACAGTTTGCACCGGGCGAGTTGGCCATGCGCGTAGAGGCGCGCGGCTGTGAGCTTGCATCCGGGAGATAGTAGGTTCGTATCCCACTATCGGCAGCCCTGAAGATGGTTGGTTTTCCGTGGTTTCCCATTTTCACACCAGGCAAATGCTGGGTCTGTACCTTAATTACGGCCACGGCCGCTTCCTTCCAACTCCTAGGCCTTTCCTATCCCATCGTCGCCATAAGACCTATCTGTGTCGGTGCGACGTAAAGCCCCTAGCAAAAAAAAAAAATTACAATTTGCTTTACATACCACCGACACAAATAGGTCTCATGGCGACGATGGGACAGGAAAGGGCTAGGAGTGGGAAGGAAGCGGCCATGGCCTTAGTTAAGTTATAGCCACGGCATTTGCCTGGTATGAAAACGGGAAACCACTGAAAACCATCTTCATAGCTGCCGAGAGTGGGGTTCGAAACCACTATCTCTCGAATACTGGATACTGTCTACACTTAAGCGACTGCAGCTATCGAGCTCGGTATTATTATTATTATTATTATTATTATTATTATTATTATTATTATTATTATTATTATTATATTATTATTATTATTATTATTATTATTATTATCATTCTTCTTATTATTATTATTTTAATTATTATTATATAGTCTGTACAAGTGAAATGTTTTGGACCTGCGATTATTATAAGTGGTTCATGACCACTGTCCTCATATTTCCATGGAGAGAACGTGCAACCAGTTAACGTTTGTAAACGTCAGGATTCGAACCATAGGCCTCGGAACAGTGCAGCTCCCCAGCTCCATTGTGGACTGTGAGTTAATGCTAGAGAAGTGAATAACATTCATATCTGTCAGGTGATATCTTCCATCTCATTCAACTACAATGTTATATAATGTGCCATGTGCGACAGGTGTTAATGTGTTTGTAACGCTGTTTTGCGACACTTTCGCGCGAAAAATCGCTAAGTAGGTAACTCAGTTTATACTGTGCTCTGAGCAGTTATCGTGCAATTCTTAATTTCCGTGAAACTAATGTGAGTCATTCGGGTGAACAGAATGTCTTATCATGGTTAAGTTATGCAGGCAGACAAACAACGGCATTTGTAAAAGATATCACCACTTACAGTATTTACTGGACAAATACCACCTCGCCAACACTAGTCGACATGAAGTAGAAAAGGAAGCGATAACGGAGATCTTCGTGATAACAGTTATGATGTTGGTATTAGTGACGTTCAGTATTTGTGGAGGAGGATAAATTGGCGGAAGAGGAGACAGAGCAGAGGACAAGTTCGAATGGCCTTAATATACAATAGAATATAACAACGAAAATATGTTGCCAGGACGTTAACATTTGGACCTTTCCTACAATAGGTATGATATTTGTTAGTTACCTAGACTAGGCGGTAAAGGTGTGTTCAGTTCATTTGGAAGGACGTGGGTTCAATTCCCCGCCAGGAAGATGAAAAATATAGACGCGGATTTCCACTTATGGAAAGTTGGGTTCACTTAGCCTACACCAGGAATGAATACCGAGTTAATTATTATGGCCAAAGGCAGTGATGCACGAGTACAACACTCTATTCCATTTACAAGGAACACACACACCCATGTCCGAACAAGCAGAATCGCTGCTACTACTGAAACGTTTTCATTCCTCCCCTGAAGGGGGCGGCGGGCCTCTTAGACGGTGACGGTCTAAGATGCACGGAGAAGGTGAGAAAGCTGGCGGCCGTGGCCTATCCTAGGAACTGTGCCGACATTGGCCTTGGTGCAGGAGAATGGAAAACCACGGAAAAACCACAGAAAACCATTCTCAGGTCAGCCGGTTGATTAGACGGTCAGAGTGCAGAGCTGTTGGACCACGGACCAGCTGTAGCCACTAAAGGGCCGAGGCCCACGCTGCAATCTGCATCTGCCGACCGCAGAATCGCGTCAGAATTCAGTTGAAGGTCACGTACATGGCCCTGCTTTCAGGAGTGACAATTACTCTTGTTGTTCGTCAGTAAAACTCCGTAGTTTCGCACTAGAGGGCTCTGCTGCATCACGCTTTGCGCGCAACACGCTGCGTCAATCGGGACAAGTGTTGCCATCTTAACTGATTTCCCGCTAAGTCTGGTGCATTCTAAATCCTTCTAGCGACGAAGAAATATATTTAGCACCTAGAGGAATTTTGATGTGTGAGCGGTTTTTCTGCTGGCTTTGTAAAACGTAATGTCACTCATTTATGGCATACATATCACTGAATCAATTTTAATTGGGGAAAACTAGAATGTACCTAGTCCCTGGGGGCAAGTACCACTACTGTTGTTTCTCAGATGTGCCTACCCGAACCTGTAAATCCCCTTCATGTGATTAGAAAGTGCCGTCCTTTTATTGGACGAGCTCTATATTCCTTTGTATGTATTTATTAGTTCATCTTTGGTGTCTGTGCGGTACAGACTCGTTTCTATCGCAGCTCCGTGGGGGGCATTTTTTCAGAGTATTTAGTATTCTAGTGACTTTCATCAGTGTGTTGTGCGTGCATTCTGCATTTCTTACGTTTAAATTATGTGTTATCTGTACCTCAATGACACGTAGCAGTGAGCCATTACTGTACTTGCTGTGTGCGTACGTTTAAATGTGAGTGTTTTATAAAAAAAATCTAAAACCACAATACATCCAAACATTTAGGAGTGAATGGTTGAAGGATAATTTTTTTCGAAGACTGGGAAAGAAGGAGTCATTTATGTGAAGTGTAAATTTTGTAGATGTACATTGGGCTCGCCATAAAGTGACTAAAAATCTTGTAAAAGTAAAACGCATTATTGAAGTGGCGAACATATTGTCTCCAGCGCGACAACATGTTATCATTTTTCCGAAATTAAGCACAGTTATTAAATCAAAATCTGCAGAGACCAAAGCAGCCTTATTTATTGCGGATCACTGTATTTTGTTAACCACTGATCACTTTAGTGAAGTTTGGAAGACAATGTATACACGCTCGGTTGTTGCTAGAGATTTTCAAATCCATAGGACGAAATATAGTGCAATAATTAAAAACGCACTTGGCCCTCATTTCATAAATGAGTTGAAAAAATACATGTAGGTGTTGAGGATGAGTCATTTGCATGTTTTCTTACGTCCTTTATTAGGAGCAAATAACAATAACAGTGTCCCCTGCCTGTCGTAAAAGACGACTAAAAGGGGCTCCAAGGGCTCTTAACTTGGGAGTGTGGTTTGGTGACCACGAGGCCCTTAGCTGATTCCAGGCATTACTTCCACTTACTTCCTCTATCCTATCAGACCTCCCTTGCGACCCTGACGGTATTAGAGCACTCGAGGCCTAGGGAGTCTTTCACTTTCGCACCCTCCGTGGCCGTTGCTTTCTTTTGGCCGGTACCTTCATTTTTCGAAGTGTTGGATCCCTTCCATTTTTTCTCTCTGATTAGTGTTATAGGCCAGAGTATGGTTGCCTAGCTGCACTTCCTCTTAAAACAATAATCGCCACTAACAGTGACAGGACACGCACATTGCAATAGAATGGATCTCTGAACCGATGTCCGCCTCCATGGGGTAACGGTTAGTGTTATTAGCTGCCGTCCTCGGCGGTCCGGGTTCGCTTCCCGGTACTGCCAGAAATATAAAAATTGCAGAAGGGTTAAAATGGTTAAAATGGTACATGCAGCTCAACTCCATGGGAAGGGGGGGGGGGTGAGTAAAAAGAGCTGCACCACCTCGGTATGAGGACACGAGTTTACTTTATTTACTGAATTGATGTACATCGTGAGGCAAGGATTAGGTGAAAAATCATTAGCGTCTGGAGGTCGGACAATCAAGATCACTTACTGCAGAGGAACAATACATTGTGAATGAGTTCATTGACTGATGATGAGGGAAGAAATACGGAAGTTGAAAGTTTATGAAGAAGCAAGACTGTGATTTATTTATCATGATTTAACGTAAAACATTTGTTATAGATCGTTATGGTGATCATTGTTTTAAGGGGAAGTACAACTTTTTTCAATTGGTTTTACGTAGCACCGACTCTGATACGTGTTATGGCGACGATGAGATAGGAAAGGGCTAGGAGTGGGAAGTAAGAGGCCGTGCCCTTAATTAAGGTACAGCCCGAGCATTTGCCTGGTGTGAAAATGGAAAACTACGGAAAACCTTCTTCAGGGCTGCCGACAGTGGGGTTCGAACCCACTATCTTCCGGATGCAAATTCACAGCTGCGCGTCCCACTGCACGGCCGACTCGCCCGGTAGGAAGTACAATCGCTAACACAGAATTGAGATAAAAATGTGTCAGAATCGCACGATACATTCCTGCTGCATATAACACTACGTTGTCTATCCATAATCACACCTTCCATGAGTATCGCTATCACGCCGGAAAGTCGGAGAAATGCTGACCTGTTGCTATATATTATTCAGAGCGAGAATTCCTTGATGTATTTTGTATAGTCGCTCAAAAAAAGGAATGGCCACATGATATTGTATTTCCTCGCACTTAATATTTTATCAGACAGCTTTAATTATTATAAAAAACCGAGCTCGATAGCTGCAGTCGATTAAGTGCGGCCACTGTCAGTATTCGGGAGATAGTAGGTTCTAATCCCACTATCGGCAGCCCTGAAGATGGGTTTCCGTGGTTTCCCATTTTCGCACCAGATAAATGCTGGGGCTGTACCTTAATTAAGGCCACGGCCGCTTCCTTCCAACTCCTAGGCCTTTCATATCCCATCGTCGCCATAAGACCTATCTGTGTCGGTGCGACGTAAAGCCACTAGCTTATGCTTAGTGTGGACTTCCGTTTACGAGTGCTTCATATTCGGGAGATAGTGGGTTCGATCCCCACTGTCGGCAGCCCTCAAGATGGTTTTCTGTGGTTTCCCCATTTTCACATCAAGGAAATGCTGGGCCTGTACCTTAATTAAGGCCACGGCCACTTCCTTCCCTCTCCTAGCCCTTTCCTTTTCCATCGTCACCATAAGACCAATCTATGTCGGTGCGACGGAAAGCAAATTTAAAATAAAATGTTTTTATAAAAATAGAATTCACCTCCTCTGTAGATACAAGCCCTGACGACACCCACAACAAACATTACATTCATGAATTCCATAGTTTTTGAGAGAAGTGTACCTGTGAAGAACTTCGAAAGCAGAGATTGTTACAATTTACATAGCGGATTTTGTAGGCACAGCTTCGGAATGCCTATATCTGAATGTATTATTATGTGAGTGATGGCGAGTTGCTTAATCAGACAAACCCCATTACCTTATGCTTAGTACCGGGCGAGTTGGTCGTGCGCGTAGAGGCGCGTGGCTGTGAGCTTGCATCCGGGAGATAGTAGGTTCGAATCCCACTATCGGCAGCCCTGAAGATGGGTTTCCGTGGTTTCCCATTTTCACACCAAATAAATGCTGGGGCTGTACCTTAATTAAGGCCACGGCCGCTTCCTTCCAACTCCTAGGCCTTTCCTATCCCATCGTCGCCATAAGACCTATCTGTGTCGGTGCGACGTAAAGCCACTAGCTTATGCTTAGTGTGGACTTCCGTTTACGAGTGCTTCATATTCCAGGAGAAGTAAGTTAATGGTTTCAAAATTTCAATCTGGTAATGGCGACCTGGACATAATTTTGCCAAACAAAAAAAAAACACGATTCCATCTCTTTAACATGTTTCAAGTACCTAAGCCTTTAAAAAATTACATACGGACATAATGGTAATTCTCATTGATCTTTCATCAGTACAAAGAACAATATTACATTACACGAATTATGCACGAGGAATGTCAGGAGATTGCACAGTATTGTTCTGGTCACCAACATCAGCCGATCTCAACCTAATTAATAATAATAATAATAATAATAATAATAATAATAATAATAATAATGTTATTTGTTTTACGTCCCACTACTCAACCTAATTAAGGCATTTATTAGATATCAGGGATCAGCGAGTTGACTCGCATTAAGCCTAACACTGCTTGATCCATCAGCTCGAGAAACTCGTAATCAACATAAAATCAGTATAAGGCGAGGTGTGATAATACTTTGTCCATCATTGGAAACGTAGCCTCGAGTAAGGTTACATGTGGGCACTAACCAGCAATGTACGCAACAACAACAACAACAACAACAACAACAACAGGGATTTAAGTTGACGGAATGAAAGAAAAATGCGAGAATTATTCGCATAAAAGACGACTAGGAACTGGAAGATATCCTGAAGAATTTTTCTTAGACTTTTTTATCGCCTCGGAACTTGAGTGAGTAAATTACACAAAATTACATTGGCTACACCGGCTTGGCAGACCAAGAGTGTGGGTACGGATCCGAGCGTTGCCAAAGAATTTTACCTCGACCTTGACCTTGAGAGAAAGTGAATAAGTACATCTCCACCGGCGATGTAAACACAAAGTACATGGCCAATGCGTTTTGTTCCTGGGTAAAACATTCTTCATCACAAGAAAAATACGCACGATATTTTTTGAATTATATTAGCTTTGTCACTGCAAGCGTGTACAAATCGTGGTCTCCAAAACTTCTTTCTGTCAGCCTGACCAATGGAAGAAACAGCAAGAAAGTGGGCATAATTATTGTGCTTTCTCTTTCTGTTACAGTAGTAGTAGTATTTTAAGTATGATGACTCTCATAAGTCACATATCATCAAAATTTCTGCACTTACTATCGACTCAATAGCGTTTTACTTCCGGCATGATTCGCTGTTGCTCACACTTGTTGGTACAGTGAAGTGTAAACATCACATCGTTTGTTTCTCTTCCCTCCAACTGCTGTAGATTTTAAGACACATCAAGGTGTTGTAAATCATTTGATTCACGTCTGTCCAACTGCTGTAGATTTTAAGACACATCAGCGTGTTGTAATTTATTTGTTTCACGTCTGTCCAACTGCTGTAGATTTTAAGACACATCAAGGTGTTGTAAATCATTTGTTTCACGTCTGTCCAACTGCTGTAGATTTTAAGACACATCAAGGTGTTGTAAATCATTTGATTCACGTCTGTCCAACTGCTGTAGATTTTAAGACACATCAAGGTGTTCTAAATTATTTGTTTCACGTCCCTCCAATTGCTGTAGATTTTAAGACACGTCAAGGTGTTGTAAATCATTTGTTTCACGTCTGTCCAACTGCTGTAGATTTTAAGACACATCAAGGTGTTGTAAATCATTTTATTCACGTCTGTCCAACTGCTGTAGATTTTAAGAGACATCAGCGTGTTGTAAATTATTTGTTTCACTTCCCTCCAATTGCTGTAGATTTTAAGACATATCAAGGTGTTGTAAATCATTTGTTTCGCGTCTGTCCAACTGCTGTAGATTTTAAGACACATCAAGGTGTTGTAAATCATTTGATTCACGTCTGTCCAACTGCTGTAGATTTTAAGAGACATCAGCGTGTTGTAAATCATTTGTTTCACGTCTGTCCAACTGCTGTAGATTTTAAGACACATCAAGGTGTTGTAAATCATTTGATTCACGTCTGTCCAACTGCTGTAGATTTTAAGACACATCAAGGTGTTCTAAATTATTTGTTTCACGTCCCTCCAATTGCTGTAGATTTTAAGACACATCAAGGTGTTGTAAATCATTTGTTTCACGTCTGTCCAACTGCTGTAGATTTTAAGACACATCAAGGTGTTGTAAATCATTTGATTCACGTCTGTCCAACTGCTGTAGATTTTAAGACACATCAAGGTGTTGTAAATTATTTGATTCACGTCTGTCCAACTGCTGTAGATTTTAAGAGACATCAGCGTGTTGTAAATTATTTGTTTCACTTCCCTCCAATTGCTGTAGATTTTAAGACACATCAAGGTTTGTAAATTATTTGTTTCACGTCTGTCCAACTGCTGTAGATTTTAAGACACATCAGCGTGTTGTAAATCATTTGTTTCACGTCTGTCCAATTGCTGTAGATTTTAAGACACATCAAGGTTTGTAAATTATTTGATTCACGTCTGTCCAATTGCTGTAGATTTTAAGACACATCAAGGTTTGTAAATTATTTGATTCACGTCTGTCCAATTGCTGTAGATTTTAAGACACATCAAGGTTTGTAAATTATTTGTTTCACGTCTGTCCAATTGCTGTAGATTTTAAGACACATCAAGGTTTGTAAATTATTTGATTCACGTCTATCCAATTGCTGTAGATTTTAAGACACATCAAGGTTTGTAAATTATTTGATTCACGTCTGTCCAACTGCTGTAGATTTTAAGACACATCAGCGTGTTGTAAATTATTTGATTCACGTCTGTCCAACTGCTGTAGATTTTAAGACACATCAAGGTGTTGTAAATCATTTTATTCACGTCTGTCCAACTGCTGTAGATTTTAAGAGACATCAGCGTGTTGTAAATTATTTGTTTCACTTCCCTCCAATTGCTGTAGATTTTAAGACATATCAAGGTGTTGTAAATCATTTGTTTCGCGTCTGTCCAACTGCTGTAGATTTTAAGACACATCAAGGTGTTGTAAATCATTTGATTCACGTCTGTCCAACTGCTGTAGATTTTAAGAGACATCAAGGTTTGTAAATTATTTGATTTACGTCCCTCCAATTGCTGTAGATTTTAAGACACATCCAGGTTTGTAAATTATTTGATTTACGTCCCTCCAATTGCTGTAGATTTTAAGACACATCAAGGTTTGTAAATCATTTGTTTCACGTCTGTCCAACTGCTGTAGATTTTAAGAGACATCAAGGTTTGTAAATCATTTGATTTACGTCCCTCCAATTGCTGTAGATTTTAAGACACATCAAGGTTTGTAAATTATTTGATTTACGTCCCTCCAATTGCTGTAGATTTTCAGACACATCAAGGTTTGTAAATTATTTGATTTATGTCCCTCCAATTGCTGTAGATTTGAAGACACATCAAGGTTTGTAAATCATTTGATTTACGTCCCTCCAATTGCTGTAGATTTTAAGACAAATCAATGTTTGTAAATCATTTGATTTACGCCCCTCCAATTGCTGTAGATTTTAAGACACATCAAGGTTTGTAAATTATTTGTTTCACGTCCCTCCAATTGCTGTATATTTTTAGGCGACATCAAGGTGTTGCTTTTTGTTCCGACGGAGTTCGAATCTACAATTTGACTAGTTTCGTCCAGTTGATCCATATTGACTGTTACAGTTCGTGTTTCTTTTATTAGATCCGTCTTGTTAATGCCTAAATATACAACCACAAATTGTTGTTTGCGTTAATTCTAAGAGTACATGTTTTTGTTCTTAATTTTACAAGTTGCTTTACGTTACACCGACACAAATAGGTCTTATGGCAACGACGGGATAGAAATGGGCTGGGAATGGGAAGAAAGCGGCTCCAGCATTTTACCTGCTGTAAAAATATGAAACCGCGGAAAACCATCTTCAGGCCTCCATGTGAAGGATCAAGAGATCGAAGTAGCATATCAACTAATCAAAGACAGTTACAGGGTGATTTATATAAACCAGGGGGTTTTGAAAACGACTCCATTTTTGTCTGTTAACAGACAGAAAGATGCAGCTGGGCCCCAAACATGAAGAAACTGAGAGAGATTCACTTCCCATCACAACAGGTGTTGAAAATGACCTCCATCTTTCTGTAGACACAGCCGTATCCGTCGCTCCATGCTTCTGGAAGGTCGCTGCAAGATTTCTCCGCCTTTTACATTGATTTCAGTTAGGATGTTGGTCTTCAAATGTCAATTGTTCGTGGTTTATTTCGATACACTTCATCCTTGAGATAACGCCATAGAAAATAATAATAATAATAATAATATGATCTTGGCGCCCATAAATTCTTAGAGATTACTCTGTCTTCAAAGAAGCTGCTGATCAGCGCGAGAGACTCAGTTGACGTATGGCCCTGAGTTAGCTGAATGTCGTCTAGTTGCTCGACTAATTGCAGGAAAATGTTCTTGTATCTGTCTGTATTCATCGTATCCGAGAAGAAGAATGGACGCACTGTTCGGTTTGCCGAGACTGCACACCTAACTCCGACGACCTTCCTGTAGGTACAGGGGTACATAATGAATACCGTGTGAGTTATGTGTGGCCCAAATGCGGATAATATGAGAATTCATGTAACCTGTCAGATGGAACCAGGCCTCATCTGTGGACCACGTGATGTTCAGAATTCCCGGTAGCCGTACAATAAAATGTAAGGACCATATGCACTAATGAACTTATTTTCCTTTATCTGGCTCCTGTAACTCGTGAATGACAGTCATTTTTTGGGCCGGAGTTTCTCTACCTTGGTCGCTCTTTAACATATGGAATGCGAATACCCCACCTCCTGAGACAAACGACGAAACTATTTCCCAGAAGACAGAAGCCAACGAGTCTGAACGTTTTCTGCCACGTCTGCCAAACCAGATATCCTATGCTTGTTAGACACGCTCAACAAAGATGCAGTTGTTTCCAACTTTCTCGCTATAGCATATATTGTGTCTCTCTTAGGAGAATCGGGCATATCACACTGTATCCTGAACGCCCTTTGCGTAGCTACGATGGCCCCTTCCTAACCCAATAAATTTTCACTAAAATCACGCGTTGAGGCAATGTGTACTGCATCTTGAACGAATATAAGGTAAAAGAAAACCTACCAGAGGGATATGGGGTCATTTTAAAAACTACCCGATTTACATAAATCACCCTGTAGTCTATAATAAACGATCAGTGTCCTTCAACACCAAGGTCAGACACTACTGTACAATCACTCGACCAGAGTACGTACGCAGCGGAAAGCCTCACGATGAATAGTGAGTATGGAAGAAGGCATAACCATGAGATATATTAACATCTGGAGAAGATACACACACACCATTCAAAAAAGGATCGTATTCTATGGTCACCTGACACGAACGAGTACAGATAGACTGTCCAGTCGGTTCTTTGCCTTCTTTCTGCTTGAGAAAACCATAGCAGCTTGCTTTACCGTAGTGAAAAATGACGTACAAGAACGGGGGATCCCGCGTGATGACATCCTGTGACGTGATCCTCATAGAAACAAACTTGGAGGAAATCCTGGTTTACAGGAAAATACCAAACTGAAAACAGACAAGACGTGAACTGAAGAGAGAAAGGAAGAACGTCGGGAATACTTGGCAGTTGAAAGGACGTGGTCCATAGCTGGCTGAATAATAATAATAATAATAATAATAATAATAATAATAATAATAATAATAATAATAATAATAATAATAATAATAATAATAATAATAATAATAATAATAATAATTGTGGCGTTATGTATAGTACAGCACGTAAGTGCACTGTAAATACTAGGTCTGAACAGCAAAGACATCCTACGTGATGGCTTGCAATTACTGTGTTGCACCAGCCTATTAGTAGGAAAATTTTAATCCTATTTTTTACTTACATGGGTTTTTCTTGTATACATATCATTTCTTGTAATTTTGGTTACCATGTAGTTATTTGGTTTCATGTAACACTGAGATTACAATGAAGTGTTGTTTCATGTTCTTTTGACGTAAATATGTCCTATGGCTGGGGTCATCTGAAAATTTGCATCACGAAATCAGCGATACAAAATGTGTGACGTGATGTTGCTTAGCAACCGTGCAGTTTTCGATGTGGAGTATTGATGGATGGCCATGACTTCGAGACATATAGAAGGCTCTTTTATCAAGGAGGCCTCATCTCATCATACTCTAGATGAATTATTTCATTTGTGGTAGTTCCACAGGCCCTGAGTCAGTTCTCCGCTTTCGATGCACTGAATCTTGTACTTGTTGATTTCAAATTCCATTCAGAAGTCTCTATAAAAGATTCGTTAGATGCAAATAAATTAACCGTTATCAATTTGAGTTTCTCAAAGGGAAATTTGACACCATTTTCTTTTCGTATTTAATTATTTAACTAAATTATGGTTTCATTTAATTTTCCTTACTGTAAGCAAACATTGTCACCGGAAAACTCTACCTCCCAGATATAATCGGATATAATATTTTCTTAATAATAAGAATATCAAGCGTAATCCGGAAAAGAATGATAACTTTTTACGCTCACCTCTTCAGATTGCCAGCTGAAAGAATCTGTAAACGGTTGTTATCCTACTTCAGAAGTCTAGAAACAATTCTTCCTTGGTTGGGGGAGATCGTTAAGGATCTTTTAAAGAATAGAATCACGGAGAGAGACATTGAACTCCGAGCACCATTGAAACAAGCTTAGATACGTTCATCAACAAGAAGTCCCAACTCGACTGAAGCATATTTTGTTTCTCTTTTTTGCTATTTGCTTTACATCGCACCGACACAGAGAGGTCTTATGGCGACGATGGGATAGGAAGGGCCTAGGAATGGGAAGAAAGCGGCCGTGGCCTTAATTAAAGTACAGCCCCAGCCCAGCATTTGCCTGGTATGAAAATGGGAAACCACGGAAAACCATCTTCAGGGCTGCCAACAGTGGGGTTCGAACCGACTATCCCCCGGATGCAAGCTCACAGCTGCGTGACTCTAACCGCACGGCCAACTCGCCCGGTGATGCCCATTCTCTTGCACACTCGGAAAGGATGAAAACCTGGTGGGCCCTCAAGAAGTCAAACAGTTGAGATCTCGCTGTCCTTAGTGGTCCTAACGATGAAGAAATAATAATAATAATAATAATAATAATAATAATAATAATAATAATAATAATAATAATAATAATAATAATAATACTAATAATAATAATAATAATAATAATAATAATAATAATAATAATAATAATAATGAGGTTGGCTTGTTCGAAATGATTGACGATATAAGAAGTTTTGAAAATAACTTCGAACCAAGGGCTCCTCATGTGGAATGCATGTGTGAAGTGCGACCTCATCAATCTCTATTTATGGATATTGCGCAACTGCCAGGTGGAGGAATGTGGTGGGAAAGATTCGTGGTCAGTAGCCTTACCGAAATACTCAAGACGCAGTGTGGAGTTCATTTCCCCCATGGGAGCGTGCACCAGTTGTTGGCCAGAAATAACAAGAGAGCATTGTCAGCGTGGGGAAGGCGTAGGAAGAGCACTCTTATGCATCCTTTATACTAAGAAAATGTTAATATTTCATTTCTCGGTAGTGACAGGAAGCATCGATTAGAAAGTCAAGCTCGAATTTTAGAAGGGTCGGCTGTATAGTCTTGGATTTCTCAACGAGTTGTAATGAAGAGTAGATCAGTACGATGGTTAGGAGGAGTTCATGAGAATTCAATAAGGTTCGGTCGGAATCTCTGGGTTGATAAAGTCGTCCACAAAAAATTGTTAGAAGTTTTATGAAGGACCAAAGAAGGTTATGAGTGAAGACAGTAGAATGGTTCATTTTTTTTTTATTGTTAACCTACTTTATGTTATTTATTTTTGGAACGAGGTTTCTGTTTCACTTTATCCGCACACATTTTGCTATTTTTTATCTATGGCTACCAAATACGAATAACACGCATTACGAGTTATCTGAGCGACCTCATCCTTCTCTCTCTCTCTCTCTCTCTCTCTCTCTCTCTCTCTCTCTCTTACAGAATATTCTTCTTCGTGACCTTTTCCTCAATTTATTGGAGTCGGCCCTTGATGTGACTTTGACCCTGTTTTATGGCCGGATGCCCTTTCCGACGCCAAGCCTAGGTGGAGGGATGTATTATTCACTATTGTGTGCTTCGTTAGTGCTTGGTGGTGACGTCTGTTATAGGCTATTTAGATGAAGAGACGAACACAACGTAAACACATAGTCCTCGGTCACAGGAATGAACCATTCGCAACTAAAAGTGCCAGTACGGTCTGAAATCGAAACCAGGGTCCTCTGAACTGAAGATCAGTACGCAGAGGAGCCGATTTCTGTCTCCACCAAAAACACAACGGCTAATCCAACTGCTGCAAACTAAACGCCACATAGTGTTAATACATAGCTACTCAAGGACACGAATTATAGTAATTGTCTTTTAGGAAATGTAGCACTATGCCAGCTTAGCCAACTGAAAGGATTCGGTTTACACCTGTCTGTCTAGGGTTGCATTCTAAAGAAAGTTTAAGGGATCATTTATACCTCCAGCTTTTCAGTTATGTCAGTCCTAGCAACCACATTTTTTTTCAATTTGCTTTACGTCGCACCGACACAGACAGGTCTTATGGCACCGATGGGGTAGGAAATGACTAGGATTTGGAAGGAATCGGCCCTGGCCTTAATTAAGGTACAGCCCCAGCATTTGCCTAGTGTGAAAATGGGAAACCACTGAAAACCATTTCCAGGGCTGCCGACAGTGGGATTCGAACCTACTATCTCCCGGATGCAAGCTCACTGCTGTGCGTCTCTAACCGCATAGCCAACTCGCCCGGTCAACCACAATTAGTCAATATAATCTGACGTTTCAGGTCGCAGAACAGCAATAATCCGAGTCCCGATAATCCGAAGTTACGTTTTATAGGAAAGGACTGGGAAAGAAGCAGCCGTGGCCTTAATTAAAGTACAATTAAATTTAGTTTAATTACTGAAGTTGATCAAAAAATAAGGTTCGAAGAAGGAAACCATAATTTAATTTCGATAAATTAAATTATGGTTTCCCTCTTGGAACCTTATTTTTTGACATAGGCCAAAGGCAGGCATTTATACGAGTGGGGGCACATGCCTCCCCTAGTGCACCGTCACTGTATTGTCCTGCATAAGAGTCTCAACGGCGCACTAGCGCCAGCGTCTTGGAAAGTTGTAGCATTCCAACTGATGAGCCCACTGCTACACTGGGGCGAAACGGTGGTAATTTCACGATTGAAAACACCTAATGACCTGAAGTTCATGTTTGATAGTCACCGTCTTTATGTTCATGAAGCACTTATAATTTGTCCTAACCACTTATGGGAATTTCAGTCGAGTTCTGACTGTTTATCTGTTTTTAAGTCTAAAGTTTAATTGTAGTATTGCGAGTTGGTTAAAAATAGATATACTGTAATTTGTATCCATGTAATCCTGTGCGAATTTGTAAAAGTTTATTTCCTCCGTATCATTTTTAAAGGTCTGCACGGGTTCCGGTTTAAATTGATAAATGCCTATCGGGCTCGGGACGGACTCAGGCTTGATAAAAACATAAACAACTTAATCTACGGCATATTTTCGATCCGTGAATTATAATTAATTTCAGAAGCACATTACATGTATGTACAGATAGAATAGCCAAATTATCGCAGTTTCCGTTGGAATTATTTTTATGATGACATTGTTATTTATAAATGAATGTTTAACTGAATCCATTTCAAATGCTCCAACTAATGTGGTATGTAGACATCATATGCTGTATAAATCACCAATATAAGCATGCAACTCTGCTGCGAAAAGTGGTGAAATATGCTTTTAAGTATGCACTTATCATGCATGAAATGCAAACGTAACATTCCTTTACTAGATACACACGATTCATCCACATCCATACATGAAAACATGATGAGTAAACAATGGAATGAAAAACAAGAAAAAGTCACACTACTTACAGCTGCAGGTGCTCCACTAGTACAAACACTCCGTGTTTAGTTTGCGAGTCTATTGGTGCTCACTATTAAAACGATATGCACACATCTAGATAAGGCACAGTGTGTTAATTAATACACATGATAAATCTTAAGAAAACCGTGTAAATACTTGTATTCGGGAGCAAGTGTACGTGTTAAACATACTGGTAGATCCACATTATCAGTACCAGCCAAATATGTTTATAGCTATCATGATGTAGCCCGGATTTCGTTTAAGGACATCACGATACTTTGTTTGAAGACGGAGCCCAAGGTTTGCTGGGATACCTTCCATTTCACACTTCACGTTATGCATAATGCACAGCGAATCACGAAGATGCAATCCACGTGTTTTTAGCTTCTTCATTGATTTTCGTATGATTTGGAAGAGTGTCCTGATAAGTGCCAGTTCCCTTTGAACCGTTTCCTTTCCGAAAGTGATCACTGCATTAATTAATTTATATTTTGTTGAAGACTGTTTGAAAAAGACGTTAAATATGCATAATAAAAGTCGAAAACATGCACAATAAATCCAAAATTTGAAATGTATGCACTGATCTCAAATATATGCAAATGTTAAGCTCAATAATTCATCCAATTTCACCTTCAAACGCACTTCCTTGTCGGTTTTGGATTTCGACATGTCGGAAAACAAAATATGCATTTGCAAACAAATCCGAAATCTAGAGATACGAGAGGTGTTAAAAACTTTCCCACCGGGCGAGTTGGCCATGCGGTTAGGGGCGCGCAGCTGTGAGCTTGCATCCGGGAGATAGTGGGTAACTTACGAATCTCACTGTCGGCAGCCCTGAAGAGGGTTTTCCGTGGTTTCCCATTTCCACACCAGGCAAATGCTAGGGCAGTAGATAATATGGAGAGTTCGGCCGCCTCCGCCTCCGCAAGCTCCCAGGGGCCTCCGCCTCCGCACGGGGGGCCTTCCCAGGGGCGTCCTCCTCCGCCTCCGCACGGGAGGCCTTCCCAGGGACCCGCTCCTCCACCCGCGGGAAATTTGAATTGGTAAATAAAGCCACGTGCTTTTTGACAGCTATCATCGACAACAACGCATCGCTAACCTCACTGCTGCCATCTTGACGGGTCTAAACCCCAGTGCTGCCAACTAAACCTTACTAGCGCGAGATTTGAATGGGTAAACAAAGCCACGTGCTTTTTTGACAACCACGTGCTTTCTGGCAGCTGTCATCGACAACAACGCATCGCTAACCTCAGTGCTGCCATCTTGACGGACCTAAACCTCAGTGCTGCCAATTTAACCTTACTAGCGCGAGATTTGAATCGGCAAACAAAGCTACGTGCTTTTTTGACAGCTGCCATCAGCCATCTTGCATCGCTAACTTTAGTGCTGCACTCTTTAGCTACATACCTTTGAAATGTGGTGGCGGATAATTTGAAAAATTCTTTTTGACAGCAGTCATCTTTAATCAAGAGAGCACCGTGCTGCCCTCTTTAGCTACATACATTTGAAATGTAGTGGTGGACAATTTGAAAAATTCTATTTGACAGCAGCCATCTTTAATCAACAGAGCATCGTGCTGCCATCTTTATCGAAGTAGCGGGCAATTTGAAAAATTCCATATGCTTTCCTAACTGCTGTCATCCGCCATCTTTAATTAACAGAGCACCGTGCTGCCATCTTTAGCTACATATCTTTGAAATGTGGTGGCGGTAATTTAAAATTGTATCCAGTAGTCATCTTTAATCAACAGATCACCGTGCTGCTATCTTTATCGTATTAGCGGGAAAACAGCAGCCATCTTTAATCAACAGAGCACCGTGCTGCCCTCTTTAGCTACATACCTTTAACATGTGGTGGCGGACAATTTGAAAAATTCTATTTGACAAGCTGCCATCTTTAATCAACAGAGCACTGTGCTGCCCTCTTTAGCTACTTACCTTTGAAATGTGGTGGCGGCAATTTAAAAAAAATATTTGTTATGCTGCCATCTTTAATCAGCAGAGCACCGTGCTGCTATCTTTAGCGTAGTAGTGGGTAGTTTCTACGTAACAGCTGTCATCCGCCATCTTGCATCGCTAACCTTAGTGCTGCCCTCTTTAGCTACTTACCTTTAACATGTGGTGGCGGATTATTTGAAAAATTCTATTTGACAAGCTGTCATCCTCCATCTTGCATCGCTAACCTTAGTGCTGCCCTCTTTACGATACTGCTGGTAATTTAAAATCCACGTGATTTTTTTAACAGCTGCCATCCTCCATCTTGCATCGCAAACCTCAGAGCTAGCCTCTTTAGCTACTTACCTTCGAAACGTCGTGGCGGATAATTTGAAAAATTCTATTTGACAAGTTGCCATCTTCAATCAACACAGCACCGTGCTGTCATCTTTAGCTACCGCTATCTTACATCGCTTACCTCGGTGCTGCACTCTTTAGCTACTTACCTTTGAAATGTGGTGGCGGACAATTTAAAAAATTCTACGTGCTTTTTTTGACAGCAGCCATCTTTATTCAACAGAGTACCGTGCTGCTATCTTTACGGCTACTACATCGCTAATTAGCACTTAGAGGCTACTACACAAGATGGCGGTGGCTGTTATAGCCTCTTCCTCTGTTAAGGCATAGCGTGTGATGATATTCCGGTTCACTGTCCGCAATTCCTAGTTGGGCCGAGGATGTTAATTCCTCTGGCTTGGAGACTGAGTGTTTGTGCTCATCTCAATACCACAGTAACACGCAATAGTCCATGTATGGTTGGCGTCGGGAAGATGATCCGACTGTAAATACCAGGCCAAATCCACACCAGGTTCCGACACCAATAAACTGGGGAAAAGTACAAGAAGAAGAAAAGGATGAAGAAGAAAGGATGGGTACGCAGTCGAACTTGCTTTTAAAACAATAGTCACTGCATCACCACAAGAAAACAAAAAAGATAACTTCAGTACACGAAACTTCGAACTATGATGAACACTGACACTGACCACAACCTAATTGAGGCTCGCAAATTGAAGAGATTTGATATTGACATCGCCGCTCTGTAAGGGAACTCTTTGAGTTGGAGTGAAACTTAGGTGAACGATCATATCCTAAATTCAATAGCAATATTTTTTTTTTCAGAAAATCAGTTGCAGTGCTTTAATTATTGCTGAAACATAGCTGGGCGGCTCGGAACAGTTAGCTGATGATGATACGCACTGTACAAATATACCAATAGTTCTATTTTAAAGTTACATAAAACACTTTATACCGAAAATGAGAGTTTGATGACATGCATAGAATTCCACTCTGTACAAAACAAGTTTACTAGCACTTACAGTACATGAAATTAATTAATAATTACGTGTTTGGTTTCGAAGGACGGACTCTCAGTCCTTCGCTGGAGAGGTGGATTGAGGCTTTGAGATGTGCTTGTACAGAAGAATGCTTCGAATATCCTGGGTAGATAGGGAGATCAATGAGGAAGTCCTCGACTTATTAACTTTTTAAAAAAGGCTTCAAACAATCGTCAAGGAACGCAAACTCAGGTACGTCGGGCATACCATGAGAGGTGAACGATATGAATTTCTCCAGATCATCATCGAGAGGAAAATTAAAGGACAACGATCTGTTGGGGAGGAGGAGAAATTCCTGGCTTAAAAACTTGCGCCGGCGGTATTAACGAATTTCTACTCACATCTTTCGAGCCGCTATTTCACGAGTGATCATAATGAATTGGATCGCCAACCTTCGTAGATAGACGGCGTCTTAAGAAGAAGAATTCCGTATTGTTTATAATGGAAGCTAAAATATTTTGTTGTATAAAATCTTGGTCATCTGTATATAAACGTGCCCGCTGCCAAAATTATATGTCATTACTCATTAGCAAAAACGAGGTAACTGCCGTATTCCTGTTTAGAATCGCTCATTTTGTCATGTTGTGGGCCGCCTGTGTAACAACGACAAGGATGCAGCGAAGTTCTCATGTCTTAATTGATCACCTATGAAGTTTTGATACCTTCGATAACCATGTTCCATTTAACATCACTGCAAAAAGTGGCTACTATTAAAATATTGTTTTACGGCGAGATGACTCTTACCAGCAAGTTTATGATCTCTTAAATGATCATCGTCTCAAGCTTCATTGCAAAATGTCTGGTCCGAACCAAGATATCCTCTGTAAGGGTGGTGGTGGTGGTGATTATTGTTTTAAGAGGAAGTACTACTAGGCAAACATCCTCTACATAAGACTAACCCAAATCCCATGGCGCAACAGCTCCGAAGGACCATGGCCTACAAAGCGACCGCTGCTCAGTCCGAAGGCCTGCAGATTACGAGGTGTCGTGTGGTCAGCACGACGGATCCCCTCGGCCGTTATTCTTGGCTTTCTAGACCGCGGCCGCTATCTCACAGTCAGATAACTCCTCGATTGTAATCACATAGGCTGAGTGGACCTCGAACCAGCTCTCAGATGGAGGTAAAAATCCCTGACGTGGCCGGGAATCGAACCTCGGGCGGGTAAGAGGCAGGCACGCTACCCCTACACCGTGGGGCCGGCACATAACACTAATCACAGAGAAAAAATGGAAGGGATCCGACACTTCGAAAACTGAACATATCACCCACAGGAAGACAAGGGCCATGAAGGGCGTGAAAATGAAAGACTCCCTAGGCCTCGAGTGCTCTAATACCGTCGGGGTAGGGAGGTCGGATAGGATAGATTAAAGTGAGGAGCCTGGCACAAGTAAGTTGAAGCAACACCAGGACTCAGCTGAGGGCTCCGTGGTCGCCAACCCACGCTCCCTGCCCCCGGGGCATCGTTTAATCGCCTCTTACGACAGGCAGGGGATACCGTGGGTGTTACGCTACCGCCCCCACACAAAGGGGGAACTATGCAAACAGGAGAGGGACTGTTCAAGAGGCAAAGATATACCGTAGTTTGGAAACTTAGTTGTCAAAACTACCACAAATTACTTCAAGTCACCCTTAAAATTCAGCTATCAGAAGGTGTTTTGCTCGCACATGATCAACAATAACAACAGCAACAGGATTTCCGTTAACAGTGCAGAGACAAACAAGATAATGTTAATACTTTGCACTCCCACGTCCAATAGACACACAGTCATCACACGTAGTCATTAGATGAGAACTACTCCATCATCATGTACATGAGAACGGAACCGCGTCAGCAAATATATTGGACTATAGCATGTGTAGGATATTGCTGAGCACCGAAGATATTAACGAGTGGACAGGGTTCAGCTGCCGACATGTTGGGTATCAAGGACTTTGGACACCATTGTCTAATGGGAATGTCGTTGTTGTTTATGTGGAGGTGGATGTTGTTGTTCTGAAGTTAAAAGGAAACCAATGCGATTTCCTGCCCCTCCACGAGGAAGCTCTCTAATAAGTATGAGGATATCGGCTGAAAAATGAAAGGGCCATGGAAGACGTAATTAGTTAAACACTCCATAGAATTCGTAAACCGAGCTTGATAGCTGCAGTCGCTTTGAAGTGCGGTCAGTATCCAGTATTCGGGAGATAGTGGGTTCGAACACCACTGTCGCCAGCCCTGAAGATGGTTTTCCGTGGCTTCCCATTTTTACACCAGGAAAATGCTGGGTCTGTACCTTAATTAAGTCAGTCTCTGTGGTGTAGTGGTTAGTGTGATTTGCTGCTACCCCGGGATGCCCGAGTTCGATTCCCGGCTCTGCCACGAGATTTGAAAAGTGGAACGGGGTCCACTCAGCCTCGGGAGGTCAACTGAGTAGAGGTGGGTTCGATTCCCACCTCAGCTATCCTGGAAGTGGTTTTCCGTGGTTCCCCACTTCTCCTCCAGGCAAATGCCGCGATGGTGCCTAACTTAAGGCCACGGCCGCTTCCTTCCCTCTTCCTTGTCTATCCCTTCCCACCTTCCCATCCCTCAGCAAGGCCGTCTGGGCGAGGTACTGGTCATTCTCCCCAGTTGTATCCCCGACCCAATGTCTCACGCTCCAGGACACTGTCCTTGAGGCGGTAGAGGTGGGATCCCTCGCTGAGTCCGAGGGAAAAACCAACCCTGGAGGGTAAGCAGATTAAGAAAGAAAGAAAGAAAGAAAGAAAGAAAGAAAGAAGGAAGGAAAGAAAGAAAGAAATCTGATGCTGTCGGGATCCGAAGAAAATAAGAACTGACCAAAGGAGGGTGGTCAGGAAACAAGCGTGGCTGTATCAGACTCAGCTGTGGCTCTGGGATGACCTCTTGAACTATCTCAGCATTTTTAAGAGGATGATAAAGATTTCGGCTGTCAGACTCCTTGGCTGAATGGTCACCGTTGAAGCCTTCGGTTGAGAGGGTCCCGGGTTCCATTCCCGGCCGGATCGGGGATTTTAATCGCGTCTAATCAATTCTTCTGACTCGGGGACTGGGTGTTTGTGTTTGTCTCAACACTCTGCTCTTCATATTCATGCAACACACCACACTACCAACCACCAGAGAAACACGCAATAATGATTACATCCCTCTACGTAGGTTGGAACCAGGAAGGGCATCCGGCCGTAACACAGGACCAAATCTGCATCTAGTAAAGTGTTCGCACCCGCAACCCCACACATATGGGAAAAGCGGTAGAAGGGAAATAAGATAATTTCGGCTAATAAATAGATAAATATTAGGCCTAGATAGCTTTTCACAATCCGCCTAAATTCATCTCGGTCATCAATTTTATTTTCTTGGGAAGCGATATGTCCCAGAACGCTCTCAAATTCTTGAAACCATTTAAATTTTGTTTCAGCCGGGCTGAGTGGTTCAGACGGTTGAGGCGCTGGCCTTCTGACCACAACTTGACAACTTCGATCCTGGCTCAGTCCTGTGGTATGTGAAGGTGCTCAAATAGTCAGCCTCGTGTCGGTAGATGTACTGACACGTAAAAGAACTCCTGCGGAACAAAATTCCGGCACCTCGGCGTCTCCGAAATCCGTAAAAGTAGTTAGTGGGACGTAAACCAAACAACATTATTTATTATTTCAATTTTGTTTCCTTTGGTCTTATGACATTCCAGATCTTAGTCAGTCAGTCATCACCATCAGTCATATACTGTAGAAGGTGTGCCCTAGAATATTACTTTTCTTTTCAGTCGTTCTTGACGATATTATTGATTCTATTTTGCTGTATAATTCCTTAATAAATTTCAATACTACCTCCCGTCAATCCGTATGTTGCCTAGAATCCTTTGTAATATCCTATGTTCACCTTTTACTAACTGACTGACTTGTTCCTCTCTACTCATTGTCAAAGTTTTCGAAACATATTATTATTATTATTATTATTATTATTATTATTATTATTTTTATTATTATTATTATTATTATTATTATTATTATTATTATTATTATTATTATTATTATTATTATTATTATTATTATTATTATCATTCATTCAACTTCGCTAATCGGCTAACTAGGGACCACGATAAGCCTCACGTTACGTTCTAGCATTTGTTCATTTTACGCTTGATCCACATCGTCTTCATTAGTTCACTGTGTTTAGCACGACGTTCTTCCGTCCATTTCGCACCAGTTGCCCGCTTTTCGTCCCGGAAAGTCCCAAAAGTATTGATGGCTGCTCTGAAAAGATTTCGGTCTTGTGCATCTTCTGCTTGTAAGCCCAGTTCTTTAAGATCCTTCTTGACATTTGAGTCAAAGATACCGAGAATCGAGAGTCGATCATCCGTCATATATGACCGTAGAAGCGAACTCTGCCTTTATGCATTGTGTCCGTGATCTTCTCTATCTTAGAGTATACTTCTTGCCTGGATTTTCTAATGTACATGCCATTTTTGTAGTTCGGGCCAAGTATGGTGCGTAGGATCTTTCTTTCCTCTCTAAATCCGCAAGCAAACATTTCTCGGACAGATAAGACATTCAGATGCATACAGCGATACTTGTTTGATGACAATGTTGTAGTGACGAATTTTTGTGTTCAGGGAAAAGCACTTTTTGTTGTATATGTTGCGGGTGGTTTGGAAAGTGACATTTTCTTGATTCTTGCTACTATAACCTCTTTGTCAAGCCCATTTTGCTAAATCCATTCCCCGTTATTATTATTATTATTATTATTATTATTATTATTATTATTATTATTATTATTATTATTATTATTTCCTTCTTTCAATCTGTATAACGTCGTACTAAATGTTTCGGTGACTGAGAAATAAGGAATGTTTATGACTGAGAAGTCAGCGATCTCAGCTTCGCTTAAGGTTCAGTCGCAGTATTTTTGTGGCATTCATCATTAGTCATTACGGTTGCCGACTGAGGTTCTCGAGCTCACTACATTGTCAAAGCTAGCTTACATCTCCGTACCGTCCAGCTCCATGGCTAAATGGTTAGCGTGCTGGCGTTTGGTCACAGGGGTCTCGTGTTCGATTCTCGGCAGCGTGGAGAATTTTAACCACATTTGGTTAATTCTGATGGCACGGGGGCTGGGTGTATGTGTCGTCTTCATTATCATCACTATCATCATTTCATCCTGATCAAGAAGCTCAGGTCCCCTATGGGTGTCATTTCAAAAGACACTTCGAAAAATGAAGGTATCGGCCAAAGAAAGACAAGGGCCACGAAGGGCGTGAAAATGAAAAACTCCCCACGCCTCGAATGCTCTAATACCGTCGGCTCCGGAAAAGAACAAGAGTTGAATAAGGGAGGTCGGACAGGATAGATGAAAGTGAGAAGCCTGGCACAAGTAAGTGAAAGCTTTCTTTTCTTTCTTCCTGGGTCGGTTTTTCCCTCGGACTCTGCGAGGGATCCCACCTCTACCGCCTAAAGGGCAGTGTCCTGGAGCGTGAGACTTCAGGTCGGGGCATACAAATGGAGAGAAGGACCGGTTACCTCGCCCAGACGACCTCACTTGCTGTTGTACAGGGGCCGTGTGGGGACATGGGAAGATTGGAAGGGATAGCCAAGGAAGAGGGAAGGAAGCGGCCGTGGCCTTAAGTTAGGTACCATCCAGCATTTGCCTGGAGAAGAAGTGGGAAACCACGGAAAGCCATTTCGAGGTTGGCTGAGGAGGGAATCTAACCCCCCTCTCCTCAGTTGACCACCCGAGACTGAGTAGACCCCGTTCCAGCCCCCGTACCACTTTTCAAATTTCGTGGCAGAGCCGGGAATCGAACCTGGGCCTCCGGGGGTGGCAGGTAATCACACTAACCACTACACCACAGAGGCGGACGTAAGTGAAAGCAATGCCATATTTTCTTGGTTTTTGTGTCCCTTATTGAGAATGTCCGGTCTATATTAATTGTATAATTGTGTAATTTTGGTCACCAGCCCGCGTTCCCATGTTAAGAGACCCTGGGGCCCCTTTTACCCACCTCTTACGACACTGATCCGGCCGGGAATGGAACCCGAGACCCTTTCACCCCTTTAGTTTTTACTTACGTGGCCATTTTGGTTCTTGTCATACGTAGGTCGAGTCATAAGTCATGGCAACATTTTTTTCTCTCGCGAACAGGAGACAACACGGAAAATCTAAGATATTCATTTGGAAACGTACGGTATGTACTTGCGTATGATGCCACTGGATGGGGTATGTAAACAACAGTCTAAGCATGCCCCTAAGTTCAGTGTGTGAGTGAGAGCGTCACGAAGTGGAAGTCAACAAGCAGGAGCAACGATCCTAGAATAAAATAGCTGTTCTCCGTGACAGAAATGCACGCCAATGCCATGCAGAGCTGCGGGAAGCATTGGGTGTGCATGTCATGCCCTATAGAACAGTGGCGAGGTGGGTGGAGACGTTCAAACAGGATAGAGTATCAAATGCCGATTTGCCTCGCTCAGGCCGTCCAGTGTCCATGGACAAAGATGTACCGCTGGCAACGCACAGTGGAAACCTTGGGTGATTATTTCGAAGGTCTGTAACCAGTGGAGACCTGTCCTTTGTACGTAGTCTTGTGTATTTGCTGTCTATACCATAATAAAACAATGTTTACCAACGGCTTGTGTTCTGTCACTTTCCTGCGAGAATCTCCTGAAGTCAGAATTTGTCTTCAGACGCTATGCATAAGTACATTCCCTTTATTTCCAAATGCATATCTTAGATTGTCCGTGTTGTGTCCTGTTAGCGAGAAAAAAATAGTTGCCATGACTTATGACTCGACCCTCGTATTTCCTTGGTATTTGTGTCCTTTATTGAGGACGAGAATGTCTGGTCTATGTAACTGTAAAATTGTCTAATTTAATATGCACGCGCTGTTTGAGTTCTGAATTAAGAACAATTTTAGGTAATGAGACAGAGTCTCTCATGATGCATTGGCACTACCGGTGGCTCCGGTTAGCCTACGCAGTGGCCTCCACGGTATGCACTAGCCATGCGTCTTGGTGGATGTGCTGTGTACCAACTGATGAGCCCAACTTAGCACACTGGGGCGAAACGCTCGCGACCAGGAATGAGGTAGCTGGAAAATTTATAATGTCCAATAACGGACCATTTATATTGGTATTGTAAATTTATACATTCGGGACAAATATTTCAGGTTCCATATGGGAATCAACATCTATATCAGATTAGAATATGGTGAATTCTCCTTTTTTCTGCATATTTCTGTTTTCCTTTTTTCGGGACTGCATGTTTTCCGAGTGATTGGAGGCTCCCTTCTTTTCAGAAGCTCTCGGTGGGAGGAAATCATTGGAACGGAATTACATTTTAGAATTATTTTTCCATCCTCTCGTATGTATGTAGGGAAATAAAATAACATGACGGTCATTCCAGCAAACTACAATACTGTAGGTACTTAGATTACCTTTAAAAACCATTAAGTATCATGGACTTATTTCACATACACACGAAGCATCAGTAGGAGACCACCATTCTCTTTTAACCATGACAGCCCATTGCTTCTTTCAAACTGAAGTGAATTTGAGTGCCCGGTGCAAGAATCAGACAGCTCCAAAATATAAAACCTTTCAGGAGACACAAAAAACTTCATAAAATGATAATATGCTGGAAAAGTAAGAGTTATCTACATACACTAGCTAGAAGCAGTAGTAGCACACATATTGAAGTGGAAATGATACGGGTTGTGTTACTGGATTCCTCTCAGTTTATTCACACAACCGCTGGAGCTGTCTTGTTTCATGCCCCGGTAAACCATGTTTACTATGGATAATGCAATAACAAGTACTATTTACCTGAGTTATCAATGTAAGATAATTTATTATACATGACACTTACTGTGAGAGTAAATATCGTTACAATGCAACAAGATTTATATACACCGAGGAAATGAGATTAACAGGAATTCAACATTTTCAGCACGAACATGATCACCGGGCGCATCACCACTCCCAGTTGAAACTATCTGGTTGTAGAACTACAAACAGTCAGGTGGAAGATATTTCGAAGCTATATATTTAACATTCTTTGCCTTATTTACATTGAGTTTTAAGACACTGCGATGTAGAACACTTGATGCGTCTGGTAAGGAAAGAGTAGCTCCTGCTTTCTCTAAAACAAGGCCATCCCTTACCATGGTACTCGCATCGACACTGCACAACAGTCCATTGCTGTTGTATTCAAGACATCTACATTTTTATACTGTCAACGTTTCACCTTTACGAGGACCGACCCTTCTTTTGAAGAAGGTTTTGAAATCAGTTATGAAGTTCAAAAACATTGTTCGTGTTACGTCATCAACAATGAACTTGCGACTCGCGTTCTGTACCAGGGTAGGATCATATTGGGGTAAATATATTGTCTCTCACTTTCGTTTTTCCTTTTCGGTTACACCAAAGGTCCGGTCGCAGTGGCCGCTGTAAGAAGCAGTGTTGCTAACTTAGCGGATTTTCCGCTAAATTTGGCGGAATTAGAAGACTGTCGGCGGAGAAAAATATTTAGCGGACAGCGGATTTTTTGGCGGAATTCTAGATTTATTATAGCGGAATTTAGTGTTTTATCAATTTTAAGTTTTAAAAAAATTGTACTCCAGTCTGTCTCCGAGCTATCCGTATTTCTTATCACGAGCTAGTAATCACATGAGGAAAACATGTTATTTGGATTTGATGTTATGAGATCATGGTATCATAAATTTGTAAAGAGTGGGGGGGGGGGGGGGGAAGGGTACTTAGTTGACGAATGACTATAGATAATGAAACTGTGCGAGTGTAGCATTTATATTTATGCTATGAAGGAAGACCGTTTAATGAACTGGACTGTTTGGTGTGTGGCCCTTGAGATAAGGGATTCACCTAGTTTGCACCCGGCACTAAAACGCATGCAAGTTTTAGCTCATCGGCTCGCAGGCAGGGAGTTAATTCCCAGTGAAACTCACAGATCAGGTGAGTGCAGACATTTACTTTTATTATTATTATTATTATTATTATTATTATTATTATTATTATTATTATTATTATTATTATTATTATTATTCGAGATCGGATTTCTTGGCGGAATTTTAGCGGATTTTTAGTAGTATTTATCGGATCTTGAAAATATAAGTTGGCAACACTGGTAAGAAGCAGACAGCTCCTGAAGCTGTCTGGGTTCATGCCCCGGCAGAAACAGTTAAAACAACCCCGACAGCTCCTTTTACGCTCCTACTACGCACCAAATCAGTGGAGCAGAGAGTTTTTTATGATAGCTTACAGCAATAAAACAAAATTGACAAAAAAGAAGAGCTGTCTAGTTCTTCCGCCGGGCTCTTGAGTCGCTGGGAAATACCTTCGTGATAAATCCCTTCGCCAGCCTGTTAGTACAGCCGAATGCACAACAACCAGGCATTTTCACGAACTCTGCGAACTACGACCATTAAAACATGGAATATGGCGGGTATATCGAACGCAACTCCAGGCACGGCCAATCAGAAAACGAACCGACTTGCTCGCACTGTATCAATATAGTCACTGTAGTTTTAAGTTGCTCAAAATTGGTAGAATTTTCATCAGCGTAATAACGATACAGTACGTCCGGTTCCTTTGCTGAATGGTCAGCGTACTGGCCTACGGTTGAAGGAACCCCGGGTTCGATACCTGCCGTGTCGGGAATTTGACTATAAATGGTCAATTCCTCTGGTTCAGTCACTGGATGGTTGTGTTCGTCTTAGCTCCATCTATCTACATACAACACATCATACTGGCAACCACCACACAAACTCGAAATAATGATTACATCCCTCCACGTAGGATTAGCATCAGGAAGGGCATCCGGCCGTAAAACTGTGCATACTTCTAATCGATTTGCGACTCCAATACATTTGGATAAAGAGCAGGAAGAAGAGGTAGTACGCACATTGAAGGAGATAAGAGAATTTCCAGTGTTGAAGGAGTCGGAAAAAGCAGCTGATCAGGGTTATGAAGTTGTTGCGGTGAACTTTCCGATTGCAATACTAAATGAAGAAAGCGTTCAGTCTGCGAGCCTCTGGGGAGTAAACTATTCACATCACACCTAGCACTGAGGTGTCCTCTGCTTCCACGTCTTTTCCATTAAAGTCGTTAAATAACAAATCTGGCCATCTTTCTCGAATGCTTTCTAGTTCTCTCTCTGCATCTCTTAATCTGTGCAGCTGAGTCACTCGTCTCCTGTCCGGCTCCATGGCTAAATGGTTAGCGTGCTGGCCTTTGGTCACAGGGGTCCCGGATTCGATTCCAGGCAGGGCCGGGCATTTTAACCATTATTGGTTAATTTCTCTGTCACGGTGGCTGAGGGTATGTGTCGTTCTTCATCACCATTTCATCCCCATCACGACGCGCAGGTCGCCTACGCGCGTGAAATCACCTGGCGAGCCGAACATGTCCTCGGACACTCCCGACACGAAAAGCCATACGCCATTTCATTTTACTGGTTTCCTAGGTGATGTACTCTTCTTGATTGACCCCAGACTGATCCTATAATCTAAGCCTACGCAGAAGCATTGCTTTTCCAGATATGCTCGTCATTACTCAGTACTTCTTCGTTACGAACCTCCTCCGACCAATGTTTGCATCTGTTCGTGCCAATATATGTTATTCTTCCCTATTTCATACGTGCTGTCTCTTCCTTAGATAGAAGAGAAACGCTGGCGTGGGCGTGGTGAAGATTATCCTAGGGGCGGAATCTCCGAACAGAGGTTCGACATCCACGATACGGCAAATCTAATACGGGCAACACCAAAAGAGGAAAAATTAATGGGAGTATTCAAACTTCTTCCAGGAGGCAACACAAGAAGAAGAAGAAGAAGACGAAGAAGAAGAAGAAGAAAAAATTGTATGTAGTACTTTTTATATCAATTGCCAAATGTATTTTAGGATCGTATGCCTAATTGAACTAGTTTTGAATTAGTACGCTGCACGTCAGATAGGAGACTTACTACTAAAGCAACCAGTACTATAATGATATCTATCCCCGATATGTTACAACATGGACGTATCTCTCTGCTTGGCTGAGAATGTAGCCTCGTCCTGGTGTTGCCCACTGTCACGGCCTAGGGGCCGAGAGGGCACGAGGTGCCCCGCTGTAGAGAATTCTTATTCTTCTTCTTCTTCTTCTTCTTCTTCTTCTTCTTCTTCTTCTTATTATTATTATTATTATTATTATTATTATTATTATTATTATTATTATTATTATTATTATTATTATTCCTGGCTGACAGCAACAGTACGCGCCGATGCCCTGCTGTGGTCCCAGTCCTGATGGACAAATTCAGGTGTCTGCATCGAGGTGGTGGCGTTATCAGACTGAGAAGCCTGTGTAGCAGCCTTGGAATGCCAGTGGGGTTCGTCTCCACTATGTACTGCCGTCCGCTGACCTGGGCGCTGTCCTGAATTCCGCGCGTGTGGTAGGCCCCTCCTGATGGTGGACGTTCTTCGTTGGCGGCCTTTGGCGTCTGCGTTCACTTTGCAAAAGAGGTCCGCTTGACCTGAGTGGCACCGTTGCGACGCCCAGGTGCGTGTTCATCCATCTCGGTGCTCGCGTCCAAAGCTTCTACAAAAGCTGTGGGGTACGAGTCGGTATCAACTTGTACCTCAGCCCCTTGTCCCTCGTGGGGGTGAAGAGTCGTCTTCTGCTCGCGCTGCGTCTGGGTTGCAGCTTCCTGTCTGCCGTTGTCCTCTGGCCTGGGTTCCTGGATAATCTGGAAATGAGAAGAAAAGTGCATCTCGTAAAACTGATGATGTCAGGGTGCTCGGGGCGAATGATAATCGCCAGGTGTAGGGCAGCCTCAATGGATCGTCGCCACCAAATGCCGAACAATCGATCAGATGGCACGACTACTTGTGTTCATCAGTACGGCCCTCTTGGTGACAAGCGAACACAAGCTTCTTAACTAGAGTCCGGATTTCCATGCATGTTCCTAAATAAGCTGGTTACACTTCTGAAACTTTGCAAATATTCGTTTTATGACTAAACAATTCCAAATAACCGTACTTTTCCGTGCATGTTTGCATGTTTTGGCCTTTTTGGGAGAAAATTCATGCATAATGCATATTTTGAAAATTTTGGTTTTAATAGAGAATAATTGGACATTTATATTGGATTATACGACATGTCTTCTGACTTTGACACATATATCATATTAACTTACATTATAGTGTCTTTTTTTTTTTTGAACATGGGTTTGCAGACGTTGGGACCGTACGTCTACGTTATATGTAAATTATTGAGAGAGAAAGAAAATTCCTGGTATACTACTTGACAACCAAAGTTAGATGCATAGAGGTCATATTACCAGTTAGCTAAGCACTTTCATATCTGTTGCTTGAGCAACATTGACATAAACGGGAAGACTCTGCGTCGACCGCTCTAATCCTTAGAAATATGGTGTTCTAGTAATAACTGAACCCTAAATTTCGCATTACTAAATGCTATTTATTTTTTCGTCTATGTTAGACGAAGCAATCAAAACTTGAATCACACTACTGCGACACTGCGTTACTAAGATAGCAGCTTACAAACCTTGGCTTTTTACTGAATCCTGTTTTGTTTTCCTGGAATTTCTTACCCCGAACTCTCATTGTTCACACGTCTCAGGCCAAAATAATTGAGAAAAGAAGGGACATGGAAAGCAGCACGCTTACTCGCTTCAAATTGAAATTTAGTGTTGGACTGTGTTGTGAAGTGTTGGTGTCATGCTACCTGTTAAAGGTCTACGACCGAGCTCGATAGCTGCAGTCGCTTAAGTGCGGCCAGTATCCAGTATTCGGGAGATAGTAGGTTCGAACCCCACTGTCGGCAGCCCTGAAAATGGTTTTCCGTGGTTTCCCATTTTCACACCAGGCAAATGCTGGGGCTGTACCTTAATTAAGGCCACGGCCGCTTCCTTCCCACTCCTAGCCCTTCCTTGTCCCATCGTCGCCATAAGACCTATCTGTGTCGGTGCGACGTAAAGCAACTAGCAAAAAAATAAGTCTACGAAGAGACCTCATCTCTAAATGGATTGAGGAAAGGACTCTCTAACTTAATTTTTTATAAGACATTACTTCAGAGGCACTTCGTCCTAAATGTCTTAATTTAAGTATGAACCTGTCACTTCTTGTGACGTAAAAAGATCATTTTCTCTGTTCAGATAAACGAATGAACTTAAATGAAGAAAATGTGGAAAAATTAGTTGTTGTACATGTTTCAAAAGGAAGTGAAAATAACAATCTTGATCTGAATTTTGATAGTGCATATTTTCCAGTTTATTGTGCATGTTCATTCATTTGATAGTGCATGGAAACCCGGTCTCTACTTATAACTATAGATAAAGCCCTGCACGGATGAGAATATCGGCGGATTTATCCACTATAGATTCACCTCCCCAGTGTTGTCACTTATGATTCATCGAACTTTCCCGGTTATAATTAGACCTGATAACCCCGTGTACTGTACAAATATACAAACAATATCTAATATGGGCAACTTTCCAACTTCTATATTTAGCATATGAAATGTTTTTTTTTATATATATACGGGTACTTACAATTTGCATTACGTCGCACCGACAGGTCTTATGACGACGATAGGACGGGAAAAGGCAAGTAGTGGGGAGGAAGCGGCCTTAGCCTTAATTAAGGTACAGCACCCAGAATTTGTCTGGTGTGAAAATTGGAAACCACGGAAAACCATCTTCAGGGCTACCGACAGTGGAGATCGAACACACTATCTACCGAATCCAAGCTGACAGCTCCGTGACCCAAACCCCGCAGCCACTGGCTCTGTCTGAATAATGGACGTAATAATAAATATAATGCGGGTTGGGGGAGTGTTGATATAGTCTAATTGTGTACTCTCACGAGGTAATCAATCAAATCGGTGACCCGAACGTCTGAGGGTCTCTTTGTAAGCAGAAGAGAACAGAACAGATTGGATAAGAAAATAAAACACAAGCGTGCGGAATTTATTTTTTAAAACTGATGTACCTTGGAATCATATTGTTTAGTTCCTTTCGACGCTAAATTACATTCATATTTGTAAAATATAAGCTGAAGTAGCTAGGAATGATTTAATTTAATTTAATTTTAATTCATTTTCTCTGAAGTATGAAATAAATTTTACATTTATGAACTGAATGAGCGTACAGCCATCTTATTTATTTTAAACATTAAATTAAATCTAAGCCTTATTATTTTTGGTCAGTATATATGTCCAATAAACTTAACATGAAAAAAATATTTATTTGGAATCATTTAATTAATTCTATAGATGGCTATGCAGAAAACCCTTAACTCTCCCCTCCTAGTTCATGTAGAAATTAAAAGAGAAAACAACAATTATTTTTTGTCATTATCTTCTCGTTAATTTGTTTCTGTTCGCTACTAATTTAACAGTGATAGCACGCCTTGAACAGTCAGTAGGCCTATCTCCGTTTTGTACTTTCGGGGTTAACTTAAGGGTTCATTGTAGAGATAATCTCAGTTACTGATATCGCATACAAACACGACAAACTATCAGCGATATCAGCACATTCAGGTGTGTCTTTGAATTAAGTTTCTTTGATTAGTTATTGGAATCGTAACTTGAGATCTGCTGAAACTGGCGAAGAGCGAAAGCATACCAACATGCGAACAGAACTCGGCGAGGCGAGCGATGAAGCGGTGGGATGGCAGAGGATAGCGCTAGTGGCACATCCGCATTACAGGGAGGACGAACTTCTGTACCTGTTGACCTTGACGCGTGTCACAGCGGATGGCGCATCACTCTCTGTGTATGTGTTGTTATTTCATGAAGGGAATGCTATTGTTTATTTTATATTCTTTCCACTTCTCTCGACCGACTCGTTGGATGAATGGTCAGCGTATTCGCCTTCGGGACAGAGCGTCTCGGGTTCGATTCCCGGCCGGGTCGGGGATTTTAACCTTCATTGGTTAATTCCAATGGCTCGGGGGCTGGGTGTTCGTGCTGTCCCCAACATCCCTACAACTCACACACCACACGTAACACTAACCTCCACCACAATAACACGCAGTTACCTACACATGGCAGATGTCGCCCACCTTCATCGGAGGGTCTGCCTTACAAGGGCTGCATTCGGCTAGAAATAGCGACACGATTTTTTTAAACCACTTCTCTCGTCAAGCTCCACGGTGTGCTGGCCTTCGGTCCAAGAGGTCCTGGGATCGACTAGAATTCATCATAGGCAGGGCCTCATCCTCACAGCCGCGGAGGTCGTCAATAGGCATCAATTCGAAAAAACCTGAAATAAGCCTCTCCGGAGGCTTATTCATACAGGCATGATTTTTTCGCATTAATTTTTGTTCGATTTCGCGAAAACGTAACAATTTTTTGCGTTAATTCGCGAAACAGAGCTGACCCCATCGCTTTAATTTCTCTTTAATCAGTTCGTAATATTATTAATAAAAAGTTTAATTCGTGAGATTTGTGAATTACTTTTGTGAAAGACAGATAAATAAAGAGAAACAATATTGATAATCATCCATTATTCCTTATATAATCTTGATTAGAACTATAATATAGCCCTAATCAAGACTGCATAATAAATTATTTAACCCTACTTGGCCGTACTATTAAGGGATTTTATTGAATATTAATACGAAGAGATACTTCTGTCGAAATGAAGAATCCTTACTCTCTCTTCATTTTCCCTTCACACACGTGATATTGGAATACAATTGCAAGATCGTTATGTTCCACGAATTTCGCTGCATTCACGCACTTATCGCAAAATAAGTAAATTTCGCTTTAAACTGGCCTTGTCGCTTTCAGCCGCTGTAATTCGCAAAAACAAAATCGCTAGTTTCTTAACCAGAATCATATGATTGGTTAAGATGTCTAAAAATCGCTTTAAAATATTTCTTGTCGCGCTTATTGTTAAGGCGAAAAAATCATGGCTCTACTTATTCATTTACAGTCGAAACCGTTTATTGCGAAATCGCTTATAATGACGCATTGGATATAACGGCGAAATCTAACGGTCCCGCCTAAATCCTATTTAAACACGGTGTTTAAAAGCTCGCTTATTACTACACATCGTATAATACGACGTATTTTGATCACATTTTCGGAAAAGTGTATCGGCTATAACGTCCAATGTTGATTTTTGTTTGTTACGTATTTGGGGATAGATTGCTGACGACGACGATGTAGCCCTTATTACTGTAGATTTCAAATCAGTCTCTCGGTTATATAGCCAAGGCAAGCATCGCTGTGAAGACGTTACTAAGTAAAAGAAGAGTGTTTAATGAGAAAAGTCACACAAAATACGTCGATTAGAAAATGGGGAAACAAACTTCAGCATCGCGAAGGATTTGTGCGAGTCACACTGAATAATTTCTACAATTTGGAAGGACAGAGAGAAAATATAGTCTCTTTTCGAAGAAAATTCCTTAGAAATCAAGCGTGCCAGAATATCTGAGGAAACAAATAATATTTGAAGTATCTTTAGTTGGACGGTGTAAGCAGCACAGAACAAATAATGTGCCGATCAACGGACATGTTCATCAGGCGAAAAGTAATTAAATTCCTCGCAATCCCACTCCACAAATACTGTACTGTAAATACAGCACTTCTTTTAGTTACGTTTTTGAGGTTTTAATTCTATTAATTAACAATCTAAGTCCGCAGCCTTAACCTTACAGATATGATATTTTAGCAACAAAACAAAAAACCGGTTTGTGCGACTATCGGCTATAACTATATTGCCGATATCGTTATAACCTGTTTATAGAAAATATAGTAGATGTATAGGAAATACAACAAAAATGGAGAGTATACAGAGTATAACAATAATGTAGGCCAAACTTTCAGAGCTCATTCCTCACACGTATATAAGAAAATACTATGTTTATCGACGTGGATGCTGAAACGCTTTATTTCCATGCTATAACTCATTTTCTACAACAGTATACAGGGTTATTCACCTAAGATGTTACACGGAAATAACGTCTAAACCATTAAAGATGTCGGTATTCTGTTTTCATATTCGTGAATGATACCCATGGGCTTGTAAAATAATGTGCTACTTATTCTCATACATACAGTTGGCCTAAAAGTTCAATTGCGTACAAGTTCAAATATGTAAGTATTTTCAAAATCGGAGAGTTACTTTCTGATATATCAATACAAACCGCATTTGGGCTTTTGCGTGCCCCATCAGACAGCGTGCGGTCGGCCAAGGACGTATTGGCATGCAAGCTGTTTCCTGGCATTGATTCCAGCCCCAGAACGGATACCAGGCATGTATTGTAAAATGTCGTACACATAATGTGATGTACCATCACATATCCTCGGTGTGCAACGTTATTGTATGACTGGCGAACACGCAATGGGGAAGGAGCATTAAAGTTTCTTTGTTTTGTTTAGTTTGTTTTGAAACCCATGTGTAACAGGTTGCACTCAGTTTGGCACCTTTCCCCTCGGATGGGAATGGGAAGGAAGGATTTGGAAAGGACGTCGGCCGTGGCCTATCTCAAAGGTACCAATCCGATATTTACCTGGTGTTGAACATGGGACACCATGAAAATCACTTTCAGGTCGGCCGAGGCAGGACTCGAACACGAATGCACGCTACTAAATTATTAATTTGCTTTTCTAGAAGGAGCTCTTCAGGTGTCCTGTGTTATTTTCTCAATTCTCAATTCTCAAGTCAAAGCTATTATTTTATTCCTTTTAAAAACATCAACCCTTCCTGTCCTGTCATGAGTTAGCCTGTCATGCACACTTTGTACACCCATCACATGTGTATGATATGCTTACATGCCTGGTATCCATTCTATGGCTGGAATCACAGCCAGGAAACTACTTGCGCGTCAATATGTCCTTGCCCGACTGGACGCTGCCTGATGTGACATGCAAAACCGCGCATGCTTTTTTTTTATTGATATCTCAAAAAGTAAATGTCCGATTTTGAAAATACTCACATATTTGAACTTGTAGGCAATTGAACTTTTAGACCAGCTGTATGAATTCGTGCCGTTCCATTTAAAAATATGGATTTGCTATTAATATCTCGAAAATTAATCACCCCATGAGAATAAGTAGCATATTATTTTACAAGCCTCTGCGTATCGTTTACGAATATGAAAACAGAATAGTTTAGACGTTATTCCCGTGTAACGTCTTAGGTGAATAACGCTGTACAATGCATTAATCATGGAAACAAACAAGAACGGAACGTACCAGCATGCCACAGGAAATGTCCAACCATATAACATACTTTCTTCTACAAGTGAGGAAAGTGCCCTGAATGATTTACCGCAGCTTATTCCTACACCCGGTATTTGACAAGATTCAAACTTCTATTTTGCATTAAAATTGCCAAACGAAATTTTTATAGCTTCTTCCTCCCAGTATATTTATTTCGTTTCAATTCAAGCTTTATAATACGGCTGAGTAGCTCAGATGATAGAGCGTTGGTCTTTTGACTGCAAGTTACCGGATTCGATCCCAGGTCTGTCCTGAGGTGTCTTAAGATGCTCAAATACGCCAACCCCCGTGTCGGTAGATTCATCGTGTCGGTAGATTACGGGACCTCGGCGTCTCGATTATTATTATTATTATTATTATTATTATTATTATTATTATTATTATTATTATTATTATTATTATTATTATTTACATTCGTTTTGGCCTTCTATGGACCACATTTTACTTATGCTTCTGCTTCTCGGCTTCCTGTCTTTTCTGCTCCCCAAAACCTCTTCACATTTTGACTTTTATCCTCCCTATGTTGGTTTGTCGAAGTTCGTTGTTGCTTCACTGGTTTCTGAAATTCCCTGTGTCTGTCAACTACTGTATTTTCCGGTATTTGTTTCTGTCCAACATGCTTTCGGTGTTTAGACCTAGTTCAGTAAGATCTTTGATAACTTATTTCGTCCAGGTTGTGGTGCTTTTGCATTCCCTAGTGTACTACCGCTATTATTATTATTATTATTATTATTATTATTATTATTATTATTATTATTATTATTATTATTATTATGTGTTTCACGTCATACCAACACAGAGGGGTCTTATGATGACGATAGGAGGGAGCAGGGCTAGGAGAGGAAAGGAACTGACTGTGGCTTTGGTGTGAAAATGGGAAATCATGCAAAAGCATCTTCAAGACCGCCGATAGTGGGGTTCGAACCCACTATCTCTCGATGAAACCTCACAGCTTCGTGACCCCAACCTCGTAGCCAACACGCTCGGTATTATAATAACATTTTATTATGATTATTTTATGATTATTATTAGTATTGTATGTTATATGTATGTTCAGTCTTCAGCCCTAAGGCTGGTTGGATCCTCAACAGCTCTGCCATGAGCTGTCATAGATGACCTAGGCATCACTGAAGAGGCATACTAGGGAAATGAGGAGTGAGGTAGTTCCCCGTTGCTTTCCTCACCGATCCAGAAATTGCTATTACATATCAGTCTGCCAAGCCCACTGAAATGTACGCACCAACCGACCCTATGAACAACATTTTCACACCATTCAATCTGCGTGATATTTCGTGTAATTCAAGTAGACTTAACTTACATTCGACCGAGCTCGATAGCTGCAGTCGCTTAAGTGCGGTCAGTATCCAGTATTCGGGAGATAGTAGGTTCGAACCCCACTGTCGGCAGCCCTGGTGATGGTTTTCCGTGGTTTCCCATTTTCACACCAGGCAAATGCTGGGGCTGTACCTTAATTAAGGCCACGGCCGCTTCCTTCCCACTCCTAGGCCTTCCCTGTCCCATCGTTGTCGTAAGACCTATCTGTGTCGGTGCGACGTAAAGCAAATAGCAACTAACTTACATTCGTGAATATAAAAATAAATATATTTTGAGATACTGTATATTCAGAACTTGAGTAACACATCAAGATGTAAAAGTCGTCATTCCTCTTTCTCCAAGCTTCCTCCCAGTTACTTGGACTACATGTGGGTTTGGCCAAGTTTTACGCTTGGATGCCTTCCCTGACGTCAACCGTGGATTAGTTCACTATTGTGTGTTTATATGTTGTGTGCATATGACGAATACAAACACCCAATGTCCGATGAATGAACTAGACGCGATTAAATCCCCACGCAGCTACGCTGACCATTCACATGCGTTAAAATGAAATAATTAATGTTACTATCTCAGCATTCCTACCCTTCGGTGAAATGAGACATAATAACTAAACCGCATGGTGCAACAGCCCCGAGAGGGTCATGGCCTATCAAACGACCGTTGCTCAGCCCGAAGGCCTGCAGATGTCGTGTGGTAGGCACGACAAATCCTCTCCGCCGTTATTCTTGGCTTTCTAGACCGGGACCGCTGTCTCACCGTCAGATAGGTCCTAAATTGTGATCACGTAGACTGACTGGACCTCGAACCAACCCTCAGGTCCAGGTAAAAATTCCTAACCTGGTCAGGAACCGAAACCGGGGCCTCCGGGTTAAAGGCATACACGCTATCCTCACACCACGGAGTCGGCGAAATGAGACATTGGATGAATAAAACAACACCAGAACACAAATTCGCAGATTGGTTCTAGTTTCATTCACACCATTGAATATGCTATACTGTATGTCCCTGATACCACTTCTTTATTTGTATATTTTTCAGTTTATTATAGATAACTGGCCAATGCCCCATCTGAATGAAATGAAAAATATGGAGATATAACGAATATGACCATTTTTGTCCAGTCTTTCACGGATGTATTTGGATTACTCTCTATCTACGTAATTGTAATTTCAGCTCATATTTATCCTTGGTACATTGGATCTCTGTAATAAAATAATTCAACTTCGATCAGGGAAAACAACATATTATTGATGTCGTTAATAATAATAATAATAATAATAATAATAATAATAATAATAATAATAATAATAATCGTATGGCTTCAGCTACCGTGTGCAAACATTTTAATCTGATGTCATCCGACTGCTTGCTCGTCAATTCTGAGGTTCCGTTTACTCCAGGCCTATTAGATGGGGTGCCTTTGCTGGCAGGACCTAGTGTTTACAGTGCACTATGTCTTCTGGTATGGGCTAGAGCAATTTTGTTACTTTCATTGATCTGCCTTATCCTTGGCTTTGACAATATGAAAGTGACTCAGGTATGAGCGATGCTAGTAATGCCAATCCTTGTGCAGCCAGACCCTGCTATGAATGGTGTGAAAATGTTGCTCATAGGGTCCATCGGTGCATGCATTTCAGTCGGCTTGGCAGACTGATATGTGATACCAACTTCTCGCTCGGTGAGGAAAGCAACGGGAAACTAGCTCACTCCTCATTTCCCTAGATCGCCTCTTCAGTGATGCCTAGGGCATCTATGACAGCTGGTGGCAGAGCTGTTGAGGATTCAACTAGCCTTAGGGCTGAAGACTTAACATACATATTAGATGGGAGAGTAAACCGAATTGGCATCCGGGAGACAGTGGGTTCGAATCTCACTGTCGGCAGCCCTGAAGATGGTTTTCCGTGGTTTCCTATTTTCACACCAGGCAAATGCTGGGCTGTATCTTAATTAAGGCCACGGCTCTTCCATCCAACTCCTAACCCTTTCCTATCCCATCGTCGCCATAAGACCTATCTGTGTCGGTGCGACGTAAAGCCACTAGCAGAGAAGTAAACCGAATCTTCCTTGGGCGTCCGCGCCTGTCGGATAAACATGTAATGTGTTACCAGAGATATTTTGCATGCTGACATCGTACGACATGAGTGTGTCAAATGGACTTTCTTCCGCCCTTCAAAAATCCGACTACCTCTGCCGGGGTTGAACCCGCGAGCTTGGGATCCGGAGGCCTACACTTCACCACTGATCAACACAGGAAGCTATTGCTATCAATGAAAGCACCACACACAACGTATAGTTAGCTTACGCAATATTAGTTGGTAATGCAAAAACCACCCCTGCCAGAAGTGAAAAGCTCTGAAGATTGGGGATAGGAGCCCCTTTTTGCATAATGATCATTGCCAGAGCTCGCAAAATGATCCCAAAAGCAGACTTTTGTCTTGCAACACAAGCAGCGAATGACGAAAGAGTCACTTCATTGATTTTTTTTTTAAATTACGAGTTGCTTTACGTCCCACCGACACAGAGAGGTCTTATGGCGACGATGGGACAGGAAGGGTCTAGGAGTGGGAAGGAAGCGACCGTGGCCTTAATTCAGGTACAGCCCCAACATTTGCCTGGTGTGAAAGTGGGAACCCACGGAAAACGATCTTCAGGGCTGCCGACGGTTGGATTCGAACCCACTATCTCCCGAATGGAAACTCAAAGCTGCGCGGCCGGCTCGCTCGGTTTGTGTGGTCTTAATACACACCCCGTCATTCACACACACCACACTACTAAACACGACAGAAACACTCAATAGTGAATACATCGCTCACATTTGGTTGGTGTCAACAGTAAAACTGGGCAGAGAGTCCAGCTTCTTGGCTGAATGATCAGCGCAATGATCTTCCGTTCAGAAGGCATCGGGTTCGATTTCCGGCCGAGTCGGAGATTTTAACCTTAAATGGTTCATTGCCTTGGCTCGGGGACTGGGTTTTCGTGCTGTCCCCAACATCCTTGCTACTCACACATAACACTATCCTCCACCACAACAACACGCAGTTACCTACACATGGCAGATACCGCCCACCCTCATCGGAGGGTCTGCCTTACAAGGGCTGCACCCGGCTAAAAATAGCCACATGAAATTATTAGTTTTATTATTATTATTATTATTACCTTATCGTAAGCTGGAAATACATTCTTCTTAATTTGTTTACTCTCCAGGTTTGGCTTTTCCCTCGGACTCAGTGAGGGATCCCACCTCTACCGCCTCAAGGGCAGTGTCCTGGAGCATGAGGCATTGGGTCGGGGATACAACTGGGGAGAATGACCAGTGCCTCGCCCAGGCGGCCTCACCTGCTATGCTGAACAGGAGCCTTGCGGGGGGATGGGAAGATTGAAAGGGATAGACAAGGAAGAGTGAAGGAAGCGGCCGTGGCCTTAAGTTAGGTACCATTCCGGCATTTGGCTGGAGGAGAAGTGGGAAACCACGGAAAACCACTTCCAGAATGGCTGAGGTGGGAATCGAACCCACCTCTACTCATTTGACCTCTCGAGGCTGAGTGGACCCCGTTCCAGCCCTCGTACCACTTTTCAAATTTCGTGGTAGAGCCGGGAAACGAACACGGGCCTCCAGGGGTGGCAGTTAATCACACTAACCACTACACCACAGAGGCGGACTGGAAATGCATTCACCAAAACAAATATCACATGCCGAGAGAGTTGGCTGCACGGTTCGAGTTACGTTGCTGTGAGCTTGCATTCGAGCGTTAGTTGAAATACTCTCGGCAGCACAGAAGATGTTTTCCGTGGTTTCCTATTTTCTTACTGTACCTTGATTAAGGCCATGGTCTCTTCCTTCCCAGTCCTATCCCATCGTCGCCATAAAACCTGCCTGAGTCCGTGAAACGTAAAACCAATAGAAAAAAATCATATCTGCACATGTGTTTAGACATTAAGTGCACGGGACGTTGACCAAAATGCCCTACGTCCATGAATAGTAAAAAACAAATTTACTGCTATTTTCAAAAGTGTCGCCGTAATTAGTCACCTCGTGTGCCAAGATTTTTATTTTCCATTGCATAGCCCGGAATTGAACCCAGGGAAACTTATATTCTACCTGGTTGACCACGGCACTGGTAACTTATGTCCTTCGCGTCCTTCTTGACCTTGTGACAAAATATTCTTTCGTTCTTTCTTTCTTTCTTTCTTAATCCGTTTACCCTCCAGGATTGGTTTTTTCCTCAGACCCAGCGAGGGATCCCACCTCTAACCCCTCAAGGGCAGTGTCCTGGAGCGTGAGACATTGGTTCCGGAGGATACAACTGGAGAGGATGAGCAGTATATCGTCCAGGTGGCCTCAACTGCTATGCTGAACAGGGGCCTTGTGGGGGATGGGAAGATGGGAAGCGGGAAGGAAGTGGCCGTGGCCTTAAGGTAGGTACTAACAAAGCATTTGTCTGGAGGAGAAGTGGGAAACCACGGAAAACCACTTCGAGGATGACTGAGGTGGGATTCGATTCTCACACCCCTTTACTCATTTGACCTTCCGAGGCCGAGTGGACTCCGTTGCAGCCCTCGTACCATTTTTCTGAAATATCGTGGCAGAGCCGGGAATCGAACCCGGGCCTCCGGGGGTGGCAGCTAATCACACTAACCACTACACCACAAAGGCGGACGTGACACACTACAGTATATTGATTAAAATGATTTGAAGGAAAGCTTCTCCTAAAAATCTAGTTTATGTACCGGTTTGATTATTATTCAACATTCTCCCAAGGTTCCCTCGTCTCGAAGACGCTGAGTTAGACATCCAGTTTCGCCAATCATTTGTGGTACCGGATCATCACATCCCGAAAAGTAAATTGGAAAACTGATTGGTGCTGTTACATGGCTGTGACGGTACTGGTTCTTAAAACGTACAATGCATCGTATCTAGCTCAGAATGGTTGATACCGGCCAGGGAACAAATACTGCACCGAGAAACCAAAGGTTAGTATTACACATACACTTGTATGTTGACACGGATTTCCACGATTATCAAAAGGAATGTTTGTGATCGATAAGAACTATTCCCATGAAGGTGGATCCCTGCGGGGCACCGGGCAGGATTCGCTGGCAGTGCTAGACGAGTGCATTGTTTGTAAATAGATAAAGATGACCTAATAACGCAGAGAGGACTGTTACGTAACGCGCCAGCCACAGCAATGTTCTTGACCTTGGCTTTGACTGGAACGCCGTGCGGCAACATTGTAGCGCAGTCACCTTGTTTTACCCTTGGCTCTGCAGCAGCTCCAAACACGGTCGTCTTCCTGCATTCTGCCAACAGGCTCGAATCATTCTTCCTCACTCCACAATAATTGAGGCATTGACATGGGAAAGGTAGTAAGTCATAGAAAGTGAATTTTACACCAGCATTGTGAAGCACATGATATTGAACAAATATACTGTAACATCAAGGAGTTATCCATTTATCAGTTTAACATACAAAGTTATGCTAATTATCTTTCAGGCAGGAGCCACCGTGGCTCAGGCCTCCCATCGCTGGGTTCCGTGGTTCAAATCCCGATCACTCCATGTGAGATTCGTGCTGGACAAAGCGGATACGGGATAGGTTTTTCTCCTGGTACTCCAGTTTTCCGTCATATTTCATTCCAGCAATACTCATCAATATCATTTCATTTCATCTGTCATTCATTAATCATTGCCCCAGAGGAGTGCGACAGGCTTTGGCAGTCGGCACAATTCCTATCCTCGCCGTTAGATGGGGGCTTCCTTCCATTCCTGACCCGGTCGAATGACTGGAAACAGGCTGTGGATTTTCTTTTTCTTTTTTTTTTTTTTTTGCTAGTTCTTTACGCCGCACCGACACAGATAGGTTTTATGGCGACGATGGGACAGGAAAGGCCTAGGAATGGGAAGGAAGCGGCCGTGGCCTTAATTAAGATACAGCCTGGTGTGAAACTGAGAAACCACGGAAAAGCATTTTCAGGGCTGCTGACAGTGGGGTACGAACCCACTGTCTCCCGGATGCGACCTCACAGCTGCGCTCTCCTAACCGCACGGCCAACTCGCCCGGTAAGATTTTCATTTCATCTTTCAGGCAACAATTATGCGATGAAAACACATTGTGAAAAATCACTGTCTAATCAGTTTGTTAGTTGACTATATGATTCAAGCACAAATTTCACGGTAAAACGCATGGTATTTTTCATCGTAGAAATCCAGTATAGCCAATGTCTCTTTTTTTTTTTTTTTTTTGGTTCGGTGATGGTTGGTCTCCTTCCAAGTGGTTGTAAAGACTGTTTGTTGTCGATCATGTGATAGAACTGCCCTCTTTTGAGGATTGTTGTGCTCCTGCACGGTTCTAACTCTTTGAATGATTGATGGTGGAAGTTCAGCTCTGGAAATCTAAGTGCTAATCTTAAGGTGTTGAATATTTAAATATATCTTGCTCTCCATGGCGGTCACAAAAATCCCCATCATGATCACATGAAATGGTTGAAAAGATTTAGCCTTTCTGATCATTTCCGCAACTTCTTCTGGGACCATTGTTGTACACACGTTATACCTATTTATAAAAAAGAACTAGTATGAACGTCATGTCAAGATGTTAGCAATAAAGACTTACCATTTTGAATGGAATAGGTTTTGGAGGCATTCTGGCAACTGACATATAGCCTAACTATAACGAACTATAATAGCTATAAACAAAGTTTACACGCAGTTGACTGTCAACAAACGGAAATGTTATTTATTATTTTTATTTTTTTTTTTGCTAGGGGCTTTACGTCGCACCGACACAGATAGGTCTTATGGCGACGATGGGATAGGAAAGGCCTAGGAGTTGGAAGGAAGCGGCCGTGGCCTTAATTAAGGTACAGCCCCAGCATTTGCCTGGTGTGAAAATCGGAAACCACGGAAAACCATCTTCAGGGCTGCCGATAGTGGGATTCGAACCTACTATCTCCCGGATGCAAGCTCACGGCCGCGCGCCTCTACGCGCACGGCTAACTCGCCCGGTAGGAAATGTTATTTATACCTATTTCCACCAGAGGCACGGGCTGACTTTTGGCCTACTACCTTCTCCATGCCAAAACTCGTGGACTTAACACAGGTTCCATCTTGCGACAATCGTAGAAGCAAATCTACTCTACCATCTGACTTGCAACCTTTTTTTTTTTCTTTTTTGGCATGAGCGTTTACTTTTTCCACGAAAAAAGAAATTTCGATTTTTTTTTCCTTACTACCTTTACCATGTCAACGCCTCGACTGGGCAAGTTGGCCGTGCGGTTAGGGGCGCGCAGCTGTGAGCTTGTATTCGGGAGATAGTGGGTTTGAACCCAACTGTCGACAGCCCTTAAGATGGTTTTCTGTGGTTTCCCATTTTCACACCAGGCAAATGATGGGGCTGTACCTTAACTAAGGCCACGGCCGCTTCCTTCCCACTCCTAGCCCTTTCCCATCGCATCTTCGCTATAAAACCTACCTACGGTGCGACGTAAAGCAGCTTGTAAAAAAAATTCCACGCCTCGATTCTTGTGAACCCGATGATAAAATCAAGGTTCGGGTGAAAAAGTGGTCAGTTTGCTTAGCGGATTAAACCATTTTGTGAAAATATATATCCTTTCTTGGAGAATAATATCCTATCTATATTTTGTGAAACCGAGCTAGTTGGCTGTGCAGTTTGGATCACGGAGCTGTGAGCTGGCATTCGGGAGAAGACGCGAGACGCGTGGTTTCGAGCCCCTCCGTCGGCTCTCATGAGAATGATTTCCTGTGGTTTCCCACTTTCACTTCAAGGCAAATGCGGAGACAGTTCCTATTCACATGCCACCTCCTAACCGAATTTCATTCACCATCATTTATTTCATCTTCATTAGCTCCTCAAGAAGAGCATCCAGCCCAGTAGCGGCGCTAAGAAGTTCGCAACCCCCCCCCCCCCCACTCCCGCATTAATTGAAAATGGGCCTCTCGTTTCCTGAAAAGGAACGTTGCAAGTTTATTTCGTAGTACAAGGTTGTATATTATTATAATGAACAGCAACGATAATAATAATAATAATAATAATAATAATAATAATAATAATAATAATAATAATAATAATAACAATAATAATAATAATAATAATATGTTACACAATTTAGTTTTAAATCCGAAGGAATTAACATAATACACTTATATGGTACGAACACACAAAGCGGAGGCGGGGCAGGTTTTTCTCCGGGTACTCCGGTTTTCCCTGTCATCTTTCATTCCAGCAACACTCTCCATTCTCATTTCGTAGCATCTATCAGTCATTAATATACATCACTTTGGGAGCGGCGACCCCATCGTAAAAATAGCCTATATATAATTCATTCATTACATCCCTGACCCGGTCAATGACTGGAAAACAGGTTGTAGGTTTTCGTTTTCATGGTACGAACACACACACAAATGCATATTCTAATTACAGTAACTAAAGCACGCTGAACGTCACAATATTAAGAAATAATCTCGTTCCTAGGACCAAACAGTTTACAACTCAACCGTTCATCGTAGGCCTACGTAGCTACACTGACTGCCGAGAATTATAAACATGTTCGAAACTTTAGTATTTAGAGTTTAGAAAAGGAGGAGGTGTTTGTTACCGATCTTCGCTGACTACTGGGTTCTCAGAACTGGCTAATTACTTCAAATTCCTTGTTGACTGTTGTGAGGGGCAGCAAGGGATTGTTATAATTGGAACAGGCTGGGAAACCCATATTATATCAGAAATAACTACCGTATTCCTATTAACTAAAGAAGCTCTGCACTACGACAGCCAACGTTTGGAATAACCCTCTGTAATACAAATAAATAGTCATGGCCCCCTCACAAGCTATGCCCCGCGGGGTCAACGGTGTCCTGATCCGGCCGTAAACATATGCCATATAAATTCATCTCACTTCATCCCCAGCCCCGTATCAAGAAACGGGAGTAAGGGATAGACATATACACATTTTAGTATTTCTTTCTAATATGCTCCCGAGTGTGTAACTTTCGAAATATCTTCTAGTTATTCACCGACTTCTTTGGTTCTGCTTTTGGTGACTTAGTGCCATTTATCAGGACTTACCGAAATTAGAAGAATAGTTGAAGAACAGCATGCAAACGCGGTTGCTCTTGAACCGCGTGAATCATTGCACAGTCTTCTATATTAATGTATGTATAACTAGATATAATTTAGTGTTATAGGACAGGTATACATTTTAAATATAGACTAGAAACTGGTTATAATGACATACAAGGGACCTGATAAATCGTATCGTTATAAACGAGAGTAGTTGTAATCCAGATTTATGCTATCAGTCAAGTGAGGCGGAAAATTATTTATAACACAATTACTTTGGCTTATTTTAGATTGTACATATTTACTTGCCTCCTTTTTAACTAGGTCATTGTCTATTGTTACATACGTTGTACAGTATAGTTACATTGATTGAGACCGTCACAGCCTATTTTGCTCAGCAATTCAGATAACGGGAAATTATTATCATCATTGTCATCGATATCACTTTCAGTTTTGGCGGCGTATATTTTTTCCGTTAGGATGAAATTCGTCCGCCTCTGTGGTGTAGTGTGATTAGCTGCCACCCCCGGAGGCCCGGATTCGATTCCCGGCTCTGCCACGAAATTTGAAAAGTGGTACGAGTTCTGGAACGGTGTCCACTCGCCTCAGGTGATCAACTGAGTAGAGGGGTGTTCGATTCCCACCTCAGCCATCCTCGAAGTTATTTTCCGTGGTTTCCCGCTTCTCCCCCAGGCGATTTCCGGGATAGTGCCTAACTTAAGGCCACGGCCGCTTCCTTCCCTCTTCTTTGTCTATCCCTTCCGATCTTTCCATCCCTCCACAAGGCCCTTGCTCAGCATAGCAGGCGAAGCCACCTGGGCGAGGTACTGATCCTCATCTCCAGTTGTATGTCCGCCGACTCGAAGTCTCACACTCCAGGACACTGCCCTTGAGGCGGTAAAGGCGGGATCCCTTGCTGAGTCCGAAGAAAAAGTCAAGGCTGGAGGGTAAACGGATTAAGAAAGAGAGAAAGAATGAAAGAAAGAAAGAAAGAAAGAAAGAAAGAAAGATATAAAATTTCCACATGGTGGAAATTCTAATCCAAACTGCAGTTACAGTAGAGCTAGACACATATGTCTGTCGTATTAAGTAAGGCTGAAATACACTTTTCTTATGATAAATGCGTTGATACCCCAGGCTCACGCCTTTGCTGGCGAGATGTAGTGTTTACAGTGCACTATGTCTTCTGTTATGGGCTAGAATAAATTTGTTACTTTCATTGCCCTGTCTCAGTCTCATCCTTGGCTTTGACAATATGAAAGTGACTGAGGTATGAGCGATGCTAGTAATACCATTCCTTATGCAGCCAGTCCCTGTTATGAATGGTGTTAAAATATCACCCATAGGGTCAGTTGGTGCACTCATTTCAGTGGGCTTGGCAGACTGATATGTAATAGCAACTTCTGGCTCGGTGAGGAAAGCAACGGAAAACTACCTCACTCCTCATTTCCCTAGTATGCCTCTTCAGTGATGCCTAGGCTGTTTATGACAGCTGTTGGCGGAGCTGTGGAGGATCAAACCAGCCTTCGGGCTGAATACCCAACATACATAAACCCCAGGCTCTATAGACAAGTTGTCACTGAAGCCGATGTTGCTATAACGAAGTTATACACCTTTTGTGCACCAGATAGTTATAACACAGTGCGAAACAAATTTCAGAGCAACTTTTGTATGAAATGCACGTGTGGTAACTGAATCGGTTGATGGAGAAAGGAACTGTCACTTTATCTCACTCTTCAGGAGAAGGAAAACCGTATTTCCATTAAAGACAATCCTTGTGCATTCCTGGTTTTATTCATGTCAAACACCTGTCTCTTTCAAGATGATTAGCATATTTAAATGAAATATTGTGGAAGACTTCTTTAGAAATAGCAGTTTGAAAAATTGGACTAATTCCTTTCTCCATTCGTAAGCAATTATGCAGTGCCTTTATGTAATTAAATATGATATTCATTTATGCAAGTATGATTTTAGTCTGTTTTAAGAGGATATTTACAAATAAATTATTTAGTTAAATAGTAGATAATTCACAATTCTGTTTTGTTTACAGGTCGATATCATTGAATTTAGGCTCTACGGCGTCAACTGGAAATAGGCCTACCTGCACCAGACATCTTCGGAGGCCACACGCCGTTACTGAATTTAGGAATTGTGTTAAGTAAAACTAGCAAAGCAATAAACGCCGTGTCTTAGCACATCCACTTCAATCAACCAGAGGTGCAGAGTTTACGCTAGTAACCGATAGCTGCAAAGTTTCCTGTCAACCAGTACGTTTCTCTTCAGTTTGGAGAGAAGCTCGCTGCGTAAAGAATGGTGGATATAGAATTTCATTCAGCACAGAAAAGTGCGCCTTGACCAGTTTAGTCAAGAACAAAAGTTGGCACCTTTCTCCACCGAACGATTCAATTTTTAAAATTGTAATGTTTCAAAGATGCTTCTCGTGTTATATCCATTTTTTTACGTCGTACCGACACAGATAGGACCGAGATCGATAGGTGTACTCGCTTAAGTGCGGCCAGTATCCAGTATTCGGGAGATAGTAGGTTCGAACCCCACTGTCGGCAGCCCTGAAAATGGTTTTCCGTGGTTTCCCATTTTCACACCAGTCAAATGCTGGGGATGTACCTTAATTAAGGCCACGGCCATTTCCTTCCCACTCTTAGCCCTTTCCTGTCCAATCGTCGCCATAAGACCTATCTGAATCGGTGCGACGTAAAGCAACTAGAAAAAAAAGACACAGATAGGTCTTATGGCGACGATGGGATAGGAATGGCCTAGGAGTTGGAAGAAAGCGGCCGTGGCCTTAAGTAAGGTACAGCCCCGGCATTTGCCTGGTGTGAAAATGGGAAACCACGGAAAACCATCTTCAGGGCTGCCGACAGTGGGGCTCGAACCCACTATCTCCGGTTACTGGATACTGGCCGCACTTAAGCGACTGCAGCTATCGAGCTCGGTCGTGTTATATCCATTCAAGAGACGGTATTTATAGGGACAATATACTACCAGTACTTGACTATTGCGACATTGTCCTCGTTGATGCGACGCGTGAACAAACTACGAAGTTTCAACGAGCGTGGAACTCGGGTCTTCGATTTGCTTTTAATTTGAGTTATGCTCACATAACCCCTGGTTGCACAGCTCTTCCCTGGCTGAAACCCGACAGTCGACGGAAGTTTCATACACTTAATTGTCATCATCCCAGAATGGAAACACTAGATCTGACACTTCCCTCCCCATTCTCGTCAACCACTCTTCAGTGTATAATAGATCCTTCGTTGTGGCTGCGTCACTTCCAGCTGCTGTCAGGGACTCTTAAGACAATATCAAAATTTAAGACTGCATGGCGAGATCACCTGCTGAATACTGCTGACTGTTTCGTGTGATTGGTGACGTATGATTGTGCTATGTAGGTTAGTAACATAGCCATCTTACTGTACAGCTAAAGAACAATGTTGTTTCATATGATGCCTAAACATTAATATACATGCATAATGTACATAGTCAGTCAGTCATCATCTGTTTACCCTCCAGAGGGATCCCACCTCTACCGCCTCGAGGGCAGTGTCCTGGAGCTTCAGACTCTTGGTCGGGGGATACAACTGGGGAGAATGACCAGTACCTCGCCCAGGCGGCCTCACCTGCTATGCTGAACAGGGGCCTTGTGGAGGGATGGAAAGATTGGAAGGGATATGCAAGGAAGAGGGAAGGAAGCGGCCGTGGCCTTAAGTTAGGTACCATCCCGGCATTCGCCTGGAGGAGAAGTGGGAAACCACGGAAAACCACTTCCAGGATGGCTGAGGTGGGAATCGAACCCACCTCTACTCAGTTGACCTCCCGAGGCTGAGTGGACCCCGTTCCAGCCCTCGTACCACTTTTCAAATTTCGTGGCAGAGCCGGGAATCGAACCCGGACCTCCGGGGGTGGCAGCTAATCACGCTAACCACTACACCACAGAGGCAGACATGTACATAGTCTTTAGCTTTTATCTCACGACGGCCTACGTAGATCACTGTGTATTGCCATACTTGTTTTTAAGTTACTTTATGATATTCTCCCTTCGGAAGTCAAGTGTGCTTTAGATAGTATGAAAAAGGGAACTGCGCCGGGTGATGATGAGCTTTGTGTGGACATCCTGAAACTCACAGGGGAGGAGACAATAAATCACTTGGCAAAAATATTCACTTCCTGTGTGCACTCGGCTTCAATTCCAACATCATGGAACAAAGCAAAGATCATACTGATACATAAGAAAGGAAATATTCACAGTATCAAAAATTATCGTCCTATCAGCTTGCTCTCTATTTTGTATAAACTTTTTACAAAGATCTTGTTAAATCGAATCAGTTTCATCCTTGACTCAGCCCAACCTATTGAACAAGCAGGTTTCCGTAGTAATTTTAGCACAATAGACCACATACTGACTGTAAGAGAAGTGATAAGCAGAGCAAATGAATATCATTTGCCTCTCTGCATTGCCTTTGTTGATTTTGAAAAGGCATTTGACTCTGTCAGCCATACAGCTGTCATGCAAGCTTTACATGAGCAAGGAGTGGAAGCAGCTTACATCCAAGTGCTCAACAATATCTATGAGACTTCTTCAGCTTTCGTTAATATCGGTAAATCAACCCCAGAATTCCCCATCAACAGAGGTGTCAAACAAGGTGATCCCATCTCCCCGAAACTATTCTCAGCGGTCCTAGAGATGGCTATGTCTAAGCTGAGCTGGGAAGAAAAGGGAATTAGAATTAATGGGAAAAGGCTAAATAACTTGAGATTTGCAGATGATATTGCTTTACTGGCAAACGACTTCGAAGAGCTCCAGACCTTAATTACAGATCTTGCATTAGAATGTCAGTTGATTGGCCTAAGCATAAACCTTTCCAAAACAAAAGTTATGTCCAACGAATGGGTTCAAGCTGGAAATGTGAATATTAAGAACATGCCATTAGAAGAGGTCAGTGATTACATCTACCTTGGCCAGATTATAAATATGACAGGTGATATAAGACCAGAAATCTATAGGCGCATCAAGCTCGGATGGCAAGCATTTGGAAGGAATTCTTCAGTATTAAGATCAAAAATGCCAGCAAATCTGAAGAAAACAGTATTTGACCAATGCATCCTTCCTGTGCTGACTTATGGCTGTGAGACTTGGACTCTGAATGAATTCACAAAAGGGAAACTTCGGACCGCGCAGAGAGCCATGGAAAGGTCAATGCTAGGCTATACAAAGAAAGATAGGAAAAGAGCTGATGACATCCGGTCTGTTACAAAGGTTAAAGACATCTTAGAGAGAGTACGCTCCTTAAAATGGCAGTGGGCTGGCCATGTTGCACGAAGAAATGATGATAGATGGACAAAACTAGTGCTGGAGTGGAGTCCGAGAGAACATCGAAGGCCTAGAGGAAGACCACCGGACAGATGGGACAAAGATATCAAGAAGATCGCTGGTACCACTTGGATGAGATCTGCCCAAGACCGTTCTACTTGGAGAAGACTGTTGAAGGCCTACCTATACCCACGACTTAAAGAGGCCACATCATTTTAATGATTGAAATGGCTGATTGTATATATTGTATGATGCATTAACGGCCGTAGCCGTGTTGAAACACCAGATCCCGTGAGATCTCCGAGTTAAGCAACATTGGGCGTGGTCAGGAGTTGGATGGGTTGCCACGCGCTGGTGGTGGAGGTAAGGGAATGGAGGAGCGGAAAGGAACTGGCCACCCTACCGCACGTAAACTCCGGCTCAGGAACACCTCTGCGGGGGTTCGGACCTGCCTTCGGGCAGAATAACCCTTACCTTTATGATGTATTCTGTTCTGTTTATGCATTGGCTTGTATTTTTCAGTTGCATTTTACTTGCTTTCCATTATGATTGTGTCCGCCTCCGTAGCGTAACGGTTTACATTATAACCTACCGAACTCGGACGCCCGGATTCGATTGCCGGTACTGCCACATATATAAGATTGGCATGAAGACTGGTATGTGGTTAAAATGGTACAAGCAGCTCACCTCCATTGGGGGTGTGCTTGAAAAGAGCTGCACCATCTCGGGATGAGGACACGAGTTTGCATTTTTTACATTATGATTGTTTTTCTCCTTCCTTTTTCTTCTATGCTCCGGCTTTCTTTTCTTTTATTTGTTGAGGTTTCTTTCTTTATTATATGTTCTCCAAATCTGTTATTTAGCTTAGTTATCTTTGATTTTGTAGTCAGTATTCGGGAGATAGTGGGTTTGAACCCCACTGTCGGCAGCCCACAAGATGGTTTTCCGTGGTTTCCCATTTTCACACCAGGCAAATTTTGGGGTTGTACCTTAATTAAGGCAACGGCCGCTTCCTTACTACTCCTAACCATTTCCTGTCCCTTCGTCGCCATAAAACCTATCTGTGTAGGTGCGACCGAAAGTAACTTGTCGTAAGAGGCGACTATAAGGGGCATCAGGGGCTCTGAACTTTGGAGCGTGGGTTGGCGGCCACGGGGCCCTCAGCTGAGTCCTGGTATTGCTTCCACTTACTTGTGCCAGGCTCCTCACTTTCATCTCTCCTATCCGACCTCTCTTGGACAACTCTTGTTCTTTTCCGACCCCGACGCTATTAGGTTTGCGAGGGCTAGGGAGTCTTTCATATTCACGCCCTTCGTGGCCCTTGTCTTCCTTTGGCCGATATCTTCATTTTTCGAAGTGTCGGATACCTTCCATTTTTCTCTCTGATTAGTGTTATATAGAGGATGGTTGCCTTAGTTGTACTTCCTCTTAAAACAATAATCACCATCAATCACCACCATCATATAAACCCAGACCGAACGCACGGTGTTTGTGCTGTGCGCTACGGTAGCTGGAGTATGGGAGGCGCGCGCATAGTTCTTGACCTTCAAATAACCTACACGTGTTCGACCTGGCAAGCGTGAGTAGCCAGTCTGAATCTTAGCTGTTAACATGGTGAGACCGTTATCATTACAACACCGTATTTTCGTACGTAAAAGTTCTGGTTTCATCTTAATGGTCGTGTGAACAGTCATATCTCTCGCTATTGGTGGCAAGAAAATCCTAATGCTGTTTATGACGTTCGTCATTCAAATAGGAAGATTAGTGTTTGGTGTGCTGTTAGTGCAGGACGAATAATTGGGCCTATTTTTTTCGAGACGGCACTAAATGCAGAGAGGTACCAACATGGCACTTTGACGCCGTTCTCCGATCAGTTAACAGAAGAAGAAAAATCGCGTGGGTCGTTTCAACAAGATTCAGCTCCTGCTCATACAGCAGGAGATTCTCTTCTTAAATAAGTTACAAGATTGTGAGCAACTGCAACGTGACCTCGAAAATATTGTGAGATGGACAGCAGGCAATGGTATGTTGATAAACGGGGCTAAAAGTCAGGTTGTGAGTTTCACAAATAGGAAAAGTCCTCTCAGTTTTAATTACTGCGTTGATGGGGTGAAAGTTCCTTTTGAGGATCATTGTAAGTATCTAGGTGTTAATATAAGGAAAGATCTTCACTGGGGTAATCACATAAATGGGATTGTAAATAAAGGGTACCGATCTCTGCACATGGTTATGAGGGTGTTTAGGGGTTGTAGTAAGGATGTAAAGGAGAGTGCATATAAGTCTCTGGTAAGACCCCAACTAAAGTATGGTTCTACTGTGTGGGACCCTCACCAGGATTACCTGATTCAAGAACTGGAAAAAATCCAAAGAAAAGCAGCTCGATTTGTTCTGGGGTGACTTCCGACAAAAGAGTAGCGTTACAAAAATGTTGCAATGTTTGGGTTGGGAAGAATTGAGAGAAAGAAGAAGAGCTGCTCGACTAAGTGGTATGTTCCGAGCTGTCAGCGGAGAGATGGCGTGGAATGACATTAGTAGACGAATAGGTTTGAATGGCGTCTATAAAAGTAGAAAAGATCACAATATGAAGATAAAGTTGGAATTCAAGAGGACAAACTGGGGTAAATAATCATTTATAGGAAGGGGAGTTAGGGATTGGAATAACTTACCAAGGGAGATGTTCAATAAATTTCCAATTTCTTTGAAATCATTTCGGAAAAGGCTAGGAAAGCAACAGATAGGGAATCTGCCACCTGGGCGACTGCCCTAAATGCAGATCAGTATTGATTGTTGTTATTCTTACGATCTCGGAAGTGTTTGTAGACAGAGTGGTCAGTGCTGGTCTATTTCTCCCTCGTTCTCCACATCTAACAGTGTGTGATTTTTACTTGTGGGGTAAACTGAAAAAAAGCGTAAACAAATCCTCACACACTGGAGGAACTGAAAGAAAAAAAATACGAATGAAATCAGAAACATTACAATAGCAGAGCTCACTCGCGTCATCCAGGATGTGATTACCAGTTACAGTGCCTGTATAACTCAGGAAGTACGACACTTCCAGCATCTTTTATAAGGTAAAATTTCATATAAGATTGCATACACCAGGGCCTCTCAGGGTGCATGCGCTTGGTGCATGCACTGTGCACGGTGCAAAAGACGACTTCGCTTGGTTGACCAGAGTGCAGACCCCCCACTCCTCGATTTGGAGCAATAGCGCTTACTCTCTCTTTCCTCACGCCTGTCTTGCTCGCTCCCCCTGTCTCCCTCTTCCACACTTACCCCGTAACGCTCCGAATCCGAGCTGAGTTGCGCCGAGTAGAGCCGAGCTTAGCCGAGTAGCCCAGAGACGAAGCGTTGGTCCGAAACAAGCCGAGCGCGACCGATGCACAGTGCACGGAGCTCTTGCGCCTCGATTTGCACGCGTGAAATTTTGGGCGTTTGAGAGGCCCTGGCATACACGCTTAAAGCAGGGCGTCCACGCGCGACGTAAGTTCGGCTGAGGCAGCTGTCGTAGTGCAGAGTACAAACACCGTGCGTTCGGTCTTAGTTTATACGAGAGACATTCCATTATGCTGTAATTTACTGATAAATGTATGATAGCGTCACGAGCCCCAACTTTTCCACTGCTAAAGTAAAAATATGTACATATTCTCAATGACGATAATATCTATGACCGAAAGGACTCAGTAAGGCGACCGCCGTTTCCTTCTCATTCCTATAACCCTGTCCATCCTATCGTCACGTCGCCGAAATACTTGGTGCGACGTAAAACCAACAGCAAGAAAAGAATTGTAGAAATATCTCTCGTTCCTCGGAAAATAAGCCTATCCTGTCACGAGATGCACTCTTCCATTCGATCTAAGAACCTGCTGTATGTTACATAGAGCATAGTATCATTGTTGCAACTAGGGCTCTGATTTCAGCGAACAAAAATCTCTCGAAGTACGCATGCACTTGTGGCCTAAAAATATCAAAATATGTCCTAAAATGTGTAAATATGACGCAAAATAAATTAAGTAGTGTCCGAAAATTGCTTTGAAAACGTGTTTTATTCAGACAGCAAATCAGTTGCAAACTGGCTACATTCCTAATATTATTTTTTACTATCTAATTTGACAGTTTACTGATCGCAAAACTCGTTACATTTAAACTTCACTTAACCATTTAAATTTTTATGAATAGCCTTTTAGCCTCTTGGCCATAGAGCCTGCTAGATTGCATTCGCGACAGACAAATTACACACAGTACAGTAGGTATCTTGCTATACAAATTCAAAATGCGTTAGTTTTTAGTCTTGCCCACAAGAAATTATTGCTCACTAATTTACTTCGTTTTGCATAAAATAAGTCTTCACTTATACACCCATGTTCATAAAGACCCAGGACACCTTGGAAGACTAGAGCAGGGCCTCTCAAACGCCCAAAATCTCACGCGTGCAGATAGAGGCGCAAGAGCTCCGTGCACTGTGCATCGCTGCCGCTCGGCATGGCTCGGATCAACGCTTCGTCTCTGGGCTACTCGGCTAAGCTCGGCTCAACTCGCCTCTGCTCGGCTCAAGTCAGCCTGGATTTGGAGCGCTACGGCGCAAGTGGGGCAGAGGGAGACAGGCGGAGCGAGCGAGACAGGCGTGAGTAAAGAGAGAGTAAGCGCTATTGCTCCAAATCGAGGAGTGGGGGGTCTGCACTCTGTTCGACCAAGCCAAGTCGTCTCTTGCACCGTGCACAGTGCATGCACCACGCGCATGCACCCTGAGAGGCCCTGGACTAGAGATAGGAAGTTCATAATCACCGAGCATGTACATTAGGATGAAATGGAAATGGCGTATGGCTTTGAGTGCCGGGATGTGTCCGAGGACTTCGGCCCGCCAGGTGCAGGTCTTTTGATTTGACTCCCGTAGGCGACCTGCGCGTCGTGATGAGGATAAAATGATGATGAAAACGACACATGCACTCAGTCCCCGTGCCAGGGGAATTAACGAATTATGGTTGAAATTCCAGACCCTGCCGGGAATAGAACCCGGTACCCCTGTGACCAAAGGCCAGCACGCTAACCATTTCGCCACGGAGCCGGACTACATTAGGATGTTCTGAAGAAATGGTTGGCATTTGAACCATATCGGCTCTCAGGTTCAAGTTCCACATATATATCTCAGCGCACCACCACCGACTGGTAAAATGTGCCTGCAGCTCTCGTTGTCGCTATAGACCGAAGGTAATGGATCAGTGTGACTTGAGCATACGTGCAGGATGCCTCGCAGACGTATGAGAGAACCGTACTGTCAAATGAGAGAGTTTGAAAGATGGCTCATTATTGGCGTGAGAGAACGTGTGCATCCATCCGGGAAATTGCTGCTCGTGTGAGACGATATGTGTCGGCAGTGCAACGGGTGTGTACAGAATGGTTCACAGAAGGCCGTAGAACACGACGAGATGGGTCTGATCACACCACCCAGACCCCCCCCCTCCCCCTCCCGGAGAAGATCAGCACCTCATCTGAGTGGCATTGCAGGGCAGATCTGCGTCCTCCTCGGCTCTGGCGCAACAGTGGAACAGTGTAACACATCGTACATTATCAGGAGTGACAGTCCGTCACCGTTTATTACAGTCTGGGTTACCGGCGCGTCGTTCACTTCTCCGCCTACCTTTGACTAATGTGCAAAAACATGCTAGACTGCAATGGCGTATGGAACGACGTCACTGGGAACAGGGATGACAGCAGATAGTGTTTTCGGACGAATCCAGGTTGTTTGCTTGAAAATGATGGCCGCATTTTGGTTCGCGGCAGACAAGAGGAGAGGCATTACATTGCCTGCATTCGCACAAGACATACAGCACCAACTCAAGGCCATATGGTGTAGGGTGCAATTGGGTACAATCACAAATCACTGTTGGTGCGTGCCCAGGGCACTGTGACCAGTTTGACCTACGTGAATGACATTCCTGCGACCCGTAGCCATACCCTTTGTGCACTACATCCCAGACGCCCCTAACCGCATGGCCAATTCGCCCGGTCGCATTCTAGTCTATGCAAATGATATGTTTGAAATGAATAGTTGTGGTCCTGTGGTTAGGATTTCACATAAAGCTGTTGGTCCTGCATCTAATTCTGACTAGTCATGAAAAGCTGCAAGTTTGATTTCTTCCTAAATGTGGTCTTCTGTCAGAAACTCGCAACTTGTGTGAGAGGGGTGGCGAGTAGTCAATAGCTACAACGTGCTCTCACGTACCTTCCGTACCAGATTGGGGCAACAGACAGAACATAAGAACGGCGAAAACCAGGCATGCTTCGAGCTGCGCCGATTGTGCACGGAACAGATCTGAAACCTCAAGATTATACTCCAGCAGCGCCAGTCCAATGCACAGTGTCACTTTCGTAGACTTCAAAAAAAAACAAAAAAAAAAAAAACACCTCGATTGACTGAACCATCCTGTTCAATGTACAACGTTAAAACAGCGTAGACAATAAAAGCAACTATGTTAATCCAACATATTTTGGCAGACACAGTATCTAAAGTGAAATTCATGGGTGAAATGTCGAAACCTCTTGAAATTAGAACAGGAGTAAAAGAAGGTGATCAGCTGTGCCCACTCCTGTTCAACCCGGTACTGGATAAGGTTGCAAACACAAAGGATAAAGAAATACCAGGAATAAAATGAGAACAAAAGGTAGGCAGATCGACTTAAAATGCCTCACCTTCGCTGACGGTCTAGCAATAATTACACGGACTCTCGAGGAAGCCAGACACTCCATCGAGAAGCTACTTGAGATTACCACCAAAACCAGCCTCCAAATCTCTTATGAGAAAACGCAGTAGGATGGACTCCAAGAACCCAAACCTGAGATCATTTGTGACCAAACACGGCAACATCGCACAAGTTAATCACTGCAAGTACTAAGGCGAAATCATCGGGAACACTGACAACGAAGGAATTGTCAACAAAACCCGCGCAGAAAAAAGTCTACACTATCACCTGGAATATCTACAACAAAAAATCTACCAAAGCCAGGCTCTGTCACTACCACACAGTCGATCGTCCAGAAGCACTTTATGCGAATGAGCATTAACATTACCATCAACGACATCCAAAAAATGGAACGGCAGATATTGATGAAAATATTCTGACACAAGACCTAAGATGGTAGCTGGATGTACAAGAGTTCAGAAGAACTGTATTCACTGATCGAACGATTCACTTCGGTCGCACGGAAAAGATGTATGAAATGCTACGAACATGAATGAACGACTCGCGATTGCCCAAGAAAATCTTCCTCATCATTAATGGAATCTGACAAACTAAAATTCGCTGGCTAGGGGACACCCAAGAGGATCTCACAAGAGTCAACTTTTACCCACTGGCAACTAGCCAGACTACACATAGGCAATCAACTCACACAAGTTCACACCCAAGGGCAGACAGCCAAGAAATTATAACCAAAAAATACATGGACCTAGCGAGTTGGCCATGCGGTTAGAAGTGAGCAACTTTGAGCTTGCATTCCGATTGTGGTGGGTTCGAACCCACTATTTCCCGAACACTGGATACTGGCAGCACTTAAGCGACTGCAGCTATCGAGCTCGGTGTTTCCCATTTTCACACCAGGCAAATGCTGGCGCTGTACCTTAATTAAGCCCACGGTCGCTTCCTTCCCACTCCTAGCCTTTTCTTATCACATCGTCGCCATAAGACCGATCTGTATCTGTGCGACGTACAGCAACTTGTAAGTATATATATATATATATCACGTGGGCGCATGGAAGACGACAGACCCATTACGAGAAGATAAGGAAGTTTCGGGAAGATCAGAAGACCAATGATAACGAATGGTTTTTCTTTCTTTCTTAATCTGTTTACCCTCCACTGTTAGTTTTTCCCTCGAACTCCGCGAGGGATCCCACATCTACCGTCTAAAGGGCAGTGTCCTGGAGCGTGGGGCACTGGGTCGGGGAATATATCTGGCAAGGATGACCAGCACCTCGCTCAGGCGGCCTCACTTGCTATGCTGAACAGGGGCTTTGTGGGGGATGGGAAGATTGGAAGGGATAGACAAGGAAGAGGAAAGGAAGCGGTCGTGGCCTTAAGTTAGGTACCATCCCGACATGGGAAACCATGGAAAACCACTTCCAGGATGGCTGAGGTGGGAATCGAACCCACCTCTACTCATTTGACCTACCGAGGCTGAGTGGACCCCATTCCAGACCTCGTACCACTTTTCAAAATTTCGTGGCAGAGCCGGGAATCGAACCCGGGCCTCCGGGGGTGGCAGCTAATCACACTAACTACTACACCACATAGGCGGACACTAATGGTTCTACAGGCGTTTAAAGTGCCAAACGCATGTGTACTTAATAACGTTTGACGGCCGGAGAGGCCTGTTGTTGGTCTTTGAATTGAAATCGAGAGGCGACCTGTGCGGCTGTGAGGATGGGTGGCGGGTATTACCTATGATCAAGGTTAAAATCCCTGAATTGGCCGGGAATCGAACCCGAGGCCCCTTGTACCAAAGTATAGCATGGTAACCAGTTAGCCAAAGAGCTGGACAGAATAAAGACTGGAGTGTTATTGCTTCTAAAATGAATACATCAATTAATTATTGTAATGTATGCAAATAAAGCAAGCTTGTAGTTGTACCTGACTGTTGATATCGTGATCATAACCACGAGACACCTAGTTTTACGTGGCTTCCGAGCCACAGGGACATTACTTCCATTTTAAAAATACCATATTCATTGGGCGGGATACGAACTGATGGCGTTTTGTAGAGAAGCCAGTGACAAGAATCCCATCGTCATGACAATGCAAGTCCGCCTCCGTAGCGAAACGGTTAGTGTTATTAGCTGCCGTCCCCGGGGGCCCGGGTTCGATTTCTGGTACTGCCACAAATTTAAGAGTGACAGAAGGGCTGGTGTGTGGTTGAAATGGTACACGCAGCTCACATCCATTGAGGGTGTGCCTGTAGAGAGATGCACCACCTCGGGCTGAGGACACGAGTTTACAAATGACAATGCACAGTATTACACCGGTTTGCTTTGATATGTTATACTGCTTACACTCTATATCTCTTACTGAATATTTTCGATGCTGAAATGGTTTTTATAAGTCAGTAATAGAAGATATTGCCTTTGCTGGCAGGACCTAGTGTTTACAGTGCACTGTGTCTTCTGGTACAGGCTAGAGCAATTTTGTTACTTTCATTGATCTGTCTCTGTCTTATACTTGGCTTTGACAATATGAAAGTGACTGAGGTACGAACGATGCTAGTAATGCCATTCCTTATGTAGCCAGTCCCTGCTATGAATGGTGTGAAAATGTTGCTCATAGGGTCGCTTTATACATGCATGGAAGACTGATACATGCTTCGCAGACTGATATGTAATAGCAACTTCTGGCTCGGTGAGAAAAGCAACGGAAACTACCTCACTCCTCATTTCTCTAGTACGCCTCTTCAGTGATGCCTAGGCCATCTCTGACAACTGATGGCGGAGCTGTTGAGGATCCAACCAGCCTTAGGGCTAAAGACTGAACATACATACATACATACATACATACATTCACAATAGAACATAAGTTAAACACACGATAGGATTACTCAAATCATTATCACAGTATTTTCCAGTTAATATTGGTACTCCTTTCAACTAGCGAAAATAAGAGCTTCTGAAAGAAGTTCTTTTTTTTTTTTTGCTAGGGGCTTTACGTCGCACCGACACAGATAGGTCTTATGGCGACGATGGGATAGGAAAGGCCTAGGAGTTGGAAGGAAGCGGCCGTGGCCTTAATTAAGGTACAGCCCCAGCATTTGCCTGGTGTGAAAATGGGAAACCACGGAAAACCATCTTCAGGGCTGCCGATAGTGGGATTCGAACCTACTATCTCCCGGATGCAAGCTCACAGCCGCGCGACTCAACGCGCACGGCCAACTCGCCCGGTGAAAGAAGTTCTTATCACCAAAACACAACACACCAGCATGGCAAGCATATCATACTTAAATCTTAGTAAAACCACGAGATGTCGGGGTGGTTAAACCGCATACCAAAGTTGTTAGCTCCGTATACGAATTTGACCGAAACCTACCAAATGAGGACTAAATAGCCGAGCGCTCATGAACACTTGGTCGTATAGTAATTCGAGCTCTCTATAGTGTTCTAATTGAAGAAGTGGATTCAAAAGTTCGTTTGCTAACACGTGCTAAAGCAGGGGTTTCCAAATGGCGGACGCGGGCCGCACGTGGCCCGCGAAGCCAATTTTAGGGCCCGCGAGAGCACTGTGGGAAATAATGTGAAGAAAATTCACAAAAATATTAATTAGCTCGTTCAAAAACGTATTAATTTTGATACACCTTATAGACCCAAGTCAGAATTAATTATTTAATACTAGTTCCTCTTTCCAAGTATTCCCTTGTTCTCAACAGATTATTTTTGATTTTAAAACATTTAAAATCCAAATTTCAAGTAATAACCTTGTTATTTTTGCGTCCCACTGACTACTTTAGATGGTTTTCGGAGACGCCGAACTGTCGAAATTTTGCCCCACAGGAGTTCCTTTAGGTGCCAGTAAATCTATCGACACAAGGCTGACGTATTTGAGTACCTTCAAATACCACCGGGCTGAGCCAGAATCGAACCTGCCAAGCTGGGGTCACAAGGCCAGCACCTCACCCGTCTGAGCCACTCAGCCCGACTCCAAATTCCATTTATCCAATTTTAAAATAATGTTTTAAGCAATTAAAGTGATCAAACCCTCATTTCAAATGAACTATGCATATTATTTCGTAATGGCGCTTCTGTACTATTTGCAGAATTTTATGAAAATTGGCCTATTCAAGTGCGGCCCGCGAACATGACTAAGGTTTCCAAAATGGCCCCCGAGCCCTTACAAATTGGAAACCCCTGTGCTAAAGTAATGAAAGTCCCCGTGAGGATATTGGTATAATTAACAAGGAAGTTGCTGTTGCTGCTGCTGCTGCTGCTGCTGTTGCTGCTGTCGAGGATCTAAGTAGTTGAGTAATCATCTGTGAAAGTGCCTTATTTCGCGAGTGTATGAGGTAAGAAGTAAGTAGAATAATAAGCCTGAACGAGAACCGATGTGCTAATTGATCCATCGTTAAGTACTTCACACAAACATCGGCGTGCTTCATAACAAGTACTGTACGTCTTGCCAGGCTCCGTCCCTCTTTGGCACAGCGTTATTAGTTTACGTCACGTGCAATCAGTCGAATGTTTCGCTGCACTGACCTCCGGAGTCCAGCTGGCGTGTCAAACGAGATCTTTGCTCCGAGTGAAATATCAAATGGGACCGTTATTCACAAGATGACATATCTTACTGCATGAAACAACGTTCATACAGCGGAAGCTCATCGAAAATAACGACAAACAGCCTTTGAAAATAAAGTGAAATATTCAAAATAACATCAAAAGATTCATTCTTCAGTGACACGCTTTTGAAACATAGAAATGTGTGACTTCGTGATGCCAGGATCGGATCCGTTCAGCTGAAGAAACATTTTAAGCCAAAATCACAGATGTAATGAAGCAGTGATTCATCATTGGCCTCTTCCCTGGCGACTGGGGTTCGAATTACGATGCTGTTTATAAGTCCATAAATAATAACATAACGCCCCATTAATCACTTTTACGGTTTCCACAGACGCTGAGGTGCCCTGTAGTTTGTCCTACAGGAGTTCTTTTACGTGCCAGTAAATCTACCGACACGAAGCTGGCGTATTTGAGCACCTTCAAATACCACCGGACTGGGGCGGGATTTAATCGACCGACTTGGGCTTCTACCGTCTGAGCCAATCAGCTCGGTTCATAACTTCAAATCCCAACACTAGTCCTCACTATTTATCCCATTTAAAATCTGAGATGTATAGCCCATGTTATCTATTCCATTCTCAGCTTTAAAATGATCATGCATGGTCTAATACAATTACTCAGGTCATTCCTTGGATTGTACCACGAATATATATCATGCAGTCCCTAGCCATTAAAATACTACTACTACTGCTACTACTACTACCACTAATAATTATAATAATACCGGGCAAGTTGGCCGTGCGGTTAGGAGCGCGTAGCTGAGAGCTATCCGGGAGATGATGGGTTCGAGCCCCACTGTAGGCAGCCCTGAAGATGGTTTTTCCGTGGTTACCCATTTTCACACCTTGTAGCCTCGGTAGCGCAGTAGGCAGAGCGCAAGTCTCCCTCCCACCTCCATATTCACACCAGGCAAATTTTGGGCTGTACTTTAATTAAGGCCATGGCCGCTTCCATCCCACTCCTAGGCCTCTCCCTTCCCATCGTCGCCATAAGACCTATCTGTGTCGGTGCCACGTAAAGCAAGTAGCAAAATGATAATAATAATAATAATAATAATAATAATAATAAACAGCGAATTTGTGAAGAGTTTTGGAAGGAGAAGAAGAAGAAGAAGGTGAAGCTGTCACATCAGATTAACAAGTTCAAATGTGCTCTTCAATTGGGCATAATGAAAAAATAATACTAAACTTCGAAAAACGCTTATGACTCAATTGTTCGGGAATATATAGTCTACTTTTAAAAAACGCGTTTTAGGCCTCTAAATTGTAGTGATAGTAAAGAAAATACCAACGGTAAATTCACGATGGGAAATAATGATTAATTATCAACATAAAATAATTTATTATAAAGATTCAAAATCAATACAGATACAAGACAAGATGGTGAACTCTGCCCATTACTCTTCAACTAACTCTTCGAAAAAGTAATAGAAGAATGACACAATCCAACATAAATCAAGCAATTACATCAGACAGAGTAAATTTGGAGAAAGTTTATCTAGCAGTATTTTTTCTTTGCTTTTGGTTTTACATCGCACCGACACAGATAGGTCTTATGGCGACGATGGGATAGGAAAGGGCTAGGAGTGGGAAGGAAGCGGCCGTGGCCTTAATTAAGGTACACCGGGCGAGTTGGCCGTGCGCGTAGAGGCGCGCGGCTGTTAGCTTGCATCCGGGAGATAGTAGGTTCGAATCCCACTATCGGCAGCCCTGAAAATGGTTTTCCGTGGTTTCCCATTTTCACACCAGGCAAATGCTGGGGCTGTACCTTAATTAAGGCCACGGCCGCTTCCTTCCAGCTCCTAGGCCATTCCTATCCCATCGTCGCCATAAGACCTATCTGTGTCGGCGCGACGTAAAGCCCCTAGCAAAAAAAAATTAAGGTACAGGGCTGCCGACAGTAGGGCTCGAACCCCTATCTTCCGGATGCAAGCTCACAGCTGCGCGCCCCTAACCGCACGGCCAACTCGCCTGGTCTAGCAGTCTTAACACGTAACATCTCAACACCCCAACAGCACTAAATAAATAAATAAATTAATTAATTAAATAAATAAATAAATAAATACATCGAACCCCTAAAGGAAACAACGAAGAAAATTGGTCACGATGTACAGTATCGTGTTTTTAAAGCGGATTATATTACCTACAACAATCAAGCACCAAAGCACATGGAAAGTAAATAAGGCAAAATCAAACGTGTTCCTCAGTTTAACCCCTCTGATGTCCGACTCGTTGGCTGAACGGTCAGCGTACTGGCCTTCGGTTCAGAGGGCCCCGGGTTCGATTCCCGGCCGGGTCGGGGATTTTAACCTTAATTGGTTAATTCCAATGGCACGGGGGCTGGGTGTGTGTGCTGTCTTCATCATCATTTCATCCTCATAACGACACGCAGGTCACCTGCGGGTGTCAAATAGAAAGACCTGCACCTGGCGAGCCGAACCCGTCCTAGGCTATCCCGGCACTCAAAGCCATACGACATTTCATACCCCTCTGATGCTTGGTGTCCTCATATGAGGATATCCAAAATTGTGTGCGTTATTTCTTATTTTTATACTCAATAGTACATTTTCCGTATTCGCTATTCAACTTCACAGTCAATAACACGTCGTTTTTTTTAAATAACAGACGAAAAGAACAGCCCACATTCGAAAGTAATTCTTCCACTCCATCGATATCCACGCGTACCAGTCACCGTTTAATTTTCGTGGGTCCTCTCCATTCAGATACGATAGGCTCCAGGAGTTTCTTCCATCCCGTCAATATCCACACGCACCAACCTCCGTTTATTTTCTGTGGGTCCTTCCCATCCAGTTACCTCAAGCTTCAGGAATACCTCTGGCGTTAACCTGAAATATATTATAGACTTACGGTCTAGCAAGTATACTTGCATTTGCAGTTACGGTCGATCTGTGATGCAAAAAGTTTAGAACAGTATTCACTAAACATTACTTACATATTCCATTATGGTACGCCACATTATGTACGACTGTTATGGTATTAGCTGAACTCATGTTGTACTTTGATGCTAGAAATTTTCGTTACCAAAACACGAACAAAAAATATTCATGCAACCTCGGTGAAACAATTCAGAAAAGCAGAATGAAATAAAAAAGCTAATAAAAAAAGGAGATGCCAAAAATCGAAACAGCAAATCGAGTCACCGAATGTCTCTGTGGATCGTGAACTCTATAAATCTGAACAGGAAGGCAGACATCGAAAATGAGGAAAAAAAAAAAAAAAAGAACGTACAGCTCTGAATTCAGGCGTGGTGCTATCTAGCACACATGACGCACGTATTATGATCCCAGAGAAGACAATCTCCACAGTAATAATGGAACAAAGAGTAGGTATTTATAATGTCTGTGTAAAACCCAGTTCAGTCACCACAAAAGTGTATGAATTGTGTCCACGTTTTTTGATTGTCAAAGGAATTTTCAGAAAAGTGGATCATTCATTCCACAAGTATATATCGGTACGACTAATTCTTTCGTTGTGGTTGATAAATAGCGATTTCTTCGAAAGGTGGTAGACGGACACAATAAATTTTACGTTTGGATTTAGAAAAATGTATTACCGAGCTCGATAGCTGCAGTCGCTTAATTGCGGCCAGTATCCAGTATCCGGGAGATCGTGGGTTCGAACCCCACTGTCGGCAGCCCTGAAGATGGTTTTCCGTGGTTTCCCATTTTCACACCAGGCAAATGCCGGGGCTGTACCTTAATTAAGGCCACGGCCGCTTCCTCCCTGCTCCTAGCCCTTCCCTGTCCCATCGTCGCCATAAGACCTATCTGTGTCGGTGCGACGTTAAGCAAATAACAAAGAAAAAGAAAAATGTATTATTTAAAACAGGGCCTCTCAGGGTGCATGCGCTTGATGCATGCACTGTGCACGGTGCAAAAGACGACTTCGCTTGGTTGCCCAGAGTGCAGATCCCCACTTCTCGATTTGGAGCAATAGCGCTGTCTACATCTTTGCCCACGACTGTCTCGCTCGCTCCCCCTGTCTCCCTCTTCCTCACTTGCTGCGCAGCGCTCCAAATCCGAGCCGAATTGAGCAGAGTTGACCCGAGCTTAGCCGAGTAGCCCAGAGACGAAGCGTTGGTCCGAGCCGTGCCGAGCGGGAGCGATGCACGTACACGGAGTTCTTACGCCTCGATTTGCACGCGTGAGATTTTGGGCGTTTGAGAGGCCCTGATCTAAAATATGATAGCACTGACGTGCGAGTGGCGCGCGGAATTCCTTTCACATAGATGTAGTATACGGTATAATGTCGTACCGTGTGAATCCATATATTTTTTACACTCTCCGTGTTATCCAGACTATAATAATTTAAGTTCAGTGTTGGTCTTTGCTATCGGCACATACAGTCCTTATGTTTCTTCACTATTTCACAAAGGAAAGGGCACTTTCAATACCGGTTGCTGGCCTACAATTAGAAGTAAGTTCTTTACTGTGTATTATCGATGGCGTCGTTATACGAGTAATTCCAAAACCAGAATTCCGGTGCATTAAAATGAGGTAATGGATGCTCTGTATTTGGTACCTTGGTTTGGGTATCGATTGTTTTCAACAACCAGTCAATGTAAATGTGTGTATTCACAGAAACTCGAAGGTTTGCAAGAAAAAATGAAAACCGTGAATCACAAAGATGTCATTATGTTACAAGATAATATCAAGCCATGTTATCCCTGTTGGTTGAGAAACATTAATGTGTGACACATATTTGCAGTGAGACTATGCCCAATCACATTTCAACAAAACTTGGGCGAATCATCAAATAAATATCCTAAATTTAGCAATAATGTTGCTGTAAAACGAAGGGTAATATAATTAATTGCTGAAAAATAGCTGAGCGGCTGCGAACAATTAGATGATGATGATGATGACGTAGAATGACCTTGCGTACGCACTGTAGGGTCATACTGGTTCTTCTATTTTAGTTACATAGAACACTATATACCGAAAAGGAGATTTCGACAACACAAACAGAATTTCACGCGTACAGAATTGGTGGCTGCGTGGTTTGAGTTGCGTAGCTGTCAGCTTGCATTTGGGAGATAGTGGGTTTGAACCCCACTATCGGTTTTTTCGTGATATCCCATTTTCACACCAGGCCAAATGTAAGGATATACCTTCATTAAGGCCACGGTCACTTCCTTCCCGCTCCTAGCCCTTTCCTATCCCATCGTCACCATCTGACCTATCTGTGTCGGTGCGACGTAAAATCAAATTGTTAAAAAGAAAAGAATTTCACGCTCTGCAAAACAACAACGGCTGTAACTAAAGTAGGGGCAACGTAGTCCAAACACTCGCAGGAGATCGGCCATACACAAGTAGGATATGGCGCTATTGTCGATGTGTAGTGTGCATTTGACGGGCATCCAGTTGGGAGTGTTATTGCTGTGTGGCGTTGAAATAAAGAATGTCGACCTCACCGCTCTAAAGCATGTTTTCAAAAGTGATCACCGTTCGTGGATTCAAATCGAGGTTACCCGTGGAAAAAGTGCATCAGAATGTTTTCGAGGATTACGTGCAGCCTGTGACGAGAATGCATTACCGTACAGGACTGTTGCACGATGGGTCCAGGCGTTTCGTGCGGGTCGGAATGAGGCTGCTGATTTGCACCGCACAGGTCGGCCGTCCAGTCCTCAAGATCGATTGACATTATCAGTGGTCTCGTTTCCGTAAACCATCAATGGACTGTCCAATAGTTATCCGTAGAAGATGGTCTCAGTCATCAAACGGTGTAGCACATACTGACGAAATGTCTTAACATGAGGAAAATTGCGTCCCGTTGGGTTCCACATCAACTCACGGACGTGCAATGGCAGGAAACCACCCGGTCGGATACCGCAACGGAGGAGACGCATTTCTGCAGCGTATTGTCGCTATTAACGAGTCTTGAGCCTGAATTAAAGCGTCAGTCGAATGAATGGCGTCACTCAGGTTTGCCATCTCCACAGATGTTTTGACAGGAACCCAGTCGGGTTAAGCTTATGTTGATTGTAGCATACAACTACGAGGATGTAGTTCTTACGCTTGCTGTTCCTGGGGACAAACCATCAACAGTCACTACTATTGCCGATTTCTGGAGCGACATCTGCGTCCGGCTAGGCGGCGCTAACGTCCACGTTTATTGCGGGACGATCGCCCTATCGTGTTGCATGACAACGCATGTCGTTATGTCAATCAATCAAAACTGATCTGCATTTAGGGCAGTCGCCCAGGTGGCAGATTCCCTATCTGTTGCTTTCCTAGCCTTTTCCGAAATGATTTCAAAGAAATTGGAAATTTATTGAACATCTCCCTTGGTAAGTTATTCCAATCCCTAACTCCCCTTCCTATAAATGAATATTTGCCCCAGTTTGTCCTCTTGAATTCCAACTTTATCTTCATATCGTGATCTATCCTACTTTTATAAACGCCATTCAAACCTATTCGTCTACTAATGTCATTCCACGCCATCTCTCCGCTGACAGCTCGGAACATACCACTTAGTCGAGCAGCTCTTCTTCTTTCTCTCAATTCTTCCCAACCCAAACATTGCAACATTTTTGTAACGCTACTCTTTTGTCGGAAATCACCCAGAACAAATCGAGCTGCTTTTCTTTGGATTTTTTCCAGTTCTTGAATCAGGTAATCCTGGTGAGGGTCCCATACACTGGAACCATACTCTAGTTGGGGTCTTACCAGAGACTTATATGCACTCTCCTTTACATCCTTACTACAACCCCTAAACACCCTCATAACCATGTGTAGAGATCGGTACCCTTTATTTACAATCCCATTTATGTGATTACCCCAGTGAAGATCTTTCCTTATATTAACACCTAGATATTTACAATGATCCCCAAATGGAACTTTCACCCCATCAACGCAGTAATTAAAACTGAGAGGACTTTTCCTATTTGTGAAACTCACAACCTGACTTTTAGCCCCGTTTATCAACATACCATTGCCTGCTGTCCATCTCACAACATTTTCGAGGTCACGTTGCAGTTGCTCACAATCTTGTAACTTATTTATCACTCTATAGAGAATAACATCATCCGCAAAAAGCTTTACCTCCGATTCCACTCCTTTACTTATATCATTTATATATATAAGAAAACATAAAGGTTCGATAATACTGCCTTGAGGAATTCCCCTCTTAATTATTACAGGGTCAGATAAAGCTTCACCTACTCTAATTCTCTGAGATCTATTTTCTAGAAATATAGCAACCCATTCAGTCACTGTTTTGTCTAGTCCAATTGCACTCATTTTTGCCAGTAGTCTCCCATGATCCACCCTATCAAATGCTTTAGATATGTCAATCGCGATACAGTCCATTTGACCTCCAGAATCCAAGATATCTGCTATATCTTGCTGGAATCCTACAAGTTGAGCTTCAGTGGAATAACCTTTCCTAAAACCGAATTGCCTTCTATCAAACCAGTTATTAATTTCACAAACATGTCTAATATAATCAGAAAGAATGCCTTCCCAAAGCTTACATACAATGCATGTCAAACTTACTGGCCTGTAATTTTCAGCTTTATGTCTATCACCCTTTCCTTTATACACAGGGGCGCAAACATTGTCAAGCTCTTGTTGCAACGGTGGGATTGGGAGGTCTTGGAACACCCTCCGTACTCAGCAGACATGAGTTCGTGTGTCTTCGACCTGTTTCCGAAGTTGAAGGAACCTCCCTGACGCCGCCGATTTCCTGATGTGGCATCTGCACTCTGCTCAGTAGGACGCTACGTCGCTGTCATCAACAGAGAACGCCTTGCCAACGGTCCCCAAAGGCTTCCAGATATTTAGAAAAAGGTAATAGACCTTGCAGGTCACAACATTAAAGGAATGTAATGCACTTTTACTTGTTAGTTCATGAAATATTGCGTTATATCAATATTGCCAGCACTTTATTTGCAGCCCTCCTATTTTACTAAATTTTACTAACACGTACAGTCCATTAATATATTAAAATATTAGGGTTTCCGTACTTCTGTATCGTTTATAATGGAAGGTAAAATGTTGTGGAGTATGAAATCTTGGCCATCTACATACAGTATAATCGTGTATACTATCATTTGCCAGCATGAATATGCCAGATTCCTGTTCAGAATAGCACATTTTGTCATGATGTGGTCAGCCTATCGTACACCAGGTGTGCAACAAGGTTTCTTTGCAATCGGTGTGTTCGACGCGTACACTACTTTCCATTTAAAACTACCGCAAAAATGGACACCTTATTGAAGTATGTAAAAACAATTTTTACGACAGTTGCTATTGCCACTAAGTCTATGATGTTCTAATTGACCATCCTACCAAGTTTCATTGCAATCGGCTTGGTCTAACCGAAAAAAAAAATCCCCTGTTAGAGGTTTATAGTCCCAAATCGTGAACAAAATAACATACGCATTGGATAACTAATTCAGTGTAGAGTTCTACCCCAGTGCGATCCATAACCTTCCAGAGCATTTGGAGAAATGTAATTGATGTTGATGATTTCTATTTTCTTTCCCTTTCTAAAGTCAAAATCCAGCAGAGCTTTCTCATTTACCTTATGGAATAGCATACATATCTAATCCTTTATTTAGGCAACTGCCCTCAATGGATTTGCGATAAAATACAGTGTTAGTATAACCATATTGTTATGTATTTAGGAGCACAAATGGTTCCTTAAAAGAAGCACGGTTACACACACATTTATAACTAGGAACACCGATATTAAGACTCCAATGTTGCCTATTCGAACGCATTTTTCTATTATACAAATACTGGTGGAGATTCTGTCAGTTGTTAACATGCCTGCAACCAAGGAGAGTTTTATTTTAAAAATTGATTTTTACATAACACCGACACACGTAGGTCTTATGACGACGATAGGATAGAACAGGACTACGGCAGGGAACCCTGGAAAACCATTTTCGAGGCAGCCGCGAGTGGGGTTCGAACTTACTATCTTCCGGATGAATTTCAGAGTTTCGTGATCAAAACCGCGTAGCCAACTCGCTCGATCGAGAAAATGCACAATTAAAGGTTGATAGAACCAAAAGCAGAAAGGTTGCCTGTCAATAGTCGATATCTCCAAAACAAAAATTTGACCATAGTTGGTATTAGTATTCCTTTATTTTCGTGAGATATAAAAGGAATTGGACCCACGTACACTACAGCACTACATTGCCTCACGATTTTACATATATCACATTCATTAGTATATTTATTTAAATGCTTTTAAAAGAGATCAGACCAAACTAAAAAACAAACTCCATGGCACAACAGGCCCGATGGGTCATGGTCTACGAAGCGACCGCTGATCAGCCGGAAGGCCTGCAGATTATGAGGTGTCGTGTGGTCAGCACAAAGAAAAGGAATTCATTAGAATTGATTTGTGAGCAGTATAATTCTGACAATTAAAATAACATTTAAATGCTGAAATACTTCCATTTCTTTTCAGACAAAAAACCCAAGGTTACGAAGTTTCATCTTGTCCGAATCATGTCTCTGCCATGGAAATACCTACAACGAAGCATCCACGATCAACATGTCATTCCCCAAATCTCAGCGGTAAAGGGCCCTTTACACGCTCAGACATTTACACAGATCTGTCTGTACAGACCGTGTTTTGCAGACAAGTCGTTGCGTGTAAATGAATCGCCGACCGTAATTTTGGTCTGTACTGCGGTCTGTGTTCGGCCTGTGCAAAGTCTGGCGGAGTTTGAATTAACACAGACCACGCGCAGACGAGTCTGAGCGTGTAAAGCTTACGCAGACAACGCTGCAGACAGATAACACAGTCCGTCTGGGAGCGTGTATGCAGTGTTGTACTGTAGCGTAGTGTTTGCTCTCAATACAGAAACAGCTATGAGTGAGTTTACTGAAGATTCGCGTAATTGTACCCGTACACTTATGATTGAATTAATAGAACTCTATAAATCATTGCCAAGTGTTTGGAAGATCAAGAGCAAAGAATACAGTGTCCGCAATGAAGAAAACGCGGCATATGATGTATTAGTTTCTAAACTAACATTTCCTTATCACAACTTGTCCATCTATCACGATATTAAACATTAAAATTAAGCCTACTAACTAGTTACACCCAATCTTGAAATTGTATTTTATTTAATTAATTAATTCATTGATTCATTCATTCATTTGTCCTAGATGTTAACAGTGTTATATGGTCTAGGACAACATGCAGGCCTATCTTAACACTTCGTGAGTTCAGTTAGTGCTTCATGTCACAATTCTGTACTTGATCCAGTTATACTACAATTACAACACACATTGTGAATGACTGCATGAATAGATAAATGAATGAATGACTGCACGATTGAACTGTATTCATGCATATTTGCATGACCCAATAAATACCGCTACTGTTCTCTCCCTGTCACGGATAACCACCAGATGAAAAGAGAGCCCTTATTATTGATGGATGAATGAATGAATGCACTCAACTTACAGCTACGGAACTCCAGCAGCTGAGGAAATAACACGCAATCTATTTTACCTAAGCAAAATAATGCCTTTGAATTCTCACCTTCAAATATTCCTCTCTTAGAACGTCATATATAGCACGGCATGTTTCCGGAATGATGTGGCTTAAAGATGAAGGAGACACTATAGCAGAAAATTTAAGGTCCGCATAGCTTTTTCCCGTTGCCAGAAACCTCTGTGTTACTACAAGTCTTTCTAAAGTGCTTAACGATTCTCTCATTACACTGTCTTCTCTCCTTATATACGGTGTGACATACTGCAACAGCACTAAGAATTTCTTTTCGTCCATTCTCAAGTAATTAAAGCAGTCATCTTTTTCCAATTTTAACTCCTTCAAAAGATCAACGTGCGAAAGCGAAACGTGTTGTAGAAGCCAGTCTTTTGTCCACCTTCTACGTTGTGATTTCTTCCTCTTTTTAACTTCCGAAATAACAACACTAGACAGAAGTACCACTTTGTAAGTTAATTGACTTAATGTGGTCATGGTCAGGAAATACTACCTGCGCTCGTCTCGATTAGAAATACGGGACTGTGCGAAAGCTGTACAAATGGTCGGAACGTGTAAACGCAGCGTAAACAGTGCAGACCAGATGTGCAGACGGTCGTTGCAAACGTGGTCTGTGCAGACAAGTCTGAACATGTAAAGGGCCCTTAAGAGTTCTGTTTCATGCTTATAGACGAAGGTAGTAACTGTTGTATACCTCAGAAATGTGAAGATGATTCATTCACTTCAGTGAAAGAGGGTATTTTTTTTTTTTTTTTGCTAGGGGCTTTACGTCGCACCGACACAGATAGGTCTTATGGCGACGATGGGGATAGGAAAGACCTAGGAGTTGGAAGGAAGCGGCCGTGGCCTTAATTAAGGCACAGCCCCAGCATTTGCCTGGTGTGAAAATGGGAAACCACGGAAAACCATCTTCAGGGCTGCCGATAGTGGGATTCGAACCTACTATCTCCCGGATGCAAGCTCACAGCCTCGCGCCTCTACGCGCACGGCCAACTCGAAGAGGGTATTTTAATAAACAGTTAAAATATGATAGACAACATTGTTTTCTTTTTGTAACCCTTATCCAGTGCCAGGTCCAGCCTTACAAACGCTCTCATTTCCTCAGTATCATTCTGGACGGAGACAGAACTGTGGGACAGACGTAATTCAAACTCATGCCAATAAATGGAGGTGTGTGAGTCACATGACGATTATGCCACAATTCCTTCACTGAAAGAAACATATTTTTCTTTTAAAATGTGCATAAATCGTGGTCAAGAGAGTTTTATTGTACTTGTTGTGAACATTTGAGATGGCAACCTATATCTGGTGCCAATTTCAGGTGTGGAAACATTCTCAGTATCGCTATGGAAGGCAGACAGAAGTAAGGATTTGATACAGATAGATAGAAGGATGGATATTGATAGACAGACAGGTAGATACCCTCGGCACTCAGTGAAATAGAGTGGTTAGCTATGCTTTATAACCAGGAACAGGAATTAACTTAGTGCTCATTTCTGATGTAGGTTGAGTGAACCTCAAGGGCATGTGCCTTCCCAGAAGTGGAAGTATCGTTTCTAAATTTTCGACTTCTTGACGGGGAATCGAACCCACGACCTCCCAGGTGAACAAAACACGGCCAAATATATAGGTTCAAAGCTATTCCATGAAGTAGCTTGTTTTAAACACTGTAGCTAAATCGTTACTATTCTCATTTCTTCTTCTTATCAGTAATAATAGAAGTCAGCATTGACAAACTTATGTGGCGTGAAATTTACACTTGCCGCCCTGAGTGGCTCAGACGGTTAAGGCGTTGGCCTTCTGACCCCAACTTGGCAGGTTTTATCCTGGCTCAGTCCGGTGGTATTTGAAGGTGCTCAAATACGTCAGCCTCGTGTCGGTAGATTTACTGGCACGTAAAAGAACTCCTGCGGGACTAAATTCCGGCACCTCCGAAAACCGTAAAAGAGTAGTTAGTGGGACGTAAAACAAATAACATTATTATTATATATTTACACTTGGCAACTAGTTCGTTCTTAAAAGGAACTCAAACGTATAAAATCACCTAGCAGTCGTTGACAGAAACAAAGCGGTCTGATTTTCAGAAATTTGGAAATCATTGTTAGAAATATCACTAAATACAGCAGCGTTCTAAATTCCATATTGACTATCAAGATCGATTATGGCGTAGGGTATGACCCATGAAATCTAGAAATATTGAGATGTATTCGTATTAAGCGCACTCGTAACATGTGCTTTTCATTTAAAAAGAGAAAAAACAGAATCGGACTGCAAGATTTATAGCCGAAACTAGTCTGTAACATGACCAGTGCCTGACCTTGGGAAAAATGATACTCCAAATGGTGGAAGTTGCATCAGCCCGTATGTTCCATGGATCTCACGTGTTGACGACTTGAGGCACCACGTGAAATGTCACGAGAACCCCTGAGTGGTGTAAGAGGCCAACGGTTATCAGGTCCAACGAGTCATCTGGACAGCAAAGTTGCAGAACGTTTACCGGGTCGCTTAAGTCGCGGGGATACCCTCATTTAGAGGTGAACACTGCCACTCTTAGGGCAGGACACATATAATAATAATAATAATAATAATAATAATAATAATAATAATAATAATAATAATAATAATAATAATAATAATAATAATAATAATAATAATAATAATAATAATATGTGTATGTTCAGTCTTCAGCCCTAAGGCTGGTTGGATCCTCAACAGCTCTGCCATCAGCTGTCATAGATGGCCTAGGCATCACTAAAGAGGCGTACTAGGGAAATAAGGAGTGAGGTAGTTTCCCGTTGCTTTCCTCACAGATCCAGAAGTTGCTATTACATATCAGTCTGCCAACCCCACTGAAATGCATGCACCAACCGACCCTATGAGCAACATTTTCACACCAGACATAGCAGGTACTGGCTGCAGAAGGGATGGCATTACTAGCATCACTCATACCTCAGTCACTTCCATATTGTCAAAGTCAAGGATTAGACTGAGACAGATCAATGAAAGTAACAAAATTGCTCTAGCCTATACCAGAAGACATAGTGCACTGTAAACACTAGGTCCTGCCAACAAAGGCAATAATAGCAGCCTTTGAGCTCAAGTCGGCGGGTTCAATCCCGGCGCAGTCCGATGGAATCTGTAGGTGCTCAAATACAGTACGTCAGCCTCGTATCGGTAGATTTACTGGCACGTTAAAAAACTCCTGCGAGACAAAATTCCAGCACCTCGGCGTCTCTGAAAACCGTACAAGTAAACAGTGGGACGTAAAACCATTAATAATAATAATAATAATAATAATAAATAACAGTGAAAAAGGTCTAAGACAGATCACTGTCCCAGAATGTAAACTCAGTGAGGGTTTAAGTTTAAACAGACGGTAAAGAGCTACCAAGGTTTTGATACCGGTATGGAATAAAACCCAAAAGACGGAGACGACGTCTATCCGAAGAGCACAAGAAGGCGCTGGTTGGTGGGCACAGGAAATACAGAGGGATGTTAAAGCGGGAAGAAGAACAACATCTAGACACAGAAATGATAATAATTAATTTAATTTCGTGTGGCTATTTCTAGCCGAGTGCAGCCCTTGTAAGGCAGACCTTCCGGTGAGGGTGGGCGGCATCTGCCATGTGTAGGTAACTGCGTGTTGTTGTGGTGGAGGATAGTGTTATGTGTGGTGTGTGAGTTGCAGGGATGTTGGGGACAGCACAAACACCCGGCCCCCGGGCCACTGGAATTAACCAATGAAGGTTAAAATTCCCGACCCGGCCTGGAATCGAACCCGGGACCCTCTGAACCGAAGGCCAGGCCGCTGACCATTCAGCCAACGAGTCGGACATAATAATAATAATAATAATACACAACTACATGAAGGGAGTAAATTTACATCTCGGCTAGAAAGTCGTCCTCCCTCTCTGTTCCATTACCGCTACTCCAAGGATTTTCGTTATGGACTGAGAGTTGGAACAGAATTCAGTCAGTCCCATGAGACCAATTGAGCAGCTGACGTGAAAGCCAAGCGACATGGCGCAGGATGTCGTCACGCTGACCACATGCCACTCGAATATCTGCATGTCATCTGTCTGGACTGCATTCGTCATGGCAGTTCAAGGGCGTAACGGGCTGTAGCACCACGGATTTGTTTCTTCGTTGTAGGGTTGGGCACTATGTCCCTGTTTCGGCACAATGTGCCGGTGCACAGTTAAGTTCCGCTGTACCAGAACACCGAGTGTCAATTGTTCCGAAACATTCTCAAGCGAGCCGGAGACACTGACTCGCTGTCCCATCAGAAGAGCCACTATGCACTGCCCTTCGCCTACTAGCTGAACTGTGCAGCGGGCGCACGGGACGCGGGACTGTAACTGCGCAGTGTAGAGAGAACTTCGAGAGGCAACATTACATGCTCCGCGCCAGTGGGAACTGGGAATGTGCCTGTACGGAACGTGCTGTGTGGTGTGTGGTGTGTGCCTGTGTGTAGTTATGGCCATGGTCCAGCATAAAGCTGCAGGGAACGTTAACGAACAGTGGGAACACTGAAATTCGCGCCCACTAATCACGTTTCAAGGCTGCTTTTAGGTTAAGATTTTTCCGGTCAATATAAAATACACATAACACTGTTACAATGGCAGTGCAGGTGTTTAAAAGTAACCAATTCAAGATTATTTTCACCAGTTGAATGTATTGGCCTGTATTGTGAGTAAATAGTGAGTAATTAATATCTCGAAAATTTCCCTCAACACTTTCTCGGGGATTGACGTTAAACATTAATTTGGACTTTAAGGAAACTTTTAAGCCCAAGAAAAATATGGGTCATCGCTTTGGAATTAAAAATATAACTGGATGAATACATTGTTGTACTTTCGTGCTGTTAGGCCGGGCGCACATTGAGAAGCAGTTGGCCGCAGAGCAGAACAGCGCGAAGCTTACGAAACTGCGAAGTGGACGTGAGCGCACATTGCCACGCAGGGTCTCGTCGATTTTCAGAAATAACATGTTTTCTTTTGACTCTGTGATACTGGGGCATCCAGTATAAAGAGGCTCTTTTTTCCTTTTTCTTCAAGCATTCGCGATTTTTCTCATTTTGTTAGTCATCTTCACAATTTCCCTTGTGCTGATGGCAACGCGGTTATTCAGCTTTAGACAATCGCAGTAAAAACAACCACCTTCGCCAGTTTACAAGACTGAACAATATTCCCATGTTACCGATGGACTAAGCAAAGAATTTAATTCATGATTAATTTTTATATTTTTTACGTCGCACCGACACAGATAGGTCTTATGGCAACGATGGAATAGGAATGGGAAGGAAGCGACCGTGGCCTTAAGCCTGGTGTGAAAATGGGAAACCACGGAAAACTATCTTCACGGTTGCCGACAGTGGGGTTCGAACCCCCTAACTCCCGAATGCAAGCTCATAGCGAGGCGATCCTAACCGCACGACCAACTTGCATGGTAAATTCATTAATAGGATCACAGTGGGGGAGAGGGAAAAATATGTATTTACAAATGTACTGCTAGATTTTCATCTGTTGTGAACGCGTCTGCATTTATATTTGACAAGACATGATAAATGATTTTCCGTATTTATCTCTTCACATAAATGTGATGATGGATGACGGCGACGGAGTCGGCGATGATGCTCTCCATAATCAGCATTAGATCTTTGTCTTAAATTCTATATGTTGCGAGAACTTGGGTCACGGATTGTTTCATATATATATGAAGATTACATTCTTGTTTGCTGTTTGTTTAACGTCGCACTAACATATCGAAGGTTTTCGGCGACGGAAGGGTGGAAGATTGGGAAGGTAGCGGGCGTGGCCTTAATTAAGGTACAGCCCCAGCATTTGCCTAGTGTGAAAATGGGAAACCACGGAAAGCCATCTTCAGGGCTGCCGACAGTGGGGTTCGAACCCACTATCTCCCGAATGCAAGCTCACAGATGCGCCACCCTAACCGCATGGCCACTTGCTCGGTGGATTATATTTTAGGCCTTTCTCCAAACTACCTTGTTACGCAGCGTGAATAAAATAATTTATAGCCTAGACTGTAGTGCCTTATTCCCCGAATTTACATACCGATTTTCATTAAATTCTGTTCAGCCATTTTCTCACGAACATACATACATACATACATACATACATACATACATACATACATACATACATACATACATACATACATACATACATACATACATTACATTACATACATACATATATACGTACATACCGCATTGCAGTCCACATGATTCACCTAGTACCTACAAAACATGGTGAGACTGAATGGCTGTGGTAATTTTCTCCTCCATTTCTTAACTAACTGCGTGACACGTGCGCAGGAAACTGTGTTTCGAAGACTGCTCGTGGTAGGCGGAAGTAGGTGCAGAACCGGCCTGCTCTGCTCTTCCTGCCCTGTCTGTCAACTTGCGATGGTACAATGATTTGTGTGGTTTACAAAAATCTGCTCTGCGTTGCACTGCTTTAGCTGCTTCGCCTGCGTCCCAATGTGCGCCCCGCCTTATGCTCTCTGCACTTCGAATTCCTTCCCTCTCAACTTCCATTTACTTTCTTCAATATCTCGAAAATTTCCCTCAACACTTTCTCGGAGATTGACGTTAAAAATTAATTTGGACTTTAAGGAAACTTTTAAGCCCAAGAAAAATATGGGTCGTCGCTTTGGAATTAAAAACATAACTGGATGAAAACATTGATGTACTTTCGTGCTGTTATGCTCTCTGCACTTCGAATTCCTTCCCTCTCAACTTTCATTTACTTTCTTCAATATCTTGAAAATTTCCCTCAACACTTTCTCGGGGATTTATGTTAAAAATTAATTTGGACTTTAAGAAAACTTTTAAGCCCAAGAAAAATATGGGTCATCGCTTTGGAATTAAAGATATAACTGGATGAAAAAATGTTGACACTCTAACACAGGGCGGCACACGGTCGGTATCGACAGGCAGACACAGCCAAGGCCAACTAATCTATCTAGTGCGGCCTTGGCACAGCACGTTCGGTTCAAGCACATTCCAGCTGGAGCGGAGCATGTCCTGTTGCCTCTCGAAGTTCTCTCTAGGACGCAGTTACAGTCCTGTGTCCCGTGTCTCGGCACTCTGTACCGAAACACTCCGCCTCAAGCTCCTAATGTTGCGGAACAAGTGAATGTTCCGATCTGCCCAACCCTACTTCGTTGACTTTTATTTCAAGACAGGTAAAGGAAGGGCTTTACTCGTCTTTCGTACTAGTAATATGAGCCAATCACTACCAGGTTTATATAATGTTATTTCTCTCTAATAATTTTTTTTGCTAGGGGCTTTACGTCGCACCGACACAGATAGGTCTTATGGCGACGATCTCTAATAATTTAATAGATACACTGAGGGTTGACGAGTGCCACTATCGATCACTACTGAACTGCATTTAGGGCAGTCGCCCAGGTGGCAGATTCCCTATCTGTTGTTTTCCTAGCCTTTCCTTAAGTGATTGCAAAGAAATTGGAAATTTATTGAACATCTCCCTTGGTAAGTTATTCCAATCCCTAATTCCCCTTCCTATAAACGAATATTTGCCCCAATTTGTCCTCTTGAATTCCAACTTTAAATTCATATTATGATCTTTCCTACTTTTGAAGACACCACTCAAACTTATTCGTCTACTGATGTCATTCCACGCCATCTCTCCACTGACAGCTCGGAACATACCACTTAGTCGAGCAGCTCGTCTCCTTTCTCTCAAGTCTTCCCAGCCCAAACTTTGGAACATTTTTGTAACGCTACTCTTTTGTCGGAAATCGCCCAGAACAAATCGAGCTGCTTTTCTTTGGATTTATCCAGTTCCTGAATCAATTAATCCTGGTGAGGGTCCCATACACTGGAGCCATACTCTAGTTGGGGTCTCAGCAGAGACAAATACGCTCTCTCCTTTACATCCTTACTACAACCCCTAAATACTCGCATAACCATGTGCAGATATCTGTACCCTTTATTAACAATTCCATTTATGTGATTACCCCAATGAAGATCTTCTTCAGTCTCCACAGGTGTCACATAAACTAGACCTTTCACATGGCCCCACAAAAATAAATCAAGTGGGTTGAGATCAGGTGAACGAAATTTCGTCACCCCGACGACTGTTAAGAACAGGCGGACATTAAACAACTTGGATTATTAATGGCTTTTGACTCGGACGTTTCCAGATTACGGTTCCTTATCTCACATTGATCCATTTGCTGTCCTTCATCATTCCTGAAAGTTTGTAACATCATCATATGACCGTATTGCAAGGGTGCAGTACTGCATATACGGTACTTCTTTTAACGAGGAGTTTGCGGGGCCCTTTACAGGTCCGCGCCCACTTGCAGGCCCTTGCGTTACGTCGCTGTTCCCTTTAGTTCTCTTCATGTATGTCTCTGAATATCATGTGCGTATGTGTGTGTGTGTGTGTGTGTGTGTGTGTGTTAATACAACGTCAGTTGCTATAAACATCTTGTAATAGTCCTGTTACCCGCTTCCATAGAGAGGTAGTTGAACTCCCCTATCAGACGCGTACAGTCACGTACAGTAGGCCTACATGCTGATGTTGCTGAAATTTTAAACGGGTTTCTCTTCCTGCTCATGAAAGGATAACAAAGTCATACTTGCACGCTCTCTTGACGCCTTGTGTGCACCCACTATCTTTTGAGGCTGATAAAAACAGATAAGTTTGAAGCTGCACGTGACTCTTGATATCAGAGCATGGGCATGACTTTTCATTCGAAAAATATCAGTTTCATTCGCCGGGTTCAAACTGCGGCCATCTAGGTGAGAAGCCAATGATAACACTACTCGGCTATCATGTCCCCCTTTGAGGCTATAATACCGGTGTTTTTAGATTTCAAATAGCAATGTTATACCACAACCGATTATACCAACCACGAGAGCTAAAGTTTGGCTTTTCAGCTGTCAATATTGCACAGCAATATCTCACCTACTCATGTCATCTTACCGCTTACTACCTTATAATCTCAGATTATTTGATGCCTACCTCCGTAGTGTAACGGTTAGTGCTATTAGCTGCCGTCCTCGGAGGCCCGGTTCGATTCCCAGTACTGGCAGAAATGTAATGTCGGTAGGAGGACTGGCATGTGTTTAAAATGGTACATGTAGCTCACGTTCATTGGAAGTACTGTTGGCTACTGAGTGTATGATTCGAATCAGTGTATCGATTCATTCAACTGTCCGAGTGAATCGAATCGCAGCAACGACGAGTTCACGGCACACGATTCAAATGACTCGCAGCAGACAGTGCTGAGTGGCACACTCACAGATCAGTGAGACACAACACAGTTCATTACTGGAACACTGACGGAGAGCCATACTCCCGCTGAGGGGAAGACATAGAGAGAGCCATGGCTAATGGAAGAATCGTACGCTATAACGGACTCTCGCTCTCAGCTCTTTTGAAAATAACACCCACTTGTCTTCACTGTCTTCTTACAGGGTAGTTTAAATAATAGTTGGATTTATTTGCAGCATTAAAAGAGCAGTCAAAACTTAATTCCAAAGTAGTTAGTAAGTAGGTAGGCTATTAGGTTATTCTATTTATTAGTTTTCATGAATCTTAGTATTACAATTTAGTTGACATTCAACATTCAATTCAACTCAGCTCTCTACCCTGCCCTATGAGTGTGATTTATACTCATGACCGCTCTGTTTTATATTGGGAAGAACTGCTCAGTGTCCGCCTCTGTGGTGTAGTGGTTAGTGTGATTAGCTGCCACCCCCTGAGGCCCGGGTTCGATTCCCGGCTCTGCCACGAAATTTGAAAAGTGGTACGAGGGCTGGAACGGGGTCCACTCAGCCTCGGGAGGTCAACTGAGTAGAGGTGGGTGCGATTCCCACCTCAGACATCCTGGAAGTGGTTTTCCGTGGTTTCCCACATCTCTTCCAGGCAAATGCCGGGATGGTACCTAATTTAAGGCCACGGCCGTTGCCTCCCCTCTTCCTTGTCTATCCCTTCCAATCTTTCCATCCCCCACTAAGGCCCCTGTTCAGCATAGCATGTGAGGCCACCTGGGCGAGGTACTGGTCATTCTCCCCAGTTGTATACACCGACCCAATGTCTCACGCTCCAGGACACTGCCCTTGAGGCGGTAGAGGTGGGATCCCTCGCTGAGTCCGAAGGAAAAGCCAACCCTGGAGGGTAATCAGATTAATAATAAGAAGAAGAAGTACTGCTTAGTATTATCTCGGTTCGTAAGCCGCTTCATTACGTAAGATTTGTCATCGAATCACGAGATCACTGGTGTACGTGGAGAATAAGTGGGCCGACTGACGCAATAACTTAACTGAACCGATGTTGAATCAGAAATCAGATTTCCGAGTTCTTTGAAATCATTTAAGAAAAGACTAGGTAATTTGCCACCTGGGCGACAGCTGTAAATGCAGATCATTGATGACTCTGTGTACAGACATTCTCTCATCTAACTCTAGATACTTATTTTATAGAATTGTCACTGTAGGGGAAAGGCTTTGTAACATCAAACCATTGTGCGAAGAGGTGGCTGCAGGAGAAAACATATCTGAAAGCTGGATGACGTATATGACAGCAGTTCATAGAATGAATAGCAGATGGCAGCAGCGAGCGTTGAATGCTGTTAATTGCTGTCTATCACTACACACTACACAGATGTAATAGGAACGGTAATTCTAATGTGGCATGAATCGAATCACTGCATCGATTCAGTAACGCGAACGGAAACAAATGATTCGATTCAGTAAAGTAAATCGAATATCTCATCACTAATTGGGAGTGTGCCTGGAAAGAGCTGCTCCATCTGGGGACGAGGACACGAATTTACTTACTTCTGCAGAGTAACTCGACAGAATGTAACTTATCAGCCTTTCAACATTATTTTTAAAGTAAGCAGCTGAATAAAATTGGGAGAGAAAAATCTTAGGGAAGATATATGGATCAGTTCGAGATAACGGCGAATGGCGTATAGGAATGAATCATGAATTGCACAGTAATACTGTTTACCTCATGTAGTTGCTATAATAACAATCAGGAGATTGTTATTATTTTTACGTCCCACTAACTACGTTGACGGTTTTCGGAGACGCCGAGGTACCGGAATCTCGTCCCGCAGGATTTCTTTTATATGCCAGTAAATCTAATGACACGAGGCTGACGTATTTAAGCACCTTCAAATATCACCGGACTGAGCCAGGATCGAGCCAGCCAAGTTGGGGTCAGAAGGCCAGCGCCTCAACCGTCTGAGTCACTCAGCTCGGCTCAGGAGATTGAACGGTGGGCTTGATAGTCGCAATGATATTAGTGTTGTTACTGGCTTCTCACCAGAATGGCCGCGGTTTGAATCCCGACCAATGCATGTGGGAATTTTGAAATAATTCACGTCCTTGTGCTTCGGATTCGATGTAAAACGGGAGGTCTCGTATCTATGATTGCATATCAACAGTCACGTAAAACTACAGGTTTGATTTTTTTTTCAATGGTGGTACGTTCGATGAGACTACCAGAGGTAAGAGATGTAAAACGAGCGTTCCATTCCATGGTAAAGAGAAGGTAAGGAAGACCCAAAACGAGATATAGCAAGATGATGTAGAGGAAAACTGCTTGGTGTCTCCTGGCAACATGTACTCCGTGGTACTATTCAGTCTTGTTTTAACTATAGTACCGTCAAGTGGAATGTGTTTGCGACAGTTTTAGTACTGTATATAGCTAACAACAATTTTGAAAGACTGAAGTAATTGTATCTAACTATATATTTTAGGATGCCGCATGACTGGACAAGAAAATATTTAATAACTCAGTGGTCTTAAAAATATCAGAAAAATGTTCAGACTCATCCCACATGTTGGGGTGATGAGTTCTGAAAGTAATGTCCGGTTTCATACCTTGTATTGATATTGATGGATGCGGTGTCAGTATTGAATAACTGCATTGAATGTGTTTGTCCAACCCTTGTCCCGTTTCTCTACGGGGTCGGATATGAGGTGAGGTTTTATGACCGGATGCCCTTCCTGACGTCAACTTCATCAGAGGAGTTAATGAGATGAAATGAATGACGTGATATATGATAGGAAGGGAGAGGGTGAAACCCGGTGCCGGCAGGTAGCCTACTCATGTCGAATAGCACCAGTGCTTAACGTCCCCATCCGATGGCCGAATCACTATCAACAGCGTCATGTGCCTCACTCCATATGAGCACTGCGGAGAGGTTTGGCACGCAATCTAGTGATTATAAATTGTATACCACCACCTACCGGCCAACATTTTGATTCGACCAACGGGACTCTAACAGGCTAACCTCGGTGACTTCAACACCTTAACGATCATGGCCACCAGGCGGGCTGAATAACTGCATTGAATACAAGTTGCAAATGTTAAGGAAAAAAACAGTTTCGATTAAACGATGAACATTTCAGAAATCTAGAATACTCTAAACTTAGCATTATCATCTTTACTTCGAGAACAGAAACAGCATACCCCTAAGATTATTTCGTTGTTTAAGGATGAGCAATTAACTTTTTTGGGGGTATAATCAGCACTAAAATTAAGATTGTTTTTCACACATTCAAGACTAAAAATTGTATTAAATTATTCATTTATTTACTTCGATTCGCTTGGGCTAACCTGTAAGATCCAGAATGAGATGGCACGAGATAGGGGAAGACCTCAGGTGAAAACTGCTTGGTCTCCCCTGGCAGCATATAATCCTTGGCATGTTGGGAATCCTTTCTTCCGAAAATTCCAACCCAGAACTTACAGGGATTCGACTCTCAGCTATCCAACAGTTAAGTCACAGCCCTAACCATGCATCAATTAGAATGCATTATCCTATTTCAAATTATGTACAAAACAAAGTTTGATGAAAGGACAGTCTTTAGCGAATGTTTGTAGAATTAACATAAAATACTTTCGGTATTATTGCCGTAAAATAATATTGGAAGAAGCAGTTTTTAATTCCTGGTACAAGCTTGAGGGAGTAATTATAAGAGGATATTCATGGCGGAGAAAGATGGTCTGGCCATGCTTGCCATGCTACGGTAACCGAGTAGACCGTACAGCCAGGGACTCGACGCCGAGTGTTGGGCGGCGGAAAATAACCTGACTCCCCACAAGAGCCAACGGCTTCGGGCGGATGAGCTCTTGTGGGAGGCTAATGGGCCCTCAGCAGAGGAAATGCTGCTGAAATACCATTGAGCTGCAGCGTCTGTACCCCAGAGGGGCGGCTGCAAAAGGCGTCTGTTCTCCAGGTTAGGGGCGGCCTAATTATATGCTGGCAGTAGCTATAAAATGCCCTCAACGACAGACGAAGCGACCCGTCGGTTGAGGAATCATTTGTCGCATCTATGGCTACGTCTCTTCTAAATTCGGAACATACTAGGGCGTCCCCTCAAAGCGACGCGCGCCACTTACGCCCGAGTGACGTGATAAATGAGCAAGGGTTACCTACTCATGGACGGGGTAGGCTAAAGAAGCTAGTTCAACCCAAACAACTACTGAGATTTGCTACTCTCAATATTGGTACGTTGACAGGCCGACATCGTGAACTAGCAGAAATGCTTAAAAACAGACGTGTCAACATTGCCTGCATCCAGGAAACCAAGTGGAAAGGTTCAAAGGCAAAAGAAATCGGAGATGGCTACAAACTCATCTATCATGGTACCAGTACACGAAATGGTGTAGCAATAGTCGTCGACCAGAACTACTGCAACAATGTCACCAGCGTCAACAGGGTGTCAGATAGGCTTATGTCTATCAAGATTGACTCAACTTCCATCACTGCCCACATTGTATCTTGCTATGCACCTCAAACTGGATGCACTGAGGATGAGAAGGATGAATTTTGGAACAGTCTGGATGCCCTCCTTCGAGCAATTCCCCAGGATGAGTCCATTATTCTTGGAGGAGATTTAAATGGACATGTCGGGTCTCACAAAGAAGGATATATGCGATGCCATGGAGGACATGGGTTTGGTGTGCGAAACGATGACGGATGTCGGATACTCGATTGCGCAGAGGCTCATGATCTGATTGTTACCAACACATATTTTAAAAAGAGGCCAACACATCTGGCTACTTATACAAGCGGTGGTCATGCTACTCAGATTGATTATTGGCTAATCCGTCAACAAGATTTTAAGCTGGTAACGGACACTAAAGTAATTCCGTATGACAGCATTGCCCCTCAACACCGATTGCTTGTCCTCGATATTCGTAGCAATGTTACACAACCCAAACCTAAACCTAAGACTGGGCCTGACCGAATTAAGTGGTGGCGGATGAATGCCCAACGAAACGAGTTGATGACAGCCTTGGCAAACTTCTCCGTGAAGTCCGATCAATCGGTTCAAGACATGTGGAAAGATGCTGTGGAACAAATATATCAGGCGGCGACAAAAACGTTGGGAAAAACCATACCCGGACGAAAATATATTGATAAACAAACCTGGTGGTGGACAGACGAAGTCAAGTAAGCAATCAAGGAGAAAAAGATAGCCTACAAGACTTGGTGGAACTCACGTCTTGATACTGATCTTCAGCAATATCGCAACCTGAAATCTGCAGCAAAAAGAGCTGTAGCTGCAGCAAAGGACCATTATTACCAGTCACTATACGACCAGCTTGACACACCATCAGGAGAAAACAATATATATCGTCTTGCTAAGTCCCGTCACCGTTCAACTCAGGACATTGGACACGTAATGCACATCAAGGGAGCCGACGCCAAACTGCTACAAGATCAACAATCCATTCTCCAGCGTTGGGCAGATTACTATAATAACATCAGCAACAAAGAATTTACGCATCCACCAATTTCTAGTCCTGATCCTATCGTAGGCCCTGTTCCCTCAATTACATCCGAGGAAGTAATGCTTGCCATTAGCAAAATGAAAAATGGAAAAGCAACTGGTCCAGATGACTTACCAGCGGAAATCTGGAAAATGCTCGGAAAGCCAGCTTCAGAGTTCCTTGTCTCACTCTTCAACCAAATCATCGCCGAGAAACAGCTTCCACACACGTGGACAACTAGCACAACAGTTCCAGTCTGGAAGGGAAAAGGAGATGTGAGTGATTGCTCGACCTATCGCCCTATACGACTCCTCTGTCATACTTTCAAGATCTTTGAACGTGTACTTGACAGCAGACTCAGATGTATTGTCTCTGTAACACCAAACCAGTGTGGATTTGTTAAGGGATGCAGTACCATCGATGCAATCCATGCCACACGCCTCTTGATGGAAAAGCACAGAGAGAGACAGAAGAGTGTACACATGGCATTTCTAGACCTAGAAAAGGCTTTTGACCGTATCCCACACGAACTTATTTGGCGAGCTCTTCGCTGTCATGGCGTCCCTGAAGAGTATGTAAGCTGGGTGCAACTTCTGTATCGCAATTCCACTAGTGTTGTCCGGAGTCCTGCTGGAATCTCTCCGCCTTTCGATATCACTGTGGGTGTTCATCAAGGTTCTGCCCTTTCACCATTGCTATTCATTCTCTGCATGGATACGGCAACAGCTGACATACAGACTTCACATCCCTGGACCCTTCTTTATGCCGATGATGTGGTACTTGCACAAGAAACCCGTCCTGAACTCCAGCATCAGGTTCAAACGTGGAAGGACAGACTGGCTGAAAATGGACTGCACCTCAATATCCAGAAGACAGAATACCTGGAATGTGGCCCCCAAACCAGAGGTACCATAAGTATCAGTGAAGAAGACCTGCAGAAGACCATGCAATTTAAGTACTTAGGATCCGTCGTCACCTCAAACTGTGACACCACTCCTGATACTCGGATGAGGGTAAATGCAGCTTGGCTCAAGTGGAGACAGGTCACTGGAGTCCTCTGTGATAAAAAGATGCCTCAATATCTAAAGGCAAAAGTTTATAAGAGTGTGGTACGGCCAGCAGCGATCTATGGGACTGAATGTCGCCCCATGACGAAACAACAGGAGCAAATGTTGACAACCATGGAGATGAAGATGCTTCGATGGTCCATGGGGCTGACCCGATGTGACCACATAAGGAGCACGGACGTCCGGCAAAGGTTTGGTGTCGCGCCCATCATAGACAAAGTGAGGGAAGCCCGTCTCCGCTGGTACGGCCACGTCATGAGAAAACAGGACGACTCAGTTGCCAAAACAGCGCTCCACATCAACCCAGAGGGAACAAGACCACGAGGAAGACCGGCAAAGAGATGGACTGACAACATCAGGGCAGACATGCACAGTGTTGGCTTAACACCAGAAGATGTCAACGACAGACAGAAATGGAGGAGATGTAGCAAAGCAGCAGACCCTGCAAGTCGGGATTAATGCTAAGAAAGAGAGAGATTCATGGCGGAGAAATAAAACGTGCTTAGCCGAGTGGCTCAAACAGTACAACGCTGATTTTCTGAACCCATACTGGCGGCTTCGATCGTGGCTCAATCCGGTGGTCTTTGAAGATAGGTATGAACATGTTGAATGAAGATGTGCTTAAAAATGGAAAGGAATTTGGAGTCATACGGTATTAATAGAGAATCTACGGCTTTGTAGACCAGTGTTCTCCATCATCGAGGGAAAGGAGAGCAGAAGAAGACCTAGAACGGTGGTTAGGCTTGCAACTGATTTCATGGTGAAAAGTGCACAAGTTGATGCACTAGTCCCAGCTGCTAATATAAGATGGTGGGTGCGCCTAGTTCGTTCACAGAGGTTTCTAGAACAGTCATTAAAACAGTCTATGAAGAAAATAATGACATTGTTTTAAAGCATTTAAAATCATAAAATAATTTGTTTTAAGTGTCCTTCAATTGCAGGTTATGAAAGACGCCGGGATGTCAGATATTTTGTCCCGCACGAGCGTTTTAATTAACCGGAAGTTAATGAAAATATTATGTAGTAATGTAAGACACAAAATTCCATAGGGTAATGAGCGGTGGTGGTGGTGGTGGTGGTGATGGTGGTGGTGATGGTGGTCTTAAGGGGAAGAACAACTAGGAAACCTCTCAGCATTCAGTAGTGGGGAAAATTGGAAAAACTCGAAGACTTACAGTAGGTATCAAAGAGAGACACGGAAAGGGCACGAAGGACGTGAAACAGAAAAACTCCCTAGAATTTGTGAACCTAATACCATCGGGGTTAGAAGAGAGCAAGAATTTACCAAGAGAGGAGGCGCAATAAAGTTGAAAGTGCGGAACCTGACACGAGTAAGTGGAAAACGTTATTCTCGGCTAGGGGACCCTTGGTCGCAACTCATGCTCCGAAGTTGAGACCCCCTAGAAGTACCCCCGTTTAGTCGCCTCTTACGACAGGCAGGAAATACCGTGGATATATCTTACCGCTCCTGTTCTTACGGGGAGCAGCAATCATCCGTCACTGGGCTATGATTAGGAGACTATCCTAACATTACCATGAATGAGTGCTAAATCTCAGAAATGTTCTGAGATGGGCTCGGAAGGCTATCACGGAACCGGGCGAGTTGGCCGTGCAGTTAGGGACGCGCAGCTGTGAGCTTCTATCCGGGAGATAGTGGGTTAGAGCCCCACTGTCGGAAGCCCTGAAGATGGTTTTCCGTGGTTTCCCATTTTCACACCAGGCAAATGCTGGGGCTGTGCCTTAATTAAAGCCACGGCCGCTTGCTTCCCACTCCTAGCCCTTTACTATCCCATCGTCGCCATAAGACCTATCTGGGTCGGTGTGACATAAAACCAATAGCAAAAAAAAAAAAAATAGCTATCACGGAACTGGATTTTTTAAAATCTGTTCTTATTGGAAGTTAACGTGAGTCCGACTCGTTGGCTGAATGATCAGGGTACTGGTCTTCGGTTCAGAGGGTCCCGGGTTCGATTCCCGGCGGGGTCGGGGATTTTAATCGCTTCTGATTAATTCTTCTGCCTCGGGAACTGGGTGTATGTGTCCGTTCCAACACTCTTTTCATCATGTTCAGACAACATACCACACTACCACCCAAGGGCGCCCATGCCCGGGAGCAAGGTGGGGGCGCCCCCCCTAGCTCTCAGGGAAAGGCAAAAATCTAACGTAGTCAGGAGTTTAACTTTCAAGAAAATGATTAAAATTCGGTATTACGTAGAAATGCTAGTACTGCCCCCCACCAACAGGCAGAGGACATCGTGGGTGTTATTCTACCGCGGAATACAAGTCGCCATTCATCTTCCAAAATGTTAAAATACTACATACCGCCAGGCCTAGAAACTGTCATATGGGCGCCCACAGAAACACGCAATAGTGATTACATCTCTCCATATAGGGTTGGCGTCAGGAAGGGCATCCGGCCGTAAAACAGGGCAAAATCCCCATGAGCCCGCAGTTTGAAACCGCGACCCCACAGGTGTGGGAAAAAAGCGGTAGGAAAGGAAGAAGAAGAAGAAGAAGAAGAAGAAGATTGGGAGTTAGCGTGAATGGCTAAATAAATCAGTTCCCTCGAATTTATCCCTGACGTATTCTACGGTAGAAACACCTGTGTCCCATTCTCCCAGCAAGCAGGTGAACTATGACCGGGACACGTAGGAAGATGTCCTTGGGGGAGAGATGCACGTTGTCGAACGCGTGCCTCCAGGACTGCTCTGTCCCAGATGAGAGGTAGCTGAACTTCAAGACAAGCCATCCACCTGTCCAATATATCAACGTGTGGCAATATCTGACCGGCTTAGTTCTTTTACAGTTCCAGTTGTTAGCAGTCAGCTGAGTGTAAATTCGGCAATAACTATGAGTCGAGTTCCCTAATTTTTCTCCTACTCTCCATCATTCCTTACCGGCAGGATTATCGTATGTCCTATTTTTAATTAGTAAGATATGTGCCCGGCCGTGTTTTCTTTACAGATTATAAAGTCCACGTTTTCCAGTCTTCTACAAATCCTTGAAAGATAAAATGTTAAAAACAGAAAATAATAACCGAAGTAATATTCCACCCGCTATATGTTACGGTGGCTCGATTACATTTTCGATCGTGATAATAAATTAAATCGTTACTCACACATGGTGTTACTCATAGTGACCGATAGGTAGATATCGCACAAAACAATCCAAAACACTCTCGCACGTCACGTACTTTTCTATTTATTTATTTTTAATCGTCGTCATGAAGTTGAGTTGGTTATCGCTGGTTAGAGATTTGTTCGGTTGAAATTGTAAATATAAACGCTGAACTGAACATTCGATTTCACTGATGAACTTCAAAATTAAATTATGATTTTTTTTTTTTTTAACGAAAGGGACGTGATGATTTTGAAGCTAAATGTAATGTTTCCAGTGCGGGTACTTACGTTTCGGTAGCAAACAAAGGGTATTTACTTTTAGAACTGTACATGGAAATTGCGAAACACCGAAAGAATATTCAAGGAGAAAAGTATTGCAGTAAAATTAACTTTCTCGTTCAACCTGGATCAAGCGATAGGGTTTCTGCGGGTATAAATCACTTAAACATTTAATTGTGTGAAGCACCATAACGGAGTTACAATTTAGTGGACTGTACTAGTGGTCTGATGAAAAAAGTGTTCCCAGACTTTTTTGTTTGTTTGTTTGTTTGTTTGTTTGTTTGTTTGTTTGTTTGTTTGTTTGTTTGTTTGTTTGTTTGTTTGTTTGTTTGTTTGTTTGTTTGTTTCTTAGAATGTTATTTGTTCGGGGCGTCGACCATGTGGATCTTTTGCCCCTACTGGCACCATATTGTATGAACCTACGTGTTATTGGAATGGCGTGTGTGAGGAAAGGAACATTAAGGACATCACTAACACCTAGTCCCCAGGCGAGGGATATTAATAATTACAATTAAAAAACCCCTGACCCGGCCGGGCTGGCGCATTGCCCCCTACACCGCGGGGTCGGACTCCCAGTTGCTTTACGTCGCACCGACACAGATATGTCTTATGGCGACGATGGGATAGTAAAGGGCTAGGAGTGGGAAGGAAGCGGCCGTGGCCTTAATTATGGTACAGCCCCAGCATTTGCCTGGTGTGAAAATGGGAAACCACGGAAAACCATTTTCAGGGCTGCTGACAGTGGGATTCGAACCTACTATCTCCCGAATACTGGATACTGGCCGCACTTAAGTGACTGCAGCTATCGAGCTCGGTATATTACATATCGGTTATTTCAAGAACTTGAACAAAATATGCAGCATGATGCAAATTTAATATGGTTCTGTAAAAATCGATTTGCAATCAATCTGATAAAAACCAACTATATTTTATTTCATAAACCTAAAAATAATATTTTTTGGATTTACATTTGACCGTTTTTGGGCAATTAATACCTGGAGTAAGGGCTGCTAAATTTCTTGGACTAATTATTGAGGAATCACTAACGTAGACTAATCATGTCGAATCTATCTGTGACAAACTGATCCCAGCTATCGGCATTCTAAATAGACTGAAATATAAAGTTTCTCATTATTTATTGAAAAGTATTTTCCAAGCGCTAATCGAGAGCCATATTACTTATGTGATACATACATGGGCATGTTGTACTAAATAATTATTCACAAGAGTTGTTATACTGCATAAAAGAGCACCGAAAATACTTTTTTAAATTGCCTCAATTAACTCCTACTGAACAATTGTACAGACTATGTAATGCTCTCTCACTTTATAACCTACGACAAAAATATTCCTTGGTTATGATATATAAAATTATTCGTAATTTGGCACACTCAAATGCATCATGCAAAACAAATTCAGTAATTCACAATTATAATACAAGAAATGCTAATAATATCCACTGCACTGTTATCCATTCGAATAAATATGGAAGTAATTCCATGTGGCATTATGCTGTTAGTCTCTACAATAAACTGCCGGAAGATATAAAGAACGCCTCTTCAATACAAATGTTCAAAAAGAAGTTAAAGAATTATCTTAAGTAGAAAAATGTAGAAATAATAAATGTTGAAACTGACTGTTACATTTTCCTTCTTGTATGTTTAGTAGTTTGTTTGTCTGTTTATTTACTCTTACGGTGTATCATTATGAAATAATCCAAATATATAAAACAAAACATACATATGGTTACATTTCTATGATGTATGAATATTTTAAGATATTAACGTAACTTACGTGTGATATGTACTACTTAGATCTATTCATGTAACCAAAATTATTATTAACTAATTTGATGTAACAAACTTATATTACTGGAGTGTATTAATTTACTTTATAAATACTCTGTAGCCATGATAACATTAGAATGTACTGCACCACAGTGAGCTCAGTTGCCTCGGCTAATAAATAAAAAAAAATCATCTTTTTTGTTATCTGCTTTACGTCGCACCGACATAGTTATGTCTTATGTCGACGATGGGATACGGTACAGCCCCAGCATTCGTCTGGTGTGAAAATGGGAAACCATGGAAAACCATCTTCAGAGCTGCCGACAGTGGGGTTCGAACCTACTATCTTCCGATTACTGGATACTGGCCGCATTTAAGCGACTGCAGCTATCGAGCTCGGTAAATTTAAAAAATCAGTTGTGTTGCTTCTTCATTTTCTGATCTTCTGGACTTTGGCCATTTCTCAGTTAAAGGCTGGAGGTCTGCATGTACAGGGCTGGAATTATCATCGGAAAAAATCTTCACTCTTTCAGAATCACTGCTCTCCTGCAGAGGTGGGAGGGAGAGTCATTCGAAAGAACTGAAAGTCATTTCAGTGGAGTAGGGCATATCGTGCCTATGACAGTCCTCTTGGCTGCATTTAATAGTACATCAACCTTCATGGAGTGACTGGTGCCAAGCCAAACAGGTGAAGAGTGTTCTGCTGCGAAGTAAACAAGAGCAGGATTTACTCCTCGAAGCATCGATGTACTGCATCTACTCCCCCAGTTCTGCCTGCGAGTTTTCCAACAATGTCTACTGGAGATTGTACACTTAAGAAAATGGTAATTGCAACACCATGAAGGCATTGGTCGTTTGTGTTGATTTTCAAGATTTGGAACGATGCCATATAGGTATGTAAACGATCAAAGTTTCAGACCCATTAAATTGTTGCTACAGGTCTTCCCACGTGATTGGTCGCGGAGGAATCAACTCCAGTATACGGACTCTGGTGTAGCGTAGTTGACTTGCAGTCTGTGCAGTGAAGTGTTCCCCGTCAAACATGCCTCGACGACAGAGAAGAGCACGCTATCAACAACTGTCGCCGTTTGAGAGGGCTCGGATAATTGGGCTGTGTCAGTTGGCCTTGGCTGTGTGAGGCTGGATTATCGCTAAGGACTGCGCTGCACGTATTGGCCGACAGGCATCTACGGTACAACGTTTATGGTAGCAGTGGTCAAATGAAGGTACCCACACTCGTAGACCTGCCACAGGCTCAGCGCGACAGACAACTGTGAGAGAGGATCGCCGCATCATTCGGATGGCCCGGATGGAACCCCATGCAACAGCAGCAGAAATTCGAGCAGCTGTGGCACCCCACGTTACACAACAAAGAGTTGGTAATCGCCTGCGTGCAGCTGGCTTACGAGCCCGTGTCCCTGCAGAAGGTGTTCCATTGAGCCCACAACAGCGACGTGTAAGGCTGGCCCGGTGTCGAGAAAGATCGACGTGGGTCGACGAATGGCATAGGATCGTCTTTAATGATGAATCGCGCTTCTGTCTTGCCCAAAGTGATCGCCGGAATCGTGTGCGCCGACGTACCGGGGAGAGGGGCCACCCAGATCTTATTGTCGAGAGGCACACAGGGCCAACACCAAGCATTATGGTCTGGGGAGATATTGGCTTTAATGTGAAATCACAATTAGTGCTTGTTGAGGGCACTATGACTGCTCGACAGTACGTTGATAGGGTACTCAATCCAGTGGTTGTCCTTATGTTGGCGAACATTGCTAATGGGATGTTTGAGCAGGACAATGTCCGGGTTCCCACTGCACGCATCTCCATAGAAGCTCTCCACGACATTACAACCTTAGAATGGCCCGCCAGATCCCCGGACCTCAGTCCTATTAAGCATGTGTGGGACATGATGGGTCGACAACTGGTCAACCGTTCTCAGCCACCCACAACTCTGGAACAACTGACCCGTGCAATGCAGCAGGCATGGGCCACAATTCCTCAGGAAGCGATCCAGGGCCTTATTGACTCCATGCCTCGACGAATTCACCAATGTATTGCAGCTCGTGGTGGGCACATCCTGTATTGATTGTTGTCCAAACTTGCGATCAGAGGGATCTGAAAGTGTAATCATCGAATCACAACCGAACAGTCGTCCTGCATGTTCAATTGCAGCAATGTAGCACTACTCCTTCTGGGTATTGCAATTTCCATTTTCTTCAATGTACTTCCTGTGCAGTGTTAGTTGGATAGCTGCGATATATTGTGGTTCTGTCCAGGGTAACACCACGATATATCGGCGTGTTACTTAACTTGATGCAATCTGCGCCGATGCCAAGGAGTTGGATAGATGGAAGCATCTCATATCTGGTTTTGCGATGTTTCGTTTAAGTCGCTGTCTATAAACAAATCACCAATATGGCTCCGTACAGTAGCTTTTTTTGCCTATTATACTCTATAGGACTATACTAGTGATGGGCATATCGAATGTTCTAAATTATCGGCAGACTACCGATCGTGAAGTATGACTATCGAATGAAGACATTTCATAGTTTTCATTCGGTTTGAAAATGGTTTTGTTTATAAAGTAGTAAAATATGTTTTGCAGTGCAGTTCTTGACTGCTAGTAACTAGTAATAAGTCATTTGCTAGTAAATACAAAGATCGACCTCCTCTGCGAACCATGTGACCTTGCCGCGGTGGGGAGGCTTGCGTGTCCCAATGATGCAGATAGCCGAGCCGCAGGTTCAACCATATCGGATGGGTATCTGTTGAGAGACCAGACTAACGAATGGTTCATCGAAAGGGGGGTAGCAGCCTTTCGATAGTTGCAAGGGCGGCAGTCTAGATGATTGACTGATACGGCCTTGTAATAATACTCAACATGGCTTAGCTGTGTTGATACTGCTACACGGCTGAAAGCAACGGGAAACTACAGCCGTAACTAACTCCCGAGGACATGCAGCTCTCTCTGTATGAATGATATACTGATGATGGCTTCCTCCCGGGTAAAATATTCCGGAGGTAAACTAGTCCCCCATTCGGATCTCCGGGTGGGGACTACACGAGAGGGGGCGATCATCAGGAAGATGGATACTGACATTCTGCGAGTCGGAGCGTGGAATGTTAGAAGTTTGAATCGTTGTGGTAGATTAGAGAACCTGAAAAGGGAGATGGATAGGCTAAAGTTAGATGTAGTTGGTATAAGTGAAGTACGTTGGCAGGAATAACAAGATTTTTGGTCAGGCGACTACCGAATTATCAACACAAAATCAAACAGGGGGAAATGCAGGAGTTGGTTTAATAATGAATAAGAAAATAGGGCAGCGGGTAAGCTACTACGACCAGCATAGTGAAAGAATTATTGTCGTCAAGATAGACACCAAACCAATGCCCACCACAATAGTACAGGTCTATATGCCTACTAGTTCAGCGGACGATGAAGAAATCGAAAGAATATATGAGGAGATAGAAGGTTTAATACAATATGTAAAAGGTGACGAGAATCTAATTGTGATGGGAGACTGGAATGCAGTGGTAGGCCAAGGAAGAGAAGGTAATACAGTAGGAGAATTTGGATTGGGACAAAGGAACGAAAGAGGAAGTCGGCTGGTTGAATTCTGCACTGATCATAATTTAGTCCTTGCCAATACTTGGTTCAAACACCACAAACGACGGCTGTATACGTGGACGAGACCTGGAGACACCGGAAGGTATCAAATAGACTTCATTATGATTAGGCAGAGATTCAGAAACCAGGTGTTGGATTGCAAAACTTTCCCAGGAGCAGACGTGGACTCTGACCATAACTTGTTGGTCATGAAATGCCATCTGAAGTTGAATAAATTGAAGAAAGGAAAGAATGCAAAAATATGGGATCTAGACAAGTTGAAAGAAAAGAGTGTGAGGGATTGTTTCAAGGAACATGTTGCACAAGGACTAAATGAAAAGGCTGAAGGAAACACTATAGAGGAAGAGTGGAGAGTCATGAAGAACGAAGTCAGTAGGGCTGCTGAAGAAATGTTAGGAAGGAAGAAAAGATCAACTAAGAATCAGTGGATAACTCAGGAGATACTAGACCTGATTGATGAACGACGAAACTACAAGAATGCTAGAAATGAACAGGGCAGAAAAGAATACAGGCGATTAAAGAATCAAGTGGATAGAAAGTGCAAGGTAGCTAAGGAAGAATGGCTGAAGGAGAAGTGCAAGGATGTCGAAGGCTGTATGGTCCTGGGTAAGGTAGATGCTGTATACAGGAAAATCAAGGAAACCTTTGGAGAAAGGAAATCCAGGTGTATGAATATTAAGAGCTCAGGTGGAAAACCACTTCTAGGGAAAGAAGACAAAGCAGAAAGATGGCAGGAGCATATCCAACAGTTGTATCAAGGTAAAGATGTAAATAATTTGGTTCTGGAACATGAAGAGGCTGTTGATGCTGATGAAATGGGAGACCCAATTTTGAGGTCAGAGTTTGACAGAGCTGTGAGTGACCTCAATAGGAACAAGGCACCTGGAATTGATGACATTCCCTGTGAATTACTGACTGCCTTAGGAGAAACCAGCATGGCAAGGTTATTTCATTTAGTGTGCAAGATGTATGAGACAGGAGAAGTCCCATCCGATTTTCGGAAGAATGTTGTTATACCTATTCCCAAGAAAGCCGGTGCTGACAGGTGTGAAAACTACCGCACCATTAGTTTAGTATCTCATGCCTGCAAAATTTTAACACGTATTATTTACAGAAGAATGGAAAAACAAGTAGAAGCTGAGTTGGGAGAAGATCAATTTGGCTTCAGAAGAAATGTAGGCACACGTGAAGCAATACTGACTTTACGTCTGATCTTAGAGGATCGAATCAAGAAGGACAAGCCCACGTACATGGCATTCGTAGATCTAGAAAAGGCATTCGATAATGTTGATTGGACCAAGCTATTTATGATTCTGAAGATGATAGGGATCAGATACCGAGAACGAAGAATTATCTACAATCTGTATAAAAATCAGTCTGCAGTGATAAGAATCGAGGGCTTTGAAAAAGAAGCAGCAATCCAGAAAGGAGTGAGGCAAGGCTGCAGTTTGTCCCCTCTCCTTTTCAATGTTTACATAGAACAGGCAGTAAAGGAAATCAAAGAGAAATTTGGAAATGGAATCACAGTCCAAGGAGAGGAAATCAAAACCTTGAGATTTGCCGATGATATTGTTATTTTATCTGAGACTGCAGAAGATCTCGAGAAGTTGCTGAATGGTATGGATGAAGTCTTGGGTAAGGAGTACAAGATGAAAATAAATAAGTCCAAAACAAAAGTAATGGAGTGCAGTCGAACGAAGGCAGGTGATGTAGGAAATATTAGATTAGGAAATGAAGCCTTAAAGGAAGTAGATGAATATTGTTACTTGGGTAGTAAAATAACTAACGATGGCAGAAGTAAGGGGGACATAAAATGCAGACTAGCACAAGCAAGGAAGAGCTTTCTTAAGAAAAGAAATTTGCTCACTTCAAACATTGATATCGGAATTAGAAAGATGTTTTTGAAAACTTTTGTGTGGAGTGTGGCATTGTATGGAAGTGAAACATGGACGATAACTAGCTCAGAAAGAAAGAGAATAGAAGCTTTTGAAATGTGGTGTTACAGAAGAATGCTGAAGGTGAGATGGATAGATCGAATCACGAATGAAGAGATACTGAATCGAATTGGTGAGAGGAGATCGATTTGGCTAAATTTGACGAAAAGAAGAGATAGAATGATAGGACACATCTTAAGACACCCAGGACTTGTTCAGTTGGTTTTTGAAGGAAGTGTAGGTGGTAAGAACGGTAGGGGTAGACCAAGGTATGAATATGACAAGCAGATTAGAGCAGATGTAGGATGCAATAGTTACGTAGAAATGAAAAGGTTAGCGCAGGATAGAGTGGCATGGAGAGCTGCATCAAACCAGTCTATGGACTGATGACTCAAACAACAACAACAACAAAGATCGAATGTTGAAATGTGGATTGTTGTATTATACTACCGATTTGTGTAGCGTGTTTTGTTTTGCTGGTAGTGATATAAGTGGAAATATAGAGACCAAAAACAAACGTTACACAATGTTCGAGTGAAGTGATTGGAAATCGAAATATGTTTGTCTGTAAAATAAGATCAAAGTTTCCTATTAATATAATTGTGTTCATTATGTTTCATTTTAAATAAAATGCATTTTTGTGTCCCTAACTACAAGTTAATGAATGTAAGATCGTCTGTTCTTACAATAACAAATGTTAGGTAATTTAAAACGAAGATTATGTTTACATCTTGTTTTAATGACACCCCATATTAAAGTAATGTGAATACAGCAAACTAAACTAAACGAAAAGAGAACATATTTTCCTAGAACCAAGTAATATTGCATACATTCGTTTAAAAATAATTCCATTCAGGTAAGGCTAATGTTCAATCATTAAGAGGTTTATGGTTAAGTTAGTACATGGAAGGTATTTATAAAACTAGAACAGAATTATCTACTGATAAAGTGCACAGTATTGACAATTCATTGATCATTATACACTGACTGACAGAGCAAATGCAACACCAAGGAGGAGTGGTTCGAAAGGGATGAAAGTTGGGGAAAAAACAGAGACGGCACGGACGAATAATTGATGTTTATTTCAAACCGATATGCAGGTTACACAATGCGCACGGCATCGACTCAGTAGGATGTAGGACCACCGCGAGCGGCGATGCACGCAGAAACACGTCGAGGTACAGAGTCAATAAGAGTGCGGATGGTGTCCTGAGGGATGGTTCTCCATTCTCTGTCAACCATTTGACACAGTTGGTCGTCCGTACGAGGCTGGGGCAGAGTTTGCAAACGGCGTCCAATGAGATCCCACACGTGTTCGATTGGTGAGAGATCCGGAGAGTACGCTGGCCACGGAAGCATCTGTACACCTCGTAGAGCCTGTTGGGAGATGCGAGCAGTGTGTGGGCGGGCATTATCCTGTTGAAACAGAGCATTGGGCAGCCCCTGAAGGTACGGGAGTGCCACCGGCCGCAGCACATGCTGCACGTAGCGGTGGGCATTTAACGTGCCTTGAATACGCACTAGAGGTGACGTGGAATCATACGCAATAGCGCCCCGAACCATGATGCCGCGTTGTCTAGCGGTAGGGCGCTCCACAGTTACGGCCGGATTTGACCTTTCTCCACGCCGACGCCACACTCGTCTGTGGTGACTATCACTGACAGAACAGAAGCGTGACTCATCGGAGAACACGACGTTCCGCCATTCCCTCATCCAAGTCGCTCTAGCCCGGCACCATGCCAGGCGTGCATGTCTATGCTGTGGAGTCAATGGTAGTCTTCTGAGCGGACGCCGGGAGTGCAGGCCTCCTTCAACCAATCGACGGGAAATTGTTCTGGTCGATATTGGAACAGGCAGGGTGTCTTGCACATGCTGAAGAATGGCGGTTGACGTGGCGTGCGGGGCTGCCACCGCTTGGCGGCGGATGCGCCGATCCTCGCGTGCTGACGTCACTCGGGCTGCGCCTGGACCCCTCGCACGTGCCACATGTCCCTGCGCCAACCATCTTCGCCACAGGCGCTGCACCGTGGACACATCCCTATGGGTATCGGCTGCGATTTGACGAAGCGACCAACCTGCCCTTCTCAGCCCGATCACCATACCCCTCGTAAAGTCGTCTGTCTGCTGGAAATGCCTCCGTTGACGGCGGCCTGGCATTCTTAGCTATACACGTGTCCTGTGGCACACGACAACACGTTCTACAATGACTGTCGGCTGAGAAATCACGGTACGAAGTGGGCCATTCGCCAACGCCGTGTCCCATTTATCGTTCGCTACGTGCGCAGCACAGCGGCGCATTTCACATCATAAGCATACCTCAGTGACGTCAGTCTACCCTGCAATTGGCATAAAGTTCTGACCACTCCTTCTTGGTGTTGCATTTGCTCTGTCAGTCAGTGTACAAATATGAGTCAGAGTCTGCAAGGGGGAAATAAATCCGAACATATTATTCGCTTTATTAGTTTATGTTTACATCATAATTTGCACCAATCAAGCGATTCATGCCAAAGAGTACAGAGTCTACTATCAACTCTGACTTTACTCCATTGCGAATGAGAAGACCGAGTTCAGCGCCGACAGGTGGAAACAATTGGAATTTGCGATCGAAATGAAAACCCGAATGCAAACGGAAACATCGGTTGTAACGGTAGTGGACGACTATCGAATAATTCGGTACTTTTCAGTCGATAGTTCTGTGAGTAGGCTATACTATGGCCCATTACGGTAATGATGCTGTTAATTTTATATAGTCCAAAGGAGGTACGAAAAGCAACAGTATCAGGTAGGTTATTGACCTCTTCAGCTTAGTCTGTTGATCCAAATTCCTTCTAATGAATACCTCTAAATCTTCTTACTGTGGAAAGCTACAGGGTGGTTACTAACACGCATAACAAGAATATTCCAGAAGCCTCATTAAGCTGCACTGTTTACTATTAGGCTTGTGCAACTCTGTGAGAATCTGATATTCTCTAACTTTCCATTTCTAGTACACCAAAACGCACCTTAAAAACAACGTGTAATACCTAATTTCACTTCAAACCATTTTAAGCTTCGCGCTATGGAACCAAGCTCTGCATTCGGGAGACAACTGGGTTCGAAACCCACCGTCGGCCCTCCTGAGAATGGTTTTCTGTGGTTTTCCATTTGCACTTCCAGGCAAATGCCAAGGCAGTTCCTATTCATAAGTCACAGCCAATTCCTTTCATAATAATAATAATACTGTTATTTGGTTTACGTCCCACTAACTACTTTTTAAGGTCTTCGGAGAAGCCGAGGTGCCGGAATTTAGTCCCGCAGAAGTTCTTTTACGTGCCAGTAAATCTACCGACACGAGCCTGTCGTATTTGAGCACCTTCAAATACCACCGGACTGAGCCAGGATCGAACCTGCCAAGTTGGGGTTAGAAGGCCAGCGCCTTAACCGTCTGAGCCGCTCAGCCCGGCAATTCCTTTCATCCCCTTACCCAGTTTCATTCACTTAATTTTAAAAAAAATTATTTACGTCGCACCGACACAGATAGGTCTTATGGCGACGATGGAATAGGAAAGGCCTAGGAGTGGGAAGAAAACGGCCGTGGCCTTAATTAAGGTACACCCCAGCATTTGCCTGATGTGAAACGGGAAACCACGAAAAACCATCTTCAGGGCTGCCGACAGTGGGGTTCTAACCCACTATCTTCCGGATGCAAGCTCCTAGCTATGCGCCCCTAACCGCACGTCCAACTTGCCTAGTAATTTCATTCACTATCATTCATTTTATCGTCATTACCTCCTCAACTCTCCGTGGCTAAGGCGGCAGCGCGTCAACCTCTCACCGCTGGGTTCCGTGGTTCAAATCCCGGTCACTCAATGTGAGATTTGTGCTGGACGAAGCGGAGGCGGGACAGGTTTTCTCCGGGTACTCCGGCTTTCCCTGTCATCTTTCTTTCCAGCGACACTCTCCACTATCATTTCATCTGTCAGTCATTAATCATTGCCCCAGAGGAGTGCGACAGGCTTCGGCAACCGGCACAATTCCTATCCTCGCCGCAAGATGGGGCCTTCATTCATTTGCATCCCTGACCCGGTCATTGACTGCAAAACAGGTTATAGGTTTTCATTCATTCATACCTCTTAAACTGAGGTCTGCGTCAGGAAGGGCATCCGGTCGTAAAACAATTCGTTTGAGTATTTCCAGATGTAGACCGAACTCCGCATGTCCGGGATGTCAACACACATATGAAAAAGGTGTATACAGAGCTGACACAAACTACCGTACTGTATTAAGGGACAGCACATGTAGTATACAATTGTACAGCTTTGCGTACTTAAGCAAGCGTATTGTACAGATCGCCGTAACAAAATAAACACTCTAGTACCATACAAACAAACATAAAACATTAATACAAGACAAGCAGAGATACAACAGATTGCGGGAAGGAAAGAAGGGAGTGTGGTACTGCCTTGGTGGCTGTATTGTATTTCACCTTGAACTAAATAGATAAAGAGTGTTACTTAATTATAGCCACACAAAAAATAGGCATCTTCTTCTTTTTGTGTAAAGAACGATGGCGCAATGGGATTGGCGGAGAATATTTTTGGTTTCGAGAAAATAAAGTCACTTTCTTACTTGCGGACGTGCGATTCTTATTGACGAAGTCCCTGTTTTTTCTGTGCTAGAGCGCAAGCTGCTGTGGTTGAGGTGGATGTGAAGGGGGTGGAAGTCGGCTGTATGACAGACGGAAACACAGAGAAAGCGCGTTGCGAATTCACAAGTTTCGCTTCCCAGGCCCAGTACGAGCGTACTTTGTTTCGGTACGCCAACGAGAAATGGCTGATATGCGCCTAGCCTATGGCAGGGGAGATAAGCCGCACGGATTTATATCGTCCGGCACCCTAACCGTCCCCAACCTCATCATTCAACCTTGGTGTCCATTAACAGCGTTGCTGCTCGTTCACAACAGCCTCTAGTCTACTCATTCCCGAGAAATGTTAACTGTTGTAGGATTTTTTGAAGTGTTTGACGCCAAGTTCTTCGTGGTCGACCTTATTTTGTTTTACCTCCAAGGGGTGTCCACAACAGTGCAATTTTCGGGTGCCAATTTTCGAGAATGCGTAGAATGTGGCCAACAAGTTGCATCCGTCGCCCAGGGACAGTTGTTGATAGATAAAGATAGAAACAAAGTTAACTGTCTTTGTTCCTTTCCTTTCATTTTACTGAGCCTGTCAACATATACTCAATGTTAACCCTAATGTAAATATGAATTCTAAATTTTGCTAACACTTGCAGTTTTTAAAGTAGCAAGACAACCGTCCGAGGAAAAGTATCCTCACATTTCACTTAACAAAGGAATAGAAGAGGTTCATCTCCTTGTAATCATAGAGCATGGTGCAGGTGGTACTGGCGCGATGCCAATCAGCAGCTGGTCGAGTGCTATTTCTGGTCGCCTACTCCACGCAAGCAGCACATGGGGATTTGCCTTTAGAATACATTTGCTGCACTCTGGATGATAACATAGTAGTACATTATTGACTGTCTATATTTCAGAATCACTCTAGCCCTAAGGCTTTCGTGTATTCCCTTCACTTGTTATCTTTTGTAACCCGTTGCAAAGTTTGGTGATTTCGAATGTTGTATTGGATAAAGAGCAAATCCGGTGAGTTTCCTTCAATATCTGGTTTTTCCCACCACTTTATAAGTGAGGGGTTCAGAATCTTAGTGAAACAAATCCATTTCACAATATCTGAAGAAATGAAGTCTGCAAGTTTTTGACAGATAATTAATTCCACGGAAGTGTTAATGTAAATATATAAATATGTTAATATACAGTGAAAAGTATTAATTTCTCACTGTCTTATATTTGAAATGTACATTATTATTATTATTATTATTATTATTATTATTATTATTATTATTATTATTATTATATCACTTAGGGTACCATGGTTAAATTCATCTAAGGTTTTACGAGCTCGATAGCTGCAGTCGCTTAAGTGCGGCCAGTATCCAGTATTCGGGAGATAGTGCGTTCGAACCCCACTGTCGGCAGCATTGAAAATGGTTTTGCATGGTTTCCCATTTTCATACCAGGCAAATGTTGGGGCTGTACCTTAATTAAGGCCACGGCCGCTTTCTTCCCACTCCTAGCCCTTTCCTGTCCCATCGTCGCCCTAAGACCTATCTGCGTCGGTGCGACGTAAAGCAACTTGCAAAAAATTGCATCTAAGGTTTTAGATAAGGAACACATTCTTCGCTGAAGGTTCAAAACCATTACTCATTTTCATTAGCTATTTGATTGATTGGAGTTATTGTAACATACAGCTATCATAATATGGACTTGGTTCCGAATGGCTGTTACAGAAACAATAACTGTCTTCATTTGTTCTTTACAAAGATGCCAACTCTAAGACTGAAAATAAACCAGTGACTTGCTTCACTATCACCATGGCAATGAAAAGAATAGATTTTCCTGTAATTGTTACAACAGCTACATCAAAATATTTAAAAAGTGGACTTCGTTTTCTATAGCTGTGAACTCCTCAATTCAAAATCTGACTGCAGGTTGTGTTGGTGATGTTTGAGAATGTATTATTGAAACAGAACGTGTAGTTAAGATTTGGCACGTTAAAGAATTTCTGTGAGACACATTTCCGACACGCTAGCACCGTTACGGAAGCAATTTCCAATCATCATTTTCCGGTAGCCCGCACTCGGTCTTTTTTTCACTCCTTGACTGGAACATGTTTGGTACGGGCTACGTCCGGTGATATTTGAAGGTGTTCAAATACGTCAGTGCGTAAAATAACTCCTACTCAACAAAATAGTTAGTGGAAAGTAAGAGCAAAAATATCAGTTAACTAATAAAAGATATGTACATGTCTCCGTCTAGGTTCTTAGGGTGCTATTAGCCGAAGGCAACTGTTTGCGACACTAGTTGCCAGATGATTTAAGTACCGGGTGATCGGTGGAGCAACATGTGAATAGTTACTCAATTCACACCGGAAATAGTCACTAGCGAGAGAGGATGGTGCCCTATTATGAACTTCTTTTCCTTGTTCTTCTATTAAAAATGAAAAGACGAAGGGTTAGGAAAAATGCGAAAACATCCTATGTCTGTTTCTCGACTGACTCAAGGATTATTGGTTAACGATATATGTACCGGGCGAGTTGGCCATGCGGTTAGGGGCGCGCAGCTGTGAGCTTGCATTCGGGAGATAGTGGGTTCGAACCCCACCGTCGTCAGGACTGAAAATGGTTTTCCGTACTTTCTCATTTTCACACCAGGTGAATGCTGGGGCTGTACCTTAATTAACGCCACGGCCGCTTCATTCCCACTTCTAGCCCTTTCCTGGCACAGCCCCAGCATTTGCCTGGTGTAAAAATGGGAAACCACGGAAAAACATCTTCAGAGCTGCCGACAGTGGGTTTCGAACCCACTGTCTCCCGAATGAAAGCAGATAGCTACATGACCCAAACCCCAACAGCCATTTGCTCGGTCAGTTTCGACTTTCAAATAGTTTTGTCACCTCCTTTATTTGTTGTTCTAGTTTATTTGATATTTCCATGTTCATTAAAAGAACTATCACAATATGGTAAAGCACATGAACGAGTAAAATATTCACTCTACCACAGCATGACACCAACGAGCTAATGAATTATGTCGGTGGAAAGCACAAATTCGAGTGATGTTCCGTATGCACGCGCAGGTACATCGGGCGACTAGTTGCGCCATTAGTCGCCCACGGCTAATAGCTTACATTTACTACTATGTTCTATCATGCATCTGAGCAACTACGAGTCGCCAGAGCAGTTGCCAGCTCAGATGACGGCCGGCGACTAGTTGCTCAGTTGCGCCACTTGTTACCCCTGGCTAATGGTTCCCATTTGATGCAATGGTTCGCGACTCACCGGAACAAATAGTTGCGACGTATCAAGTCGGCCGTGATCCAGCACAAAACGATCCCATGCCATGCCACAAGATAGCCGCACCCAGTAGCAGCGATTGGGATTTAGAAGTGAGGGAGGGGGGCAAAAGATTGTACAGACAGCAAATTTACCCAGGATTGTGGGATATAGCGTACACGGGGGAAAGGTGGGGGGAGGGATGCACATCAAAACTGGGAAGAAAAAAGGCTACAAAATGGTAAGTTTTTGAAGCTCTCTGAATGAATTTCGACAGAGAGGTAATGGATGAGAGTTTGCCAATAGTGCGGTAATAATAGTTTTTGAGATTTTGATTCAGTACTATACAATAACACTTTCACCAAAGAAACAATAATTACACACGTATTACTATTAAATAGAGGTACGGCGTGTTTACACAATTTAAAAAAAAAATACTGTTTGACTACACACCAAGAAACTAATACAATAAACAAACTGCCAAGTTGACTAATGCGTGTGGCAAGTGGGTGAATCATACCTCAGTGTTCATGACCTTGGCAAAAAATATATATATACCCCTGCTACCCTTCCTCACAGCATGCAAAGTCTCCACTACTGCTATGGCGCTATACAAATCGGTTAGCCAGGACGAACGACTTTTTGTATTTCCGTTAATAATTTTGTTAACAATTAAAGAAAAAGTAACGAATTAGCTGATAAGACAACAGGGCTTGTACAAACGGCCTTTTTTAATCATTCCTAGTTTCAGCCAGCTAAGATGGAATACAAATGTAATGTTTTCTCCACAAATTGGGAGAGCGACTGTCTCCCTTGCCCCCACCCTCTAATCGCCGCTACTGGCCGCACCTTTTAAGATTTACGTCCAACAAACTGGTCGCTGATTTAACACACAATTTTATAGCCATAAATATACGCAAGACACCTTTTGTAAGAAAAATGATGCTACCTTCGGTGGCGTTACCGTGTGTAAGTGGCCTTGCTATGGCCTAGACGAAACGCCATCCAAAGAGTGGAAACTCGTTTAAAACACTGCGCTATTTGTACCTAATGCTACCACGTGTATGCATAAGTCTTTTCCGGTTTCACTAACAGATGGCCCCAGCGAACAGCGCGCAGCGTACGAATTTGACACATACGTCAGTTTGATCGTCTGACATTAACTTACCGACACACACAAGTTGAGTCCCGCCAAACACTAGCGTCTGTGTTTGTATCGTTCAGTGATCATGCCGAAGTTTGTGCCTGAAAAGGGACATTTGCGGTACGCATAGCTCTTCTTATTTAATCGAAGGTAAAAGGCTGTGGAAAGTCATTGTTTTCTGGTAGAAACATATGGTGAACACGCTCCATCGATTAGAACTTGTGAGACACGATGTCGATAATTTAAACGTGGTGATTTCAGTGTGAAAGACTGTGCGCGCTCTGGTAGCGGTATTGTGTATTATGAACTCTCGAAGCCCGGCGAAACCGTTAATGCACAACGCTATCGCCAACAAATGATTAATTTAAATCACGCATTCATCGAAAGACGACCGGAATGGGCCAGAAGGCATGGCAAAGAGATTTTGTTACACGACAATGCACCGTCTCACACAGCAAAAACCTTGACATCGCTTGGATGGGGACATCCTTCCGCACCCGCCATAGTGTTCCGACCTGGCGCCATCACCTTTTCGCATCAATGGGGTACGTGCTCGCAGAGCAGCACTTCAGCAATTTCGAGGAAATTGGAAAATGGCTCGATGAATGGTTTGCCGCAAAAGACAAGCAGTTTTTCTGGCATGGTGTTCATAACTTACTTGAAAGTTGGGTGAAGTGTGTAGAAGCCAACGCTGTGGTAAAAGCCGATGGCCAATATTTTGAATAAACAAAAAATTAATTTTCCTTGAAAATTAGGTGTTTTGTTTACCACAAAACCGGCAAAATCTTATGCATACACCTGGTATAGAAGGCAGGAGAAGATGATGAACACGGGCTGCCTGGTTATCACGGTGTCGGTTTTCTGTCCACGCAAAATTGTCTGCACTAAATGGATGACACTAATTCTAGAGAGACTCCCAGTCCAAAAACATATAACTAGTGGACCCGTGCTGCTCCTCAACATTCCTTATACATAGGTCAGATAACTCTTGTTATGCCCCTTTCAATCGTTTTATGAACATTTAGTACTGGTACACAATAACTGATTCATTCGTTATGTAGTTTATAACAGTTCTTTCCATACAGTATTCACTAAGTTTCGACCGACGTATCTGGATCTTAACATTTTCAAATGATCTTGCCCGAGATACTGCAACAGTCGTGACTGAATACTGCTTCGGGTAAGTAGTGCCCCCTTTATGCCGGGCTCAGCTCGCCGGAGAGCGAGGGTCTCAGTGGTGGACCGTTCGCTATCGGCTGCGCAGAAATTTTTAAAGGCAGGGATAGATGAAGGACTAGCGACAAATGAAAGGAGACTAAATTAGGTTTACACATTTATTAAACTAACACTCTTTTAAAGAAAACAATTAAATTATCAAAATCTGGGTTGGATTCTTGCAAAACATCTTCTCCTCGTGCTTTCATTCGTGAGGGATCTCGCTCAAATAAATTTTCAATGATTGTTCTTTTCTGCAATAATAAATATAGAAACCATTAACTTACTGAAAAATTGATTGGAAAACAAAATAATATCTAATATCCTTCTCTTATGATGATAATCCAATTATTAAAATTAAAATCTTCCCTCCTGGGTTTCAATTATTTCCAAGAAAATGACTATTTTCTCCTCCTTATTTAAATTATTGAAAATTATTTAATTCATTAATTTATGATTATCAAGTCTTCCCTAGACTTTCCTTTCAACAATTACTTCGTTTATATAATTATTGATTGAATAAACTTCTTCTAATAACTTTTACTTGAACTTATATCACCTTAACTTTTGCTCAATTTTATGCAGAAAGTGACTGTACAACATCTAGCAATTAAATCTCGTGACATCAGTCCACGGACGTTGCCTTCTCTTATTCACTTTGAGTTAGTAAATTAGGCCCTAATCAACCTTAAATTATGATAAAATCTTCTAAAGATTCAAAATTGATCCAATTACGGACACGCGAAATAATACAAGTCGGTCAAAACTTTGACGCACATAATGAAAATTACCTTCACAAAATCGTACATGAAATATTCCAAAAAAACACAGAATAGGATCAAATCTCACATCACACATTCACACAGGGGTACACGGCGTTATTATAACATTATTTACACGAACACTAACCCATTATTATTAATTTTAGGATTTTACTGCGAATTAGGGAAATCATTCTCCAGATGACACTATCACACACATCCCAGGTATCAATTCAGAGTGTGATAGAATTAAGGTTATCACTTATACAAAGAAATTAACTATACAACGATGTTCAAGGAGTATTTTAAACAGAAATCATCCTAATTTAGCGAATAGAATAATTGTAACACAGGTCAAAATAATAGAATACGCGCTAACGGTACATGAGTTGCGGCATTTATTTTTATTCATCATAATGTCTTGGCTCTCAATTATTCTGCACTGAAGCTCGAAGAAATCATGTCCAGTGACACATCTCTTCCCAAAATTGACTCTAATGGGTGCATAAATTATTACTCAAAATATAATGCCCATCTGCAAGTCATACTCAAATTCATAGCGCAGAAATATACCTATAATTCGTCGATACTCCGTCCGGAGAATTTGCCATGTTCCAGGCTTACTTTACATAAAGTGAGCACACGATAATACTTCCCAAAAATAACTAACATTAAACTCATGACCTTATTAAATCATTTTAGCCCGTAATTAGCTTTAATTATTTTTACTCATTATTATTATTATTATTATTATATTCCTGACCGTGCCTAATCTCATTCGTAAAGTTGTCGTGTGAAGTTATTCGGATGACTCTAAATAAATTCGAACCCATAAACATGTCGTACAATCATAGAATGAAATTCTACACGAAGAAAAACACTAGAACACTGTCCTAATTTGTTTTAAATAACTTTCAAATTATTTCAAAACTAATCAAAATTAACGCGGGGTTCATTTAATTTTTATCTCACCTGACTTCTAAATTCTTAGGACAGTTAAGGTCTCTCTCGATGACTCACATTCATTTCTAACTAATAGAGCAAACACACACTCATTCCAAGGGTTCTAACTACCTCTCACCAAAGAAAGAAGAATGAAAAATCAAACTACTGCAAAACTAATAGAAATCCAAAGGAATAAGTAAGGCTACGTTTACAGATATTTACAAAGATAGAAAGCAATTGAATTCTTAAAGAATACTCATGTGACTGGTGTGAACTGGATTGTGGCTGATGACCTAGCACGTGGTCACATCACCTTCCATCGAACGAAGTCTCGCCCATGTCCGATGCCTTACATGTTTAGTGACTCATGGAGGCGTTGACGATGTACAGGAACTTGCAGTATTCTTCGTGGAGCTGGATAACCATCTTGCCGTAAACTCGAACTCAGGACCTTTCTTCTTCCAAGTTCTTGTAGAAAGCTGAAACTAACAAAAAGTCTTAGAAATAGCCCAGGATTCACTCTCGATGCTTTATAATCTGGCTGAAGACACTTATCTTAGAACAGCCCTAAATTAATCGTAGTGAAATTTTTCGAGTGTCTGAATTGCTGTTTATATAGTCCTCGATGCCTTCTCCAATGTAAAGTCTTCCGATGAAGCAAACGACGTCCAGTCTCTTCGGTTGCTGCAGTCAGAGTAATGCTCAAATTTAGCGTTCAGAAGTATAAAACCCTCTACCAAATTTTCCTCTGGAATTACCATTAATTTCCTGTCGTAAGACATAGGTGTGTCTCTTAATTACATCTAATTGGTGGATTTGTTGAATTCCAGTGAAGGTTGTCACTTTTATTGGCTGCTCCAGTTTTACGTCACTTGACTTTCCATTTATTGATCGATTGAGATCTGCCTGCTCGCCGTGTCACGTGGTACGCACACATGTGTCTGAAGGCCACATAACAGGAATTCCAGCCTGCTCCCTCGTGCTCTCTGTAGGTCGGGAAAACCGGTTCGCGAAGTGACTAGCTCGTACTGGCACGAAATACGGAATCTCACCCTCTTGCCGATTAAAATAATGTCCCAACACACTGATGAAATAAATCATTTTCTTTCTAATAAAATATTACCACTTTTGAAGGGGACATATTTCTCCCTTGGTTAAATAATGATTTGATCTGAAGATGGAATCATTATTACAGGAAATCTCCAATTAACATGTTCCCTGAAAATTTAGGTGGTAATCAGGTGTCACTTCTATTTAGGGTTCTGTTCCAGCACGAAGCCTCGCGTTGTCTGCCTCGAGTGCAGCACCAAGCCGTCGAAGTTGATCCATTACCTTCTCTTGTAATTCACGGCATTCTTCACAAATCTCATCTTGTAAATTTACTTGGGTCGAAACATGGTGGTAGGTTGGATCTTCATCTGTATCTGGCGGTGTTTCTTCTTCTATTATGAGATTGATATGATGACCATCTACAGGTTTAGAAGAATAATAACTTTTTAAATTCTGGGCGTTATGAATACCTTCAGAATTTTTATCTAAACTTTGGATTCTGTAAGCGTTATTCCCATAAACTTTTATAATTTTATAAGGACCTATAAAAAGTGGTGCAAATTTGGCGTAATATTTGCTGGTTGTTTCTGACGTAGCTGGCTTTTTCAAAAGAACATACTCATTGAGTTTGAGGGGTCGGCAAAACTTTTTATCCTTCACTCGGCGTTGTCTACGCTCAGCTTATTCGCGCAATGAAGTGGCGGCTTTCCGAATGTTTTCTTCCAGCGTAGGCTTCAGATTACCGGGGCATTGGACAATATCGTCCCAAGGTCGATGCGGTTGTCGGTCGAAGTGAAGAGTAACAGGAATCTGTGACGTAGCTTCGTGTACTGTATTATTCAAACATTCCATCATAATGGGTAGAACATCAATCCAAAGCCAGTGTGCATTTCCACAAAATATCCTGCAGAATTTAGATAATTCTTGCATCACTCTCTCTGCCGGGTTACTAGATGGATGTCGGATCGAGTTTAATATGTGTTTAATTCCAAGTTGTTCCATGGCTTCACGAAATTCGGCAGATGTGAACTGCGATCCGTGGTCAGTGAGAAGTGCTTTAGGCTTGCCCATATGCGGAATTAAATTACGGGTGATTCGTCTAATGACAGATTTTGAGTTGGCCTTTTGAATTGGATATAAAGTCACATATTTTGAGAATACGTCAATGGTGACGACAACATGCCGGTTACCTCTCTTTGATGTAGGAACGGGACCGAACAAATCCATTGCGTACAGCTGTTTAGGCTCGGAAGGTATGATTGGAATAGGATTATGTTGCAATAAATGTGAGCTTGGCTTTACCCTCTGGCATGTGTCACAGGTTCGAACTATGTTCCTCACTATTGATCTTTGTTTGTCCCATATAAATTTTTCTTGAATGGTAGCCAATGTTTTATCGATACCGCCATGTCCAGTAATTCGATGTGCATGCCAAATTAAAGATTCAAATAATTTCGAAGGTACAACAATTTTCAATTTCGATTTTTCCGGATCCACAAATTTAAATAGAATGTTATCTAAATACTGGTATCGGGATGCTCTTCTTCTTATTCTACGGTATCCAGGATCTCTAGGTTTAATTTTACCCTCTAGGAAATCAATGATAGGTCTTAAGTCACTGTCTCTTTTTTGAGCTTGCCGTATATATCTGAGTTTTCTTAAGAACTCATGATCCTCAGGAACTAGTTCAAGTTGGTTGATTTCCAGTACTTCCTCATTAGGATCACGGCTCAGACAGTCGGCCAGTAAATTACTCTTCCCCGAACAATGTTCCAATTGAATGTTGAATTGTTGCACAAACATTGTCCATCGAAATACTCGTTCTGAAATTTTGTATTTCCAATTTCAACATCCAACAGTGTCTGTAGTTTGCAAGCCACAGTCTTATCCGGGATAATTCCTTTTATTTTAATGTGAGATACTGGTATAATCGGGATATCATGTCTGTCCTTTAAATCATTTAGGAAAGAAGTTGAAATGACACTAATTGTAGATCCAGTATCCACTAAACATTTTACTTTTACGCCACATATTCTAGCCGAAATTATAGGTAGTGTTTTTAAGTAGTTCGTGTTCGACTCTAGATTTTCCTCGAGTAGGTCATCTGATCTTGTCATCCAGGAATCAATTTGAACAATAATCCACTCTTGCGTTTCACTATTACTATAAGGGTTAGTGTCGAGACTATCTCCTACTAATTCAGGGGTTGTTTTTTTTTTTTGATGGCACCTTGATTGTACCCATCATCTTCCGAATGTCCTTTATCTTCCCTTTGTTTTGCTCTTTGGTACTCCAAACTCTCCGCTCCAACAATGTCAGGGTTGACGTCCTGCTCATGTATAGCCCGATGCCATTTCTTACGTTCTTGACTGGACTGCTGGAGTTCCCGCAAATACTTCTCTCTCTCTTCCTCTCTCCAGTTTCTTTTCCGTCTCTCAGGTCTTCTATTCTCTGGTTCTCTTCTCCATCTGTCCCTATTGTTTTCATATGGTCTTCTTCGGACATTACGTCTGGAATAATTCCATTCTTCACCATCTCGGCGTCCTGGTCTCGGAGATCGGTCTCTGGGTTGTCTTCCTTCGATATTTCTACCCCAATTTCTCCCTTGGTTAGCAATGTTCCTTTCTTCAGATCTGGTAACATTGGTTTGGAAAACTTGCTGTTCTTGGCCGGAATTTCGCCTCTGTGGTTCTCTAGATGTCATGTCGAGCTGTCTCAATATGGCTTCAGCTTGAATTGCGGTTTGTACATTTGAGGCAATCATAATTCGTTGCGTTTCTGCTGGAAGTTGCCTGGTAATAACCTTTATTAATTCAGCTTCCGATGGCGGTGTGTCTAGCTCTCGTAGCTTACGTAGCTGACTGGAGAAAAATTCTGAAAATCGTGTTGGCGTGGATAAGGCATACCTCTTAGCGTACAACTCTGTTTTGAGATTATGTTGAATGTCCGTGTTCCAATATTTTTCTAGGAAAGCCCTCTTAAATCCTTCGAAATTGTCGAATGAATATCGGAACGCTGTGAACCATGTCAATACAGAATTCTCCAAATATCTTTCCGTTACTCGCAGTTGGCGCTCTTCTGGTATTTTGTTGTCCCGAAAATATTCTTGTAATTCATTAATAAAACTCCTGGGAGTTACCCCTTTTACGTTATTAAATTTTTTTGGATGGTCTTCCTGCATTCGAATTATGTTTACTATCTGCGTTTGACCTGACGTATTGAGTTGACTTACTCCTCCGCTATTATATCCTTGAGCTGGATTGGTGACATTTACGTTGTTATGGGCATTCATTTGGTCGTCCTGCTTCGGAGTTGAAGATAAAATTTCTCCGGATACCTTCTTTTCTAAATTACTTTGCCTCTCTAACAATGTATTGGTTACAATATTATGACTTTCGCCTTGCAATTTAAGCAATTGTAATTCTTTAGTGAGTTCCTGAATTCCGTTCTGTAGTTCTTGTTTATAGGATTCCGAACTAGCTTTTACCTCTCCTATTTCTTTATCTATTGAGGTTTTCATAGTTTGCAAACTCTGTTGTGTCTCCTCAATCGTTTCGTAAAAATATTCAAGTCGCTCTGAGTTGGTGACTTGAGCTACTTTTATTTCAGCAATAACGCCCTTTTCTACCTGTTTCACAGTTTCGAAAATTTGAGTGAATTTCCTAGACCATGCTGTTTTGGTTGCTGTTAAGTCCTGTGCATTCTCATCGATTTTCTCCTCAATCGCTTGAAATTTATCTTGCACCTCGTCCTTATATTTACCTAATCCTTGCAATATCCCAGTTTGTACTTTAGCCAGTCTTTCACTAAATTCATTAGACATAGCTGACATGGCATTGTATATTCCGACCTGGATTTCTCCCTTTAAATTTGAAAAATTTTGTTTCACAGATACCAATTCACTTTGAACTGAAGCTAACTTCCCGTTAAATAATTTAACGTCCATGTGTAGCTTTTCGATATTCTCCTCTGTCTTGCTTTGAATTTCCTCAATAGTACCTTTGAGTTCCCTTTTTATTAACTCACTATTCTCGCTAAGTTTTTGTTCTAGATTTACACTATTTTCGCTAAGTTTTTGTTCTAGATTTACACTATTTTCGCTAAGTTTTTGTTCTAGATTTACACTATTTTCGCTAAGTTTTTGTTCTAAACTTTCACTAAGTTTTTTCTCTAAATTTTCGTTATTTTCACTGAGTTTTTGTTCTAATGATACGTTATTTTCACTGAGTTTTTGCTCTAGTTTAGTTTGATTCTCATTCATTTCCCGCTTTAAGTTATTTTGTAAGTCAGTCACTAGTCCGTCTAAGAGTCTACGTAAATCCTCCATTGTTACAGTACTCATCTTTCTTTTGAAATAAACGGCAATTCAGACATGGGAGGACTAAGTTCGATGGCCACATACCAGAATCCAATTCATCAGTCACAAGTGGATTGATGTCACAGCCTTCAGAGAAGATTAACATCGCAAAATACAATCCTACAGCCTAAGTCCAAATTATGCGGAAAATAGCCGCTACAAGAATTTTGACAACTATCATCCAGATTTTGTTTATAATTAAACAACAAGGCCCTTCCTAAACTTAACCTGAGTGTAGTTCGCCAGAAAATTTTGGGCTAATAAATGTTTCAAAAATAACCTGGAAAATTTTATTTGTCGCCGCATCTTGCTTTTGTCCAAATTCTGGACTACAAGATCGAGTCCTTTTATTGGTACAGCCAATAAATCGGGCCTAACCACGTTGGCCGCCAAATCGATACCTGCCCCCTTTATGCCGGGCTCAGCTCGCCGGAGAGCGAGGGTCTCAGTGGTGGACCGTTCGCTATCGGCTGCGCAGAAATTTTTAAAGGCAGGGATAGATGAAGGACTAGCGACAAATGAAAGGAGACTAAATTAGGTTTACACATTTATTAAACTAACACTCTTTTAAAGAAAACAATTAAATTAACAAAATCTGGGTTGGATTCTTGCAAAACATCTTCTCCTCGTGCTTTCATTCGTGAGGGATCTCGCTCAAATAAATTTTCAATGATTGTTCTTTTCTGCAATAATAAATATAGAAACCATTAACTTACTGAAAAATTGATTGGAAAACAAAATAATATCTAATATCCTTCTCTTATGATGATAATCCAATTATTAAAATTAAAATCTTCCCTCCTGGGTTTCAATTATTTCCAAGAAAATGACTATTTTCTCCTCCTTATTTAAATTATTGAAAATTATTTAATTCATTAATTTATGATTATCAAGTCTTCCCTAGACTTTCCTTTCAACAATTACTTCGTTTATATAATTATTGATTGAATAAACTTCTTCTAATAACTTTTACTTGAACTTATATCACCTTAACTTTTGCTCAATTTTATGCAGAAAGTGACTGTACAACATCTAACAATTAAATCTCGTGACATCAGTCCACGGACGTTGCCTTCTCTTATTCACTTTGAGTTAGTAAATTAGGCCCTAATCAACCTTAAATTACGATAAAATCTTCTAAAGATTCAAAATTGATCCAATTACGGACACGCGAAATAATACAAGTCGGTCAAAACTTTGACGCACATAATGAAAATTACCTTCACAAAATCGTACATGAAATATTCCAAAAAAACACAGAATAGGATCAAATCTCACATCACACATTCACACAGGGGTACACGGCGTTATTATAACATTATTTACACGAACACTAACCCATTATTATTAATTTTAGGATTTTACTGCGAATTAGGGAAATCATTCTCCAGATGACACTATCACACACATCCCAGGTATCAATTCAGAGTGTGATAGAATTAAGGTTATCACTTATACAAAGAAATTAACTATACAACGATGTTCAAGGAGTATTTTAAACAGAAATCATCCTAATTTAGCGAATAGAATAATTGTAACACAGGTCAAAATAATAGAATACGCGCTAACGGTACATGAGTTGCGGCATTTATTTTTATTCATCATAATGTCGTGGCTCTCAATTATTCTGCACTGAAGCTCGAAGAAATCATGTCCAGTGACACATCTCTTCCCAAAATTGACTCTAATGGGTGCATAAATTATTACTCAAAATATAATGCCCATCTGCAAGTCATACTCAAATTCATAGCGCAGAAATATACCTATAATTCGTCGATACTCCGTCCGGAGAATTTGCCATGTTCCAGGCTTACTTTACATAAAGTGAGCACACGATAATACTTCCCAAAAATAACTAACATTAAACTCATGACCTTATTAAATCATTTTAGCCCGTAATTAGCTTTAATTATTTTTACTCATTATTATTATTATTATTATATTCCTGACCGTGCCTAATCTCATTCGTAAAGTTGTCGTGTGAAGTTATTCGGATGACTCTAAATAAATTCGAACCCATAAACATGTCGTACAATCATAGAATGAAATTCTACACGAAGAAAAACACTAGAACACTGTCCTAATTTGTTTTAAATAACTTTCAAATTATTTCAAAACTAATCAAAATTAACGCGGGGTTCATTTAATTTTTATCTCACCTGACTTCTAAATTCTTAGGACAGTTAAGGTCTCTCTCGATGACTCACATTCATTTCTAACTAATAGAGCAAACACACACTCATTCCAAGGGTTCTAACTACCTCTCACCAAAGAAAGAAGAATGAAAAATCAAACTACTGCAAAACTAATAGAAATCCAAAGGAATAAGTAAGGCTACGTTTACAGATATTTACAAAGATAGAAAGCAATTGAATTCTTAAAGAATACTCATGTGACTGGTGTGAACTGGATTGTGGCTGATGACCTAGCACGTGGTCACATCACCTTCCATCGAACGAAGTCTCGCCCATGTCCGATGCCTTACATGTTTAGTGACTCATGGAGGCGTTGACGATGTACAGGAACTTGCAGTATTCTTCGTGGAGCTGGATAACCATCTTGCCGTAAACTCGAACTCAGGACCTTTCTTCTTCCAAGTTCTTGTAGAAAGCTGAAACTAACAAAAAGTCTTAGAAATAGCCCAGGATTCACTCTCGATGCTTTATAATCTGGCTGAAGACACTTATCTTAGAACAGCCCTAAATTAATCGTAGTGAAATTTTTCGAGTGTCTGAATTGCTGTTTATATAGTCCTCGATGCCTTCTCCAATGTAAAGTCTTCCGATGAAGCAAACGACGTCCAGTCTCTTCGGTTGCTGCAGTCAGAGTAATGCTCAAATTTAGCGTTCAGAAGTATAAAACCCTCTACCAAATTTTCCTCTGGAATTACCATTAATTTCCTGTCGTAAGACATAGGTGTGTCTCTTAATTACATCTAATTGGTGGATTTGTTGAATTCCAGTGAAGGTTGTCACTTTTATTGGCTGCTCCAGTTTTACGTCACTTGACTTTCCATTTATTGATCGATTGAGATCTGCCTGCTCGCCGTGTCACGTGGTACGCACACATGTGTCTGAAGGCCACATAACAGGAATTCCAGCCTGCTCCCTCGTGCTCTCTGTAGGTCGGGAAAACCGGTTCGCGAAGTGACTAGCTCGTACTGGCACGAAATACGGAATCTCACCCTCTTGCCGATTAAAATAATGTCCCAACACACTGATGAAATAAATCATTTTCTTTCTAATAAAATATTACCACTTTTGAAGGGGACAGTAGACACCCACTTTTTCAAGAGTTTGTACCTGTGCTTTATTACTGTTAATGGTCATACAGAAGGCTAGTCGACTTGATACCTTCCGGTCTGTTTGTACGTTGAGGTTTTCTATTAGCAGCATGTAAGTTATTTAGAAAGTTCTGCCATCTGTTGAGTGTATTAAGAAGCTGGGGAAGGTCAGAGTCAAAGAGTATAAATGGGCCAGAATAGTATTCTTCCATGATCATAGGAAGTGTGTATACTCTGGCTTGACAGGTAATAATCAAACATGACTGCATGCAATGACATTACTAAGGATCACATATAAATATATATAAATAAAATCGTAACGACCGCGTGTCTGTACATTGACTATTTTGACGACATTTCCGTACAGTTATCCGCTTCATGTGTTATAATGACCATCTGCATGTTGTGCTTTATTAATATAAGGAAAGATCTTCATTGGGGTAATCACATAAATATGATTGTAAATAAAGGGTACAGATATCTGCACATGGTTATGAGAGTATTTAGGGGTTGTAGTAAGGATGTAAAGGAGAGAGCTTATTTGTCTCTGGTAAGACCCCAACTAGAGTATGGTTCCAGTGTATGGGACCCTTACCAGGATTACTTGATTCAGGAACGGGAAAAAATCCAAAGAAAAGCAACTCGATTTATTCTGGGTGATTTCCGACAAAAGAGTAGCGATACAAAAATGTTGAAAAGTTTGGGCTGGGAAGACTTGGGAGAAAGGAGACGAGCTGCTCGACTAAGTGGTATGTTCTGAGCTGTCAGTGGAGAGATGGCGTGGGAGGACATCAGTAGACGAATAAGTTTGGATGGTGTCTTTAAAAATAGGAAAGATCACAATATGAAGATAAAGTTTGAATTCAAGAGGACAAATTGGGGCAAATATTCGTTTATAGGAAGGGGAGTTAGGGATTGGAATAACTTACCAAGGGAGATGTTCAATAAATTTCCAATTTCTTTGCAATTATTGAAGAAAAGGCTAGGAAAACAACAGAAGGAAATCTGCCACCTGGGCGACTGCCCTAAATGCAGATCAGTAGTGATTGATTGATTGATTGATTGATTGATTGATTGATTGATTGATTGATTGATTGATTGATTGATTGATTGATTGATTGATTGATTGATTGATTGATTGATTGTTAGCTTTTGTGTCTGTTTGTTTATCTGAGTTCTTATAACTTGAAAACTACTGGATATATTTCTACCAAACTTGATATTTAGAATCCACCTATCCTTGGGTAGATTTTAGGGCCAATATTATTTCTGAATACCTAAATTTACTGCGGGTTTATCCGAAACCGAAAACATGATTTTGCACTCCCACAAAATATGGACATCCAAAATTAACGGAAATCTACCATCCTGAATGGAAATAAATATCTAAAACTTTCTTCTTATGTAAATCATTTCGATAGGAGGATTAATAAGGGAAATATCATTAAGGGATAGTTTTTCGTCACAAGTTCCAACGGACTTAACTCAAAAGCGGGTGCGTGTAAAGCGTATTTCTTGAAAACTACTGAAGATATTTCAACCAAACTTTATATTTAGCATCCGCCTTTCCAAAGGTAGGTTTCAAGGTCCATACTATTTAAATTCCGGGAATGAACTGGGTTTTATAGGGAACCGAAACAGTGATTTTACTCTCCCACAGTACATACAAGACCAACCTGATTGGAAATCGACCAACCTCTATGGAAATCCATTTCTAAAACTTTTTTCTCATGTACATTTTTTCGACAGGAGGATTAATAAGGGAGACATCATGAACGGTCGGTTTTGCAGGCTAAGTCCAGCGGACATAGCCCAAAAGGTGTTGTACGTGGAGCAGATTCCTTATCTATATAAAATCGTAACGCCCGTGTATCTGTACATTGACTATTTTTGTGAAAGTTTCGTACAGATAGCTGTGTAAGGGGGAATAATGACCATCTGGATATTTTGTAGCTTTAGTTTCCTGAAAGTCCTAATTTCCCCCCCCCCCCCCCGCCCTCCAAGTCAGGATGCGACATAATCTGTCAAAGAGCTAGAAAATTGAAATTTGGAAAAATTATTTCGGTCTGTAACCGACGGAAAGCTTAGAAGATCTTTAAAATTTTAACTTTTTTCTTTTTTGTTATTTGCTTTACGTCGCACTGACACAGATAGGTCTTATGGCGACGACTTTTAACTTTTCATCCCCGAAGAATATCGAAATATAGAGGCAATTTTAATGACAGTGCAGACCTTCGTTCGAAGTATTTTCTGACTAAACGGTAAGTTCTATCACAAAACGGATGGCGCAATCTCCTTCAATTTGGACTGATCTACAACCTTGGTCCTATGATATTGTGACGTATCTCTATCCCTTATACGTTAGATTTGTCTCTATTTATTTTAAGTTTTTACAGATTTCACACGTATTTCACTTATAGGAAAGATAGAATCATCGAATTCTACACGGACATTGGCCCACCCAGTAGCCATGGGAGCCAAATGCTGTTTGTAGCTGACACATAATTTACCTGTTAAGTAATGTACTGTGAGACAATCCTACCCAAATTTCACCCTATTCAACGTCCCTAACTCAATCTCACCCATGAATATATGATATACAAGAAAATATCATAGGAAGAGCTATTTAGACCACTAAATACGGCGTATTATGGTACAATTCGTTTGTCGATATGGCATACCGATAAGCAGCAGTTAATCTGCAACTGAAGGTCTGCAATATTTTAAACATGCATATACTTTCGTATGTCGATCTATATATATTCATTGTTGTCGATTTTGTAGCGATCGAGAAAGGGAGTGTCTGCTATTGCAGTCAGTATTCCCCACATCGACTTTGACTGGCAGTGGGAATAGGGTCCTTATCTAACTCCTGTATCACTGGCATTAGTAAGGATGGCCTATCACAGTAACCAAATACCCATTCGGTCCATTGAATGAGAAAAGTAACAATGCTCAACCTAAGCCACCAACTCCACAAACAGAAATTGACAAAACACACTACTAATAAAATAATAATACCATAAATAAATTATAATAAACAGAAATAGACATAACAAACTACCAATAAAAATAATACTACCCGCAATAAATGATAACAGTAGTGATCATCCCAAACGTACTCCTTAGACATGCCATGAAGCCCGTCGGATACCCCGGAAACGCGACCCCTAAAGATAAGGTCACCACAGTAGTCAAGGATGGCCTATCATTTTAATGAAAAATTCCCTTCTCGATTTGACTTGCAGAAGGCAAGGGAGTATGCAATTTTGTTCAAAATCCCCTACCCGATTGTGTTTGGCTGTAAAAGGTGCCCGCCATCATAATCAAATGTACCCATCTTAAATGTGACAGGCATTGGGCATAGTAGCCTGCTATTTTAATGGAAATTCACCAACTTGGTGTGACTGGCGGTAAGCTGTCTGACAGTAGGAAAAGGGGCGTGTCATTATAATGATAACAGCACAACTCATTGACTGGCAGTAGGGAAGTGAGCCTGCCGTTATCATCACAACTTCGCAAGTCACACTTTACACTGGAAACAACCTATGGGGAGCTGTCCGCGCTGTTTCTCGGATAACACTAAGAGACATGCAATTTAAAAGAATTCTTATACACTGCATGTACAGCAATGTACTTCGATATCCGTATACAATGTACAATACCGTAGCGAAGCACGGGTACATTTGTGCTTGGTTGATGATGATGCTTGGTGTTTTAAGGGGCCTAACATCGAAGGTCATCAGCCCCGGGTACATTTGTTAGTATCAGAATATTAATGAACGTATTACTCGTTTAACAACCTGCTAAGTACAGAATGTATTGCGGGTTAGGTAAGCCTTTACCTGCAATTATTGGAGTGATCATTTAATGATTTGATTATGATTACCCAAACTTGGCTGAACTTTAGTAACCTATCTATGTCTTATAATTCACCGGTAGATAATTCCGGAGAAAAAACAAGCAAAAATGAAGCAAATCGGTCCAGTAGAACAGACGGACGGATTTGCCAAAGCTGTTTTTAGTAAATCCCAGTCTTTTTTAAAAAATGGAGCTTCCAGTGAAGCCAATCTCATTTATAGCTGTAACGGTATGGAAGCTGGTAAGGTGGTGTCGTAAAACTTGCGCCGAGTAAAAGTTGCGCCGTATTAAAATCAATAAAACTTGAGCCGTGGTCATTAATCGTTCTAGGATCTCATTAGCGAGAGGTCTTGTTTGTCTGGGAATTCCACAGGGTAGTTTCGTGTTTTAGAATGTGACAGTGTCCACTCCCTACTTACCCATGAAACTGACGTATTCACTACGAAGGAAGGAGCAAGGAATGCTCAGGGAACCAGAACGTTCGGATGATATATGCCTTGACAAAAACATTCTTAAAATGTCTGATGGAAGTTTTGGCTGACTATGTGGATGGTAAGGAAAGAATAATTATTTTTTTACTTAACAGGGGAAAGAGATTATGAAAGAAAATAAGACTTTCTTCATGGACGGCACTTTCAGGAGCTGTAGCAGGCAATTTGCGCAGCTATACACTATCCACGTGGATTTAGGTAGCACACAGGGAGAGACGAATATCACTCCAATTATATTCGCACTTTTACCTAACAAAATGGCAGAAACATACCATAAAATATTGGGAATGTTGAAGGAGAGAATTCCCGACTGGACACCCGAAAGGGTGATCATTGACTTTGAGTCTGCCAGCATTTGTGCTTTGAAACAGTCATTTCCATTAGCAGAAATACAAAGATGCTTCTTTCATTTTCTCCAGTGTATTTGGAGAAAGGTACAGGAAATCGGACTGACAACACTCTACAAAGAATGACAAGAAGTGAGGCTGACAATTCGTAAGTGCGGGGCTCTTGCCTTCTTACAGCCTAAAGATGTGGAAGAGGACTGGCTCTATATTCACGAAGAAGCGCCACCGAATCCTAAACTTGTCCAGTTCTTGGACTATTTTTTGGAAGGGTGGCTTTAAAATCGTAATGTACCACAAGTAATCTGGAACTGCCACGGAAGACGCCACAGAACAACAAATGCTGTTGAAGCACCACAAAATTAACAGTATTCTAGGGAGACCCCACCCACGAGTTAAAGATCTCATTTTGTGTCTCGAAGCCGAGGCAGAAAGCTCGAATTTGAAGATTGCCAGGAATGAACTTCATCTTGAGGGCAAAAGAAGGAAAAATATGTTACGTGCAAGTAGACCAAAGGATCTTGAGAGCAACGGAGGTCTATTTGGAAAGCGGTAATGTAATGAAATTCATCCCAAATATGTCTTACATCCTCCAACTGGATTAGACATTTAGTGCTGAACCGTTCATTCAACGGTGCTTACTTTGTAAATATACAATGTAAATATTAGGTTTAAGACACTGACAAGGTTATACCGAAAATTTAGTCATGTATATAGGCATTAGTTTACATAAGGATGACAAGGCCGAATGGCCGCTTTCTGTATTGCTAGACTTGGTTTGTTAAATAATGTCGGCTGTTTTAAGTTCAACGGAGATCGTCTCAATAAGACATAATGAAGCAACGCTGATAGAATGAGCATTTGCGACGGAAAACATTAGATTTCAATGTAATACGTGTTAAATTTAATATTCTGAAAAGTTTATAGCGATGTTCCGAATGTTTACAATACTTGTGTAAATTTCAGTTATTGTTAAGATTAAAAAAGCTTCTTCATGACGCTGATGAAACGTAGGCTTCCCATCACTGCTCCGGGTGTTCAGTCTCCGATCAGTTTCGGTAGCGTTTATGCTGGACAAAGCTGGCGTTCAAAATATTATTTCTTTTTTCTTCATATTTATATCAGCATCACTGTTTGAAACAATTTCATTTGTCATTTATTAATCTTTTATACCCAAGGGAATGCGACAGCCCTCGCCAGGGCACACAATTTCCTTTCCTTGGCAGTTGCTATGGTTCATTCTTGACCCCTATCACTTCATAAGGGGTGCATGTCGGGGAAATGTAGGGTGAGACAGTTTTTTTCTGTTTTCACTGGTCTTCTTTATTCAATAAATTCGCTATCATTTCATTTGCCATCCATTAATCTTTGTCCGGAAAAAGCACGCCAGACCTCGCATTCGGCAGCATTTTCTTCCTTTAGCGGTATTTCATTCTTCTTCATTCATTCTATTCTTGACCCTGTCAGCTAGCTACACACAGGCTGTGGATATAGTTTATAAGACTGAAAGACTGATTCCATGTTTCCACACTTGGTTTGTAAATAAAGTCAAACTACGTAGTTATACACATTTCACCCACTGATATAAATACAATGCAGGTTTTCTAAATGTGCAAGAAACCAACATTGATAGAGTGAATAACATTATTTATATATTAATTTCAAAATCTCAGTACTACAGATATTCACAGATATTCGTTGGACTTGGAAATAAGCCCCTGTGGTACAGCGCAGCTAGCAATTGCTTAAGACAGCTGTCAAACCACTTCTACTCCCGGCGGGGAATCTCCACGGCGCAACTTTTACTATACTGAAGTTCAACTCAAGAGCTTAGGAAAAGTATCCTTCCGCATATGAGCACGTCCCCTGTTCCCCATTCCCGTTCCGTCCCGTTCTCCATCTCCGCCACAACCACCTTATCATTAACGCCGTGCGTCCATCTGACAAGTACAGTATAGTTGGGGAAAAATCATAACGACCTTGCCTCACACCACTACTTCCCAGCGGCAGCTCTGTGTCTATTAGCGACTAATAGGATTTACTACCTCTGCTGCAGCCATAGTTGCCAAATCGGCTACTGAACTCTACAGGAAGAAAGGGTAAATGCTACAGAGAATGAGGAAGAAAGTGGTTTGGCAGCCTCTCCAAAACAAACAAGGATCACTTAGAGCTCATTAACTCAGCAGGGTGCAGGGTGGGATTTACAGCCGGCTTCCAGCTCGCTTCTAGGAACTGAGGTCGTCATGTTTTGTCCCCAACTATACTTCATTCTGAAATAGTGAAGCATCAAACGAAATAACTTCCTTTCACATAGCTGTACTTTGATTAAGTACCATACCTATTTATTCCTTTATTGACCATGTAAAACCTACAGATTACTGACGAATACCGAGGCAAGAGAAGCAAGGCTTATTTTTATTTCATAATGCAATTTGTGTGAGGCACATGGCGACTTACAACATAAGTATACGATTCCGCTCCCGTGCAACGACTGTCAGTGCGGGCTGGAATATGTCTCAACTACAAAATTAAAGTTAATTTAAAATTTAACAAAGGTTATATTTTCTTCCCGGTCTAGAAAGCCAAGAATAACGGCCGAGAGGATTCGTCGTGTTGACCACACGGCACCTCGTAATCTGCAGGCCTTCGGGCTGAGCAGCGGTCGCTTGGTAGGCCAAGGCCCTTCAAGGGCTGTAGTGCCATGGGGCTTGGCTATATTTTCTTTTCAAAATCAACAAATAACAACAACAGAGTAACAGGTACCAAGTAGCAGGAAAACAAGTTAAGAAATTACATTTGCTGGGGTTCAAGCCCTGGGTGAATAATTAATGAGCTCCAAGCTCCACTTTACCAATATGCAACCAGACTACCTAGGGCAGAATTTTCCTGAAATCAAAGAGCACTTGCTCTCACCTAACACATTCCGGCCTTCTAGAGGAACTCAGAACCTAATTCGAAACGAGCGAACCGGCTCTCAGTTACTCACGCCTATTTAAGGCATCCTCGACTTTTGCCATCACTTGCCTGCAGGCGCAACTTACAAATTTACACAGGGGTATCATGTACCAAACCTACTGGGCCTACTCAGAAAAGGAACAGGTTAATTACATGGCCCAAAATACCAAATTGACTGGAGGCGTAGCTTGCACTCCTAATACACTTTTAAAACCTACTTGGCACTAGGCCGCATACACAAGGGCTAATCCCATACTAAGGAGGTGACTCGTATAAGAAAACTTTATTACATTAAGAAAAGAAAAAAATCGGTTATGAAAACGTAGTCACCTCAAAACAATATGAGTGGGAGCTCGAGAGGGTTTGGCACTCTCTATCCCAATTTGTACTTAAAGAGACGGAATTTTTACCAAATGTCTTTTACATTTTAAAGGTAGGTTACATGAGAAAAGCTTCGAACCTGCCCCGTGGGTTAAACTGCTGAACTAGCAAGAAATAAAGTTATTAAACGACCATTACCTTGTTGATGAACTGCTGCCCGAAGAAAGAGGCGCTTTCCGCCCCCTGCTACACATTCACACACTAAGCAAGATGTCGATGGAGTGGCACCGATACAAGAAAATCAGCAGTTTTTATACCCTCGTGGAAAATTCGAGACCTTTCATGAATGATAACAACCCGCCCGCAAACTTTTATTGGCTAACAGCAAAAACTAATACACAAGACGAGGAAGAAACACCTTATTGGTGGAAAATTAATTACAGAAATTCATGATTGGCTACATTCAAAACAGGCGGAAAGAAAGGATTTATATTGCCAACCCTCAAACCACAGAACAAAATTTAGTAAAAATAAAACTTAGGAATACAATATTTCTTCAGGAGAATACATTCCTTTACCCCAGAGTGCGTTATTATAGTTTTGGTAGAGACATCTGTTAGAGAATGTCCAAACTTCTTGATACGGAGCAAACAAACACAAATCGAAATAGTGTAACGGTTCAAATCCCGTTACAAGATGATATCTGTATTTTTATTATTGTATGATTTTATCTGTATTTTATTATTATTATGTCAGTATTATTATTATGTTATCTGTGATATTGTACTATTATTGTAATTATCCGTTTTATTCAATTTTGCAATTGCCTGTTGCTTGCAAGATTGTACTTAGATGTATACATATATACGTATGTGTAGTATAACACTCAATACCTGTACAGTGAGAATTGTTGTATATATCAGAGATTGAATGTGACGTTGGGACATTGTGCAAGATTAGTGGCGATTCTGCCAAGTCATCGCCGCGCCATGGCTACGGCATTGTATTTATTTAGCAATGCGCGCACGGACTCAGTCGCCCCGGGGCTATTTCACCACTGGATGTAATATCTGTCGCGTAGGTGGGAGTATGTCATGGTTATTTCTGGAGATTACGTAGCTGTGTCAACCAACGTCTATATAAGGTGGGTGCATATTGTAGCGTCAGTCATTACTTATACGGATGCAGTACAGTGAAGTAGTCTACTAGATCAAGAGGCCTTAGTTGGTCAGTCAACCAGTGTGAACGAGAGATGGTGAAGACTCAGTGAGCCATTATTGGTCATTGAGAGAGTGAGACCAAATGGTTGGTCCGTCACTTAGTGGAAGACGCGGACGCAAGGCTTACCAAGGAGTCAGAGAGGGCAACCCTGGACCTGCCAAGAGGTCATACCATATTGACCTACAAAGAAGTCAGATGATATGGAGAAGAAGCAGTCCCAAGGATGTATCACCACGTTAGGCGTGACACATCTACAGTAAACACCAGAGCAATGGATTACGTCGTAATTACACTCAAAGTGTTGAAGGTACAGTCAAGTGAATCAGTGAGGGAAATATTTCGTATAAATTGTTAAATGTCCGGTCAAGAAGAATTCAAATTCATGCCTAGTTTCTTTCAGTTGCAATGTCATAATTTCATATTCTCATCTGTTTTATCGCAACAAGACTCACTATTTTTTGATATATTATTTAAAGAATATATATTGTTCTATCAAACGAATTCATAGTTTCATTTCATTGACAGTAAAATATCTTAACCTCAAAATTAATGGGGAAACCGAACGCCAATCTCCTTTTCCCAGAACTTATATGGTATGTTGTCAAAAGTAACCTTATTACCCCACACCCTAGAGATAGTCAAGAGTCTCATTCTATTATTGCTGTACTGAGTGACAGCTGGCGCCTTTCAAATAACGTATGTGTAAGTAAGCAGGTAACAAGTAAGTGTGAGTACAAGGTCCGAAGAGTGTGTATTTTATTTAATGAATGTTATATTTCAGATTTTTCAAGTTAAATGCAGTTTTATAATATTTGTAAAGTTAGTCAGACAGTTTGGAAACTCACAATAGACACAGTTCAGAACACTTCAAAATTACCAAATTTACAGTAGTGACATCTTCCGAGAAACCGTTGAGTTAATACAGTTTGTTAAAGATCCGGCTTTCTCCTGTAGAGAAGTTTCAACAGGCGCAATATTTGAACAAGCGGCGTGGAGGTGTACCACCCGATACACTTATCATCATCATCATCATCATCATCATCGAATACGCCAAGGATCCTATTCCCATAAAGTGTTAAGGCCCTTCCTGTTTTATTTACGGCGAGTGCTGAGCTGACACATCGATCTTTCGCTGGAGACTTGGATTTTCCGTGGAGTTTAAATTCCAAGCGAGCGGCGTAAACACTGTACACAGAAACGCCGATCAGCTGCGCGGTCTTTTTCACGTCTTCCACAGTCCACTGTGGATTCTAATCTCGTAGGCTACTGTAAACGTTTAAAACAATTTGGTTTAGATTTTCTACTTTATTTTTCTCCACTTTTATTAGCTTTAAAGTATTTCACAGGGGACTCAAGCGTCACAGCATCACACACGTCTTGCCCACAGCTGGCAGCCATTATGAGTACTGAACATGCTGTTGCAGCCAGTATTGCCAACAGTTTTCTTGGATCCATCTTCAACGTCGCACATATTATGCGAACTTATCAGCAGTGGAATGAACTGGAACGAAGCTTACTAAGTACACAGTGAAATAAGATATCAATATATTAAATTATTATTATTTTGCAACATACTGTACCATTCTGTTAGTTATAAGAATGGATATTTAACGCTGATAAAATAATGCGCAACAGGACGCTAACTGTGAGGGCGTGATGCTATATGGAGAGCGGGAATCGAGAAGGGGATTCCCAAGGCAAGGCGTGGTCAGGTGCGACGAAGAAAGAATATGTGAGGAAGAAAGAAAGAGAGATGGGAGTTGTCTGGGGGAGAGACATGCCACCTTAACAGAGAATTTCAGCGGGAACCGACAGGCTCACCACGCTATGGAAATTGAGTCATAACTCCTATATTTGAAGGTTTTACAAGAAAGTAATAGGTTGGGAATCGGTGCCAGAATTTTCTGAAGCCATAGATACCTCAAAGTCTATTAATATATAGTTGAATAAATAACTACGTGGGAGGCCGACTGCCGTGAGAAAATGTTTCGAGGCCACATGCCAATCTCAAGTTGTTTCCCGGGACTTCCCAGCGAGTCGCGTGGGTTCCTGGATTCTATAAGAGCAGAGAAAGGTGGAAGGAGGTGATCAGTCCATGATAAGACCGCTGTCCGTGTATGTCGCGTTCTGCTGATACTCGCGCCAGAAACCTTTGTTTATGACAAAGACGGTGATTACTTTAATGCAGTTGCGCTAATGTTCATTCAATGAATCGGTGATCCGTAAACTTTTCAGTAATTATTCAATCATACGAGTGTATTTAGAAGTTTCACAGTGAGGTCGCAAGTGCCTAATTAACCGACTGTAGACAATGCCGTACGTGTAGACTTCATCATGAAGAGGTACGGGTAACCACGTAAATATAGTGTGAAGTGCGGAAGAAGTGCAAATATAAACTAAAGTCATTTGTGTTATTCCTGCTATACGTATGGGTATGAATCAGTCGAGCATGAGATAGTGACAATTTGTTCGACCGATTAGGTTGCTGATTTCAGATAGTAGATATTGCCTATATACATTCGTGCGCGGTTAAGTAGTTAAAGGGGAACAATGACTTTAACGTCGCAGATCGCCAGTACTGATTTTTGCATCGAAAATTAAATAAAAGTACCGGGAATGCTGTGCTGTTAATAAATTAGGCATTTCATTCCAGTGAAGACTCGTGCTGTGTTTCGAGAGACGTGTGATACGAGACCTGCCGACCACAACCTCAAGAAGAAGGCCTCATGAACGAGCCATCCCTCAAGAAGACGGCTTCATGAACGAGCAACCCATGGAGACTGGACGCAGAGAATCGACCCAGGACCACATCGCTACCATGATGGGCTGAGCAGGCAGCTTAACCCCGACGGAGGGAGAAAGAGGTCTCCAAGATGATAGATAAGTGAACAATAATTAATATATGTGTAGGGTTGGGGGGTTGTTATGCAGAAATACGGTGATTAATTTGTAAATATAGTAAGGAGTAGGATTACGGCCCATTAGGCCATTTATTAAGGTATTTCCTTTATATAATTTAGGTTAAGGCATACACATTTTTATTTTATTGTCTATAGTAAGCAAGGATTAAGGTAGTTTATGATAGTATGACGGTACACATAGTCGTAGGGAAGCTTATGTACGAGCTTAAATCAACGTTTCTTAGTGCCCGGCATCAGACGATATCTGCTTGTATTTATAGGTTAATCATGATAGGGTACCCTTATATTGGGAAGGGAATCCGTCTGCACAATGTAGAGCACGCATGTGGCCAGAATTTAAGTGTCTACTCCATGTTTAGATTGTGTTGGATTGAATGTGAGGGTAATGAATATAACCCGTAGGCTATGTCACATATATTTGCCACCCTTTGTACTATGCCAAGTAAGGGATTGAACCCAAGACTTGAGGGTTAATTGGAACACGTCGCATTAGGCGGACGGCGAGATGGATATGTATAACAATGTGTAATACTCCAGGTGGTAGAATCGAGACCCAGGGCGGTCTGTCACGGACATTGGATAGTGCAGACATGTATGTTGATTTCCTCACTCATTTACTGTGGCGATTTTCGTCATGTGTTGAGACAAGGCCAAGGTAGAGCAGAGCTCTGCATGTTTGGAAACTAGGTTATGTTTTTGTTTTGTTTGTGCGAGGGTGCTTCACGGCCCAGGACTTGGAGGTCGTTTCCCTTGCTTGCACAGCAGGGAGTCTCGCAGCCATTTTTAAAATACAAGACGAGGGCTGGGATTCCTTCCCGCAGGCGAGACAAGCATGTGACGAGGGTTTCATTCATTCATCCTTTCTTTCTCTCATACTTTATTAACTTTGTTTATAAATGGTAGGGCGGTAGATGGAAACGAGGCACTAAGAAAACTTGCTTAAGCAGTAAATTTTGTAAATATAATGTTTGTTTGAATGGACCTTGGTTCATATCCATAAAGGAGTGATATTTCATGCGAGATTAGAAAGGTTATGTCTGTAGTCGTAGGTTCAAACTTATTATCTTGTGTGTGCATTTTCCCAAATATGTGTGGGGATCTTTAGTGGCGTTATTTCTGCATGACAAATTCTCACCCTAGCATCATATACTTTATGTGCAGGTACAGCGTGGCTGTTCCGAGTAAGGACACATTTGTTTCTTGGATTCACTTATCGATTCTCAGCACGACAAATCAACCAGATAGCGAATAATTTTTTTGTTTGATGTTTATCTTATTTATGATATGAGCCTGTTGGGCATCCATTTTAGCACGATTAGTGCAATAAATTGTAATATAAAAGAAAAGAAATGTTGAGTTAAGAATACACAACTTGTGCTCAAAATGTCAGTAGGTGCGTTTGTGTTCCTCATTTCGTAGTCTAATGTAGTATTGTGTTCCCCATGATCCTCTCGTCATAAGAACCCAAATTATCGACCCTTTTCTGCCGATGGTAGCTGAGCTGGTGCCCGTATGCAAGAAGAGAAGAGCAGGTAGGTATCATCCTGCAGTACTAAAGTGCCCTGTAGGGTACAATACACCACTGAGAACAATAACTATTCATAGCCATCTACGTATGAAATATAAGAGTTGGTAACGAACCTGAATAACATACAACCTGTGATATATTTTCCACATTTATACAGGGCAAAAATTTTTAATTCGTCAAAACAGTTCACCAGAATATCTAACCAAACTGAAAAAAGCTCCTGACTTCAGGAACAAGTAACAAACCTAGGGAAGTATTTGATGCTGCGGAAGCCTTTTCACCGACCAGAAGTCTGACTAACATCAAAGGGACCGCTAAGGTCTTGAGTTGACTCTCAGTATAGGCGCAACTCTTACAGTTCCGGTAAGGTATGAATGGTGCTGACATTCGGATCATCCGTATAGTGTGAGGGTCAGTCATTCGTGCTGCAAATCACTTTCTGACTCAGTGAGGAATTCAATGGAAAACTACCTAGTACCCATCATTATAGCCCTATTAACTGTTTTTATAGTTTCCTTAGAACATAGAAGACTCTCGGTGGGGCTATTTGAGGATCCAATCAATCGCGGGACTGATAACTTAACAGACAAAGAAATACTTTGTGGGGAATTTTTAAGACTTCAACTATGACGTACACGAAGTGCAGTAGGTGTTAATTCAAGGTATCCCCCACTGTCGGCAGCCGTGAAGATGGTTTTCCGTGGTTTCCTATTTTCACACCAAGAAAATGCTGGGGCTGTATCTTAATTAAAACCACGGCCGCTTCCTTCACACTCCTAGTCCTTTCCTGTCCCATTATCGCCATAAGACCTATCTGTATCGGTGCGACGTAAAGAAACTTGTGCCGGGCTGAGTGGCTCAGACGGTTAAGGCGCTGGCCTTCTAACCCCAACTTGGCAGGTTCGATCCTGGCTCAGTCCGGTGGTATTTGAAGGTGCTCAAATACGACAGCCTCGTCTCGGTATATTTACTGGCACGTAAAAGAACTCCTGCGGGACTAAATTCCGGCACCTCGGCGTCTCCGAACACCGTAAAAAGTAGTTAGTGGGACGTAAAGCAAATAACATTAATTATTAAAGAAACTTGTAACAAAATAATCAAGGTATCGTGTGTCCTTTGCATGAGAAAACAACAACTACGTCTTATATTGTCACTTACTTTTAGTATTGCGACTTATTTCGATTTTCTTGCACATCATTTCAACCATGTACTGAATTCACGTAAATTCTCTATGCACGGAAAGAGTACCAGTAAATAGGTGTAGAAGTGGAACAATATAGTAATTTAAAACAATGCTTAATTCTATATCGCACTGAAACGGCGACGGTGGAATAAGTCAGGTCTAAAGACTGGGAAGGAATCGACCGTAGTCTTAATTTATCTGGTATGGAAGTGGGAAACCACGGAAAACCATTTTCAGAGCTGCTGACAGTAGGAGTTTGAAACTATCTCCCGATTACAAGCTGACATCTACGCGGCCCAAACCGCGCAGCCAAATTATTCGGTACAACATAAAGTCCATGTTTGTGCAGGGCAGCATCGAGAATCACCAACGGGATTTTGATGCGCAATGTATAAAACATATAACGAGGAAGGGTTTGGTGTACAAAACATTAATCTACAACAAAAGAGAGCCGGCGGTGCTTTTTTTTTTTTTTTTTTTTGAAGGGATGCGAGAATAATATGAATAAACGTTTTTATGTTAACGTCTGCAGTAAAAATCAGCGTTAAATTTAGAAACCATATTTTGATATTAATCACTTAATCCTTGTCAAAGTTATCTTGTGGTAAAAATATTATTTAATGTAATTGGCATTTGTGGTTTAGGAGTAAACGTCGTTTTAAGGAAAGCACAGGAATAGTTTAAATATCATTTAGGGAGAAAGGAAAGGGCTAACAGGCAGTGGCCGGAGTGGCCTTGGAAAAAACGACGCATTTAGTTATATACAGTGCATAGATCAGGAGGAGAAACGACTAGCGTCTTCTTCAAGGAAATCTTATAAGGCCTATCAGCATATATTCGAAAACTCTTCAATTTGAAGCCCGTGTGCTAGTTACAGTAATGTAACAACTACACGTTCTAGATCGTTCCGTGGAAGACTACGTCATTAGAGGTCCATGACTCTGTTGTCAACACGAGTGTTCAGCCATCACCAGCGAGTTGCTAAGTGCCGCTAAAAGTAACGAGCTCACGGTTTACTTGTTTGTGTGTTGCACGCTCAGGTGAAGGACAGAAGCATAATCATGTCTTATCGCTGTTTTTTCTCCGTCGCTCCATAACTTTAAAATTTACACACTTGTTTTCCATTGAGATAAAGCCCTGAGCTAATATGTCATCTTCAAAGAGAGAGGAACAACGTTGAGGGGCTTGACACAAAAAGTGACTTAGCGACACGGAATGAGTAGAGCAGATATAGACGTGAAACCTAGAAACGAACTGGCGGTATTTCTAACATATGAGGACTAATTACGAGTGTAAAAGGAAATTGCAATGGTGTTAATCATTGTTTTAAGAGGAATTATAACTGGCCAACCATTTTATCTTAACACTAATCACCGTGCGAGTTGGCCGTGCGGTTAGAGGCGCGCAACTGTGAGCTTGCATTCGGGAGATAGTAGGTTCGAATCCTACTGTTGGCAACCCTGAAGATGGTTTTCCGTGATTTCCCATTTTCACACCAGGTAAATGCTGGTGCTGTACATTAATCAAGGCCACGGCCGCTTCCTTCCCACTCCTAGCTTTTTCCTAGCCCATCGTCACCATAAGACCCATATGTGTCAGCGCGACGTAAAACAACTTGTAAAAAAAAAATAATACTAAGCGGAAGGGAAAAGAAAGGGGTCCAACACTCGAAGAATAAAGGTCTCAGCGAAAGAAAGGAAAAGCGCATGAAGGTGAAAGTCTCCCTAGACCTTACAAACAGTATACCGTCGATGTTGGAAGAGAACAAGAATTGACCAAGGAAGGTCAGATAGGAAAGAGAAAGATGATGATCCTGGTTTAAGTGGAAGAGATCCGGGGTCTAGGGCCCCGTGGTCGCTCACCCATGCTCCCACGATCAGAACCCCAGGATCTTACCTCTTTCAGTTGCATTTTACGACAGGTGGGGGATACCGCGGATGTATTGTACCTTCTCCTCTCACAGGAGACAAGGAAAGTGCATTAGCTGTTAACTTGCTAATCGAGACCAGTTCAGTGACGTCGTCAACATGGTGACTGTGGTTCGAATCCCGGTCAATGCATGCAAAATTTGCGAAGTGGAACACACACATACTCGCTTACACAGCGGCAGTTGAGTTGCCATCCTGGTAACGTATAAACTACCGGATCCAGTCGCTGGACAAGCCACTGCGCCACAAGCTGTCCAGGCCGGTGAAATCAAACATGTTTGAATTGACCGGCAGCGAATGGCCGGGAATTACATTTGATATCGAAAATTTGGAGACGCGATAAGCACTGATAACATTCAAAAATTGGTTCCTGAAGCTATACAAGCTAGTGTACACTATTGCTGGCAGTAGAACACGCATTACAGTATTACGCTATTCGTAATGATATTCCTCAGATTGGGGTTATCACAGTTTCATACTCCTGAAGATCTCGAAATTCTAGTTCTCTTGCGGTAACTTCTAGCGTTTTCTAATACTTCCAGTCGCGAAATCATATTCTTCGTCCTTTTCACCGTCTCTCCTCCATGAACAGAGCCCTGCACGGATATCCACGAAGTTAGTTTCTTTGCGGACACAAATTGTATGGCAGTGCAGATAATTTTGCTGATAATTTCTAAATGATGATGTGTATTGATTTTCACTCAGGTATAGTCGAGAAACCTCTATAAGTTAGTCTTTCATACACTCCATGCAGTTATGATTGTGATTAGGCGACTCTTGACATTAGTATGGGAGAATGGTGATGTATAAAGAGCATTGAGACCATAAAGCCGCAAATTTGATCTAATCTCAGCTGGCTCTTGCCCGCAATTAGTGGAAGGAAGTAACAAAGGTTCCGAAGGAGAACCGCTCAATACGGCGGTAGCTGTCGCAAGAGGAAATCCCTCATAAACCCACCAGGTATCAGGCCAGATCTATCCCTTTCAATAACTTGGATGTAATATAGTCAAAATAGTTGCAATATTCGCGGATGCGGGTGCGGATGAAGGAAGTGCGATGTGTATAATATTTTTATACCCGCACAGGGCTCTACCCATAACTCGTCTCACAACACCAAACCAAACATCTTATTTCCTTGAATTAAAAATGTTCTCACTTTGGAAATGTTCACAAGGTTCAGATCGACAGCAGCTCAGCCATCTTTGACTGTATTTGCTATCACTAGCACCATTTAAACGACGATGGATAGTAACACTGCCTTTCCATTCGCTGGACGTCAGTTTTATAACCATCTACTGTCCGGCTAGTATACCATTCACTGGCTTCGTGTATATTAAACATCAATATATCCCGTAAAGCTGCAGGTCCCTGAATAAAGATTACAGGATTAGCAATCACATAATATGCCTTTCTATTTACTTCCTTCCTCGTAAATCGACAGTCAAAGGTAGGATTCGAAACCTTTCTCCCTCAGATACTCTTGCAAAGTTCTGTGTAGCCAGCTCGTCTTCATTTCAAGGATAAAATCCACTGCCACTAAGTCAGAAATCGAACCGAAGTCAACCAGGTGAAAGAAAAATATACTGACCACTATATGATGATGGCTAGAGATGCGCTCTCTGACAACATTTATTATTATTATTATTATTATTATTATTATTATTATTATTATTATTATTATTATTGTTGTTACGGAATTACCCGTGGACCAGCAGAGGTGAAAGAAGGTGCCGGGGTGAATGGGTCTAACTACAATGTCACGAACTGATTTAAAACTTTAACAAAGGTTATATTTCTTTAGAATTTCAAAACTCAACAAATAACAATGTAACAGGTACCAGTAGCAATAAGCAAGTCTAGGAAAGACAAGATTGGTATAAACAGACCTTGGGCTTCAAGCCCTCACTTTACAGTTCCTGAACTCCCAGCTCAAATTTACAAAGACACAAATTTACACAAGGGCAGAAATCCCTCAATACTTGGAGCGCTTGCGCCCAACATACAATATCCAGCCTTCAAAAGGCATTCAGTAATCTTACTTTGAAAAGAGCTAAAGGGCTCTCAGTTTTCAAGCCCACTCAAGGCAACACCAAAAATATCTTACAACGTTTGGCCTTCTATGGCCCACCTTACAAATTGAAACAGGGTTATCTCGTACCCAAACTATAGGGCCTTCGTGTAAAAGGAAATAGCAGTTAGATAAATGGCCCGAACACCAAATGAAAGGAGGTGAATGCTTGCACTCCTAGATATGAATTCTTAAAACCAACAGGGCACTAGGGCGATGAAACAGGGGCTATTCCCGAACTATGGAGGTGACTCGTATAAGAATAAATTAAGACATTACGGAAAGGAAAAGAATCAGTTACAAAACGTAGTCACCTCAAACCAATATGAAGGGGAGCTCGAGAGGGTACATCACTCTCTATCCCCGATTCACAGTTAAAGATTTTATGAAGTTATTACATAAGCCGGCAGAAGTTACATTTTCAGAAAAGTAGGTTACATAGTTAAAGTTTCGGACCTCTCCCTCGGGTTAAACTGCAGAGCTAACAAGAAATAAAGATGTTAATTGGCCATTACCTTGTCGCTGTACTGCTGTCAGATGAAAGAGGCGCCTCCCGCCTCCTGCTTGACACACACACACACACACACACACACACACACACACACACACACACACACACACACACACACACACACACACTAGTTCAGATGACGATCAATTGGCCAAGAGACCTGAAAATTCGCAGTTTATAAACCCTCGGGGAAAGCTCGAGACCTTTCACGAATAATCAAGACACACCCACAGGATTTTATTGGTTAACTTCAAAAGTGACACTCAGAATCGAGGAAGAAGCCTGCGATAGGAGGAAAATTAATTACAGAAATTCGTGACTGGATAAATTCAAAACTGGCGGAAAGAAAAGATAAATATTGCCAACCCAAAAATGAATGAACATAATTTAGTAAACAAAAACTTATGAATACAAAAATTCTTCAAATCAAAGGTTCTTTCACTTCGCACCAGGGTGCATGATCATAGTTTTTCAGCAGTGACATCTATGGAAGAATGTCCAAACTTCTTGATGAAGGGTAAACAAAACAAGTAGAAATTCACACAGTACAGGAAATTTCACAATAACAAAATTACGTCAAATTACAGTAGTGACATCTTCTGAGTAAATTTATAAGTAGGTCCAGTTTCAATTTCACGGTTTCTCCAGTAGAGGAGTTCTTTTTGGCGCACGATTTAAATACGCGGCGTTGGGGTGTACCTCCCGGTACTACTATTATTATTATTATTATTATTATTATTATTATTATTATTATTATTATTATTATTATTATTATTATTACCTAGAAAAATGGGCCGATTGCAGAAACAGTATTCAGACGATATTTGCGGTTAAACAATGTCTAAATATGGCTGCGCATTGCATAGACGTTATTTATCGCTTAGACACTGTCTAAAACCGATGTTCAACCGGCCATGTTTAAACATTGCCGAGAACACTGTTTAACCTCAAATTTTAGGAGTGAATCACAATAGGAGGTTATGTTCCATGAATTATATGACACAAAGGACAGTGCGGTAACTGTTAACTTGTCTACAGTTCTTGGCAACCGATATATATTGTATTATATTTCGGATAATTTCCACGGAATTATAAGTCATTCGACTACATACATATCAGAATAACTTGTCCCGATAGTCAGAGGGCTGTCACATACATCAACCGAGAGGGATACTGTTATATTTATTGCCAAGTAAGTACACATAATAGTGACACTACAAAGTAGGTTGTGTGTGAATTTCTTTCTCTCTGTTAATTGTCGTGCTAATTCAGATAAGTTTTCGGCAACTATGAGATAGGAGAAGACAAGGACTGGGAAGGAAGAGCCGTGGCCATAATAACAGCCCCAGTATTTGCCTGCTGTACAAATGAAGAAACTACGGGAAACAACAGGGCTGACAATGGTGCATTTCGAGCCTATGATCTCCAGAATGCAAGATCTACATGGTCCGTACAACTCATTCGATTATACAGTACTGTAGTTTTATCTTTCCTTCGCCGAAGCTATTTAGATTATACTCACCGCAACAACACTATAATCAAAGCTACACTTCCTCGTACGGTGGCGTGTCGCTTTAGTGTCGATAATATTATGAGAATACATTTCCACCGAAAGCGATATTCTTAAATGTGGGCAAGTCATGCTCATGCTTAGCCATATTTGAGTAATGTGTAGGAAGACGACAGTTGACTAACGTTTGACGCGCGCACCGACGAATTTTCATTGGTTGAGACATGCCAAGAGTTGCATGGAAGATACTTCTATTTCCATTTTCGAACCAATATTGAAACTTTAAACGACGTCCAACTAAACATCGGCTGAACATTATTTTTTTAGTAGTAGTAGTAGTAGTAGTAGTATTTATTCATTCATCATGTCGTTTACATATTTACAGGACTCTGTTTTATATATACATAACTCTTCTAATAACATTATTACTTGAGAAATATTAATCTTATAACTAAACCACATATATTACAGAAGTAGTAGTATTATTATCAACATATTAATACTTAAAATAAATTGAATTTCTAACTATCTCTTGCACACATTAAATACATTATTATTATTATTATTATTATTATTATTATTATTATTATTATTATTATTATTATTATTATTATTATTATTATTATTATTATTATTATTATTATACAAAACCACACCAACCTCAACAGAGTCGAGTAGATATCAGTACAATACCACGTAAGGTGAAACCTTGTGTGTGCTAATTTAGAATATTAATTACATAGTGAGAAATATATTTTAAATGATGCCTGAAATACGAGTATGGGTATGAGTGAATGACAGATATGATCAACAGCACATGGTGGAGCATTGAATAGAAATTGGATATGGTGACGTGATATTCTCATTTAGTTATTTCTTCCATAACAGTTTTATTATCCCTGACAAAGGATTTAAGACACTTCAGACTCATTTTCTGACCTAATAAAGTAGTTTGTAAAGAACCGGGAAGGACATTAAAGAATTTTGGAATGAAGTACAAGAAATTGCGCTTTGTTATGCTAAGTTTGGGTTTGTATAACATACAACGGTGGTTCATCTTACTGCGTGTTGAATATTCATGTTTAATGTTCTCAATTATATTATTGTTTTTGTTAATATATTTGTATATTCCAAGGGCATAGAGCTGTTTTACATTAAATATATTTGCTTCAGCATATAATTGACTACTTGGGTATAATCTTCCTTTCTGGTACATTATTCGTAATATAAGGTTTTGAACAACCTGTACTTTATTGATTACATTTTTGTAGGCTCCTCCCCATGCCAAAATTCCGTAGCTAAGAACAGACTGAACTAAAGCGTAATAAACCTCTCTTAACAATTTTATGCTGGATATGTATTTTAAATTATGAAATATATAAACAGTTCTTCTGATTTTCTTTCTTAAATCGGTAATGTGACTTTTCCATTTCATGTTCGAATCAATTAATAATCCCAAATACTTAACATTATTTACTTTATAAATTTTGTAGCAGTTACAATTAAATTTACAATTGATGTTGTGTACAATTAATTCATTAAAATCGTTTCGTGTATCTGTTACAGAAAAATTCATAAATTTTGTCTCATTATTATCTAACCATGCTTTAACTTTAAGCAGTGCTCGAGTTGCTCTCTGTCTGACGAGATTCCAGCTATCACCCTCAACATAAATGACTGTATCATCTGCATATGTTACGACGTGCGTATGTTCGGCATTTGCTATTGTTTTCTCTAGATCATTAATAAATAGAATAAACAATAAAGGACCTAATACTGTGCCTTGTGGGACACCCTTTATTATCCTCATTGGTGTGCTTAGATGTTGATTAATTTTAACATACTGTACTCGATCTGTCAAGTAACTCTCAAGCAAATCCAGCACATTACCCCTAAAGCCGTATTTTTCCAATTTCTGGAGGAGCAAGCGGTGTGACACACTATCGAATGCCTTTTCAAGGTCGAGAAATATCCCTGTGGAGAGCAGAGAAGAATTGAGATTTTCGTATATTCTATTTGTTAAGGCGGATATAGCATCAGTTGTTCCGAGATTTTTAATGAATCCAAACTGTCTGGGCGAAAGTATTTGGTGTTTTTCTAAAAATTGGTAAATATTGTTCTTTAAGCATTTCTCGAATATTTTTGATATTGTTGTAGTTATCGAAATGGGTCTGTAATTTCTAATGTCACTAATATTTCCAGACTTGTGAAGAGGTTTTACTATTGTTGTTTTAAGCTGTTTTGGAAAGTAACCTAAGGTGAAGGAATCATTGATAATATTCAGCAACGGTTCCTTTAATGACTCTATATTTTCTTTAATAATTCGAGCCGAAATATTGTCTATTCCTACAGCTTTGTTTTCATGTACTTCACTCAAACATCTCTTCAGATCGTATTCTGTTACCGGTGCAAGGAAGCAAGTATGAGGGTTGCGAGCGATATTTAATGTGGAGTCGGAAATCTGTCTGTGATGCTTTGCTTTCTCAGTGGTTTCGTTAATGAAATAATTGTTAAATTTATTAGAAATATTTATGTCATCTTTCCAGATTTCACCTTTATATCTGATTTCCTTGATCTCTTCTTTTCTAACTGACCTTTGTGTTATTTCATTGACTATGCCCCAGACCTTACCCCGGTTATTTGAATTGCGATTGATCAGATTCCTATAGTACTCAGTTTTCGTTTTCATAATTAGATCATTTAGTTTGTTCCTATATTTCCTGTACTGTTCTTTAATTTCCAAGTTATCCTTATTTTTTAAATATTGTTGATAAAGTCGGTCTCTTGTGTGAATAGATTTTACCAAACCGTAAGAAATCCATTCTGTTCTTTTGACTTCCTTTGATTTCAATTTAACAGTGGACAGGCTCATGCACCTTTTAATTGTATTGACGAATTTATCAAGTTTGATATCTAAATCACTGCTGTTTAAGATGTCTCCCCAATTTATTTTACTTAAATGATTTTTAAGCTCAAAATGATCTATTTTAAAACAGTTACGTCGAAAATTTTGTATATTATTAGGGACCGAGGCATTTTGAATGTTGAGACTTACTATTATAGGATAATGATCTGAAATTTTACTTTGAGAGATGATAGACAGAATGTCGTCATTTCTCAACCTACTTTTAATCAAAGCATGATCAATACAGGATTTACTTGTACCAGATACTCTAGTAGGATTGTTTATTAAGGACTGAAAATTTCTTACTTGTACCATGTTGAGATATTCGTCACAGTCGTGTTCATTTAAAAGGTCTATATTTGTGTCCCCTATTATCAGTTCGGTTTCAACATGGCATCTATCTTGGATATAATGATCTGACGCACTGAGAAACCGCTGTTTGTGATATTCATGTGACCGATATACTCCTGTAATAGCTACTTTCTTGTTGTCATAGTTAATTACTACTCTGAGAAATTTAAAGTCATCGTACTCAATAATTTCCATTTCGTGCTCCAAACCATTTTTTACCATTAATACAACACCATCACATTTGTTAACTGAACCCTCATTGTAATAAGATTTATACAAGGCATGGTTACTTATATTTACATTACTCAGTGACCAACTTTCTGTTAAAATTACGACATCAAACCTATGATCATATGCTTTCAAAACAACGTCTAAAATGTTCTTATTTTTCCTTATGCTTCTAATATTAGTATGAAAAATTTGTAATGTACTTTTCCCTTCCGCATGCTTCTGCAATCTACTCGTGCAATCTTTGATGCCCCTTCTCGTCTCTGAAAGAGGTTGGTATGTTACATAATCATCTTCTAAACCTATTCTGACTATTTACAGGAAAAGGTTAAAGTCAGCTGTTAGTTATTACTAAGAAGGAAGTTACTGTAAGTACGGAGTTTGTACAGAGGGTTGGGACAAGGTCAGTGTCCAGTGGGGTACCGTAATTTACGAGCTAGTGAAGGTCAAGCAGGTAGACTACAGCCGTTCAGCCAAGCAGGGTGGAATGCAAGAGCAGTAAAGGGGAGAGTGAGAGAGAGGGAGAGAGAGAGAGATAGCGAGAGGGAGATGTGTCCTAGAAGAGGAAACAAAACTTAATACAAAGGGTTACCAACTTATGGGTTAGTAAACTAAACACAGGTTAGATATGAGTAAGCTCATGGAATGTCACTCATCTGCGTAGCGCGGTGCATGCTGCCATCAGCGGTCTTAAACAGGATAACTCCATCACTGGTCCAGACATTTCTGACGCCGAACTTGGAGATAGCCGCCTTCAGAACCGTCAGTCTGGCAGACGTAAGGTCCTCCCGGATCGTGACACGAGATCCTTTCAAATGCCTTTTCTTTGCGAATATCTCCTTCCTGCTGCGATAACTTGTCATCTTCACGATAATAGGCCGGGGTTTATTACCAATTTTAAGCCCGACTCTGTGGCTCCTGTCAATATCAGTCAATTTTATGTCGGCACCAATGTCACGTGCAACATTTAATACTAAATTGTCCGTGTCCTCATTCGACTCTTCGGGAATGCCAAATATGCGGAGGTTATTTCTACGCTGATATTGTTCCAAATTATCATAATTTGACTTCACTTCCGCTTTAAGTTCTGCGAGTTCCTTGTCTCTCTTGGCAATCTGATTCTTTAGGTCCTCACATGCATTTATATTGAACTGAACAGATTCCTCTAGTCTCTTTAACACACACTCCGCAATTTTGTCCACCATGGTACTCACAATTAATTCCACGAATACCTTAGACTGAAGTGTCTCTTCTATTATTTTCTTCACGGTGTCTTCTGTTGGGTTGGCACTCCTGCACTCGGCCTGCTGTTGATTCTTCTTCGTTCCTGGCGCCATTTCACTATTACACTAATTGCACGGCACTCGAACAAAGAACGAACTAATTGTTGATAGTACTTGATTCCACGATACAAATAGATGCACTGTGGCAAATTATAGCACTGTCGCATTTGTTTACACCTGCCAAAACACATTTATGCAATGGAAGATTGTGCGCTACTTAAGGCTTAAAATTAGTCATCGTTTCTGCAATCATCCCAGTGCCTGTGATTAAAGCGCTAGTTAAAACTGGTCTTCGTGGTAAATCCGATGATAAGATGCTCTCAAAGAGTGACAATCGAGTGAGGAAGGATGTGGTAAAGGAAAACTTCCGAGTGACACGTGTCAGCACGAAAGTCCGTGAATCTCGATTACAATGGTCTGGTCGCGTAATAAGGAAAGATAGGAAATGGAAATATAGAGTAGAGGATTGGAAAAGAAAGGTGGAACAGGGTCGTGGCAGGGAGAAAAGGGAGAAGGAAGTAGCTTCTGCAGCCGTCAGAAAGGATAGGGCTGACCATGAGGGGAGGGGATCAAAGGAGGTAGGTAGGGTTCGGCCTCTGGTCATGGGGGATTCCCGTGTTAGGCATGTGGGGAAAGTGTGTGGAGGAAAGGGAACCAGGGTAAAGTGTTATCCAGAAATTAGGTTATGACAGATGTTGAGGAAAGTAGAAGAAAAGGAAGAGGGAAAGGAGAAGGTGGTAGTGTTTCACGTTGGTACCAACAACGTAAGGCAAGCAGGTATAAGTGCCAACATAGTTGGGGATGTGCGGAATCTTGTAAATGCAGCACGGGTGCAATTTAAGGAAGCGGATATTTTTATCTGTGGAATATTGAGTAGGAGGGATACTGACTGGAAGGTGATTGGGGATTTAAATGAGACTATGGAGTGGGTATGTAGAAAACAGGGAGTGAGATTTCTAGATCCTAATGGGTGGGTAGGAGATAGTGATCTGCACGCAGATGGCCTACACTTAAACCACAGTAGTGCGTATAAGTTAGGACATACGTTTAGAAGGGTTGTAGGGAGGTACATTCAGGGAAATGGGGTGGTTTAGGGAGCGGTGATAAGGGTATAGAGATCTGGAAGTCAAGTAGGGATGACATAAAAATGTTAATGTTGAACTGTATAAGTGTTGTAAAGAAAGGAATAGAATTAAGTAATTTAACAGACGTATACACTGGGGAAAAAAATATCCAGACACCATGAAATAAGGAATGTCGAATACTGAAATTTTGGCAATATATTTGTCGAGGTACTCATAATATATTTAACTGATTACAGCTACAGGACTATAGGCTAATATCCGCGCGAGAAAAGCCATCAAAAATATACCATGCTGATTCACTAATAACCGGTGTAATCGCCTGACTGTTGAATGCAGGCATGCAAACGTGCATGCACTGTGTCGTACAGGTGCCGGGTGTCAGCTTGGGGGATGGAGTTCCATGCCTGTTGCACTTGGTCGGTCAGTACAGGGACGGTTAATAACACTCTGTAGAGCCCCGAAGGACCATGGCCTACCAAGCCACCGCTGCTCAGCCCGAAGGCCTGCAGATTACGAGGTGTCGTGTGGTCAGCACGAAGGATCCTCTCGGCCGTTACTCTTGGCTTTCTAGACCGGGACCGCCATCTCACAGTCAGATAGCTCCTACATTGTAATCACGCAGGCTGAGTGGACCTCGAACCAGCCCACAAATTCAGGTAAAAATCCCTAACCTGGCCGGGAATCGAACCCGGGGCCTCCGGGTAAGAGGCAGGTATGCTACCCCTATACCGCGGAGCTGGCTTTAATCATCTTACAATAATGAATAATCCCTTTGTTCAAGTAATTTGTCAATATGTTCCATTAGTTCTACTTGCTGTAATTACATTATTATTGTTATTATTATTATTATTATTATTATTATTATTATTATTATTATTATTATTATTATTATTATTCCTTCTTTGAGGTGTAGGTTTACTGTACCTGCTTCTTATCAGGGGATCGGGATTCATATCTCTGCTATTCCAGGGATTTTAATTCTGCAACGGGGTTCACTCAGCCTCGTGAGATCAACAGATGAACAGTCTGATACGAGTGGCAGCGGACCCAGTCAAGACAGCCAAGCAATTCGGCTGAGGATATCATCACTCTGGTGACGTTGTACTCCAGTATATGCAGCCATCTCTTTGGGTAGCGGTCGTCTTTACAGATTAAGATCTTAATAGACTGTTGCACCATGAGTTATTATTATTATTATTATTATTATTATTATTATTATTATTATTATTATTATTATTATTATTATTATTATTATTAATATTATTGTTAGTCATCGTCGGCAGCACTATACTGTATTTGGATTTTCGCTGTTTCGCATCAGGCAAATTACGAGCTTGTGCTAAATTATGGCTACGGGCGCTATCTTATCAATCCTAGCCCTTTTCTACCCCTCCCCTCAGATTCTTCAGAAACTTACTTGTGCTAATGTGACCATTACAACTAACTTAAGAAACCTTTTGTGAGAATATGTTTAACTTTTATAAAATAAATACGTAAGAAAACATTAAAAAGCCCTACAGTTATAATCTACATCGCACCGGGCGAGTTGGCCGTGCGCGTAGAGGCGCGCGGCTGTGAGCTTGCATCCGGGAGATAGTAGGTTCGAATCCCACTATCGGCAGCCCTGAAAATGGTTTTCCGTGGTTTCCCATTTTGACACCAGGCAAATGCTGGGGCTGTGCCTTAATTAAGGCCACGGCCGCTTCCTTCCAACTCCTTGTCCTTTCCTATCCCATCGTCGCCATAAGACCTATCTGTGTCGGTGCGACGTAAAGCCCCTAGCAAAAAAAAAAAAAAATCTACATCGCTGCTTTTATTACTGCTCATTATCTTCACTGTTAAGAAGACATGGTTTATGACCGGCGCAACACCTGTTTGTTGCGTCCCCAACCACGCAGTACGCACAATAGGAAGTGTGAATACATCTAATGTAGGCCATGACTGAGTCCCTGGCAACCCACTTGTGCGGCACCAGACAAAACAAATCGTACCTAAAGCTGAGAATAGCTGGGCGGCTGTCCAACACCACTTACTTCAAAATGCCATTTTAATTACCCCCAGACGATCCTAAACTTCTTCCGCTAAACCACTGAAGGTCATCAATAGTGTATGAATATATATCACTATTAAATCATTCTAAAATATTGATGTTTCACTCACTTCTGTGGCAGTCATTATCAAGACGAAAATCAGTTCATGGATGCGTGCCGCCGCTGTAGTTCTTCGCCAATATCCATAGGCAGTAAGCGTAACTTTCGGGTATCGCGGGTTGCATACATAGGTTTGGCTTTACAGCATTCATAATAGTGCGGTTCTTGATACCCCGTAAGAGAAAACACGTCCTTATTCGACATGGAAGTAGAATCAAACATACTTCATCTTCTTCTTCTCCGTATTCTTTTCTTCTTCTTCTTCATCATCAGCAGCAGCTCTACAGCCCCATATATGCCTCGGCTTCCCGCACGGCCTTCATAAAGGCTTTCCAATCTTTGGCAGCTGTCCTACAGTTCTTCACTTCAAGTCTCTTCACATCCTCTAAGACTACACCAGGTTAGGGACGGGCAGCTGTGAACTTACATCCGGGAGATATTGGCTTCGAACCTCACTGTCGGCAGCCCTGAAGATGGTTTTCCGTGGTTTCCCATTTTCACACCAGGCAAATGGTGAAACTGTACCTTAATTAAGGCCACGGCCACTTCCTTCCCAAACCTCTCCTATCCCATTGTCGCCATAAGACCTATGTCGGTGCGACGTAAATAATAATAATAATAATAATAATAATAATAATAATAATAATAATAATAATAATAATAATAATAATAATAATAATAATAATAATAATAATATAAAGAGGAAAAATTGGATTGTTTGCAACGAATAGACTCAAAAACTACTGAAACGGTTTTAAAAATTACTTCACCTATAGAAAGCTACATTGCCAGTAAGTAACATGAGCTGTATTTTATTTTCAAAACAATTCGAGGTGGGGGGGTACAGGGGGGAGATATTAAAATAATAGGCTAATATAGGCAAAATATCGAATTTGTCGTACAAGAACGAGACAAAGCTGATTTTAAGCCCCTTGACGCAAAGAACAAAACTCGGTAAACCTTACGGGTGCGAAAACCATGTTTTAAGGCCTTAAAACCAACCGTTATGGAGATATTGGAACCACACTACTCCTGCTCTAGGAATCAGGTAAAGAAACGAACGGCCGTAACCATGGCAACGTCAGCTCCAGTATTCTACAGAAGCTAGATTATGCATGTACGTTTGGGCGTAGCTGCCAACCAAAACTGATACACATATGACTTACTATCTGGAAAAAATAAACTGTTGTGTAAGACGCTCATAGTACTCCTTTGTGCTGGGATGGAAAGGGAGTGAAGTATAAAAATAATAGTCCCGGAGATCTCCGTAGTACAGCGACCAGCGGTTGCCGACGGGCCTCCCTTTTTACGTACTGGCTTAGGTTTGAGTCTGTTACCTATAGTTTAAACGATTTTTTATCAAAACATGGAGTAGTAGTATCACTGATGTTATTAGTGCCGATATTTTGGTCCACTTTTACGATCATCGTAACCATGAAAACAACCTATTATACTGTACACAAAATTGTCAATATGGTGCGCCCATGACTTGAAAAAAATTTCTCAACATTTATACTCAGATTCGTTATATGATGTGCGACATGAGTGACAAGCCCTGAGAACTATAATTCTCGATAATTATAGTAGTTTTTATGCATCGCGTATTTCCTTGATCATTTGGTAATAGTTACGAAATGTCGGATTAAACATATACATTCAATAATATTTATATTTGTGGTACTACTGTATCTAGCGGAAGTATACTTACACTAAACCTGCAGCTTTGTGAAGGGAGCAGGTATATCTAGGTGGGAATGAAGGAAAAACAGGGTAGCAAAATATCATAGAGGTTGACGCTAATTAGGAACTAATATTTAGAGGCCCCCATGAAGAAAAGAAGAAGAAGGTACTTACACTATAATTCCAAACATGACAAATAATTTCTACGTACTTGAGTAAATACACCAGAGTTATAAATATCTAATGAAGTCAGTTACACCGATAGAATGAGTAACTAAAGCCAGTTTCTGATAACCCGTTCGCAGAACGGGTACTTCTATTAATAATAATAATAATAATAATAATAATAATAATAATAATAATAATAATAATAATAATAATACATCAGTTCATCGGAGTTTAAGTCTTTCACGTCGGCGGTTGCAGAGTAACTTTCCGCCTACAAGTGACCACGGCTCTACTGTGGCTTTATGCCTCTGTATTCGGGAGACGGAGAGGGGCTGGTCCCCACCCTTGGCTGTCCTGAGAATGGTTTTCTGGGGTTTTCCATTCTGCTGCACTATGGTGAATGCCGGGACAGTTCCTAGTATAGGCCACGGCCGCCAACCCCGTCACCTTCTCCGAACATCCCCTTCACCGTGGCAAGGTCTGAGAGACGGCGTTATTGTCTGGGAGACCCGCCGTCCCCTTCAGGGACGGAATTAAAACTTTTAGCAGTAGTAGTGGAAGTAAGTCTTTTCCATTTCCTTTCGTCCTCTGCAAATCCATGTCCATCTCAATTTAGTAATCGTAATTGATGTCGCAATGTCAGGTGATCTTTATTTGTTGTATATTATTCCCAATTGTCCTCTTTCCTCGATATTGCCATATTTTTTTCTTAATACCCTTCTTTCTGACGATCCAAGTACGGACATGTCTTGTTGTGTCAGCACTGAATAAACTAGTTTCATTAAGGTTCTATATAATCTAACTTTAGTTTCATGGTGAAGGATTAGTGATTTGAAATATTTTGCGATTTAATATCAACATCTGTTAGCATTCTGGATACGTGAAACATTCGTTATTGTGTATTAAACTGATCCTAGTAATTATGTGCTTTTGAGTCAAAGAGGCAAAGTAAGACACATCCTAAGCAGTATACTCTTAATAACCCTACCGTTTCATTGATTTTATCTCCGTTGTGTGTGTGTGTGTGTGTGTGTGTGTGTGTGTGTGTGTGTGTGTGTGTGTGTGTGTGTGTGTGTGTGTGTGTGTGCGGGGGTGGGTGGGTGGTGTTTGTAGATACTATCGTTACACCTGGCAGTATTTTCTTCCCCATTTCACAGGAACCTAAGACTCCGGGGAGCAGTATGGTTAAAAATACCGTTAAAATAATCGTACCAGTAAGTTGGTACTTGACAAAGTGTTTAAAATGATTATACCAGAAACTTGTTTAAAATAATTAGAATCGAATGAATCTTTATGGTTATGATTCCTCCAGTTCTCTCACACCCTGGGGTGGGGGGCGGAGGTCACGAGTAATCTTTGCACTTCCCATGTGGACCTGGACCAGTGTGGAGGGATGTATTCAATATTGCTTGTTTCTGTTGTGTGTTGTGAACGAATGAAGGCGAATTAAGGCGAATACGAACACCCAGTCCGCAACCCAGAGAAATTAACCAGACATTCTTAAAATCCCCAACCCAGCCAGAAATCAAGCCCGGGATCCTCTGAACAAAAAGTCCTCAATGCTGACCGGTCAGGCAAGGACCCGGACACATTAAACCAGGAACATTATTATTATTATTATTATTATTATTATTATTATTATTATTATTATTATTATTATTATTATTATTATGTCCGACTCGTTGGCTGAACGGTCAGCGTACTGGCCTTCAGTTCAGAGGGTCCCGGGTTCGATTCCCGGCCGGGTCGGGGATTTTAACCTTAAGTGGTTAATTCCAATGGCACGGGGGCTGGGTGTATGTGTTGTCTTCATCATCATTTCATCCTCATCAATCACGACGCGCAGGTCACCTACGGGAGTCAAATAGAAAGACCTGCACCTGGCGAGCCGAACCCGTCCTGGGATATCCCGGCGCTAAAAGCCATACGACATTTCATTTCATTTCATTTCATTATTATTATTATTATTATTATTATTATTATTATTATTATTATTATTATTATTATTTGTGAGATTTTACACATGTTTAAATGGAGAGTAAATACAATTTGTTGATTGTGCGTTATGGCAGAATATTGATTTCATTTCTTGCAACTTTACTGTTTTTAGCTATCACTAATACCATGGCAAATGATTTAGAAGCACTGAGCGTGCTATTATTCTCGTTCAGAAAACATTCTCATGACGTTAGCAAACACACGTAGAGTTTTGCATAACCAGAACAACAACAGCTGTTGTTAAGAGGACACAAACATCAGACTAAAACAGGTGTTGCTTGTTTGAATTCTCTTATCAGTGAGTGAATTTAGAACTGAGCACTCTAGCCGTAAAATTCGTTCCTCTATGCTAGTGATCAATGGCAGTTTGAAGGTGATGATTCCTATTTATTTCAATGTTAGCAGCATCGTGAAACCTACCGTACAGTTGACTAGCTATAGTACAAATGGTTACTTTCCAGTATCATCCGTTACAATGTAGTATTAGGTTGGAGTATTAGGATATAAAAGTAACATAACACAAGTTACAGGTCACCTTTCGGAAGGAACATTCGGTAAATGTGTTGCCTCTTGCAGCCCGTAATCACACCTTACTGAGTATGTAAATAGCAGTACTATATCTCCATCTCGATTTCTTCAACCCCACTGTCCCGTAGATGTCAGCTTACATTCGGGAGAGAGTGTGTTCGAACCTCACTATCGGAAGCCCTGAATGTGGGTTTCTGTAGTTTCCCATTTTTATACCAGGCAAATGTTGGAGCTGTACCTTAATTAAGGCCACGGCTACTACCTTCGCAATCCTAGTCCTTTCCCATGCTTCCGTCGCCGAAAACCTTCGATGCGATAGTGTGACGTTAAACCAAAAGAGAAAAGAAAAGAAAAGAAAAGAAAAGAAAAGAAAAGAAAAGAAAAGAAAAGAAAAGAAAAGAAAAGAAAAGAAAAACTAGCAAACATTTTAAAAGTTGTTTTCAAGTAAATATCTTGCGTAGAATACGTTTTTTACAATAACGAAACATCACAAACATGTAAATGATAAAATATGTAATTATCATAATGTAATAATATTATAACATCCGTGGTGGAACAACGTTTGCGAGGAAGCACTACAAAAAGAGAGCTCAAACATGGAAGAAATGGGATGCAACAAAAAAGACAGAAGACTGGAAGGCATTCAATGTACAAAGGAAAAAACTTCCAAAATCATAATGGGCAAAAGGAAATACTACAATACAAAACAATTAAAGAAAATAGAAAAATATTTCATGAAAAATAACACACGTTATTTCTACCAAACATCGAGGAGCCAATTAACAAAATGCAAACCACCAACTCTATGCTTCTAAGATGGCAAAGGAAATCTAATCACCGGAAATGAAGAGAATTGTCAGCACCTTGTAAATTATTTCCAGAAACTTCCGAACTCTAAAGAACCTGAAGAAATTCTGACATTTGTGAAACCCAAGAAAAAAATACTGGACTCAAAACCACCCAACAAAGACGAAATCAGGGGGATAATAAAAGGACTGAAACACAACAAGAGTTATTGAAGTATGCTGGAGAACACCTAGTGACTCAACTAGAAGCACTGTTTGAGGAAATTTGGCAGACAGAACGTATCCCAAAGGAATGGAAAACAGCATTAATACACCCACTGCACAAAAAAGGAGACAGAACAAATGTTAATAATTACAGCGGAATATCATTACCACCAGTCGCTTCTAAGATCTTATCTACGGCATTACAAAATAGGATTGAGAAGATAATCGAAAAAGAACTGGGCGAATACCAGGCAGAATTCCGGAAAGAAAGATCATGCAGTGAACAAATTTTCAATTTCAACTTCATAATACAACTGCGCGCACTCACAGTCAAGAACTTAGTGACTGTATTTGTTGACTTCAAGAAAGCGTATGATTCGGTCGAAAGAACAACCTTGATAAGCACTTTAGAGGAATTTGGGGTAGATAAAAAAACTAAAAATTTAATCAAGGAAACCATTACTGACACTACATCACAAGTAAAGTTTATGGGTACGTTGTCACAACCGTTTAAAATTGAAACAGATTTCCGACAAGGAGACAGGATGTCACCACTCCTGTTCAATGTTATACTTGAAAAAGTGGTCAGAGAGTGAAGGAAGAGATTGACAGAAGTAGGGAGAAAATGGAATAATACTGGGGAGATCTGGAATCGAGATTGACTGTCTAGCGTTCGCAATGATATGGCAATTCTGGCATTGACGCAAAAACTGCTAAGGTACAGATTGAAAAGCTTCAAGAGATTGCTGTAAAGACAGGACTTCAGATATCGTTTGAAAAACAGGACTAATGATTCAGTTGAAAAATGACCCGACAAAGACTATTGGCACTAAGAATGGAACAGTTAAATAAGTCGAGAAGTTCAAATACCTAGGAGAGTGGATAACCCCAACGGGAATACCAGGAATAGCGTTACAGAACAGGGCAAGAAGATGGAAACAGCATACCATTTATGTCGAAATTTCTATAACAAAAGATCAATCTCAATCACTGCGAAACTCTGACATTACAACACTGTGATAAAGCCAGAAATTTTGTATGCAATCGAATGCATTCCATTGAACAGGAAAAGATTACTAGAGAACATTGAGAAAAATTTTTGAGGAATATACTAGGGCCTAGGAAAGTGGAACAAGAATTAAGACTGCGACCAAATGAAGAACTTTACAAAAGGTCCGAGAAAATTACAATATCATTTAAAAAGAGAAGACTTTGCTTCTATGGACACATTAAAAGAATGCCAACAGAGAGAGCAGCCAAGAGAATTCTGGAGTACATGGAGAGCAGGAAGACGCAAACTAACTGGCTTAAAGGAGTCAAGGAGGACCTGGAAGAAAAGAACATGACGCAAGAGGCAGTACACAATAGACAAGAATACAGGATGGTCATCAACAAAATTAAGGGATTCCAAGATCGAATGAGCAGAAAACGGACCGGCAACACCTTGTAGCTAGAACGCAAAGCAGCCCATTCCGAAAGGATGAAGAAGTACTGGGCTGGTCGGAGGAAGAAGAATCGGAAATGAACGATGCTTAACGTGGTCCATAGTAGACCTGTCCGAAGACAAGAATATAACATTTCATTCTCCAACGTTACTGACTCCTTCTTGAGGAACTTTCACTTATCACAAGTATCATATACCAAGGGTTGTTATTGTTTTAAACATATTGCGTAACTATTTACAATGTGCCAACGGCCATAGCCGTGTTGAAACACCGGATCCCGTGAGATCTCCGAAGTTAAGCAACATTGGGCGTGGTCAGGAGTTGGATGGGTTGCCACGCGCTGTTGGTGGGGGTAAGGGAATGGAGGAGCGGAAAGGAACTGGCCACCCTACCGCACGTAAACTCCGGCTCAGGAGCACCTATGCGGAGGTTCGGACCTGCCTTCGGGCAGAATAACCCTTACCTTACCTATTTACAATGTGTTTATAATTGTTACTACTGTTATATTCTAATATGCAATTATTATTTACCCTAACAGTGTTTATAATACACAAATAGAAACATATACAGGCTGTCTGTTCCGAAACAACGTGAACCGGTTATATGAGCTAATAAATAATTGCAAAAAAAAAAAAGATACACGTCGATATCTCGTAACGTTGTAATTTTATCAGCTGCTGAAGTTAGCCAATCAGATCACTTCGCGGACGACTTGAGATGGGCTTTGCGAGGCGGTGTTGCTAAATCTACACGTGGCTTATGACCGGCTTGAGAGCGCCAATAGAAGACATAAACTTCTCCAGGGGAGGGACTTAACAAGGATCTCCCTGCTGATAGTCTCGCCCCATAGCAAGCACGCTACGCTGGCATTGGCTGAAATCCCCGGTGTGTTAGTGTTTGGTACTCATTTCTCGGCATGGCTCTCAAGCTCAACCAAGCCACGTGAAGATTTGGCAGCACCGCTTCGTTAAGCCCAATAGCATTCGCCCGCGAAGCGATCTGATTGGCTAACTTCAGCAGCTGATAAAGTGACATCTACGTAAGATATCGACGTTTTTTAAAAATTATTTATCAGTATGGCCAAGTCTCTAATGCTCATATACGCGGTTCGCGTTGTTTGCGACCATCCTGTACTTAGTGCAAACGGTGGATGGAACCTTACAGAACCCCCCCCCCCCCCCCCCGAGCACTTATTATATGTGGCCTAGGTGTCACTGAAGAAGCTAAACAAATTAAAATTGTGCTAGTTTCCGTTGCTTTCCTCGCTAGTACATGTCAGCCTGCCAGGTCCACTGAAATGCACACACCAACCGACCCTATGAGGGACATTCCCACACCTTTAGTAATAGGGACCGGCTGCGGAAAGAGTGGCATTACTAGCATCGCTCATACCTCAGTCACTTTCATGTCGTCAAAGCCAAGGATGTGACTCAGGCAGGTAACAAATTTGTTCTAGCCCAGACCAGAAAACGCAAAGCACCATGAACACTACATCTCCCCAGCAAAGCCATTTTTCACACTCTAAAGTTCAATTTTACAATGGTTTAAGGTAACTATGACCACGACAAAGTACACGAATGCACAGCTGTTTCTAGAAAGTGCAGAAAATATAACTGGTTCCTACTTAAAGCTCAAATTTCCTAATTGGTTTATTATGTCTAATCTAACAGTAAAAGTTTTCCGAAACCAGTGAGAAAGGAGACGGCCGAGACGGTTACGGTTTCGGTTAATTAACATAGGCCCCTATGCCGTTTGCCTGATGTGAAAATAGGAAGGCACGGAAAATTATTTTCAAGGATGCTGACAGCTCCCAAATAAAGACTGTTATCCACATGTCCCTGACAGAATGAGAAGGGAAGTCACAGCGTGATTTATCCTCTGACAAATCTTTACCATTATAGGTCACCAAAATATACTGTAATTGTATAAGTTGTGGCCACATAGAAGGATATTAGCCTATCAGTAACTTCATGTGTTCTAACTCACTTCACGACATCTTATCTCTTTGAGCTGGAGTTTTCTACATTGATGAACATTAAAATCAAATCAAAGAACATTTAATAGTATTGTGTGTGTCACTAACGTGGAATCAGACTTCCCAAAAACTTTGTCCGTGGAAAAGAATGTCAAGCAGGCGGAGATAGGCTTTGAAAGCTTCATCTCCCGAATGCAACCTTAACAGCTTCGGGACTCGAATCGTGCAGTCACCTAGAAGTAGATTATTATTATTATTATTATTATTATTATTATTATTATTATTATTATTATTATTATTATTATTTATTATAGCATTTTAATGTGAGAAATACCAAAACTGTTTTCCGCAGATATAAGAACAACGGTTTGTTCTCCATGGAAAATGAACTGAACAATATATTTTTTTTTTAAATTCCTATGACCTTGGATGTATGGTATATATTTTTTGTTGGAAAATGAACCGTTCAAGGAACACGTAGGAGTCACACCTAACCTCCGTCCCATCTGCGAAGGAATATTGTAACGATCTTGCAGCCTAATTTTCTTTCCAATATACCTTCTACTCAAATACCAACTGTTAGGGTAATATAATGTTTACGCTGAGTATTCTGAATATATTTTAGTTTATTGAAGGTCTCTCTGTTGTCCCTATCTGAATGGTCAACGTCGAGACCTTTGGTTCAGAGGGCCCTGGGTTCGATTCCCGGCCGAGTCGGGGATTTTAATCGTGTCTGATTAATTCTTCTGGCTCGGGACTGGGTATTAGTGTTTGTCCCAACACTAACCTCGCCTCTTCATATTCAGACAAAACACCACATTACCAACAACCACAGAAACACACAATAGTGATTACGTCATTCTACATAGGGTTGGCGTCAGAAAGGGCATCCGGACGTAAAACAGGGCCAAAGATACATCTGCGACACAGTTCGCACCTGCGACCCAACATGTGTATGGGAAAAGTGGTAGAAGAATTAAATATTTGTCTGTTTGCTGCTTTGGAAGGAATAAATTATTTATAAAGTGGCGAATAAATAATGTGTGAGTTACGTATATATATACAATACACGGTCCTCCTAACCCGGATACAATCTTCTTGATAACTTCATGATCCCATGAGAAAGAGGTAATCTGGTGTACTGTATTGAGATGATAATTATCATGAATCACAACATGCGTGAACAAGACAATTCATCATTTGAATGCTTATATAAGTTTCGTAACATTGTTTCAAATACATGACACCAGATAACAAACGCCAAACAGCAAGAACACACTTAATCTGCGCTTAACCTAGCGTCACCTACAGGACAAAATGTGAACTAACCACGACTTCTCGCATAGTTACAGGTTATTGATAGTTCTTTCCAGTGTCACGATCTACCACGTCTTGTTACAACTCAATACCTCAAACATGAACGACGCAGAGAAAAATGCTCATGAGAAAGAGAGCTACTCTGAAGGCCACTTTGACACGTTTACAAGCATTTGTTAATTCGGACAGTAGTAATGCCGACACTTCACTCGTGCGTGTAAAGCTAACTAGATTATTCAGAGTACAATAAACGAAGAATTCAAACAAATTCCAAGACAAACTGGAATTTAATTACGATGACGAATATCATGCCATCTGCCGGAAATATTACGAAGATACTGTCGATTTATTAGAATCGAAGCTCAGAAGCGCCGCTGATACATAAGATTCACTGGTTAGCGATGAAAGTAATATCTCATACATCAGGTTGTTTTTCCAGAAACATCAAACTTCCTCAAATCAACGTCCGTACCTGCAATGGAGCACTAACATATTGGTTGCATTTTAAGGATACTTTCGAAAACTTGGCCTTCAATAACAATGATTTTTCAGACGATGCCTCCTCTCTTGAAGTATACGCAAAAGGACAGCATTAAAAACATAAGCATATCCGACACCACAATGACCTACAACATCTACGTCAGCAGGTATCATTTTACAAAATTAATAGCAGCAGGATACATCAAACAGATATTTCAACCGCCGAGCAAACTAGTGTCAACTGACGTAGAAATTCGACAATTGATAAAAAAAATGTCAAGGTAGTATAAATGCACTTCAGGCTCTTAAATCCCAACCAAAATTTCTGGATCTTCTTCTGAGAAAGCTCCCATTATCCAGACTCGACAAAAAATTAAGGCTGGAATTCGAAAGTAGTCAGTCGCATGTGAATGCCGTGGAATTCAAGGAACTAATTCGTTTCCTCGAAAGACATTGTCAAACCCTACTCCTTTGCATTTCAACCCAAGTTATCAATCAGAGTCAGAATGAGGTCAACAAACCCAAGCAAAGATTCTCAACACAGCTTTTGTATAATACTACATCGGAGTGATGCTGTATCTTCTCAGAAACACACCAAGTTATACTAGTCCCAGATTTACATAAGCTATCACTTGAAGAAGGGGCGAGTTGTATAAAGGATAAAAGATGTTGCAGCAACTGTCTCAGTTCCTTTCATACGCGCAAGGTATGCAAGCCAACGATGCTGTGCAAAATATGCAAAAAATTACAACACACACTACTCTTTGGTGAAACTGAAACATCAACGAAATTCAGTCAGTCATGCAGTTACCATTCAGAGCTATCGGCAGTTGAAGTGACCCATCGAGCTTCCAATTACTCGTTGAGGAGTATACCAAGGACTCAGGTACTGCCAACCACAGTTCCGGTCAAAACTGGAAGATTTTCATGGGAGTTCACATCTACTTCGTGCTATACTCTCAGAGCAACTTCATCTCCGAACACGTCGTGTAGCAATTGGAACTAAAGAACATGAGAAGAAGAATATATCACCAACTTTTTAAAAGTTTTCGTTAAGCTAACATCGAAAGGTGATTCATTAGTGAACATAAACGTCCAATCTACAGTCAGCGAATAACATTTTAACATGAAATTTATAATTCTTCTGAAGATAATCGGTAATATTCCCACTTCGGAGATTGATTGCGGTGAGTGGATGATTTCGAGTGATGTAACCCTAGCGGATTCTCATTTTCACCTTCCTCAGAGTACACATCTGCTAATTGGAGAACACTTATTTCTGCAAATGACGATGCCTGAGAAGAAGAAGACTCGTCAACGCTAACCCACCTTGCAGAACTCACATCTAGGACGGATTCCCAGCGGATATCCAGAATAAATTCCACAAGGTGACGGTAAGCGTCGAGAAACCAATTCTCTCTTCATCAGATCCAATGTTAATTTAGAAGAAAAATCCAACGGTTATGGAGCCTTGAAAAATAATTAATGCACCACAATCTCCAGAGTAGTTAGAATGTGAGAACCACTTTAAGTGAACTACTAAAAGAGACGAAAATGGACTATTGGAAAGTTGAACTACCCCTAAAGAAAGAATTAACGGTGGAAAAGCGCTTCCAAGTTCTGTAGCTGAGCTGCACACAAATGACAAGCTTTGTAAGGATTACTTTCGGTTCATGAGAGAACACCATTGTTTTGGGTACATAGTAGAGCTGAAGCCTGAATCTTCATTTCAAGAAGCGAAATATTTCACCCCTCATCACGTTGTTCATAACGATTCAAGCAGCAAAACGAAGACAAGGCTATTATTTTATGCTTCAACTAAATCTGACAACGGCGTCGCCCTAAATGATGTTCTAACAGTCGGGCCTACAGTACAAGAAGACATCTGCTCACTGATCACGTGATTCCGGACACACAGAATAGCCTTCATTGCAGATATTGAGAAGATGTACCGTCAATTGGAGGTACACCGCAAACACCAATCTATGCAATGCATCCAAATGCGAGAACGACCTGAGGACGAACTCAAGGCTTACTTGCTTACGACAGGTGGTGGTGATTTATGTTTTAAGAGGAAGCGCAACTAGGCAACCATCCTCTGTATAACACTAATCAGAGATAGAAAGTGGAAGGGATCCGACACTTTGAAAAATAAAGGTATCGGCTAAAGGAAGACAAGGGTCACGAAGGAAAATTCCTTAGGCCTCGAGTGCTCTAATACCCTCGGGGTCGAAAACGAACAAGAGTTGACCAAGGGAGGTCGGATAGGATAGATGGAAGGGAGGAGCCTGGCACAAGTTAGTGGAAGGAAGTAATGCCAGGACTCAGCTTAGGGCCCCGTGATTTTCAACCCGCGCTAACAAGTTCAGAGCCCCTGGGGATCCTTTTTGTCGCCTCTTACGACAGGCAGAGGATACCATGGGTGTTATTCTACCGCCCCCACCCTGTCGCTTACGACAAACGGAACCTCATCAGCATTATATCTGGCAACAAGAGGTCTACAACAACTAGCTGAAGATGATTCACCCGAGTTCCCTGGAGCCGCTTCTATACTTCAGCATGAGTTTCATGCGGATGATTGTCGTTCAGACGTAGACACCGTAGAGGAAGCCCTCCAGCTGGGGATAGACCTAGAAAATCTTCTCCATCGGGGTGGATTTCACCAGCGTAAGTAGTACACAAACAGTTAAGAACTCCTGCAATCGATTCCAGAAAACTTGAGAGAAGCAAGACACTCTCTATCCGACAATGACTCTAGTGTCTGTATACGCTAGGATGGGCTTGGAAACCCTCCACAGTTGAATTTCAAATGAACTGTTTTCTAGCCTTGCAACATCTGGACGAAACGAATTGTGATATCCACCATATTAGCAATATTCGGTTCATTTGGGCTGATTATCCTATAGTTATTATTTTTAAAATATTCATACAATGTCTCTGGCAAGAAGGAATGGGATGGGACAATCGATTGTCTGAAAGATTGTATTCAACATGCTTGAATTAATACGATCAAATCCCTATTCGAAACAAGTTTAGAGTCTCAAGATGCATTGTCAGTGAAGAAAATGTTATGTCAATTGAAATGCATGGTTACTACCATGCCTCTGAAGCCTCTGAAGCCACTTACGATGCTTCCATCTATATGAGATCTAAATCATAAAGGCAAAGGTTTCCCATTTTCAGTTCTTTAGTTGGTGCCTTTAGCTTGGAATAAGTTACGCATGAATGAATGTGTTTCCTCACAATCTGACGAAACCGCGGGGTCCAGTAACTTTATCTCAACGATGATATAAGCAGTTGAGGCTCTGCGTGAAGTAGTCTTAGTTCACATTTAGGATTCTGAGTTTGGTGAAGTGATGCTAAGGAGACAATATTAGTTGATATTTGGATTCTTGTGGAATTGGTGCATTTTTCAACCGTTCTCCTACCCTAAGATGGCCATTCTTGTCTATTATAGAGCTTAAACTGTATAATTGGCTAGTCGCACGTATATGTCTATGCGCTCTGAAATGTTGTATCTCCTTATGGCATCAGCTAGATTGTACAATTCCAAGACATTTGTCGAATCCATTCTTGATCTCCTAGGGCTGAAGTGGAGAAGTGATGCAAACTTTGCGCCCTTTCTTGCAGTTAGATATGAATCTGAGGAAAATTGGCCGTCCTTAGAAGGCATTTTAGTGACGAGAATTTGTTTAGAAGTGTATCGTCATGTTGCGAGACAGTAAGTGCCGTTATGGATCATTGTTCAGGATGTTGGTCGAATTGTTAGCAACCTGTTGTGTTGGCCGGGATGAAGGGTACAGATATAGCCAACTAGGTCCTTGCCAACGTAATAAACATAATCCGTACTCTTGAAGTTGTGTTGGTCGTAAGCCTGCGAACTGACGTGAAGCCAACGGGATGTTGGAAACATCTCTTGGGTTTCCGAGTCTCGCTTTGCCATGAGACGTTTTCCATTTTGCAGGACATGCTTTTATCCAAGCCAGTAGAATCACTGAGTCGGTCCAAAGTTGTATTCTGATTACAGTTAAGTGCAGAGTGCTGATTGCTTCCTTCACAAGAAGGCCTAACATTAGGGCGCCACACAACTTGAGACGGGGAATTGAGACTTGTTTTATCAGCTTACACAAGGTATTTCGTGATTTGCTGGAGCCACCCAGGCTCATTTTGGTTGAAGACCGAATGCTCCTCCTTACGCCACGTGATTTTTGAGATGAAAATCTCAACTCGGATCGAGTGGGATTCGAATATCAGCCTTGCGGTTGGGAAGCTAGCAGGTAAGTCACTGAGCTAATCACATCAACACCTCGCCCTCCTAATTTCAATCAAATGTTTTTTTTATAAATAATGACGAAAGAGGTCATTGGTAGAGTTGTTGGCCTCTGTATCTCAAGATTTCGAGTTCAAACCTGGCGCAGGGAGTTAGAATTTTGTAGGGTGGAAAAATATATATTCAGCACTCTATGTCATACCATGCTGGCATGCTAAAGATCTCTGGTGACACATTTGGTGTTTACCGTCAACTTTAATTCAGCCATAGATCGCCCAGCAAAGACCCATTCCTATGCCATTTGTTAGAGTAAAACGAAACGTCGAAATTGACACTCAGGCAGCCTAGAAGACGTCAAATTAAAATATTTCCACACAGTAACTGAGGCCATAATAGTATTACATAAATATTATTATTACTGTACCGGAGGTACACGAACTACGTACATTCAAACAAAGCGCTTTTAGAAGGCCATCTGTAATACGAACAGTGAACCTTCTAGTGGAAGAAGTGGAAGAAGTTTGAACGTTTGTCGTCAGATGTCTCTACTGTCGATTTGTGTGCCCCCGCTGGTGAGAGGATGGTCAATTAAATTTCAAGAGAAATTTTGTATTCATAGGTTTTCAGAACTGAATTGTTTGTGTATTGTTTTTGGTGTTCTAATGTTACTAGCACGTCTATCTCTTCCCGCCTGCTTAAAATTTTAGCCAATCACAAATTTTCGGAATTTAATTTTTTAACCAATCAAAATTGTAGGTGTGTATAGGGCTTCGGCCCAGAGAATTCTGGAACCTTCCTCTCCGCTATAATAGCCGGGACCTTTAGGGCCAAATGGTCTTTCCGATCGCTCCAGTCAAGAGGTTTAGAGTGTCTTCATAGAGGAGGCACGGGACATGCCTCGCCCATCTCCGAAAGGACCACCAGCTCAAGGTAATGGCAGACATCTTTTAATCATGTAATAGCTTCTGAAATGAGATTCGTGGGGAAGGTTTCAAAATCCGTTCTTAATGTAAATATTTCAGTGTAAAGTTTCAACCTAGTCTAAAGACCTTAGTCTAACTTAGGGAATAAAGAGTGTGCGCCCTAGTTTATTTCATTTTGTAATTTAAAAATTTCTTTCCATCTAGTCACCTCCGTAGTACAGGCTTAGCCTCTGTAACTTCGGGCCATAAGCCCACATAGGGTCGTAAGCATTTTCAAGTGAACGTCAAAGGAGTGCGAGTGTTCGCCTCCTAACATTTTGATTTATGACCAATAACTTCAACATTTCCTTTTCCACTAAGGCCATGTAGAATGGGTACTTATTACCCCTGTTAGTGTTAACTGCTCTTAATCAATTTCCTATTGAAATGTAACTTAGACTCTTGAGCGGATAAGAGAGTGTCTACTGTTTTTTTTAAAGTTAGATTGTGCCTTGGAGAGACTTGAATCTTGTAAATTTTGGGTGAATAGTCTCCTAGGTAATAGTGTGGAGCAAGGACGCTTTTTTGGATGTAGTAAATTTGGAGTTCAGTCTTTTAGTCAGTCTTTTAGAGGAGTAACTGAATGGAGCAGTGGTGCTCTTGTAAAAATTGTAACTTGGGAGTTTCAAGCTCATTCTGTTAAATTCGTTGTTGTCTGACTGTGGTAGGCTTTTCTAAGATTGTTTTTCGATCTCAAGAGCTATTCTTTATCTATACAATTGTTATTTGTTATTGTTTAACAAAGTTTAAAGTCTGAAATAAACAAAAAATCAAGGAAAGAAATAAAATTTCAAATTTAAGAGTTTTAAATTAAAATTTGCTCTTTTCTCTATCCACCCATTCTTGCCACACCTTCTTATATATCTGCGTACCGGGCGAGTTGGTCGTGCGGTTAGGTGCGCGCGCCTGCGAGCTTGCATCCGGGACATAGTACGTTCGAATCCCACTGTCGGCAGCCCTGAAGATGGTTTTCCGTGATTTCCCATTTTCATCCCAGGCAAATGCTGGGGCTGTGCCTTAATTAAGACCACGGTCCCTTCCTTCCAACTCCAAGGCCTTTCCTATCCCATTGTCGCCATAAGACCTATTTGTGTCGGTGCGACGTAAAGACACTAGCAAAAGAAACACCTCTGCGTTCTATGAAATCCCCGGGACAAGTGGTAGCAGAGCGTGGTTGAATGGGTCTGGATAAATCCCCTTTTGATGGCTGTTCATAGAATTTGAAAACGAACTCCAAAAATGTTTCCGTTTCTGGAATTTTCCAAATTTTGTCACTTTTCCATCACTATGTCGGGTCCTAGGGAAATCCTGCACCATGGTAACTGTGCAAGGAAGAGCCTATTAACGAACTTTTGATGAGAAAAGTCCATTCTAGTGGCACAGTTGCGATAGACGCAGATAAACTTAAAGAATCGTTAAGAGTTTCCCATCTGTATTCCGGTGTATGGGGACAAAGAAATTGATGAGGCTCTGTCCACCATCACAGTCAGTTCTACAGAACTTGCCTCTGTTTTAATTTTTTTTAAGTAGGTGAATCTTCTGGAAATCAGCTAAATCGTATTCAAGCTAGATTGTTCCATTTTTGTAACAGGGCTAGGGACCTATGTCTCTGAAACTGAAGGACGATCATGCGAGTATAGCTAACACTCTTGTGGAACACATTTCGGATTTAACAAATAAGGTTAATCAATTGTTGTCCATAGCCGCTAGTTTTAAGGGTGACTATCTTCCACCAGCCAACGTACAAACTGGTGAGGACCCCGATAAGTCTTCTGAAAGTAGGGAATCTGTTGAGCCACAACAACAAACTTCTGCTCCATCGGAACAAGTAAATCATTCACTATAACTTCCACCCTTCATCATCAATAATGCTGCTTTTGAACCCCCTCAACCTCCAACGTAGTTTCCGATTATTTCACCAGATTTTAGTACCTTACCTCACCCCTTAACCATGTTGCTTAAGGGCATTTTATTATTTCAGTAAACTCCCGTAGTGTATTAACAACACGAAACCACTCCGTCCGGTAATAATACTAATAACAACAATAATAATAATAATAATAATAATAATAATAATAATAATAATAATAATAATAATAATAATAATAATAAACTGTTAAGAACCCTGGCGTACTCCTCAAGAGCGCGTGACTGTCGAGTGGTATCCTGACTGGTTTCTCACAAGGTGGCTGTAGTTCGAATTCCGGCCAATGCATGTGGGATTTTTGAAATGAAAAGGTACGTCTTTGTGGTTCGGATTCCACGTTAATCAGAAAGTCTCGTGATTTTGATCACGTAAAACTAGAAGCTTGCTTGCTTGTTTGCTTTCAATACACTCGTCACGACCCTTCTTTTAAGTATTCATGTTCTATGCCGAATGACTGTTCATAAACTTCTAATCATAAAGTAGCGTTGCAAACAGGCGGGACTCCTTACAGCACAGCCTTGGCTATAATGGGAGATACGCTATGATCTACTTACATGAAAATTAATCTTGTAAGATAACCAATTACAGTATACCGTTCCACACAACTCGTGTCGTGTTAGCATTGGAAGTAATTCATTACCCGCTATGCTCGGCACTACTCGTGAGTGGCAGGTTGAGTAACTGGCAGGTTCCTTAACCACTAGCTAACGCAAACTGTACGAACGATGATCAGTATGATGTCAGCCCTGGTCATACTAGACGGAACCTTTGCATGCATTCCAGTGAATGTCTTAAGGAAGAAGGCTACTTTTGAAACGTATCCACCGGGCGAGTTGGCCGTGCGGTTAAAGGCGCGCAGCTGTGAGCTTGCATCCGGGAGATAGTGGGTTCGAACCCCACTGTCGGCAGCCCTGAAAATGGTTTTCCGTGATTTTTCTGTTTTCACACCAGGTATATGCTGGGGAGATACCTTAATTAAGGCCACGGTCGCATCCTTCCCACTCCTAGCCCTTCCCTATACCACCGTCGCAATAAGACCTATCTGTGTCGGTGCGACGTGGAACAACTAGCAAAAAAAAATACTCCCAACTCCCTAGATAATAATAATAATAATAATAATAATAATAATAATAATAATAATAATAATAATAATAATATGTGAAATTTGATTAAATCTACTAGCTTCTAATCATTTTGTTGTTCGTAGCATATTATTGTCGTTTATGTATCGTTTATTACACTGCCTTACAAAAACGTTAAGCACCCAGAAGGAGTTTCCCACTTTCACACCAGGTAAATGCTGGAGCTGTACCTTAATTAAGGCCACGGCCGCTTCCTTCCCATTCCTAGGTCTTTCCTATCCCATCGTCGCCATAAGACCTATCTGTGTCGGTGCGAAGTAAAAAAATAGCAAAAAAAAGAAAATTCAGGAAATTTGGGTTGGGATTTTATTGGCTACTAGCAAATGTACCCGTGCTTCGCTACGATATTCTACCTTGTATAAGGATTTCTATGTAAGTTACATAATTGAGAAAGATTGTATTAAATTGTATGTCTCTTAGCGCTATCCGAGAAGCAAAACGGGGCGGACCCCATATGTTGTTCCCGATGTAAGGTGCATGTTGCGGACGTTTTGATGATAATGGCAGGCTAGATTTCCTACTGCCATTCACAGTCGAGTTCGGGAGTTTCCACTATAGCACCAGGCTCACTTGCCAACTGCCATTCACAATAGAGATGGATAGTTTTCATTAGAATGACAGACCCCTCTCCTAATGCCAGGTACAATCGAGTCGGAGAGATTTGATTATAATCGAGAAATAAAGCGCTATCTAAAGTGTAAAGAATCGAGATACGACAATACAGCATAGGACCAAAGTTGAAGATCTCTCCAAATTGAGCAGCCATTGTATAATCTGCTTTGTGAAATGACTTACCGTTTAGAAAGCAGTTACGAAACGAAGGTCTGCACCGTCGTTGAAATTGCCTCCATATTTCGATATTTTCCGGGGCCCAAAAGTTAAACATTTGAACAGCCTGGACTTTTCCCTCTAAGGAAAGAGCGTCTAGTGACCAAGCGAAATTATATGCATACCAAAGTTGTTTATTATAAAGCGACATTTCACATATAGTCCGCGGATTTTGCAGAAAATCAATAGTATAAGAGAAAATGGAATAAAACGGTTGGGGTTTCCCTATAAACCCCCAGTCTATTCAGTTATTTTTAAATCGCATGCATATCTATAAACCTTCCCCTGGATGAATGTATGAAGTTTGGTCGAGGTATATCCAGCCGTTTAGCCCTGTTGGTGTAACAGACGGACAGATACGGAAGCTAAAAATCACTGACACGTTCTTGAGTTGACCTAAATCGGTTAGATATCTGAAAAACTGGTAAAACAAACGAATTTACAGACAGTGGACCCCCTACAACTTTATTTAAATAGATACCACCACGTCTTAGTTATTTAATAAGATACAATTTTCCAAAAGTTGTAATTTTTTTGGCATTTCTAACATGCGTAACTGAGTAGCACGTCCAATAATGTGAAATTAAATACCTTATAGGCCTACTGTATATAATTTTATGCTTTATATATCATTTTAAAGCTTAGATTTCGTACATGATGAATCATCGAAAATACATAAACTCATTTCTTTTATAACGCCCTTCAGGAACTGTATTACGCAGAAAGCTATAAACTAACGAAAAATTATCTCGATGGTACAATCACTTTATTCCAATAATAATAATTTTCACTGTATCTCATATGCAGACGATTTTAAGAAGCTATAGCAATACTGTAATTTTGGCGTGAAAGGGAATTCTTGAACATGTCAGTAACCGGACTAATTGTTAGAGGTTTGAACGGTTGAAGCGCTCCTTCTGACCTCAAGTTGATGAATTCGATCCCGGCTCAAATGCGTTAGCCTCATGCGGTACATTTACCAGCACAAAAATGTATTTATTTAGCGTATGGCTTCACAGATACAACACACAATGATTTTGAAGAACAAAACTATATATTTATATCCAGGTTACTTATGTAGCTAATTGTCTCTGGAAGCGTATGAGCAAAGTCACTGATATCGCCGCTGTACCTTCTTTTTGGACATTCGCTGATAATGTGCAGGATGGCCTGCTTAGAGGCACCACAGTCGCAGTTAGGCGTAGGAATTCTTTTCCACTTGTAGTGGAAATCTGCGCAGTTACCATGGCCCGATCGTATCCTGTTAAGAGTAGACCAGGTTTTCCGAGGAAGCTCAAATCCAGGTGGCAGTGACGATTCTATGTGTGGCAAAGTTGACTCAGGCCTAGTATCTTGTCTTCCCTGCCATTCCTTTGTAATGTTGAAGTTGGTATTCTTCAGTTCTATTGCAGTTCTTATTGGTGTATTTCGGGACCTTAGACGATTCAGATGAACATCGGCGATGTCGTCATGTATTAGTTATTGGAGATTATTTATGAATTTCTTAAATTCCCTGAGGAGAGCGTTTTTACGTCGATGGTCTGGTGGGGAGATATGGCTGAGAATAGGTAGACAATATGTGGGTGTAGACCTTATTGTGCCAGTGACGAGACGCGTCGTGGTGTTGAGCTGCGCTGCGTACCTATGAGGTTGGTGTGAGGGCTATTCAGCCAAACAGGAGCGCAGTACTCAGCAGCCAAGAACACAATTCCCAAAGCGGTGCCTCGGAGTAAAGTTGCTGTTGAACACCAAGTTGTACCACACAATTTTTGAATTACGTTGTTGCGAGTTCTTACTTCGGATTGGACGTTACGAAGGTGTTGTCTAAAGGTGAGTGTTCTATCTAAGGTAACTACTAGGTATTTAGGGAATCTATAACTGATTTCCAATGTACACCTGCAATTGTTTGCTAGCTATCTTGCTGTTTAGATGGAAGCAGCATACTTCTGTTTTATTGGCATTAAGTGTAAGTCTCCACAATTTAAAGTACTGTACCAACACTTTTATGTTGTCCGTTAAGGTTATCTCGGATTTTTCGAATGTTGTATCTCTGGTAGCAATAGCCCCATCATCGGCATATCCAAATTTTCTTGAAAATGTGGCAGGCATGTGTGAGATATATTGGCTAAATAAGATTGGAGCAAGAACAGAACCCTGAGGAAGTCCATTATTTAGTGATATTTTGGTGCTCACAGAATTCCCGATATGTACTTGGAAAAGTCTTTGGCTTAGCATATTATTCAAGAGCCGGGCAGTCGTCTTACATGGTATCACTTTCAGAAACTTGAAGAGTAGGCCATCCTTCCAAACTGTATCATAAGCTGCTGTCAAATCAATAAAAGCCACTGATGTCTTAAGCTTTCTCTGATAGCCTGCTTCTATGTAAGTTGTAAGAGACATTATTTGGTCTGTAGTGCTCCTGTTCGGTCTGAATCCTGCCTGCTCCACTGGGATTTTCTCTAGGATCTCTGGGCCAATTCTATTGAGAAGGAGCCTTTCTAGTAATTTATATGTCACACTAAGCAAGGCAATAGATCGATAGCTCTCTGGTTTATCGCTGGCTTTGCCTTTCTTCAAGATGGCTATGATCTTTGTTTGTTTTAATAGCTTTGGCAATTGCCCACTCTGTAGAATGTTCGTGAAGAAGGTGGACAACCATACTCTAGCTCTGTCCCCACAATGAATGATAAATTCTGGGTGAATACCATCCACACCTGGTGCTTTGCCTGGTTTGATATCAGCAATTGCAATAGTTATCTCATTCTCAGTAAAAGGTCTGGAGTACTCCGATATATCTGGGACACTGTCCTTCAGGATTTTCAGATTCTTCTCTATTCGTTTCGTGAATACTTTATCCCTGCTACTTTTGGCTGTCGTGACTATATGAGATGCAATTTTGTTTGGGTGAATTTCTGAATTCATTCGTGTAAAGGGTTTTCCATCAACCAGATTCCTGAGAAGGGACCAAGCTTCACGACTGGATATTGTAAAGTCAAGAGATTCAACTTTCGAAATCAACTTTTGTCTTCTTGCAGAATCTAAGCTATGTAAAAGTTGATCTGCAATTTCGTGATCACCACTATCAATGTATTGTTGATAAATATTATCTGTTTCCTCTCTCCATCCAGAGATATACTCTCTACGAAAGCCACTAGGGATGTGCTTTTTTGCTGTAGATATCACAGCTCCCACGAATCTCTTATATCCTGTATTTGTTGGTGGTATCTTTCGCAAAACATTGTCAAGGTCCTCTGTAAAGGCAGACCAGTTAGCTTTACTGAAGTTCCAGCGTGGTCGTAGGGTAGTTGAAACTAGAGGAATCTGGATTCCAAGCTCATAGAGGGCTGGTCGGTGCTGGCTATGAGGAAAGTCTGTGAGCACTTTCCGAATGATTGGTAAGGATTTATCGTCTTTGTTTCTAGACACAAAGCATAGGTCAGGGCAATACTCTAATCTCCATGCTGCAGATCTAAAAGTACCTCGATCCTTGGCGTCAAAAACATGGAAAAGGTCATTAATATCAACCCAACCCATTAGCGCCTCTCCATTGTAGTCGTTGGTTCTATAATTCCACTCCTAATGATGGCTGTTGAAGTCTCCTACATAGACAGCCGGGTGTGGATGCACATCTAAAACTTGACCAGGCCACTTGACATTGGGTGGTTTATAGATATTTGAGACTACAGTGTCACCTATTCGAGTAACAAACAGTGTGAATATCCTCGCTTGTACTGGAAGAGACAAGGTAGGCATTATCTACGATGGAGCGTACGTAGGTGGCATTACCATACGCTTGATGATATGTAGCTCCCAGAAGATCATATCCTGGAATCTTTCCTCTTGTTCTCAACTGCTGATCATCTGCAGCATGAGTTTCTTAGATAACTACTAAGTCAACTTCATAAGAAAGTAGCAGTTTAGACAGCGCTTCACTCTTGGATCGGTTAATGTCTTCTATATTAAGTTCGCAAATACGGACAGTACGTCCCAGTCTTCTAGTAGTAGTAGTAGTAGTAGTAGTAGTAGTAGTAGTAGTAGTAGCAGTAGTTTGGTCCTGAAGAGGACCTTTGGATAGTGAAGCCATGTTCATTAATGTTGTATCTTGACCGGGAGAGGAATATGTCTGGTCGCCTGTTCGCTGTTGCTCGCTTAGCACCACCCGGGGATCACGTGTAGGGAACTTTAAGGTTAAACCTAGAGTGAATCCCCACCAGCACATAAAGAACTTCTGCAGGACGAAATTTCGGCCCCTCGATGGCTCTGAAAACCGTCAAGGTAGTTAGTGGGACGTAAAGCCCATAACACTATTATTATTATTATTATTATTATTATTATTATTATTATTATTATTATTTTACAAGCGAATGGACCACTAAGGATCAAGCTACAACTTCACTTCTGTCTTTTCGTGCGGAGTATTCTCTGTGTCCAATACTCCTTCATGCGTTCGCTGACCTGCTTCCGTTATTCATCTGTCCAGGCTCTTCCGGTGTTCTTAGTTCTTCCTGCAGCTTAAATACCTTCCAAATTCTCCAGTGTGTTCCTGAACGTATTCCTTTCTAACAGCTAGTCTTTCAATATGCTCAACCTTTCCATATCCTTGTTCGTTTCCTTAATCCATTATTATTATTATTATTATTATTATTATTATTATTATTATTATTATTATTATTATTATTATTATTACAATCTGTCTAAAAATCAGTCTGCAGTGATAACAATCGAGTGCTTTGAAAAAGAAGCAGTCATCCAGAAAGGAGTGAGGAAAGGCTGCAGTTTGTCCCCCCTCCTTGTCAGTGTTTACATAGACAGGCAGTAAAGGAAATCAAAGAGGAATTTGCAAAGGGAAACACAATCCAAGGAGAGGAAATCAAAGCCTTGAGATTTTCTGATGATATTGTTATTTTATCTGAGACTGCAGAAGATCTTGAGAAATTGCTGAATGGTATGGACGAAGTCTTAGGTAAGGACTACAAGATGAAAATAAATAAGTGCAAAATAAAAGTAATAAGTGCAGTCGAGTGAAGGCAGGTGATGCAGGAAATGAATTCTTAAAGGAAGTAGATGAATATTGTTACTTGGGTAGTAAAATAACTAACGATGGCAGAAGTAAGCAGGACATAAAAATGCAGACTAGCACAGGCAAGAAAGGGCTTTCTTAAGAAAAAAATTGCTCACTTCAAACATTGATATAGGAATTAGAAAGATGTGTCTGAAGACTTTCATCTGGAGCGTGGCATTGTATGGAAGTGAAACATGGACGACAACTAGCTCAGAAAGAAAGAGAATAGCTTTAGAAATGTGCTGTTACAAAAAAAAAATTCTGAAGGTGAGATGGATAGATCGAATCACGAACTAAGAGGTACTAAATCGAATTAGTGAGAGGAGATCGATTTGGCTCAATTTGAAGAGAAGAAGAGATAGAATGATAGAATGATAAACATTAGAACACTATCACTGGCGTGCAGGAATTGTAGAGGCATCAAATCATGAAGAACTGAATCACCTACTTCACTTGCAGCTATACCAGAAATTCTTGTTCTTGTTCTTTTTCTTCCACCGCTTTTCCCAAAACCACGGGTGGTAACATGCTGTGTCGTACATGTGGACTTTGGCTTGTTTTACGGCCGGATGCCCTTCCTGATGCCAACTCTATGCAGAAGGAAGGGTTCACTATTGCATGTGTTTTTGTGCATATGTGTTGTTTGCATATGATGAGTTTTGTGTTGAGACGAACGCTAGTCCTCGAATCAGCGGAATGAACTAAATGCGGCTAAAACTCTCCACTCGGCCGGTAAACGAACCCAGAACCCTCTGAATCGAAGGCCACGACATAGACCATTAAGCCAAAGACCCAGCTAGAAATTTAAAGTCAGTAAAGAGCTGATTTCTTAGCGGGATTATTCACCAGAACTACTGTCCGACTCGTTGGCTGAATGGTCAGCGTACTGGCCTTCGGTTCAGAGGGTCCCGGGTTCGATTCCCGGCTGGGTCGGGGATTTTAACCTTAATTGGTTAATTCTAATGGCTCGTGGGCTGGGTGTGTGTGGCGTATTACATTACACATCATCCTAGGTACGGCCCTCATCTTCACAGACATGCAGGTCGCCTAATAGGCCGTCTACTAGAAAAAGACCTGCACCAGGCCTCTCCGGAGGCCATACTCCATTATTTACCAGAACTACAACACTGTCTATTTCATCTATAGGTCTAATTAATTAATTAATTAATTAATGTTATTTGTTTTACGTCCCACTAACTACTCTTTTACGGTTTTCGGAGACGCCGAGGTGCCGGAATTTAGTCCCGCGGGAGTTCTTTTACGTGCCAGTAAATCTACCGACACGAGGCTGACGTATTTGAGCACCTTCAAATACCACCGGACTGAGCCAGGATCGAACCTGCCAAGTTGGGGTCAGAAGGCCAGCGCCTTAACCGTCTGAGCCACTCAGCCCGGCATCTATAGGTCTAGTTCCTGTCAAAGCGGTTCACACTACACCATAGGAATGCAAGCTGACTAGTTCAGAGACTCGAAACCTTTATCCCGGCACTGACAGTGATTTTCTTGAATGTGAATTTCTCTCTTGGTTATTGTGTATTTATTCCGCACGTACTCCAGGAAAATATTACCAAAGCATCTGTTACAAAGATAAAAAATCACAGCTTTACTCCATCAGACTACACAATGATGCGGGTTAGGCAGTTTCGATGTTCATAAGTAGATAAATTGTACTCCACAATATAAACTGCACTACACCACTAATCTGAGATGATATAAGTTGGACTGCTTGTTATATTTATTCATTTGGTGAAAATTTTCGTCCAAACCGTACTGGGCATGTCGGCGCAGCCAGTGAAACTACTGGATTTTCGGTTACACTGTGTATTTGGGCTACTTTGGACCCAAGTGAAGTAGGTGATGCAGCTGTTCAAGATTTGATGCCTTTACAACCCGAAAGCTAGCATGTTATCTTTACTTGGTTGAAAATTATATGGATGAAAGTATCCATTTTCCTTCAAGTATTTGGGCAACCACATTAGCAGAAACTGGACGAACTATAAATACATGTGAATCTCTTCGTTTGCATTTCATTGTCAAGTTTTAATTCCTGTCACTTATCCGCATGTGTTTTCATGGAAGTGTCGACATCTTTAACAGATCGAGATCTGTGTCAAATAAATAGCACCGAAAATCCGAATACAGGAAATTTACACGTTAAATAAGAAAAAATAGCATCAGAATAAAATTTTCTAACAGCAGGGCCAAATTAAGCTCTTCGCATTTGTTCAGAGGACTTGTTATTATTTTCAAAGTAAGGTATTTCTTTTTTTTTTTGTTAGTGGTTTTATGACGCACCGACACAGATAGGTCTTATGGAGACGATGAGATAGGAAAGACCTAGGAGTTGGAAGGAAGCGGCCGTGGCCTTAATTAAGGTAAAGCCTGGTGTGAAAATGGGAAACCACGGGAAACCATCTTCAGGGCTGCCGACAGTAGGATTCGAACCCAATATCTCCCGGATGCAAGCTCACAGCCGCGCGCCTCTAACCGCACGGCCAACTCGCCCGGTAGTAAAAGAAATGAAAACCAGCATAACTTTTATTGAATAGTAGGTATTACAGGTAGTATGTATGTACGATGTTAACTATTGTTATCGTACTGAAATGAAATGAAGGTTGTTTTGTTTCGAAATGCAATGCGAAAGTACAGTCTGTAGAAAGATCAGCACGTTCCTTCTGTGCAACATTTGGGACTCTTCGTTTTCCAGTGCAGTTTACTTGGCAAGAGATTTTCCGCGAATTTCTTTCCAGTGTAATTTACATGGCACTGATTACCGTAATAAAGATATCACAAGCCCCTATTGTAATTAATACAACAAGTACTTCGTAGTCTAGGAGATATTTGTTTTTCCAGGACGAAAGTAATACACCGCTATTTATTACCGAAATTAAAGTCTACCTCAGGCAGTGAACTGAGAGTTTCTGAGAACTACTGCGTGTAGGAACGAAAGCTCAACCATGTGTGTGAGGCCCACAGAGGTCTAAATGTCGGCCCGGTCATTACACAGTCCTACTTTCTCTCGTCCAACCGCACCGCGCCCACTCATTCACATGGCGAGGTCCTTGACTTGCCTGGCTCTACCAGCGTGCTTCAAGCAATACGGTACTGCGTTCACCAGTTGAACGACACTTATGGCCGGTTGCAGAAAGGTCCATCAAATCAGTCGTTGATGGCAGATCAGCTGATTGCCAATCAACTTTAATTTCAGAGTGCGTTGCAGAAAACCTAAACACCTATCAACTTCCTCCAGTTTAGTGATTTAAGATTCGAGAAGGAAATAAATCTAGCAACAGCGCAATTAGTGACTACTGCCATGTTGATTCGTTAAGGATGGTGTCTATTCTATCATCGTTGGTGTCTGGCAGAGACATCAAAGTGGCAGTGAATCAGCGAACAGCTGATCCTGATCGTGTTTTCAGAAAGGTGACAAAAAAGAGCGGTTTTTTTTTTTTTTTTGCTATTTGCTTTACGTCACACCGACACAGATAGGTCTTATGGCGAGACGATGGGATAGGAAAGGCCTAGGAGTTGGAAGGAAGCGGCCGTGGCCTTAATTAAGGTAGGTACAGCCCCAGCATTTGCCTGGTGTGAAAATGGGAAAGCACGGAAAACCATCGTCAAGGCTGCCGACAGTGGGGCTCGAACCCACTATCTCCCGATTACTGGATACTAGCTGCACTTAAGTGACTGCAGCTATCGAACTCGGTGAGCGGATTTTGAGGCTTTCGTCTGATTTAATTAATTTTTGACAATATGAGTGATATCCCAACTAAAAAAGTGAGAGGGCCAAATTGTTCTTTGAATGATAGGGCCCTCTTACAATGGTTGAGGGTTACTTGCATATAACTAAAAAAAACGGATGCTGTGTGAGCAAAACAGAAAGAGACAACTTGGAAGGAAATTGCTTTTGACTTCATTGACTGGCGAACAGACCACCACGATACCTGCATGATCGGAGTACGGCACGGAACGAAAAATTACAAAAGAGTAAACAAGCATGCTGCGAATAGGTTGAAGTTTTGTCACGTTGGCTTAGACTATTCATTATAAAAAGTTTCGGTTTACATATATATTATTATGCCAGAGATAATTATTTATTTCAAGATTTGGTTGATATAAATTCTCTCCATGTTCAAGACTGAGGTTATATGTCAGAATAATGACTATGGAAAACAAAATAGTACGTCACTTATATCGCACTTCCTAGATGAACTCGAATTTACTTATTAATGAAACGTTTACTCAGATGTATTTAATGAAGGAAAAGCATCCTTGAGTTTAAAGACTGACTGAAGAATCAGTGCTTGATCAGGATGAATTTGCTGGTCAAATATGATGTGATATTGATCGTCGATCAAACACTGATTACTGTTTCTGCAACTCACGTACGATGATTGCCAATCAAACTCCAGTCAAACTTTGATTGGCTTTTCTGCAACCGGGCATTTGTCTCTATTATTTGTTTGTAGAGTTGTAAAGATACAGTAGTATACTGTTCAAAGGCGTAGAATACGACATTTTTCCTAGTATAGTCGGAGGCACGGGTCTCTGCACTCAGGGCCTTTCACAGGTTCTTTTACTAACGAGAACAGTTTGAAATCAATGAACGCCACAGCTAGTTAAAGGTGCAACGATGCTGATTAAACGAGGTTGCATATGATGTCAAGTTGATAAACATTCAAGATAACGTGAAAACATAGCTATATTTGGAATCCTATTGGGCGATCAATTTTTAAAATCGTGGATTTAGTCTGATATAATGAATAATTTCGATGATTTTGTATGTGATGGCCTATTGTGAACTTATTCTGATACTATTTGGTATACCACATGGTTGTATCTAATCACGACCGTCGTTCCCAATTTTACCTATTCAAGATATTCAGAACATATTGTATACTAATGGATGAAATAGTATTACACATGATCACGGATGGTCGGATATATGTATTCTACACAGAAACAACTGAGATATTCAGGTCGATCACAATTTTATTCAAGAAATATTATTAAGTTGAAGTCGAAAAGAGAAAAATGACAAGAACGGGAATTAATTACTCTGACAATGTCCAGTCCCGTAATTGAAGTTATCATTCAAGTTATTCCCGTAAAATAAGGAATAATGATTGTTAATATGTGCTTATTACAACGTAGTACAGGGGAAATCAGTTGCATTGTTTAGCAAGTATCGTTATTCTAACTAGTTTACATCAATCTTTAATTTGCTTTCTTTCAGTTTCTGAGAGATACGTTGGATAATATTTGTTGAAATTGGTAAATATAAGTAGGCCTTTAATCATTTTATCATATAAACATAAGCTACTTCAGATTTTAAATTACCCTGTTATATATCTCATTTACCAGGTTACATAAACTTTCCGTTGTTCAAATTCGTTTCCGTAACAAGATCCTACCCAATAACGTTCTTCCCACAGTAAAATAAAAAAAAAATTGAATCTAATCTAACCTACTATAAACAAGCATTTGCCATGAGGATGTCTACACCCATGAAAGACCAAACACATAATGGTATGCGTTATTACCTCTGAAGATATATCTCCCTAATGAAGCAATTAAATGAAATGGCAATTAAAATGACATAAAACAAGAAGAAAATAAAATCACCTTAGGCAAATGAAACAAATAAAACATCACAAAAACACACCCCTGAGGCACACTACAACTTAACTCAGACATAAAATTAAACTATAATTAAATAAATGGCAGATGTCATCGTAGTTACATGCGCCGTTTAATTTATTAGGTAGTGACATTGTCATTCAAAGCTCACCTTAGTATTAAATAATGTGACCCAGACATAGCGGTAGTAATCAAATTATGTGCCGTCTTCAGCAAATACACGAGATTAACAGGTAAATGATCCTACAGTTTGGCTGGTGATGGCTTATAAATGATAATTCAAGACCTCGGTTCCCTCAACATATTACTCAACGTGTCCAGATGTGAATAATACGTATGTTCTAGGCTACTATTGTATGGGACATGAATGCGACATATGGGGGTAACTTCACCCGTTAGGATGTATGTACGCGTTAAAATACGTATAACGTAACACAGGGACTCGAATGAGGAACATCAAACACTCAGGCTTAAACTAAAATATGTCATCAACTCAAGAACATCTCACATATACCATACTTGATTACTAAATGCATGTAGTTCAAGTTAAATATAATCTATACATTTTATACACTGTATATCGAAGAATCTGTTGCTACCAACATAAGAATAGTCGTCGTTTCTATCTATACCGATATTCATTAGCATATTACCGCTTCCAATACATCATTCAGACGAAGATCAACAGATATATATGGGCCAAACACCAATCATAAATCTAACACTTCGCATGTAACTTACCAATATAATATATTCCGAAGACAATTCAACAAGAAACACACGACGCAGTTATGACATTCCTGATAATAACCTGAATTATAGTAGACTGCCAACGGCCGTAGCCGTGTTGAAACAGCGGATCCCGTGAGATCTCCGAAGTTAACACGTTCCGTGCGGTTCGGGTCACCATGTGCCCCGAAACATGTTACTCTTCTCCGTCGGTGCGAACTTCCCAGAATTGCGAAGTAAGTAACTACGTCCTAGTTACGAATTTCCGTTAACTAATGGCAACCTAGTGTTCCAATTGAAGTAAAGGATCGAGGCATACTGCTAGTTTTGATCGGCCCACCGGTGACCCGAAGGAAGTTTTTTTCATCTTCCATTCATATCGCTTCGGGTCACCCTGAGTCCCGATTGTTGTCTGACCTATATTTTTACACGGGAATCGCTTAGCGCGGTTACGGTGAATGAAGCCTAGAGTGTTGCTGCCCGCAGATCGTAGATTGTTGTTTAAGGAGTACCACCCTTCTGATATCTGCTTTCTACATTGCTCTTAGGAAAGCCTATAGAGGTTACTGGAGTAGTTATTGATATATTTATTATCTTCCGAATATAATATTTACAAGCAATTTCACGTCCTGTTTAGGTATGGAGATTTCACATTCTGACACACCGGTGGCACGGAAAAGAAAGAGGGTTAGGACAGCACTGGGGTAGGCTTATAGCAACATTGGGCGTGGTCAGGAGTTGGATGGTTTGCCACGCGCTGTTGGTGGGGGGTAAGGGAATGGAGGAGCGGAAAGGAACAGGCCACCCTACCGCACGTAAACTCCGGCTCAGGAACACCTCTGCGGAAGTACGGACCTGCCTTCGGGCAGAATAACCCTTACCTATTACCTATAGTAGACTAACATGTTCTGTCTGGAATAACACATACCATCAAATGTACCGACCAACTTCTCCCATGTTACTACTACATCCCAAATTAGGCCTACATATATAACAGGTAAAGTAATTTACACTGCACACGAAAATCACTACACGGTTCACCAATAACTCATGGCATGTCCTATTATTCAAACTACCAAGATTGAAATACCACCATAGAATAATCACACACACGTCACTCGAAATAGCAAATTTAGAAAGCCAAACAGTCCGCCTCTGTGGTGTAGTGGTTAGTGTGATTAGCTGCCACTCCCGAAGGCCCAGGTTCGATTCCCGGCTCTGCCACGAAATTTGAAAAGTGGTACGAGGGCTGGAACGGGGTCCACGCAGCTTCGGGAGGTTAACTGAGTAGAGATAGGTTCGATTCCCACCTCAGCCATCCTGGAAGTGGTTTTCCGTGGTTTCCCACTTCTCCTCCAGGCAAATGCATGGATGGTACCTAACTTAAGGCCGCGGCCGCTTCCTTCCCTCTTCCGTGTCTATTCTTTCCAATCTTCCCATCCCCCACCAACGCCCCTGTTCAGCATAGCAGGTGAGGCCGCCTGGGCGAGGTACTGGTCATTCTCCCCAGTTATATTCCCGGACCCAATGTCTCACGCTCCAGGACGCTGCCCTTGCGGCAGTAAAGATGGGATCCCTCGCTGAGTCCGAGGGAAAAACCAACCTTGGAGGGTAAGCAGATTAAGAAAGTAAGAAAGAAAGAAAGAAAGCCAAATTCGGATAAATATACACCGAAATAATGTAATTCTTATTATCACTAGCAATAATATGTTTTCTGTTTGCTCTCTTCACCGCTTCGACAACTTCAGGACAACTGTTTTATATGTTTCACATCTTATATCTACTAAAGCAAAAAGAACAAGAAGAAAGTTATTTTACATTGTTATTACAAAATAGTTTACTGACTTGGCTGCCAGGGTCCAGGTTGCACATGGCTTATGTTTCATCTTCATTGTCACGAGATATACGGTGCTTGGGGTTCACCTTTAAATTTTGTTTAGTACTCCATTATGTCAGTTTGGACCAGATTACGAACCTACGTGTATAGTTTTGTCATGGAATGAACCTGAAACATCCTTTCGTATGTTACACTTTCATAAACTACGATTTATTACTAGTAGCTGTCATCAATCCTTCTATTCAGTTCCAATTTGGAGATTTAACATCGGTAGCTTTTGCTTTTAACAACAATAACTGATTGATCCCATCCTCTACTTTTCAACACAGCTAAATAATAGAATGAAAGATTCTTTACTTAATACGCCTTCTCTAATATCTACCTTCAGAGAGTATAGTTTCAATAATTTCGACATACGTGACGCCACCAGCGTACTGTCGCGGCTTACGAGATATTTTCCTCTTCCATGGCCTTCATTACTTATTTCCGTTGGTTTCGTTTAATATAATATGCTAATTACAACGTACAGAATATTCAAATTAATACTAAATAATTATTACATACCTGATTAAATTGATATAATATTCGAATAGTCCAAATCTCACTGTTAAAATTTCCCGTCTGTAATGTTTAAATTACTGCTGTCACGTATAAATGTACCAGACAAGGAGTTCTTCCAAGTCCGGCGCCATATTTGAGGGACTTTGCCGTGTTCGATTCCTCGCGCCTGCATTCTTGCTATTTCAGTTATAGGTATTTCCTTACTTGCACCATGCTATAAGACCGAAGTAAAGGTGGACATTCATGAGGAATTAATGAAAGAAGAAATTGGACAAATCAAGGGACTCAAGGAAGATGTTGAGATATTGAAGTCACAGGAAACCAAGGGTGAACTGCTCATGCGATCGATGATAAATAAACAGAATGTCATTGAACAAGCCATTCTAGTAGTGTAGAATTGTGAAATGGAGTAGATCAAACTCGTTTACCTGAGACTACAAATCAACCATTTGAAGAACGGACGTCAACGCCGCAGATGATGGGACCAATTCCGTATTTCGAATTGATGAGATTATCAGAGGGAAAACCAAGAAAATTCACTGGTGGACCCGAGATAACACCAAAAAGTTTCCTTAGAGAGATGACAGAATATATTCAGGACAATAAATTTCATCCGGACAGACAGTTGAGAATCGTAGAACGTTTTCTTGATGGACAACCACTGATCTGGTTCAAAGCTTTTAAATATTGTTTTGACGACTTCGAAGGATTCAGGAGTGCCTTTATGCAAAAATATTGGGGCCAGGAAGTTCAACAAAGACTCAGACTTGAGCTATATTCGCGAAAATATCAGAGTACAGTACCTACCAGATATGCTGACTTTTTCAGTGGGCAACTTTTGAAGCTTCGGGAGTTAGACTGCCCGCCTCCAGAGGAAGAGTTAATCGTTTCAATCGAAAATTAAGGCCACGGTTCCTCCCTTCCTTTCTTCCTTTCTTCCTTCGTTCCCATTCCTAGCCCCTTCCTATCCCATCGTCGAGGTGCTGTATAGCTGAATATGGGACGTCACCGAACTCGATAAGTACCTCTGATTCATTATTTCGCTTATGCACCGTTCGCTGTTAACTTGTAAATAATTTTCTTGCATGGTAGTTCACTTTATTTTCCTTTTACTGTAGCAAGGGTAGTTAGCTATAGGGAGTAATTTTATACCGATGCCTTGGGGCAGTGATTTATATTAGAAGCGTGTGTTGAATATGATCTTCTTGAATAATAATATAATATGTGTAGAAATATGATCTTTTATAGTAATAAGATGCGTGTGTGGAAATATGTTTTTTATAGTGTGCGATCTTCTGATACGATATCCATGTTTGTGTAAATATTTTAAGTAATATAAATGGCAACCCGTATGAGTTTTGTAGTCATGGGAATAGGATAGGTTAGTAGTGGCATGTTGCATGATATCAAGTTAAGATCGTCGAGAAAAATTCATTGACCGTGAAGATACGAATCCTTGGCCATCCATGCATATTACAGTGACATTTTATAGTTTATTTCATCAGTAAGTAACATGTGTTTTAACTAGTAGATGAAAATGTGCTGTGAGGGAATAGATATCCTTTCATATAATTCATTTGAGATTTAGTGAGGTTAGCTTCGAAGTAGAACCTTTAAGATACAAATGCCAGTAGCAGGAGACGAACCGATGAGATTGCGGAGCGCAATATGTGAAACAGTATCGGCAAAGTGATATATGTGTTTCTTAATGTGTTATGAATTCTGTGAGGAATGTGGAATTAAATACGTGATGTATGGAGTGAATAATGTGCATTGAAAGTGTTGAATGCTTATAAATAATGGTTATTGTTCGCCCAGAGAGGCTCAGTGATACGAAATATGATTTAAGTGAAACATATGGAAACATATATTGCAGTGTTAGTGGAATAAACAGATATGAGTTGCGCTCAAGATAAGATGTTCTTTTTCCGGCTGGACATGTATATAAAAGGAGTTTCAAACTCGTTGATTAGGGTCTTAAAAATGAAAGGATTAATGTCGTTTATTACACAATTCTGCTTGAAAAATTTAGGAACAGCACATTGAAATTAAAATGCTAGATACACTTCGTGACAGTCCATTGTGATGCAGGAAATGATAGGTCACTGTAATCTTGCGATGTTGAAGGTCGGAGATCGATGCCCGGCCAGTCAATGATCATGATTTCCTGGTGATTATTTATTTGACTGATGTTGTGTTTGTTGCATATGTGATATGTGTTTTTACTATGTATTGGGCAATGCAAATTCTGGTTTGCAGTTGCAGAATTTTTTTTTGATGTGTGAATTCATTTCACTTATGGTTGATTTATTGCGACAACATGGTTCTGTCCTATTGTCATAGAGTCAGTGTAGAATAAGTTGGTGGATTTTAAATTTAGTGTAGGTCCTTTGCTACAGAGGTTGTGTTTGTTTTACGTACAATGGAAACAGCTGATTGTGTGTATACGAAATATTTTTCTTTAATGATGAATCAGAATAGTAGGTTACATTTATTTCGTGTCAGGGGTAACTATCGATTCGGTCACGTTCCGTGTTAACTGTATATAGATGAGAGGAGGATGCTATATGAAAGAATGAGTTTCAAGAAATTTGAGAGGACTTAAATAAAATTAGGACTGATTTCATAAATTATTGAGGACTTAATAACTGAATGATTTAACAAATTTGCGGACTTGATAATTAATTGATTTTACAAATTAAATGATTGAATAATTTTAATGATTTCAGAGGTAATGATTTTTAATGATGCAATGACCTCAGACTTAATGATCATTAGTGATTTAATGATTTTAATTTAATAAATTGAGGAGTTCATGAATAATACAACGAATGTTAGGATTTAATAATTTCATACAGCTTCACGATTCCATGATGGAAAATATTGTAATAACTTAAATAATTTAATAATTATAATAACAAGGTTTTATAACTGAATAATTGAATAATTTTGAAAGTATGGTGAGTGGATACAGATTAATGGATTCATGAATAGATGATTGTATTTTTGTACTTATTTCTTTCTGGATTTCAAAGGTCACTCTGACGAAATGATGGATGTAATGATGGTCAACTACATTAAATTTTTTTTTGAAATGTGGTGTCAACCAAACAGAATGAAGGCATAGATGAATTAGGTAAATGGAATTAGTGGAGTAATGTTGGTAAATTATAATGAGATGTAATATGAACAAAATGAAGCGATGTATTTCAATGAATTTTGAATTCATGGATAAGAGTGTTGGTTTTTCATGGTCAGAGTTCACATATTAGAGACATTAATTTTGGTAACTTAGGTTGACGAATTCCTAACAGATGATGACGTATGGAGTGACTTAAAATAGATAATTGTTGAAAATTGAACCAAATTCAAATGAGTTGACGAAGATAATGAATGATGTATCCATGTATGGTCCGAAATTTGTTTATTTGTGTAGAAGCGTTAATTTGCCAACGTTTAGCTTTGATTTCAATAAAATTGTGTTTTACTAAAAGGTTCTCATTCAGATCTTCTTATTTAAAATTTTACCTTTCCTTCATCCTTCCTGCTTAATAATTTAAGGTTAGTTTGTAATATTCGAAGATGTCTCTGTGGGTAGTACCCAGTCAGCGACCCTGTGATTGTCTCATGGCGGTGCCACATTTCAAAGGCTGGAAGGGTAGAGGGTTGAATATATTGGTTTCCTATTTTAAATGGTTGACTGTCTGGGCTTAGTATTTTCGTCTTACCAATGTTCATTTAACCAATCTTAGCAGAGGCAGTTTTTAATTCTTGGATCATATTTTCTATCTCTTCTAGATTTTCACTTATGACCACAATGTCATCGGCAAAACGAGGTGGTTCAAATATAACCCGTTGAATATTATTCCTTTATTATCCTTTATTATCCCAATGAAGAGTTTTCAATGAATCATATAAGGCAAGGGTAAACAGCTTTGGAGAGATTGTGTCATCTTGGCAAACTCCTTTGTCAACTGGGATTTTATTGATGAGATCTTCATCCACTCTGACTACCATTGTTACTTGATCATAAATGTTTTCTAGGAGCTTTATTTACCTTGAGTTTATCATGGTATTTTGAAGTGCCTTCATGTTTGCCCAAATCTCCACTGAGTCAAAAGCTTTATTGTAATCAATGAAGGCCAGATGAATCTTGATGTTGTACTCAGTGGATTTTTGTAAGAAGAAAGCGAATAGTCTGGATGTGTTCGACAGTTGAGAAACCTTTACGAAATCCCGCTTGTTCGGCAGGTCGATAACGATCTAGTTCTCTTGTGAGGCGGTTAGTTACAGTTTTAGTCAGGAGCTTGTAAAGGTGTGATAACAAACTCGAAGGACGATAGTTCTCTAAATTTTCCTAATCACCTTTTTTGAAGAGTAGTATCACTTCAGCATTTTTCCAATTTTCTGGTGTTCTTTCAGAGTTAACGCACTTGTTGAGGAGTATTCTCATGGCTTCTAGCAGATCTCATCCACCTAACTGCAGCATTTCGTTCATTATTTTATCCTTCCTAGGGGATATTTTATTCTTTAGTTGTTTAAGTGCATTTTCAGTCTCAGCAGTCGTTACTTCCGGTGTTACTTCATGTGTATACCGGGCGAGTTGGCCGTGCAGTTAGGGACGCGTGGCTGTGAACTTGCATCCGGGAGTTAGTGGGTTCGAATCCCACTGTCGGCAGCCCTGAAGATGGCTTACCGTGATTTCCCATTTTCACACCAGGCAAATGCTGGGGCTGTACCATAATTAAGGCCACGGCCGCTTCCTTCCAACTCCTACGCCTTTCCTCTCCCATCGTCGCTATAAGACCTATCTGTGTCAGTGCGACGTAAAGCCACTAGCAAAAAAACTTTATGTGCATAATTCTGGGCTAGATGTTCATCACTGAGTGGTTTATTAATGGTTGGGCTATACAGCTTGTAGTAGAAATCTCTAATAATTTCAGTAATGTTTTGTCTTTCTGTGACTATTTCTCCATTCTGGTTCTTAATTTTTGTAATTTTTGGTCTTCCTGTAGACATGCTGTTCTTTAAAATCGTCATGTTTTTATTTTCTTCAATTGTCTGCATGATCTTGCAATAAATTGTTAAATTTCCTTGCGAATGGTCTTGTTAAGAGATTTGTATTCTGCTGTATCGCTGCCCATTGTCTTCCTGCCCTTAATGAGCTGTATGGTAGTAAGTGAAAGTCGGCTCCTCTTATTAGTTTTTGGGATCTTCTTCGCTGCATTTTGAAAACTGACTGTAATTTTCTTAATGAGTTCGTTCACGTCCAAGTATTTCAAATCTTCTATTGGGTTAAGTTTTTCGGTAATAGCTTGCTGAAATGGTTATTGATGTTTTTCTAAGTCCTCTACTCTTGGAAAAGTGTACACATGATCCCACCACCGAAGCCGGTTTATGCGTACCGCATCGTCCATTGAGTTCGTTTCGGAGACGACAGACGTTATTACCCCAACAACAAAGGTGAAATTTGACACAAGTATTGAAAATGTACTTACCGCGTGACTGAGTGCAGTGTTATAATAAGTATTTACCGAGAGAGATGGCTACGCGAATTGGGCCAGATAGCTGTGAGCTTGCATTCTAGGGATAGTGGTTTCCAACCCCACTGTCGGTAGCTCTGAAGATAGTTTTCCATTGTTTTCCATTTTCTTACAACGCAAATGCTTACTTAAGGCCACGGTCGCTTCCTTCACAGTCCTAGCTTAGTTCTATCGCATCGTCGCCATAAGACCTCTCCGTGTCGGTGCCGCGTAAAACGGATAGCAAAAAGAAAAGTTTGTTTTCATAATTCATATGAATAATGTGCTAAAAAGAAAAAACAAAAACATTTAGTCATATCCTAAAGGCAACGCCTTATCGGTGCAACCGACCTCCTTTGTCACTTGGTGTCCTTTTCAGTTTCATGTAATTGTCACATCCTTGTCTCTTCCCGAAGTCTTCTAAATACTGCTTCCTAGGTCGTCCTCTTTCTTTCTTCCCAAATACTTTTCCTTCAGGAATGTTTATGTGTTGTGTCTGATTATAAGTCCAATATATTTCGTTTTTCTCTTTTCCATTTCCTTTAATAATCTCCCTTCGTGGAGTTCCCTTAAAAATTTATAGGTTGGTTTTCATTTCAATCCAGTTCATATCCACATTTCTGCAGCTTTAATGTGGTTCCTTTCCAGTTAACTGAGAGTTCAGCTTTCATTTACATAGAGCAATGTACTCAATACATCGTCTGGTTCCTTTCCAGTTAACTAAGAGTCCATCTTTCATTTACATAGAGCAACGTACTCAGTACATCGTCTAAGATAATATGGAATTCCATAAGACCAAAGATGACTAGGTTGAGATCGTTCCAGGATTGTGAGACATCGCTATTCCATAGAATGCACGGGTAGAAATGAAATCCCAAATGTGTTAGACTGTGTTAGATAAACGAAATTCGGGAGGCAGGTTTGCACATCTGGAAGATGACTCCTGTTCATATTAGCGGGCTCGTCGAAGAAGAGTGGTGCTAATAGCGCCACTATGACCTTGCAAAGCAAGTTTGCTTTAAATAAACGCTGTACACTTTGTGAGTTGGTTATCGTCCGATGTTGACGGTGTGAGGTAGGTATGTGTCAAGCATAACTTTGAGGAGACGAAGAAAACAGTATCAGCAGCTGAGCCTGAACAAGGCCGTGTAATAGGTCTGCGAGAAGGTGGATGTTCTTTTCGAAATAATGCAGAAAGGCTTGGCAGGGATGTATCCACAGGGCATCGATGTTGGCAACAATTGTCACGGCAAGGCACTGTCTCAAGAATACCGGGGTCCGGCCTCATATGGACCACAACGGGTAGGGAAGACCGCCGTATTCACCGCCTGGCTGTGATAGATCACACTGCATCTGCAACAACCATTACAGCTTCAGTTGGCACCAGAGTGACATAACAAACTGTAAGAAGTTGATTACATGAGGGACAGCTCCAAGCCAGACATCCTGTAGCGTTTAGACCACTTACTCCGAATCACTGCCATCTGTGACTTCACTGTAGTCAAGCTAGAACTCATTGGAGGGCGGAGTGTGGAGATCCATCGGGTTGTCAAATAAGAGCCGTTTCTGTCTTGGTGCCAATGATGGCCGTAGTTTGGTAAGGAGGAGGACAGGTGAGCGTTTGGAGCCAAGTCGTGGCGTCGACAACTGGACTTACACCAGGAGTTATGGTGTGGGGAGCGATTTCATTTGACAGCAAGAGCACTCCCGTCGTTATCCCAAGAATCTGGACAGCGAATTTGTACGTCAGACTGGTGATTGAACCGGTTGTGCTGCCATTAATTCGCAGTATTCAAGGGGGTGATTTTCCAGTAGGATAATGCTCGTCGTCATACCGCTGCTGTCACTGAGCGTGCTCTGCAAAGCGTAAACCAGTTGCCTTGGCCTGTGAGATCACCAGACCTTTTGCCCATTGAGCACATATGGGACATTATGGGATGACAAATCCAGCGCCATCCAATACAGAGATTAACCGTTGCTGATTTGACTGACTAAGTGCAACAGGGGTGGAACTCCATCCTAAAAAAATGACATACGACACCTGTACAACACAATGCATGCACATGTACATGCTTGCGTTCAAAATTTTGGCGGCTAATGCGGTTATCAATGTACCACCATGTCTCATGTCTTCTCGCACATTCTTGAACCTGTGACCTAGAAACGTTATTCAAATACGGTATATATGTTCCCAAGACACTTGATTAGCCTACATTCCTCCAAGCTAATGTCGTTTTAGTGTTGGGATTTCATTTTCCGCCAGTGTAAGGTCAAATATAGGGATCAATTTGGATAGTTGGTCAAAAATAGAACCAGATCCCAGAAGACGGAGAGGGCTTCTGGCAGAATACGTATAGTGAAGAAAGGCACTGATCGACGGGTTTAAGAGATACTGGTAGGATGTAAGAGCTGACAGATTATAATGATGTAGATATTGAAAATGAAATTGGTTGTTATCGCGCAGTTCATAGACACTCAACTCTAATGTAAAAATAAATCATTTGAGGTGTTCCGACCAACAACATGAGTATCGGCTAGGATGTCAGAGAAACTTTCAGAAAGTAAAAAGAGCTCTTCAGTCGATTTGTTTCGATTATTTTCTGAAATAACCGCCAGGAAGCTTATTTGATTTACCTAAAAGAGGTCAGATATGGTCGTTTGATCAGAATTTTAAACGAGAGCATTTCGAAGTAAAAACTAGGAATTTAGAACTCGATAGACATCAAGAATTGATAGATTTGTTTGTATAGCGGTTAATAGGTTGTGAGTTCATGTGCAATTACTCTGCCTTCCTATTCCCGCGAGTTTAGATAAAGGAGGATATAATTTTCACTATTACCTTTTTCTGGTCCTTTTCTAAGAACACCACCGTCATCGGGTAGTTCCAAATCCTCTCTCACCTTCTCTGGGTGACGGATCATGTTCCTCACTCCCCAGTAACTGTTCGCTTCGTTCGTCTTCTTCACTATAATAATATGTTGCTGTTTGGTTCACGTCGCACTGACGCAGAAAGTCCTTACGGCGACGATGGGATAGAAAGGGGCTAGGAATAGGAACGAAGGAAGGAAGGAAGGAAGGAAGGAAGAAAGGAAGAAAGGACGAAAGGAAGAAAGGAAGGGAGGAACCGTGGCCTTAATTTATAAAGTTACAGCCCCAGCATTTGCTTGGTGTGCAAATGGAAAACCAGGTCTGACGACGAGTCCACTATCTTTGGAATGCAAATTTATAGGTATGTGTCCCAAACCGCGTAGCCAACACACTCGTACTGAAGTAATAATAATAATAATAATAATAATAATAATAATAATAATAATAACAAAGTTATGGGTAACGTCCCACTAACTGCTTTCATGGTTTTCCTAGTTTCCGATGTAACAGACTTCTTTTACGTGGCAGTAAGTCTATTGACACGAGGCTATTGTCTCTGAAGGAGCCGCATTCGGACCCGCTACCTTGGGCTCAGAAAGCTACCGCTGTACTATCTGAGCCACTCAGCCTGACCTCCTTCATTCTCCAGATTCAAGTTAACACTTCACTGTACAGATAGTACAAACAAGTTTCAATTCACTGATTGTACACGCACGTTGGAATAGAGTAGGTCACTGAATAACTATGCTACTGCGAGGAAATGATTCGGTGGGAAAACAATTGTGTCTGGAGGTCAAACAACAATGGCAGCTAAAAACAGCTGATGATTTCATTGAAAGGTTCAATACAGCGTACAGAGAGGAAGTATGAAATACAATTACACAGCTATTTTTAAATGTTTGCTTTCCGTATTGTCCGACCATGCAGCCAGCCTCAATTTTTACTTTGTCATTGTTGGTGAAAATCACTTTCAGTTTATTTACTGAACAGGGCAAAGTGTAATGAACTCATATTACGACGAAAACAAACACACAGTCCTCGAGCACAGAGTTACAATTCCCGGAACGGTTGAATTGAACTCGGGGCCGTCTGGACCGAAGGACGCTATGCTGAACATTCGGCCAAGGAGCCGATAATTACAGAAAGTATTTGAAACTTTATCGCAGGAGTATGTAAACTGTGCCGGTGGTCGGGTGGTAAACCTTAAGGAGTATGTACACTGTGCCAGTGGTCGGGTGGTAAACCTTAAGGAGTATGCAACTGTGCCAGTGGTCGGGTGGTAAACCATAAGTAGTATGTAAACTGTGCCAGTGGTCGGGTGGTAAACCTTAAGGAGTATGTAAACTGTGCCACTGGTCGGGTGGTAAACCATAAGTAGTATGTAAACTGTGCCAGTGGTCGGGTGGTAAACCTTTAAGTAGTATGTAAACTGTGCCAGTGGTCGGGTGGTAAACCGTAAGGAGTATGTAAACTGTGCCAGTGGTCGGGTGGTAAACCTCAAGGAGTATGTAAACTGTGCCCGTGGTCGGGTGGTAAACCTTATGGAGTATGTAAACTGTGCCAGTGGTCGGGTGGTAAACCTCAAGGAGTATGTAAACTGTGCCAGTGGTCGGGTGGTAAACCTTATGGAGTATGTAAACTGTGCCAGTGGTCGGGTGGTAAACCTTAAGGAGTATGTAAATTGTGACAGTGGTCGGGTGGTAAACCTTAAGCAGTATGTAAACTGTGCCAGTGGTCGGGTGGTAAACCTTAAGCAGTATGTAAACTGTGCCAGTGGTCGGGTGGTAAACCCTAAGCAGTATGTATACTGTGCCAATGGTCGGGTGGTAAACCTTAAGCAGTATGTAAACTGTGCCAGTGGTCGGGTGGTAAACCTTAAGCAGTATGTAAATTGTGCCAATGGTCGAGGGGTAAACCTTAAGTCGTATGTAAATTGCGCCAGTGGTCGGATGATAGACCTTATGCAGTATATACACTGCACCAGTGGTCCTCTGGGACTAATTTACGCTTTTGGGTTACTAAGCCACTGAACATTGGCAGTCTGAAAGTTTCTGTAATGTCAAATTTTTAAAATAAGTAAAATTTCACTTAGCACATACGTATTTCATCGCTTTCGTCACTTAGCCAAAGGGTCCCGGCGAGAGAATTATTCTTTCCCCCTCTTTTTTAAAATTTATTTTTTACCTGAGTCATATATATGAACTTGTAAAACGGGACGTTATCATTATGAAAGGTTTTATAGTACAGTGCAATGTTATTCTGTAGTCCAGAAAAACACATATTTTAACATTTTAAGTCCATATTATTACAGAAGTCAGAAAATCATTTGCAAAGTATTGCCTAAACGCTACAGGATGTCTGGCTTGGAGCTGTCCCTCTTGTAATCAACTTGTGACAGTTCGCTATGTCACTCTGGTGCCAACTGAAGCTGTAATGTTTGTTGCAGATGCAGTGTGATCTATCACAGCCAGGCGGTGAATATGGCGGTCTCCCCTACCCGTAGTGGTCCATGTGCGGCCGGACCCCGGTCTTCTTGAGACAGTACCTTCCCGTGACCATTGTTGCCAACATCGATGCCCTGTGGATACATCCCTGCCAAGTCTTTCTGCAATATTTCGAAAAGAACATCCACCTTCTCGCAGACCTATTACACGGCCTTGTTCAGGCTCAGCTGCTGATACTGTTTTCTTCGTCTCCTCAAATTTATGGTTGACTCACGCCTACCTCACACCGTCAACATCGGACGATAACTAACGCTCAAAAAGTGTACAGCGCGTATTTAAAGCAAATTTTCTTTGCAAGGTCATAGTGGCGCTATTAGCACCACTCTTCTTCGACGAGCCCGCAAATATGAACAGGCGTCATCTTGCGGATGTGCAAACCTGCCTCCCGAATTTCGTTTATCTAACACAGTCTAACACATTTTGGATTTCATATCTACCCGCGCATTTTATGGAATAGTGATGTCTCACAATCCTGGAACAATCTCAACCTAGTCATCTTTGGTCTTATGGAATTCCATATTTTCTTAGACGGTCAGCAGCCACACGGAAGATGTACCCGTAGAGTATCAATTTTTCTTTTTAGTTGATTATGAAATTGGTTCTGCTGGACTTGACGCTGTCACTCAGAGTCAAAGCCTGTATAAACAGTGAACCATCTCAATTGGTATACTGTGTTGAAGGAAGAGCAGCGTGCATACAATGTTGGATTAGTACATGCCATCGTTACCCAGTTCTGTAAACAATGAGGGGATTAAGGAACTGTCTTCACTCGTCCTGACTTGAGAATTAGATTTTCCTACAAACTAATATCCAACAGTGTCTTCATAATTTATGTGATCGTATTTCTGGAAGCATTGTGAGATGATGTTAGAAAAACCGCCGATGGAATGTTCTAATTGACAGCCACAAAAACCAGAATCAAGCAGACATCAATGTGCACACCACATGACAGATGAGCAACAACCAACGCCGCTGCCAGTCAGAAAGAGGGAGAAGCCGGCACTGCAGCGGGGTCACCCACTAACCCACGGTCACCAGGCCGGAAAGAGGGCCACCAGAACGAAGTCTCTCCCCCTGCCGAGAGGAGTCAGCCACAAGACAGTCGCCGCCTCCGGACCAGGAAGAAGAAGCAGACGCCGACCCACCAGGAGAGGGCCACCCAGCCGCAACCCAGGACTACTCCCAAGAAGGCAATCAACCGAGGAGCCAATCAGAAGAGTACCTCAGCAGGCAGTGGCAGGCAGGTGAGATCCAAACGTGCCCCTCAGTAGTACTTACAGTGTTTCTGCTGTTTGTGGTGGGGCCACCGTCAGGATAGGTGTGAGCTCCTAGTGAGGTGCAACCGTTGTGGGGGTGATCACCACTACACGGCCTGCACAGCACTTAGGGAGGCTCTAGTGTGCATCAACTACGCGGGGGGCCACCCGGCCTCTCATCGTAGTTGACTGGTCTTCCAGTCCATGGCCCGGGCAGAGAGGAACGAGGCCCTGCGCCACCTTCCACCCCCATCCAGGAGGCCCCCGCTTCTGCGGGCTTGGCCTCATTCTCCGGGATCGAAGAATGGGTACGAGGGACCCCAATGGGGCCGAGCGGTGCGACAGGCCCTAGTGGCTATTGCCGCATGGCTCTGCAACCGGCAAGACCCGCACTAGTTACGGCAGTGCCGAGGACTGATCCCCTGAATAACTCGACTGCCGAGAACTAGGATTATGAATTGTGCATGAACGCAATTACCTGGACCCTTTGAGAACCACTTCCTTGCATGTGCTATTCACAAAATGTCAGGTTTTACATGTAAGAATCTTTCTTTTTCCGCCCATGTGGTATTGTCCTGCCCCTTATAACCTGATCACACTGCTACTGATGCCCATCACCACAGCCTGGTGGCATGCTGAGCATGGGGACAGGCAGATACTCCATAGATACTCCCTGCTGTCTCTTTCTTCTTAGAACTTTTAGAATGTCAGAGGCGTGGTTCATTAGAGTCGACCGCCACTCGGAGTGTGCGGACTCCGGGGGCCTCCCCGGAGAAAAGAAAACCAAAAACTTCTCATCGAGAAACGTTTCAGCTGTTAGGGAGAGAGACACTGGGTGATCATCTTTATGATGTTGCTGTTAATTTCTAATCAAGTTCTGGGCTTCTCTATACCAGCATACACCATGAGGTAGTGTAACTTGAACTTATATCTTTAAATTCTGATGTGTAAGCTTATAGACTGTTTGAACTCGATCTTGGAATCGATAAGAAGGCCAACGGATTGTTAATTCAGGTAATTTACTATGCTCTTTCAATGTCGTGGGTTTTGAGAAAACTGGATATAATTTTAGTAAATACTTCAGAATTCTAGTACTTCAACGCTGTTTGTATAAATTTACTGTGAAGATGGGTTGTTTCGTTAAGGATTGTAGACTGGTCACTCTACTAATTTATGGTCTGATTTTTTAAGTATTCTCTTAATCAGACCTCGTTTTCAAATTAAGCCTATGCCTTCGGTTTAACTTATAAATATTCGTCTATATCTTTTCATTTGAGGATAATCAGGAGTCTCTCTGTCCTTTAACGTAGCAGTGTCCTTTTCGATTGTTGACCTGTGTTTCCTAATGTATGTATTCTCTATGTTTGTACAAACTTGGTTGGGAAATATCATTTCTGTGTATTTTGGCCTGTACTTGACAAATCTCACTCAGATGATATGTAACCTATGGAATACTTTCACGCTTTATCTGTAATTTTGTGAAAATGTTCCTATCGTTTGTCATAATCAGAAATATAACGTTCTATCTTTTGCTCATGCCTGAATATATCTATTTGTTAAACTGGTTTCTTTGATCGTCTCGGAAACCTTTTTATCTCCTTGTAATCTCACTATCTGTATATTATCTTGTACCATTCACGGTCTCCTCTAGTTGGCAGCGTTCTTTATTGTTTTTAATATGCTTCCATTCCGAACTCACTGCGCTTCTTATATTCTTCGTGAACTCTATTCCAATTACTCTTCATTAAACTCTACGCAATTACGTTACAACTGCTAATCCCATACTGTCAGGGAATAATAATAATAATAATAATAATAATAATAATAATAATAATAATAATAATAATAATAATAATAATAATAATAATTTTGAGAAAGGGGCATTCAAATCAAGAATCAGCAAGATGGAAATGGACTACCACCTCACCAAAGATATCTATAACAAACGATCAATATCTTTCATATCCAAGTTTACAAGTTAGATTACTGTACAGTAATTCGACCTGAATCTCTTTATGCAATAAACTGTATCTCAATGAATAAGAAAGGACTGGCAAATCAACTACAGTAGAAGCCAAAGAAAGGAAGCTCATGAGCCCGGTAAAGGAAAATGGAGAATATAGGAGAAGGCACAGTCATGAACTACTGTATATCTGCATATGGAGAAAACAACAGACACTGTTAGGAAAAGAAGGATTTCTTTCTATGGTTACTGAATACGAATGAGACTCGAATGTTTGCCTACTTCCTGAATAAGAAAACTAAAGAGGTCGGGTTCACCGAGGTCTCCTCTAGTTTTTTTACAAGAATTGGGGACCTTACGTGATGACATCTTGCAGCATGACCCTTTAAAGAAGAAACTTGAAGGTCTACAGAGTTTCCGAACAAAACCCAAAATGAAGACAGGCAAGACATGGACCGAAGGACCGAAGGAAGTTCACCGAAGAAAGATGCCGGAGTACTGGGCGAGTGTTAAAGGTAAAGACAGAAAACGGTTGATATAGCGTGGTCCATAGGAGGCCGAAACGTAATAATAATAATACTAATAATAATAATAATAATAATAGTAATAATAATGGAAGAAATAGCCAACAAAACAAGTTTGAGAATCTCCGTAGAGGAACGATTTTTCTTAGCACATTAAGAAACTCCGAAATTTATAATTTAATTACAAATATTAATCGAATAGAGAAAGTAAAGGAATATATATATTTAAAAGACAAAGACACCTCCGTACAGGCCATGAAGGCCCTTGGAGGAGTGGAAGGTAAAGGCTTCCACCATTGTTAACCGCGGCACGTGATGGGGTAGAGTGGTTAGCTCTACGCCCGGCCGCCTTTGCCCCCAGGAATTAACCTGGTACTCATTTTTGGTGTAGGCTAAGTGAACCTCAGGGCCATATGCACCTCCGGAAGTGGAAATCTCGTTTCTTAAATTTTACGACTTCCTGACGGCGAACCGAGCACGCATTTGCCGCCTCGGCCAGGCAGCCCCTAATACATACATTTGGGGGGAGATAATTCAAGAAAATGATTTAGAAAATACTGCAGAAGAAAGGATACACGAGATGGAAAGGGCATATCATATTAATAAGAATTTTTACAATAAAAAGTCCTCAATCAAACGTCTTAAAATAAGGCTCTGTAATGCAATAGTCGATCTATAAAGCCAAGAATAAAGAAGAAAAACAGCAAAAGGATGATGGAGTGCTGGAGAGAATTGAAGGGGAAATATCGAAGTAGAGGAATTTAAAATTGCACATTGCACAGATGGTACCTTCTGAGCCCAAGTTGGAAATAATAATAATAATAATAATAATAATAATAATAATAATAATAATAATAATAATAATAATAATAATAATAATAATGTGATGATGTAGAAAGTATTTAGGCATGCACCTCCACCTCCTATCACATGTGATATACAAGCTACCTATATCTACCGAACCATTTTCCAAACCCAGTTATCTAACTTACATGTAACTGTGTCCTTTATCGTTCCTCCTATTACAATACTAACCTTTATTTTTCTGTCGCTAGGAGAGAAGTACCTAAAGGAACTGAACTGTATATCTACGTCGAGTGTCAATTGTTGTGAAGAAACATGAGTGCTCTGATTTTGAACAATGCTTTTAACTATTGTAAGTTCAAGGGCTATGTGCTATGATGGACGCTCTGTTTCATATCAAAGCCTGTCTTCCCGGCACTAATAACCCAGTTGCCCTGACTGGTCCATCTCAACTCTATTACTTCTTTCCATTGAGCGTTTCGTGTCAGTCCGTAAATATTTGTTCTCATTGTTGTAAGTAATGAGGCATTCCTGGCATTAGCAGTTGGCTTAAATAACTGTCAGACACAAAGAGTGCAGTGTTAAAGATTTCTCATCCAAATCAAGATCACCGAATTCCGTGACAGGCCCATAAAGTGCACGATTGCTAACAATAGCGGTTGTATGCACTGGATGTATGTCGGTAGGGCAGTTAAGAAGGATTGAGGACAACTGAGAAGTGTTGGGATGAAATCAGTGTTGCCAAGTCAGCGGTTTTGTAGCTAAATATGGTGTTTCCAGGACTTTTGTCAGCTACAAACTTTTACCGCGAATGGCTAGCTAATTATTTGGCGTTTTCTTTAATTATCCTGGCATAGAGCACTTCATTACACTTTATTTTATTTTAGTATTTATAATTTCAGTAAAGACAGCCTCCGTGGCTCAGAAGGCAGCGCACCGGTCCCTCACCGCTGGGTTCCGTGGTTCAAATCCCGCTTACTCCATGTGAGATTTGTGCTGGACAAAGCAGAGACTTTCTTCTGGTACTCCGGTTTTCCCTGTCATCTTTCATTCCAGCAACGCTGTCGAATATCATTTCATTTCATCTGTCATTCATTAATCATTGTCCCGGAGGAGTGCGACAGGTTTCAGCAGCCGGCACAATTCCTATCCTCGCCGCTAGATGGGGGCTTCATTCATTCCATTACTGACCCGATCAAATGATTGGAAACAGGCTGCGGATATTCAATTTCAGTAAAGATCTTTTCTTCTTCTTATCGTTCCCTCAATCCTGAGGATCGTGATCTTTGAGGATATTTCTTTTTATCCGTCCCCATCCTTCGCAGTCTTCTGCCAAATGGGCGCCCTGGTAACCCGTATGCGCCGTACCTTTCTGGAGGGAGGGTTGAGTATTTCCGATACCGGTGCGTCCTTGGCGTTCCTCTGTCGATCGTGTTTGTGCGTGTAGTGGTGGTAGTTTCCTCGGCAGGCGACTGGAGCTGCGCGGGTTGTTGAAGAGGGGGAGGGAACGTCTTTAAGGGAAAAGGATGGGACATGATGGACGTTGTGATAGGAATGTTAGGGGAGTTGTGGGCAGAAGTGGTGGTGGCGGTGGTGGTGGTGATAACAGGGGAGGTGTAGGGAGAAGTCGAAGTTGGGGGTGGTGGTCGGTAGGGAGGAGGCGTTGTTGCTGCAGGCGAAGTAACTGGTGCATGTATTGCTTGATCGTGATCTAGGAGCTGTGCCATGATATTTTCGGGCGTTGCTATTACGTGATGAAAACAATGACGGATCAATACTCCATGACGAACTATGTGGTCGCGGTCTGCTGATGAGGGCAAAATAGTAGGACATCTTCTGTAGGTTCTGAGCCATCGATGGAGCCGTGAGGCATAATGGACACCAGGCGAGCGAAGGTCATGGAGGATGTCCTCTTCCGGGATGACTAGGTTGACATCACGAACTATACAAGTGAACATAGTAGGAAGGCCGACCTCCAACTCGGTGCGAGCCTATTTGTTTTATTTGGGTCGGCGGTGTGCGAAGTACAGATGAGGCGTCCCCCAGCCGAAAAAAGAATGAGTGTGTGTGTGTGTGACGGCTGAATGCAAGCTAGCGAGTCTGGTGCTAGCGTTATGTAGAGGGATGGAAAGTTCTGGAGGCGGAAGACGAAAAATAGTGCTGGAAAACTAACAATGACGTTACTACAGAGAATAATAAAAGACTAAAAAAATACAAAACAATTTCGAAAGGAAGGTCCTGAAGGAATATTAGTAATAACATTCAATAAATAATTCAAAAGCTTAAATAATAAATTACAAAGAATAGCCAATCAAAGGGGAGACAACGGCGCAAGGTTACATCATCGGTACCTACCAGCGTGAAAGTTGCTGATGACGCGGAAAATCATGTCCACGTGATAGTAGCCAATAAAAAAAAATTAAGAATCAACGACCACAGGGTCAGCATACCTGGTAAGAAAGCACATGAAATAGTTTTCATTAAACCTGTGACATGAACTTATATTCTTTCAGACTGAAGAACTACGTGAATTAGGAACACGTTTAAGGTAAGATTAACGTCAATAAATAACGAATTTGATCAAAAGCGAGAGGGATCGAGATTTAAAGCGTGTAAATATAAATTTGTTATCAAACTGTAAGTACGTTCATGTGAAGCATGAACCTATGGTTATTTTGTGCGTGGTGGCACGGGACGAGCCTTGTTTCATGCGACAGGGCTGACACAGTGCAAGTTTAATGGTATGGGGTGTATGGTGGACCTGAGGGGTCACCCATCCAGGTGTTGACAACTCCCATTGCTGCTGTCGCATGTTTTGCGCAATTTATGTAAATATAAGTATATTTGGAGATGTTATAAATTTGAAATTGCATCCAGATGTTCGGGGTGTAGCGATTTATAAGTGTCTTGCGTAAGATGGTGATGGTGGTTTGGTTGAGGGGACGGGTAGGGTTTAGTTCGTGTGTGCGTGTTTGTGTTCGTTTGTGTTGCTTGTTGTGTTGTCGGTGTTTTTCTTTAATTGCCTGTTTGACATACGAGCAGCCAGGGTACGAGGCTGCCTTGGCAATTCTTGCATCTCGCCTGATCCCGAGGCGCCTTACACACAGTGTGACGGTGAGGACCACCACTTCTGATTCAGCGGATGTTATCTATGCAGCTGGCAGCGTGATGGTCTAGCTTCAGGCAGTTGTAGTGAGGGGAACGTGGTTTACTCCTGTGGCTGTGGTGAGAGTGCGACGGGGTGCGTGTAGAAATTGCTGTGTGCTTCTGAGACATGTGGTGTTGATTTTTTGGGTGGGGTATTTGCTGCTCAGGAGCTTGTGCTGGTGTGCGGGTTGTTGTATGATTGTCTGAGGACAAATATGTGACTTGTATGGACTTTTGTGCGTTGGAGGGGTAAGGGTGAGGGATGGTGTGTGTGTTTGGGTGTCGTAGCTGGGAGGTGCTGCTTGAAAGTATTTGTCTTCGGTTTGTGGGCTTTCGGATGAAAAGTCTGTAGCGGAAGGGATTGTCTGAGTGGGTATTGATGTGGTTGGGGTTGTTTGCGATTTCTGTGTTGTGGTCTTGAAAAACGAGGAGGTTGTTTGGATTTGTTGACGCCTGATTTTGATTTTTGGTTTTGGTGGAGGAAAATAGCTTGGGTGAAAGTGTCATTTACGTGTGGGATTACTTGGATTTTGACTGATTGTGTGGTCTGAGGGAGGGGGAGAGTTTGGCTTCTTGTTTAGCAGTCTTGGATTTGGGGCTAATGAGTTGGTTTTCACTGTGTGTTACGGGGGTTATGATATTCGAAGGGGGATGTTGGTTAGCTCAAGTGCTGTTAGAATGAATAGGATGGATACATTGTGGCAAGGGGTAACCATGAGAGGTTGGTTGTGTGACGATTCTATGACTGCTTTATCTTCTTCCAAGAGTGGCATGATGATATTGATGGTTGTGCGACGAGTTAGGGGGGCTATATCTGCGTCTCTGAGGGGTGATTGTATGAGGGATGTCCTGGTGACACGGTGTATGCAATCTGTCCAGCGTGTAGGAGCTCGTTCACTCTCGCTCTTCCCAGACAGATTTCCTAAAATAATATGCTTATCAATTATTCCTTCTCTCTGTCGCATTATATGACCAAAGGATTGGAGAATTATTTGCTCATTTGGTACAAAGTGCTGTCCAAGGAATGCACTACATCTCAAATGAGTTGATCCTCTTCATATCTGCATCTCTCAAGATCCAGGTTTCAGCACGATAGAGGAAGACGAAGACAGCCAATATTTAAACTAGTCTTATCTTTAGCATGACAGAAATGGAGTGATCCAATTATCAGTAACGATAGGATTAATAATATTACATCATTTGTAGATAGCTCACAGTTAATCATAAACATGGGATTATTTTCTTTTCTTTGGGTGAAATGGTTGTTTATAAGCCGGGAAACAAAGGAGAATCGTCCCGTAGATTATAGGACTATACGTCTTATCTTCTGCACGAAGCTGAAGATGATGATTCCGATTAGAAGATGCGTACACAGTGATAGGTTTATTTCCCGTAATTTATATTTATATAGTCCTTTACCTGTTCTTAAAACGATTTTTTATAGAAGTGAGTGGTTCTAAAAATTGCAAGTGAAAAAAATCTGGCGATTTTAAATTTTAGTTTGTGAAGGGTAAAATGGATTTTTGAGTTGGCAACACTGGATGAAATGCGGTCATGATTATTAAACGTATTGGAAACAATTTGGACTCAGTAGCTCACATGGTAAAGCGCTGGCATCTGGGCCCAAGTATGCAGGTACATCCCCACTCAGGGCGGTAGTATTTGAAGGTGCCCAGATACGCCAGCCTCGTTTCGGTAGATTTACTGGCACGTAAAACTCCTCCTTCCGGCACCTCCGCGTCTCCGAAAAATGTTTCTAAAGCCGATAACATTATATTATTATTATTATTATTATTATCGTCCAACTCATATACTCATATGGTTATGAAGTGAGGTAAACTCTGAGGCATTGAAAAGTGAGCGCGATGGCTTAATCCATGAAATGATGAGACATGAAACCTATAACATTGTTACTATTAGAGCCCGGATTTCCATTCACTATCAAATCTCAAAATATGCATGCATTCATGCACTATCACATGTCAAAACATGCACAATAAACTGGAAAATATGTACTATCAAAATGCAGTTCCTTTTGAAACATTGTACAAAACCTAATTTATCCTAACTGTCGTGACTTAAGCTTATCCGTTTGTCCGTCAGCACATTCTTAAGCACAGAAAATGACCTTTCTGTGTCACAAGAAGTGACAGGGGCATACTTCAATGAAGACGTCTGGGATAAAGTGAGGTAAAATTGTACGTATTTGCATTTTCACTACAATAGGTCTTTTATAAGCTTGGTCGAATTCAAAATCAGGATTTGAACGGATCGTTTTGTTCTGCTTATCTCTAGTTGCCGCTGCTTCTCCATGCGATGATTGCAGATGATGATGTCTTGAATAACTGCCAAGGATGAAGCTGCGATAACAAAGAGGTGTGACGAGTGAGAATTCCGGGTGGAAAATTGCAGGATAACAACGGAAGGTTCAGTGCAAAATCAAGATGTGTACGCTGCTATCTCAGTAACGCCGCCCCACAGAAGTGTGATACAAGTTCTGTTTTGTTCGTCTAGTATTGAAGAAAAAATGAGCCTGCATTTAGCAGACACCACATTTCTAAAAAAATACAGAGATCGACGTGGGGTCTTCCGACTTTCGTCAAAGCTTACCGGAGTAACAGGTAAGAAAGTGCTTGGTTAATTGGTTTATAGGATCTCTACCGTATGTAATAACTTTGATTGTCAGATAGGATGCCAGGAATACATTCTCTCCGTTTCTCAATAACAGACATACTGTATAACGTGGTAAAACGGTCCCAAATTCTGCAAACCAACATTCATAAAAGGACATCATGCAAGTTAACATTAGGCTTATATATGCACCAAAGTCAATATAAAAATCATATTATGCAATATAAACGACCAAATATTCGCTATTAAATCCAAAATCTTCAAAATATGCATTATAGATGAATTTTCCCCTAATAAGGCCAAAACATGCAAACATGCAGGGAAAAAGAATGGTTATTTGGAGTCGTTAAGTCATAAAAAGAATATTTGCACGAATATTTGCAAAGTTTGAGAATTGTGGCTAGCTTATTTAAAAACATGCATTTGCATGGAAATCCGGGCTCTACTTATTATATCTCATCAACTACTTTTACGGTTTTACGAAACATCGAGGTAAACATAGTTTTGCTCCACAGTAGTTCTCTTATGTACCAGCATATCTACCTGCATCACCTTCAAAAACCCCTGGACTGAGCCGGGATCGAACCCGTCAGCTTGAGCTCAGAAAGCCAGCGCTCTACCGTCTGAGCTACACAGTCCAGACCGAGCAAGCTGGTTGCGCGGTTTGCGTCACGTAACCGTGAGCTTTCATTAAGGAAACTATGGGTTCCAGGAGGTCTTTCATTCTTTCCCATGTTCACACCACACTCACCAAGCAAGTAGCCGCGCGGTTTGGGTCACGTAGCTATCAGCTTGCATTCGGGAAATGGCTTTCCGTGGTTTCCCATTTTCACACCAGGCAAATAGAACCTGTACCTTAATTAAAGACCACCACCGCTTCCTTCCCACTTCTAGCCCTTTCCTATGCCATCGTCGCCATAAGACCTGTCTGTGCCGGTGCGACGTAAAGCAATTTGTAAAAAAAACCACCACACTCAAGTTAGTTGGGACTATATCTTAATAATTAAGGCCACGTTCACTTCCCTCCTAATCCTAGCTATTTCCCATCCTTACGACGCCAAATACTTTCTATGTGTTAGTGCGACGTTAAACCAATAGCCACACAGACCAGCTGTTCGATGAAAGAAACTAGGAAGAACATGATCACTAATCCTATATAATACAGTGAGCTACCGGTCTACGAGATCAGCGGCAAGTGGGCAGGGAATGGAACACAATGTTATTTGCTAATACAAGTGACCATCTTGACCGCTGTTTTCCTTTAGGTTTTATTCCACCATTCTTTCCTGACAAATGATGGGATAGTATCGTTTCTCAATTTGTTCATACTTCTGCTTCCTAAAACTACAGGCAATGATGTCACTGAAAATACTTAAAATTATAGAATTTATTGAACATGTTAACATACGGGGATCGTGTTATGTATTCCCTAAATAAAGCAATGACGAGCAGCGACAGTAGGAGTTTCCCTTTCACCATTTCTGAAGACGTCAGACTGTATTTAATCTTGATGCACATCACGGCTTCTGACCGACTAATGGAATACAAACATTTGTGATATTTCAGTAAGGAGGTTACCTGTAAATATAGTTCACATTATTAACCTAATTTCATAAATAGGGGCGTTGGTCGTTACATCGCCCACCGCTACCGCTGCATTCACTGCACGCCAAACACACACGTCAAACGATACAAGAGGCCATGACATACCTACAGCATGTGGGCTCCTTCACATACTCATAATAAATAAGTCCAGGTGGTAGAATATCATTCCTGTGAAAAAGTATCATTAAATTACGGATTTACTACCATTAACCCTCTTACTGCTAAGCGAATTCCTGAAATGCTAACCGTGGGTGCCGCTAATATTTTACCTAGAAAATATCATAACTTTCTCAGTTCATGCACAATTTTAGTTTTTTGTTATATGTGAAAGAAATAATTTTGCATTAATTTCAATTTTCACCTGAAATATTTATTATAAAAATAAAACAATGGAATGCAAAATTTATAATTCGACTATTGAAAAGTCGCATTTGAAGGTAAATTCGGAAGAGAACAAGAATGGATCTAGGAGGGTCAGTTAAGAACGATGAAAGTGAGGATCCTCGGACGAGTAAGTGGAAGAAAATGCATACTCTAGTTTCTTATTTGAAGATCTATTCGGGCTCCGTACAGTCAGCATACCTCTGCCAAAGAACTAACCCCCTAACCATATGGCACTACAGCCCTTGAAGGGCCTTGGCCTATCAAGTGACCGCTGCTCAGCCCGAAGGCCTACAGATTACGAGGTGTCGTGTGGTCAGCACGACGAATCTTCTCGGCCGTTATTCTTGGCTTTATAGACCGGGGCCGCTATCTCACCGCCAGATAGCTACTCAATCACGTAGGCTGATTGCACCTTGAATCAGCCCTCAGATCCAGGTAAAAATCCCTGACCTGGCCGGGAGTCGAAACCGAGGCCTCCGGGTAAGAGGCAGGCACGCTACCCCTACACCACGGGGCCGGCGCCAATGAACTACAAGATGAGCTAAATTCTATACTGAACTCTCAACGGTTGAATGTCACGTTTACACATATTTCTAGTGACGCTGGGACGAGAGTTAATTAATATAAAACCACGGCATTTGCCTAGTGTGAAAATGGTATCCGCGGTAAACCATTACCTTCAGGGCTGCCAATGGTGATGTTATAACCAACTAACACTGGATTACAGGCTAAGAGTTACATGAATCATACCAAGTAGCCAGCTCACTCGATGTTTTATTCCATGCATGGTGTTATGCCATCGTTTAAAGGGCCTTGGAAAGCTGTGCTAAAAAAAAAGAACTTCATTTTCTCGTAAATTATACACTGGCGGAAAAAAATATCCAGACATCATTTATTTATTTATTTATTTATTTATTTATTTATTTATTTATTTATGCTTTTCAGTGATGAAGTTAGGGCTCGAGGCCCTCTCTTCGACTTAACCACATACTAATCAAAATCTTAAATAAGATACTGAGATACTTAAAATAGTTAAAAATACAACAATTAATAGAATTGAGAATAAATTTAAATACATTACTAAGTTAATACTAAAACTAATTAATATTAAAAACTCTTAATAATGACTAATCCTCAAGCGCGCACACATTCATACTTCAACCATTCAGTCAGCTGTCTTCAGCAGGTAGTCTCGGCAGGTGACCTTAAATCTTAGGCAATATATTTCCGTATTCTACATTCCTTATTTCATCCTACTGAATGGTAACAGTATTCCCTACAGTAAAACAGTTAAAAATCTGGGCGTAATTATGAATGAAACACTTGGTTGGTCTGATCACACGAAAAATTCTGTAAAAGGATTTTTGGAGCGCTTCACCCTCTTAAACGGCAAAGGGATGTATTTCCATTTGAGCTTAAAGCCAAACTAATACAGACACTGGTTCTCCCTATTCTTGACTATTGTGACGTTAGCCTAGGTATGTCCAATTGGTTTTCATTTCACTTGAAGGCGTAGATATTGTATGTCCGGACATACTACTTTGCTGTTGAAAATTTCAAGTTCGTTCTGCCTTGATGGAGCACAAATAGTCTATGTCCTGGATACTGTTTTTAAAGATTTGATACATATTTATAACTGAACAGTGATTGTTCGACTTTATTTAATTACTTATTATTCATCCCTTGCGATTTTATTAAGAAAAGGATGGAAAAGAGAATGTTGAAATGAATTCCTTTGAGAAATACAACGTTTGTGCTTTGAAGTTCTCTTTCACATTCATAGTGCCAAATGTTGTATGTCCCAACCTTCCATTAAAATATAGTAAATAATTCCTTTACTGATGCAATGTGGTCCAGTTGTTGAAGTACAATTACAAAGAAATAATCTACAGATTAGATCAGTAACACTGGCTACAGCTATATTATTTGTCGTAAGTAACTGCAACTCCATAAACTTTCAATTTGAGTTTTCTCACGATTATGACTTTTTTGACATACAATGTCAAAAACCATCGATATTTAATTGATTAAAGATACAAGACTACAGGTGCAAGAGAAGCTATCGCAAATTGCCAGGCTGGTCCATTAATAACCGGTGTAATCGCCTGACTGTTGAATGCAGGTATGCAAATGTGCATGCATTGTGTCGTACAGGTGCCGGATGTCAGCTTGTGGGATGGAGTTCCATGCCTGTTGCACTTGGTCGGTCAATACAGAGACGGTTAATGCCGGTTGTGGATGACGCTGGAGTTGTCGTCCAATGATGTCCTATACGTGCTCGATTGGGGACAGATCGGGGGATCGAGCAGGCCAAGGCAACATATCGACACTCTGTAGAGCACGTTGGGTTACAACAGCGGCATGCAGGCGTGCATTATCCTGTTGGAAAAAAACCGGGAATGCCGTTCATGAATGGCAGGACAAGAGGTCAAATCACCTGACGAACGTACACATCTGCCGTCAGGGTGCGTGGCATAACCAAGAGAGTGCTCCTGCTGTCATAGGAAATTGCTCCCCAGACCAGAACTCCCGGTGTATGTCCAGTGTGTCGACGCCGCAGAAAGATGGCGTGCAGGTGCTAACCTGGCCTCCTTCTAACCAACACACGGCCATCACTGTCAACCGCCTTTCATCGGAAAACACAATGGAGCTCCACTCCATCCTCCATCCTCGCTTGACACCACTGAAGTCGCAGACGGCGGTGGTTTGGGGTAGGTGGAATGCACGCCGTAGGGCGTCTGGCTCGGAGCTGTCCCTCAGGTAACGGATTTCGAACAGTTCGTTGCGTCCTTATGGTGCTAATTGCCGCTCGAACTGCTGCTGCAGACGCAGTCCGCTACGCCACAGCCATACGCCGAATACGACGGTCCTCTCTCTTGGTGGTGCCACGGGGACGTCCGGAGCCCGGTCTTCTTGCGAGCGTAGCTTTTCGTGACCACTGCTGCCAGCACGCGTGCACAGTGGAGATATTCCTGCCAAGTCGTTCTGCAATAGCGCGGAAGGAAAATCCACCTTCACGTAGTCCTATTATACGGCCTCGTTCAACCGCAGTGAGCTGTTGATAGTGGCGTCTTCGTCGTCGTAAAAGCATTCTTGACCCACTTAAAGTCACTTCGTCCAATCTCAGAGGTATCTAACGCTCTCGCACAGTACAGCCCGTAATTAAAGCAAACCTGATATGCAACGTCATGGGGCCGCTACTAGTACCACGCTAATGCGATTTGTCGGGAAATTTGAATCAACATCATCTTTCAGATGTATAAACACGCCTACCAACGTTCGTAAAACTAGCACAACCCCTTCTTGGTGTTTGGATATTTTTTTCCGCGTGTATTTCAGGAGTACTGGTATTATAACCGTTCAGTTGCATGTGGATCAGTTGTAGAGCCATTGAAGGTTATGTTAAAGAAGAGATCAACGGAAGTTACTCGAAAAAATACGTCCAGCAGATATACGTCCAGTTGTTATACGCCTAATTGTGTCTGATAGCCGGAATAACTCGCTCATTTAAATAAGAAATTGGGTGGATACAAAATGAGGACGGAGATTCATAAGCTCAGAACCCCGTGGTCATCGGATACTAAAAGCCATGAAATATCATTTAATGTATAAGCAAAAGCCAGTAAGTAAAGTTTACATTTCCAGCGGCAGGAAAAAGCAAGTCTAACATGTGACATTTAGGTCCAGCAATAACATATGCGGCGGAGGCCATGATTTAAACGTTGCAACACGACCGACTACAATTTATGTTAGACCGTAATATCAAAACCAAGATGGTGGACATCGTGGGCGCAGTAGCTGCCGACAGATGAAGGTTAGGGTAGCACGCAATAACTTCATTTCGACGGTAAACCAACTCACGATTTTCGGAGATGTCGGAATTTAGTCCTGCAGGAGTTATTTTACCTGCCAGTAAATTTACCGACACGAGGCTGACGTATTTGATCACCAAATACTACCGGACTGAGCCGGGATCAAACCCAACAAGTTGGGGTCAGAAGGCCAGAGCTTCAACCGTCTGAGCCACTCAGCCCGGCGTCACATTAAATTACTTGTGCTGATACCACAGAAAGAGCTACACAGTATCTGGTTCAATCCGCCAGAAATTACGAAAAGATCACGTACATATTTTGCAAACGGTGGTAGGTAATTTAACATGACAAATGTAACATCATAAGGAAAATCACTGTTGCACCTATGAAAAAGCTTAGCGAACAAGTACTCATCACATTTAATCAACTAGAATCACACATATTCTGTTAAAATAGATGGACAGCCGTCGGTGGATGCAGAGTGGGTTTCGGCCCTTGGGTTTCGTCCCTTAAGAGGCCACGGCTTGTCCGTGGTCCAACAGCTCTGTACTCTGACCGGCCAACCAAGCAGAGGAAAGTTGGCCACGGCTCTACCGTGGCTCTACGCCTCTGCATTCGGGAGACGGGTCTGGGGCACAGTGCCGGACTTCACGCCTGGTCCCACTCGTCGGCTGTCCTGAGAATGGTTTTCCGTGATTTTCCATTCTCCTGCACTAAGGCAAATGCCGGGCTAGTTCGTAGTATAGGCCACGGCCGCTACCGAGCTCGATAGCTGCAGTCGCTTAAGTGCGGCCAATATCCAGTACTCGGGAGATAGTGGGTTCGAATCCCACTGTCGGCAGCCCTGAAGATGATTTTCCGTGGTTTCCCATTTTAACACCAGGCAAATTCTGGGGCGGTACCTTAATTAAGGCCACGGCCGCTTCCTTCCCGTTCCTAGGCCTTTTCTATCCCATCGTCGCCATAAGACATATCTGTGTCGGTGCGACGTAAAGCCAATAGCAAAAAAAATAGTAGCCACGGCCGCCCACCCCCTCACCTTCTCCACACATCTCCTTCACCGTAACAAATCTCCCGGCCTGAGAGACGGCGTCACCGTCTAAGAGGCCCGCCTCCCCCTTCAGGGGAGGAATGGAAACGTTTAGTAGTAGTAGTAGTAGTATGGACAGCCCCACAGCAAAAGAGAACGAAAAGCTGATTATTTCGAAATTTCACTTAGTCAAATAACGTTTTCTCTTAGATTACACTTCGCTGGATAGATGGAAATACATTATAAAACTGTTAAAATGATATTTATAACAATTTGAATGTTTAAAAATAATTTAAGGTGCAAAATTCCTCAATTTATTCATTCTTATAAGAACTATGAAACATAACGTGTTGACTTAGTTTCGAAGTGGTGGAAAATTTCTAATGTTCAGCACTCGATGAAAATGAAGTACATCCGAAATGACTATGCCAGCCCAATGAAGAGCCCCGGTGATGTTAAGCCTTCCTTACTGGAAACTCTTAAATCATGTGTTGACATTGTAACTTTTTGATGACTACCATAATAAATATAATCAATAATAAAAAAATATATATGAATAAAATTTCTCTAAAACTTCATAAAATACTTGAAATAAATTATTAAACATAATTAATCAAAATGTCCGTAGTATGGGCGCCAGAGTTCACCAGAATGGATCCCTCGAATTTTGATAGAGCATGATAAACTTTATATCCCAGGGCGTGTACATAATGCTGCGTACTGGTACATCTACTGCAGGCCTTACCTAACCTCCTGAAAACGACTAAATAGGTAGGAACTGCACCTAGGTTCATCAATAACTCCACTGATTCTAAAATAGCTAACTATATTCTTAACAAAATCCGTGCATGAGCACCTCATCAACACACAAAATTATACAACACATAAAATATTGCTGGAAGTCTCCATATTTACAACAACAACAACAATAATGAAAACCGTGGGAAAACGAAAGCGAGAACTAAGCTACCATTTGCAGATAGTCCGATGAACAATGTACATGTATAAAGATAAATACCCTTCATGTCTCTATATCAATTCGACTTACCGATTCTCATAATCGGCAGTTATCACATCACACAGATACTGTACCTTGTACTACTGTGTTCACATATTTTAACACTTGTAAAGATATATACATTTTAGTAACACACGCTTGTCGATCCTCAACATAATTTATGGAAAGTCTGAGATAGCTTTCACCAACATATAATGCCAGGCAGCCACAAGTGCTACAATACTTAATGCGCAAACACTCCACAATCTGTCGATCATCCACTTTCCACGAACATAACAAGACTACGATCCACGAACGTTTGAAGACGAACATAACAAGACTACGATCCACGAACGTTTGAAGTCCAGTCCATTGCAGCCGTGTCACTCCAGTACCGTGTATCAGCACCACTTCCTTCCCGTACAGTGTGTCAGTTGTCGTTCCTTCATGCAGTGTTACTGGTTGTAGTTGTAGTAGTTTTCCTTCTCGTTTCTTTACAATGTCCCCAGTTGCCGCCGTATGATCAACCTTTATAGACATCAACATCCCCCTCCTCTCAGATGATATGTCTGGGATTGGTGCTTGCCCGCCAATCATGAGTGATCTCTAGTCAAGACTAAGCCCTGAACTACTTCTTCCTCCCAAGAGATAAACAAACTCTGGGGTTTATTACATGAGTCAACGAACTTCCCTAATACAACAACAAGCTCATCTCCACAGACTGGGAAATATACATGACTAATAGAACTTCCCGACACAAGTACATCACAATAAACACTGGGGTAGCCACATGACTCATCCAAATTACCAGAGTTATTAAAGCAATGTTTTCCCACTCGTGCAAAACGAATTACTCAAACCTACATATGTGGATATCTTCCAGCTTACAAATATAAATGGCAAAATATACAAATGAAATACTGATAATAATAATGATAATAATAATAATAATAATAATAATAATAATAATAATAATAAATCGAATACTGACAATAATATCTCTAACTTCTGCATATAATTCGGGGGTGTGATATATGTACTATCACAACATATGATATAGTAGCACTTCCAACCATGATGGTAAGCTTAGCAATGAAGCGTTCAGACACTAAAGATATAGTAGGATTTCCCCCATTGAAGAACATGAGTAAAACAACTCTATTGACTCTAAACAATGATATCTTTAACATACATGGACGAGCTTCAATTTGGTGTCGACTGCTTGATAACAGATATCCACAGCATGAATCGGAAGGTATTGGTACAATAAAACCCCTGAGTTACAAACGAAGCTAATCCCTGCAAGTCACTATTTCTTCTGTGTAACAGTATACGGATTGCTCCATCTGTCACACTCTAAGTTTTGTTATACACCACGCTAGCCAAATGTTCCCGCAGGCAAGCACAGCTTCTTTCAAAATACAATTTCATCTAAATCACGCGACACTTTCAAGCACATAGACACTGAAGGAACATCACCATATCAATTATCATCTATCTAAATGAATTGTTTTTTTCGAGGAATACGAATAGGTCCACCATTTAGAATTAGAAAAAATAGTCTTCCCTAATCTCAGACTTACTCTCAGATGACATATGCACACTACTGTTTTGTAGAAATATTCACGATGTATGTTCCTAATCCACTTCTCTCTTAATGTGTTATTCCTTAGAGAACTTAAGAATAGATGTATGAGAGGCATTGCCATTGTTCGATTGAAGTCCGGTTCACAACTCGATCAAAACAAACATATTCTCACATGACTGCGTATACTCAAATACAGTAGAGACAATATGCGACACTCAGCGAGATATCGAGGGACAGCTATTAGAGCTCTCTCTAGTGGGTAGACCTGAGAACTACTGATTCTGTCATAAGAGCACGTGTATTTGTGTGTGAAGTTTTTGGTGTTATTTACGCGTTTTCAGTGAGTTGACATAATTAAATAGTAGCGTGTGTCATTCCTTGATATCTCCTCTCAATATGAGGGGAAAGGTATGTGCTATGTTTGGCTGCAGTAACTATGAAGTAGAGAAGAATGCGCGGTTTTTCTTTCGCTTCTCTCGTGACAAGGAAATGTAAGTAATATTGTGTCTGCATATATATTCTTCCAGTGACAAAGAGATTTTTATAGTACTTCATAATCTTCTGACCTGCTCGATCCATATTTTAACTGGCTTAAAATATAATACGCATATTTTATTGTATAGTGCAGCAATTAACCTTCAATACCGATGTGTTGTTGTAGGTATGATCTGTGGGTTTTGAGATGTCACAGAAGTGATTTGGATAAGGTGTACAAGAAAGAAGGGACGTTACGCTTATATAAGAATTATAAGATCTGTTCAGATCATTTCCTAGACTATACAGCCATGGGTATGTTACATTTTTACTCTAATTGTACGTAAATATTCCTCAAAGCATCACTATCGACAACATTTTCATACCTTTCTTTCTTTTAACCCTCTTCTCAGATTAAAGCCGGGATTTTATAGACTTTCTTTCTGTTAGTAGGCTTCATGTTAAGAGGCAAATTGTCCAGCTTTTAAATGTTAATTCATTGCATCATGTGTGTAAGGAATGTGCCGATATTTTTATTGACAATTGTCTTAATGTAATGATACAATGTTTTTTAAATGAGAAAAAAGACGAATCTAACCGTAAAAGTTCAGGCAGAAATGCTAAAGCAAAAAATGTAATGCGTAAATGAAAGATCAAGCCATTTCGCAGCAGTCCATTTCACATCTTGTTTATAGGTCTAATTTCAGTCTTTAAATAATAACTTTTTAAATAATTCTTCATTCATTTTTTCAGAATTGCTTTAGCAACTCCGAAGTTAATATCTCAATAATACTTTCTTTCTAGACGTAATTTATTTATCCATTTTCGTATATGCATTTCCATTGATATTTGAATTTAGCGCGACATTTCAGGTCAAGTCACTAGGAGCGCCACCACCGTCGAATTGCCTCCCATTTTAACAAGGCTAAATCTGTAAGTGTCGCGTATTGTCTCTACTGTATTTACTGTAGTATAATTACAGATCCTAGTGACCACTGACCCATATAAATACACTCACACACTTACATTCTACATAGAAACTAATACTTATCGTCAACTTACATGAAATTACTCCGACTGAATAAGAAAACAAAAACGAATAGGCTCACCATTATCCGTTGGAAAGAGATCTTCCCTAACCACAAATTTTGGTTACACACATAGCCTACGATAGTTTGGTCTTTGACTTCCAAATTTTCCCGGTGAATATTTCTAATCCATTTCTCCTGCGGATATCTATCTTCAGGGAATTTAAAAGCTTCAGCGACTGTATAATTAGATCTACAACCACGAACGCAGCAGGAACGACCCATTTTGTGCAATGTTACCGCACGGCAATATAAGCACTATTATACATTAAAAATACCATCATATAAACTACTAACAAAACACCATACTGATAAACCGTTATAGATTACTATTTTAACGAACATATACTTTATACTTCAATAACTCGATCAAAATAACACTCTCTAACAGAATGTAAACACAGATATGAACCAACCACATGTCTCAAACGGTCGCCCACGAAGTCGCCATTTTCCTCCCAATCGATAGTAGCATTAAGGTCTGATATATTGTAATCGGTCTTGGTTGCAAGTTCAATGATCAAGTAGGCGCTGAGGAGATAATCGATTATATACGTCATGAAGATACGAGTAAATGGTGTAGTGTTCCTTTGCATAACTTCCTAACTAGAAGAGCTGACATTATCACAGAATTTATTCCTCAGATGTCAAAATCATATGGAAAGGAAATTATAAACTAACGAACTTGGCAGAAAATACGAAATGCGAACCAATATTGTTAATGTAATAATTTTAATGGAATTTGGTTTCGTGAACAATGTACTGTAAAAACTTGAGGTTGAAGGTCGAAGTAAAAGCTGATAACACACATTAAGAAAGAGCTATTGGAAGTGTGGAATTTTAAAACATATTGAAAGAAATAGTAGGAGGATATAATATTATCTAAAATAACAAAGCTTAATATTTGTTATCAGAATAAGGCGAGTGTTTTGGGTTAATAGTGAAATACTGTACGACACATATATCATTGTGCTAATTCCGCCTATACAAGTTTCAGGTCCAATGCTTACGATGATTGAAGATTGTCTCTGCAATGTAATGATGAGAACCAACATGTGAGCTTAATCAGGATTAGTGTCCTGACAGGCCCGGAATGATGCTGGAATGAATGCCAGATTAAGATAGATGAAACGGAAGATGAGAGCAGTGTTATGTAACCATCAACGATAAGTATCCAAGATATTGTCTTTCTTTATTCTATCATGTAGAACGCACGTAGTAGAGTAGATTTCTTTCATTTTGTCATGAGGTGACATAATTGAGACAACTTGAGTAACGTAATGTGATCATCGTATACGCTCAGTGATTGCAGCTAAGTTCAATGTGGAGATATTGAAGTAAATTGTCCCGTGCAATGTTCAACTTGTAGGATACGCATTTCGTCGTAAATTACCCCGGGATTTCTCTGTAACTATCGTGAATATAAAGACGTTTTCTTCATAATTTAAGTCATATTCTAGTACTGCGTAGATAATCTTGTGAGGTGATGTGATTTTAATGTCGAATTTAAGGGTCTTCTTATGTGATAATTTTCGTATACGCGTACGTTGTGCAGATGCACGTGCTTCGTCAGATTAATACCGTGATGACTATGACATGTTTTGTGATGATGAAATGGTTCTTCGGATAAGATGCTTGTGAACTTCTTTGGGATGGATAATTATGAGTAAGCATGGTGCGCTTGAATGTGAATTATAAATGATAGGATCGTCGATAAAGTGTTTATATGGTAAAATGAAGTTGTTATGGTGAATGTTTTATTGAGAATAGGTATTACGAAAGTGTAATAAATAGTCCACGAGATGTTCAATGAATCTAGAGTTGAGTGATTGATTTAAGTGTTCATCATGCAAAGTTAAGAGACTCCAGGGATAGACAAGCAATAAGGTTGACGTCAATGTTTTCATGTAACATTTCCGAAGGTTATAAGTGTTGATAGATGTGCGATCATCAAGATATTAATTTGTGGCGTGACACGATGCGGATATTGAATATTTGAAAGGATAATCACTGATAGGAGGTCTTCGACGTTAAATAACGTTGACATGGATGTAGTGAAGCATCATATTTAAGCAAGTTGTTATCACCTAGCGTAGTGCATAAGTTGTATTCATTTGAGTAGTTGCTTTGTAGTATGGATCTTTTGTAGTAATGGTAGATCTTCACGATTTTTCAGGAGGATAGTTCCGGTGAGACCAGATGCTGTTAAATCATTTCCAGATATCTTTGTTTATTATGATGGTATTTAGCTAGATATTGTGCATTTTAGGTGGCGGATAGGAGTTCCTGGGAGATGCTGTTCCTATTCGACTGAATTTATTATTTAAATCTAGTTGCAAGGTCTTTGAATGATATATGATCACTTATTTAAGGACGGCTACGTTGGTTACGTGTTATTAGGAAACTCAAGTTGATAGGTAATTAGGCAATTTATGCGAGAAACGATAAGAATGATGGAATGTAGAAGGATGAAATCTTGGTTCAGTGAGCGATAAAAACAAGTGAAATGATTAAAATTTTCATTTAAATTCTATAATTGGTGGACAATTAATGATAATGGAATAATTTTTTAGGTTGTGACATTAAGCCTTTAGCAAGTTCCATCTTTGATTTTATCATGATTTGATACTGAGTTTAATTCTTACTAACGTGATTAGTTGTAAGAGTATCAACCAACAAAGAATTTAATCTTGATTTATTTTTCATATATTTCCAATCATGTTGTGATGTAATATTATTGCCATTTAGTTCTACGTACTATGATTTAATTAAATTGGAAAAATCCTTCCAAGAAACTAACATTATCGATATCTTCATTCATTTAATTAGGAATTATTTTAGCCTTACATAATTAATTGAACAATTCCTTGCTATGACAATAAGAGCCTAGCGTTAAATAGAAAATAGAATCTAACCGATGATCGTCGAATGTCCATGCCGTGAGTGGAAACTCATGTATCTCCGCTGACTCCAGCCGAGGCGTATTCACAACATCTACGAAACCTCAACAGAAACGAACCACGGACGGTTATAGTATATATACTGCTCACCACCTGTTTTCATCTGCTGCTTTGTATTCAAGACTGTAAAAAACATTTAGTAATAACTCTTCAAAATCGATTATTGACTCGAAAAATCTGATAATAATGTTCACAAATCGTAAGTATAACTTTCTTTACCAGCAGTACAACACATAATAAAATACACTAGAATATTCCCTTCTCCTATTTTTGAATCGCCGGAAACTGAGGAGAGAGTATGTAATTTGTTGTAACCCAAATTATTTTTATATATGCATTTTATAACAATTACTAGATTTATTTATTTATTTATTTATTTCACATTCTTATTATTATTCCTGGCCTTTTCCCCATTACTTGGGATTGGCACTTAATGTGGATTAAGCCAGTTTTACGGCTGAATGGGTTTCCTCACAACCGCACTAATACATGTTACTAGTGACCGTCTCCTTATGTAAATGTATACTGTAGTCCCAAAAACATGTAACATCTTACTGTACGTTGGCTAAAATAAAGCTGAGCCAGAGTACTAAGAATGGCAGAAACCATCATACGGTTTTTCAGTTTCCGCTCTCGTTATAGAGAGAGTCGATCTTGATATTATTATTATTATTATTATTATTATTATTATTATTATTATTATTATTATTATTATTATTATTATTATTATTATTATTATTATTACAGTAACACCTCGTTCGAGAAGTGCACTAAAAGCATTTAGAAAATTAGCAGCTCATCAGAAACAGTTTTTCTATTTTCCGAAATAAACTCTCCTGGTCATTGTAAACTTGTCCATCACATCGTTATCATCATCACCATCTTAAACTTGATTTTGTTGTTTAATTCCTCCTTTGGGTGAAGACGTAGCCGAAAAAAAAAAACCGTTTTCGCACATGACTAGACTGAGATCTTCAAGTTGCTCCTACAACGTCAAAGCGAAACATTCTAGGCATCGCGCCATACAGACTGCCTGGGTGATAAATAGACTTGGATGTAGTGACACAATTTTCATTGTATTTTGGCTCTGACTTTTAACGTTGAACCCTGTGTTGCCACCTGTACTGTTAAAGGTCGCATTTTGATTATCCTTCCTGACCTGCCGCTACTTAGCTTTCGAAGTTGTACGACTCCTTGAACAGGAATCAGGAAGACAATTTATACTTCCAAGTGAAATATAAGCATTTTTGACGATAGAAACATTTGTGGGTATTATGGCGCTGTGTATATAGTAGCGTAACGCCGCGTTTTACAAATATGCTTTTCTATGCTAGGGTATACGAAGATTTGTGTAATGATTATGGCTAGAGTTTTGAGAATAAAAATCGCTTATATACTCGCTTACTTATACCTCCTGTTCCACCAAATACAATTCACATAGTTAGAACCTGTAAACTGTTGCATTTATCATTTATTATCATACGTCTCAAAAAGGTAAGGTAAGGGTTATTCTGCCCGAAGGCAGGTCCGAACCTCCGCAGAGGTGTTCCTGAGCCGGAGTTTACGTGCGGTAGGGTGGCCAGTTCCTTTCCGCTCCGCTCCTCCACCAACAGCGCGTGGCAACCCATCCAACTCCTGACCACGCCCAATGTTGCTTAACTTCGGAGATCTCATGGGATCCGGTGTTTGAACACGGCTACGGCCGTTGGCTTACGTCTCAAAAGAAAGGAAAAAACTATGTAACGCCCACATTATTCTGAATAAGTAGTTCATTTGCAAACTTGTTATTGGCATTTGAATTCATATTGAGCAAACCGCACACGTTAGTAATGTTATTTGCTTTACGTCCCACTAACTATTTTTACGGTTCTCGGAGACGTCGAGGTGCCGGAATTTAATCCCGCAGGAGTCTTGTTACGTGCCAGTAACCGACAAGAGGCTGACGTATTTGAGCACCTTCAAATAACATCGGACTGAGCCAGGATTGAACCTGCCAAGTTGGGTTCAGAAGGCCAGCGACTCTTTTTTTTTATTTTTAGACATTTTTACTTATACTTTTTCTTATTTTTCTAATTCTTTCTGTGTTTCCCTTGTATTTCCTATTTTAAAGACAACACACACACACACACACACAGTCTCCGGGCCAGTGGAAATAACCCATTAAGGTTAAAATCCCCAACCCGGCCGGGAATCGAACCCGAGGCCCCTTGAACGAAACGCCAGCACGCTAACCATTTAGCCATGGAGCCGGACTCAACTGTCTGAGCCACTTAGCCCGGCACGGCACACGTTATACGAACACTATCACTGCTGTACACCACGAACCTACTACGCTGGCGTAGCAGGGGGAGAGGTGATACTCCCACGTGGCGCGTCCCAGGTGGCGGATAGGGGTTTCCTAACCGGCTTGCCGGCGGACTTGAGGGAAATAAAATACCTCTCGCAGACCAAACATACACCCCCTGTAGGTGGGGAACGCAGACGAAGAATTCACCCACGGTATCCCCTGCCTGTCGTATGAGGCGACTAAAATGGGCGACCAAGGGATGATCCAATTAGAACCATGAGACTATATGCAATTAGTACCATCACGCAGGGAACACCATGGGTCGCATTTACTTGGGCGTACTACCACTATGTTAGGTACGCAATAGGTTTGTGATTAGTAGCGACAGCGTGTGAATCAGGAGGTGGGTCTTACAGTACCTGTGAATCGTACCCCTATATGAGCGACACCATGGTTCTGCCTTACCTATACTCAGTTCCCACTATGTAAGGAATTCCACGGGATAGTGCGAGTCGCTGTGGTTAGTCCACTTACGTGAGGAACGCCATAGGTTTGCGTTGCCTTTATATAGCGCCGCAATGTGCGAAACACCATAGGTCTGTGTTACATGTGCGCATTACACTACCTGTGAATAGTACCATAATGTGTGAAATACCGCGAGTCTCCGCTACTTTTGATTAGTACCGCAATATTACACATAGCATGGTTCTACTTTCCTAGCGATAAATACCATTATGAGGGGCCGATGACCTGGATTTTGGACCCGATTCGACTATAAGCATAATCGATCATGCTATAGAAGCAGTCCCTCGGTCAGTAATACTATTGTTTTACGCCAGCTTCTGTGCATGTGAGGCACTGTGGGTCGGTTCCACTGATCGTTTTAAATTCATATCCGTTCATCCATTCATTCTTCGCCCTCACGCTTTGAATTCTGGTCAGTGGAGGATTTTGGACTTTTAAGTTGTCACTTCATTTCGTCTCATTTCGTACCATTAGGGGCCGATGACCTCGATGTTAGGCCCCTTTAAACAACAAACATCAGTCATCATCAACTGCTGTACACGATGAAAATAATTTGATGCAACACAAATTTATTCCGTGTCTATAACGCAACTTATTCAAGCTTATATTCGTATGAATATTTGCTATCTGTAACGATAAACTCATCTAGAAATATGACATCATTATCCATCCATCAAATATACCTACAAAGACTTAGAAAATAATGTTGCTGCCGCCCTTTAAGATGTTGATTGTTCATATTAAGATATAGACGTATCTTGAATCATCAACTTCTTGTATAGCCTTCTGGACTTAAAATTAAGATGGATATCCTGGACTTGAAATTGGATATTTTCTCAGCAATTACTTGTCGTCAGCTAGAAAGAAAATTAATAAAGGATAAATTTGTCGAAATCTCAGTATCCGGTGAATCATAAGAACAAACATCAAATTAGCTTCAAATGCATGACTAAATGATTTCACATTTCTGCAGTCACATCTTGCACATGTTCGTGAATGATGGGCAACAACGTATGGATTCGGGAACTGGATTAATTCGAATTAATGAATAATTCTAACGTTAAAAATTCGTGCTTAATTCATGTATTATACTAGCAGTTACCCGCGGCTTCGTTCGCGTGGATTTCGTGATTTGTTAAAAGTAATCGTTCCTCAGTACTGTACTAATACATTCTCTGAAAATCAATAAAGTATAAAATCTCACCGAAAAATTTAGTTTTATTTATCCCAGAAACTTCTTGTAAACCACGTTTTTAGTATTGCGTTTTGGGGCTAAGATGACCATGCGACATAGAACTGTACATGTGAAAAACAGTCTTCTCTCAAGTCGAAAACAAACCCCAAAAAAATGTTAGTTTTTAAAAGATATTCCAAATACCTATATCCACGTCTATAACATCTTCATTTTTGAGATATGAGTAACCACTTAAAAGGAATTCAACCCCTTCATCTGTCTTTCCCCCAACCTCACCCCACTTAAGTGGATTTTCCGAAAAGAAAATATACAGGCTTCTTTATTTTTAAATGAGATTCCAAATGCCTATTTTCATGTCTGTAACATGTTACGTTTTTTACATATAGTGTGGATATAGCGGCACTAATTTTAAAAATTCGCCCGCTTTTTGAATTCTTTTCAACCACTTAAGTGGATTTTCCGAAAACAAAAATTACTTGTTTCTTTATTTTTATGGGTGATTCAAAAAACCAGTTTTCACATCTGTAACATCCTCATAAAAAAGAATTCAGCTTCTTCTTTACTTCTTTTCACCCCTCTCTCCCTTAAGTGGACTTTCCGAAAACAAAACTACGCGTTTGATTTTTGAAGGAGATTCAAAATACCAACTTTCACGTCTCTCACATCTTCAGTTTCTGAGATATAAGTATCCTAGTAAACAAAATTCAACTCCTTTACTTATTTTCAACCCACCCACCACCCTTAAGTCTATTTTCCGAAAACAAAAATATACGTGTTCATTTTAAAGGAGATTCGTAATACGAATTTTCACGTCTATAACATAGTTTGTTTAGATATAAGTATCGTCATACAAATATTTCAACTAATTTTTCAATTCTTTCAGCCCCTTAAGTAATTTTCCGAAAACAAAGGAATACGGGTTTCTTTATTTTTAAGGAGATCGCAAATAACAATTTTCATGTCTGTAACATCTTTAGTTTTTGAGATATAAGTACCCTCATACAAAGAAAACAACTAATTTTTAAATTCATTCACCCCCGCCCCCCCCCCACTTAAGCGCTTTTTCCGAAAACAAAAGAATACGTATTTTTTACTTTGAAAGAATATCCAAACACAAATGTTTGTGTCTGCAATATCTTCAGTGTTTGAGATATAAGTATCCTCATAAATAGAATTCAACTCCTTTTTCACCCCACCCCTCTTTAAGTTGATTCCCGTCCCCTCCCCCAAAAATGTGTATTTCTTTATTTGTAAAGTAGATTCTAAATACCAATTTCCACGTCCGTAACATTTACTTTTTGAGATATAAGGTAAGGTAAGGGTGTATTCTGCCCGAAGGCAGGTTCGAACCTCCGCAGAGATGTGCCTAAGCCGGAGTTTACGTGCTGTAGGGTGGCCAGTTCCTTTCTGCTCCTCCATTCCCTTATCCCCACCAACAGCGCGTGGCAACCCATCCAAATCTTGACCACGCCCGATTTTGCTTAACTTCGGAGATCTCACGGGAGATATAAGTATCGCCATAAAATGAATTTAATTTCATTCACTTCCTTTCTCCCTCTCCACTTTAGTGAACAATGTATTCATTTATAAAGGAGCTTCCAAATATCAATTATCACGACTGTAACATGTTCATTTTTTGAGATATATGTATCCTCATGAAAATTATTCATCATATTTTTCACCTCCGCCTTCCTCCAAATATGATTTTCTCCCAAAAATGCGTGTTTCTTTATTTCTAAAGGAAATTCCAAATAGGCCTACCAATTTTCACGCCGGTAACGTCTTTAGTGTTCGTTTAGATATAAGCATCCTCATACAAATAATTCAACTAATTTTTCAATTCTTCCACCCCACCCCCACTAAGTGTATTTTCCGAAAACGAAAGAATAGATTGAGCCGTTTTCCTATGATGTAAATCAGAAATACCCATAACTGAAATAGCGAGAATGCAGGCGCGTGGAATCGAGCACGGCAAAGCTCTTCAAACATGGCACCGGACTTCGAAGGGATCCTTGTTTGATATAATTGTATGTGACGGAATTAATGTATATATTACAAATAGGAGACCTTCACAGTGAGATATGGACTATTGCAACATTATAATAATTGAATTATGTATTAAGTAATCATTTATTATTAATTTATGTATTCTGCATGCTGTAATCAACACATTATGTTAGACGAAACTAAAGAAAATAAGTGATGAAGGCCATAGAAGAGTAAAACATCTAAGCCGCGACAGTACGCTGGTGGCGTCACGCATAACGAAATTATCGTAACTATACTCTTTGAAGATATATTAGAAGGCGCATTAAGTAAAGATTATTTTACTCTGTCCGGCTCCATGGCTGAATGGTTAGCGTGCTGGCCTTTGGCCACAGACGTCCCGGGTTCGATTCCCGGTAGGATCGGGAATTTTAACCATCATTTGTTAATTTCGCTGGCACGAGGGCTGGGTGTGTGTCGTCTTCATCATTTCATCTTCATCATGACAGGTCGCCTACGGGAGTCAAATCAAAAGTCCTGCACCTGACGAGCCGAACATGTCCTCGGACACTCTTCTTCTTCTTCTTCTTCTTCTTCTTCTTCTTCTTCTTCTTCTTAATCTGTTTACCCTCCAGGGTTGGCTTTTCCTTCGGACTCAGCGAGGGATTCCAGCTCTACCGCCTAAAGGGCAGTGTCCTGGAGCGTGAGACATTGGGCCGGGGATACAACTAGGGAGAATGACCAGTACCTTGCCCAGGCGGCCTCACCTGCTATGCTGAACAGGGGCCTTGGTGGGGGACGGAAAGATTGGAAGGGATAGACAAGGAAGAGAGAAGGAAGCGGCCGTGGCCTTAAGTTAGGTACCATCCCGGCATTTGCCTGGAGGAGAAGTGGGAAACCACGGAAAACCACTTCAAAGATGGCTGAGGTGGGAATCGAACCCACCTCTACTCATTTGACCTCCCGAGGCTGAGTGGACCCCGTTCCAGTGCTCGTACCACTTTTCAAATTTCGTGGCAGAGTCGGGAATCGAACCCGGGCCTCCGGGGTTGGCAGCTAATCACACTAACCACTACACCGCAGAGGCGGACCCTCGGATACTCCCGGTACTAAAAACCATATGCCATTTCAGTGATTTTACGCTATTATTTTGGTTATGTTGAAAAATAGGGAATCAGTGAATTATTTGTTATTGTTAAATGCAAAAAAGTGTTCGATATCAAAGATTCCAGCTTGAAACTAAATAGAAGGATTGAAGATGATTGATAATAATATATCATAGTATATGAAATTGCCTTTGCTGGCAGGATGTAGTGTTTACAGTGTACTATGTCTTCTGATATGGGCTAGAATAAATTTGTTACTTTCATTGACCTGTCTCAGTCTCATCCTTGGCTTTGCCAATATGAAAGTGACCGAGGTATGAGCGATTCTAGTAACACCGTTCCTTATGCAGCCAGTCCCTGTTATGAATGGTGTGAAAATATCGCTCATAGTGTCGGTTGGTGCATGCATTTCAGTGGGCTTGGTGGACTGATATGTAATAGCAACTTCTGACTCAGTGAGGAAAGCAACGAGAAACTACCTCACTCCTCATTTCCCTAGTATGCCTCTTCATTGACACCTAGGCTATCTATAACAGCTGTTGGTGGAGCTGTAGAGGATCAAACCAGCCTTTGGGCTGAATGCCCAACAACAGTATATGAAAGTATAACGTACGAAAATGTTTCAGACTCATTCCATGAGAGGAACGTTCTCACTGCGGCCTTTCTTTCAACATATTAAGTGTCTTTGATTGTCTATAATACCCTACAATAGTCTCTCAGTATAGAAAATATTTGTCCCATGTTCGTCTGGCACACGCTTTCTCCTCCTTCGAATTACTAAACAAGTTCTATAAATCTGGTCCGGGCAGCCCCTCTGTGGGCTGCAACTGCATTGGTTTTCATCCAACTTATTCTTCACTATCGTAAATCACGTAGCAGAAAAGTTGCTGTTAACTTCAGGGCTTCGATTCACAGCGAAATCATCAAGAGTTTTGTCTAAGCCTATGGAACATAAAACACGGAATACTGCCCAATTATTTTTAACATCAAAGTCCTGAGTTCATCAAATTGTTTAAGCAAAGTACATTATTTCTCTAAAAGTCAGAATAGCTCCTGAATAGCTCCAGTTGAAGTACTTCACTTCTTCGACGCTAGGCTGTTCTTTCTAGTTCAGGCCATAGTGCTCGTCTACGCTCCAAAAGGTACACATAGTTTTCCGTCCTGTGACGCAGAGCTGTTCTTTCTACTGTAGTTCAGACCTTAGACGAGGAAGTGCTCGTCAAAGCTCCAATGAGGTATGTGTAGCTCGCCGTCCTGTGACGCAGAGCCAGCAGTGGAATATTCCAAAGCCAGTGGTGGGTTGTTGACCCTCGGGACGAACTCATTGTCTCCAACAGGAATGTTTATATTAGAGCCCACCTTCAAAGAACAGTCAGCCACTCTAGAAATAAATCAGATTTTCGCTCAGTAACAGTTTAATTATTCGCGGCTGTGCGAAGCGCTTTCAGAGCAGACAGCCTGGCAGGTGTGTCGCCCCCTCCCCAGCTGCCCACGTCAATCAGGGGCACTGCCAACAGTCATGCCCAATCTCACAGCTGGTCTTCCTACTACTTCCTACTACAAGAATTTGAATTTTTTGTCCGATAACTATACTATTAATGCTCAAGTCTTTTAGTACATAAGGCAATATGCTGATATTTCTGTACCTGTGAGTCTAAGCAACATAAGTTACATTTTATGAAATTTAGAGCCATATAAACGCAAGTCCACCGTCATTTTATTTTTATGGCAATAAAATAATAATTAACCATTTTAAGTGTAAATTATATTAGTGAATGTATCCAGTGATCAAAATTACGCAAAATATATTATCAAGAACAATGATGAACACATATTGCCTAAGTCATAATGCAGCAAAAATGCTCAACTGGCGTTTTTCCTCTCTTCTGTAAAATTACGAAAATTTGACTTACGTCTCAGGTACAGAATGTACATACAGTAGGCCTTTTTTTGATTTTGATAGTTGCATTACGTCGCACTGACACAGATAGGTCTTATGGCGACGATGGGATAGGAAAGGCCTAGGAGTTCGAAGGAAGCGGCCGTGGCCTTAATTAAGGTACAGCCCCAGTATTTGCCTGGTGTGAAAATGGGAAACCACGGAAAACCATCTTCAGGGCTGCCGACAATGGGAATCGAACCCACTATCTCCCGGATGCAAGCTTACAGCCGCGCGCCTCTAACCTCACGGCCATCTCGCCCGGTGCAGTAGGCCTATGTTTGCTTTCTCTCTTCTTTAACATCAATAACAACAATAATAATAATGACCGCCACCGCGATGTAGTGGTTAGCGTGATTAGCTGCCACCCCCGGAGGTCCGGATTCGATTCCCGGCTCTGGTACGAAATTTTTGAAAAGTAGTAGGCTACGAGGGCTGGAACGGGTCCACTCAGCCTCGGGAGGTGAAATGAGTAGAGATGGGTTCGATTCCTACCTCATCCATCCGAAGTGCTCTTCCGTTGTTTCCCAATTCTCCTCCAGGCAAATGCCGGGATGGTACCTAACTAAAGGCCACGGCCGCTTCATACCCTCTTCCTTGTCTATCTCTTCCAATCTTCCTATCCCCCTACAAGGCCCCTGTTCAGCATAGCAGGTGAGACCGCCTGGGCGAGGTACTGGTCATCCTCCCCAGTTGTATCCCATGACCGAAAGTCTCACGCTGCAGGACACTGTCCTTGAGGCGGTAAAGGTGGGATCCTTCGCTGATTCCGAGGGAAAAACCGACCCTGGAGGGTAAAAAGATTAAGAAAGGAAGAATATTACAATATTTGAGAGCTCAAAGTAACTTTTGGTTTTACACCGTGTTGCCCGATGGGAAAGGCTAGGGCTGGCAGCCCTGTGGTATAGAGGTAGCGTTCCTGCGCCCAGGCCAGTCCAAGGATGTTAATACTGGAGTCAGGACTCAGACCCAAAAGATTTACGGAGGAGCTACCTGATTCAAGAGACACCGAACCTGGTCGTGGAGGATGTCGTACGCTGACCACGCGACATCTGCAGCATTCACAGCAGTCGTCTTGGTTAGTCAAGGACCTAACGGTTATTTTGCTCTTGTTAGAGAGTGTTTATTTCTGCTTTCCCCATTTGGTAGTTGCCAAAAAAAAAGACAAAGCATACATGAAAAGTGTATTGACAACTACAAAGGTAGTGTAAAACATATTGTCTATAAAGGATTAGTATATCATAGCACACATATTACTCAGTGAAATTCGTATCAATGAATATTTTGAAACGCATGAGGAACTCCGTATAGGATAAAGATGTAGCTAATGCCTACATATATTAAACCCCTGCAAAAGAAGCACATCACTGAACTTGTCGCTGTTTCTTAGTTGTTCTATCGGGTGAAATTAGTATACGGTAGTCCCATTTAATGAAATAAAGTTGCTACCTGTTTCTCGGCAGTTGCGCATGTGATGGAGACAAATTAGACAGTGTTCTATGATACCCTTAACATTTAACAATTTGAAAAGAAAATGTCTATATCTTTAAAATGATCAGATGCTGTTTGAGGTGAATAACTTAGCTGAATAACCCTGTATATTTCAGTGTTGAGGGAGCAGCAACGGCTAACGCTGAAACATTATTTTCAAAGTATTGATGTCAAGTTTAAAGAAACTATGAAGAGAGCGCTCACCGCCCGCAATACCACATGTTCAATTAGTAAAATTGTTTAATCCGCTTGAGAAGACGCAATCTCCCTACCAAGGGAGCACATAGTGAGGCTTTTGCGTAGAAACCACTAGCGACTGAACTAATATCACGAGAGCAAATTCCAGCGATGTCAACTAATTCACATTACAGCAATAGTAATGCAGTAATCGCATAAGCGTGAGTGGCGACCAATCTGCAAACTTTCAACTTTCCTCGATAACTATCTACTGGATACAGGGCTATCGAACTGAGGGGGTTGGAAGACTTGCACGGAGTGACACTTGCACGGAGCCCGTCGATCTACCTAACAGTACTTGATTCAGAAGTAGCACGGTGACATTTGCACGGAGTGACACTAGCACGGAGTCTCAATATGCATATACTGCCTACCCCTTCGGTGTAAATTGTTGAAATCATACTCTACTTCTCACTTCATTCGCCGCTTCATCTGGAATGCAAACACGACTTACCTCACCTAAAACTATGTTAATTTTTCTTGTTATTCTTCCTTTACATTTACTTTTCTTGAAATCTGCGCACCGCCAATAAGTCAGTTGATCCTTAGTGGTATAGTCCATAATGTACTGATATCCGTTGTAAATCAACAAAGGGTCCTCTAGTTGGTCTTGGTGAACTCCATAGCTGCAGAACAATTATCACCGTTCGACATGGAACATTAGTTGTTACCAGGTATCAACTGTAGCAGTGAACTCTCAAGGTATTTATCTATCTATCTTTTTACCGGGTAGAACACCTCTTTTGCTCCTGAATTGCAACCCTTCTTGGTCTTCCGTGCAAGTGTCAATGTTTAACACACCCATGCTTAGAAACTGTCTGGAATGTTTGGCCTTCCGTGCAAATGTCAACACATTCCATCTCCGTGCAAGGGTCATAACTTCCGAGACACGGAGACTCGTCTGATCACACCTCAAAGGCGGTCTGTAGTGATTGGATTTCCAATTTAGGAGATTAAATTATCGGAACAATGTTAGTTGTCCGCCTCTGTGGTGTAGTTGTTAGCGTGATTATCTGCCGCCCCCGGAGGCCACAAAAATTTGAAAAGTGGTACGAGGGCTGGAACGGGGTCTACTCAGCCTCGGGAGGTCAACTGAGTAGAGATTGGTTCGATTCCCACCTCAGCCATCCCCGAAGTGGTTTTCCGTGGTTTCCCACTTCTCCTCCAGGCAAATGACGGGATCGTACCTAACATAAGGCCACGGCCGTTTCCTTCCCTCTTCCTTGAATGCCCCTTCCAATCTTACCATCCCTCTACAAGGCCCCTGTGCAGCATAGCAGATGAGGCCGCCTGAGAGAGGTACTGGTCCTCCTCCCCAGTTGTATCCCCGACCCAAAGTCTGGCGCTGTAGGACACTGCCCTTGAGGCGGTAGAGGTGGATCCCTCGCTGAGTCCGAGTGAAAAAACGAACCTGGAGGGTAAACAGATTAAGAAGTAGAAGAATAAAAAGAACGAGGAACAATGTTAGTTATTATATAATAATAATAATAATAATAATAATAATAATAATAATAATAATAATAATAATAACTGCGGCGTGTGGCCTCTGGAGAGGCCTGGTGTAGATCTTTGAAGTTGACGACAGATAGGTGACCGGCATATCTGTGAATATGGGATGAATTCTCATATGGAAGACGGTACAAATACCCACTCCCCGAGCCTTGGGAATTAACTAATGAAAGTTAAAAATAACTTGGCCGAGAATTAATTCCAAGACCCCTTGAACCAAAGAGGCCAGCATGCTAACCATTTAACTATGGAGTCGGACAGTGCAGTAAGTGAACATGAATCAAGGAATATCAGAGCTAAGGCAAAGAGTTCACTGTTAACATTTAACGGTACTCTGTAGGAAAGAAATCAGCTGTCGGAGGAAACTACCTTTACACCGGTCTGTTTTCAGACCGACTTTGCTCTATGGGTTTGAAAGATGGGTGGATTCAGGATATCTTATTCATAAATTAGAAGTAACAGACATGAAAGTAGCGAGAAGGATCGCTGGTACAGATAGGCTGAACAATGCAGGATACTCGAAATGAGGCGTTAAAATCTATTCATTGAATGAACCTGTATGCATAAACAGCCTTCGGGGCTGGGGTCATGTGAGGCGAATGGAGGAGGAAAGGTTACCTAGGAGAAGAATGGACTCGATCATGGAAGGTAGGAGAAGTAAAGGGGGACCAACAAGATGATGGTTGGAATTCTCCATTATTTGTATGACGTATGTAATAAAATACCAATAGCAGTAATACATTTCATCATATACCATAGGAATTCCGAAAGATTTATTTCTCTCGTACTAGTAAATGAAGACCTTTTATGAAACCCCTTGCCTCAGGTTCTGAACACTTGCCAACTCATTCCAATCTCTCCCCACGGGAAGCCGTAAGAAACTTCAGGAAATTGCGAGCTGCACAGGCATCCTCTTGAGGCTGTTTCATTTCTGGATGCCGGGACTTATATTTAATTTCGTGGAGAAACAATTCGTAAGTGTACATGAACTTTATAAATAAGCTAACAACGTTTGTTCTAACCTACAATATTTCCGTTCCAATTTAATAATAACGTTATTGGTTCTACGTCCACCAACTACTTTAACGGTTCAATCATCAATCACTACTGATCTGCATTTAGGGCAGTCGCCCAGGTGGCAGATTCCCTATCTGTTATTTCCCTAGCCTTTTCTTACATGATTGCAAAGAAATTGGAAATTTATTGAACATCTTCCTCTGTAAGTTATTCGCATCCCTAACTCCCCTTCCTATAAACGAATATTTGCCCCAATTTTTCTTCTTGAATTCCAACTTTATCTTCATATTGTGATCTTTCCTACTTTTAAAGATACCAGTAAAACGTATTCGTCTACTAATATCATTCCACGCCATCTCTCCACTGAGAGCTCGGAACATACCACTTAGTCGAGCAGCTTGTCTCCTTTCTTCAAGGTCTTCCCAGGACAAACTTTGCAACATTTTTGTAACGCTACTCCTTTGTCGGAAATCACCCAGAACAAATGGAGCTGTTTTTCTTTGGATTTTCCCCCCCAGTTCTTGAATCGAGTAATCCTGGTGAGGGTCCCATCCACTAGAACTATACTCTAGTTTTGGTCTTACAGGAGACTTACATGCCCTTTCCTTCACATCCTTACTACAACCCCTAAATACCTTCATAACCATGTGCAGAGATCTGTACCCTTTATTTGATGCTTCAATTCGCATTTATATCGCACAGAAAGAATACAAGCGCCAACGTGTACAGCCAGGATTGACCCATGGGTGGGGTTATAGTTACGAAATGATGATAGAACAAAATGAAGGTGCTTGTGCATGTGTGGTGCATGCATGAGTGTCGTCATACAGACATTAATACAAGTGAATTATGTTGATATTCAGATCACAGTACACTACAATACCTTACATTAAAATACAGAACAAGGACAATATGAACAATGCCAACAGTTTTACAGCGAATGATATGTTCAATTTATAACCTAAAATACAACTTTCGGGACTTCATAGAAAATATATTCAAGAGATCTGTTGGTTTTACAAATTATGCCTCTGTGAATTTTCAAAGGAGCCAATCCATTGAGTCGATTTTCACTTGTTTATTGTCTGTTTCTGTTTATTTTTTGTACAAATTCCGTAGTAGGGGGGTTCTAATCCCCAGTGACCTTCCCCCTCCCTCCGCGGGGCTGCGCCACTGGTAGGGAGACACTGAAGACTGCGCAGTCGTCGCCATATAATCTACCAGACAAATGAGCAATGACTGTTGCCTTTTTTGTGTGTTTATTTTTGACAACATTCACTATCAGGTTTAAGTTCGTATCAGAATCTGTATTCTATTCATTCTTCTATTACTTTCTAGCGATCAACGTGTATTTCAACCATAAATGGTCAAAATGTTTCCAGATAATGTACCCTCACTACAAGTAACGCGATCTCCCTTCTGCTCATCACGCGCTTCGCGTGTATTATTAAAAGAGGAGGGAAGGTAAATGTCATTCCAGCTTGAGTGAATAAAGGCACGCACGACATTACAGTATTCTTCATCCAATAGGAAATATTATAATTTCCCCTTTGTGCACTAGTATATAATATCCTTGCGCGTTGTCTGTGCATGCCAACTTCGACCCACGTTATCCAATGTGATTGTTAGTATAATGCCTATAAATGCCTACTTGCCTCCATTTTAACAAAATTCAAATGAATTCAAATCAAAATCACTTTATTTGCAAATGAGGTGTCTACCGCGGTGGCAAATGGTACACAAAAATTCATTATTATCAAGCACTAAATTTTTACATTAACAAGAGAAGAAGACATTTTCCTAAAATACAGTATTATACAATTTACACTAACAATTGTTCTATTAATCGCACAGCTCATCCTTAATAAATTTATATTATTTACTAAATTCCACTCATAATATCTTCTGTACTTACAAACATAATCAACTCATGTACAGTATGTGAAATTACTCAATAATACTATGCAACTGCTATAGGCCTAAGATTAAAATTTGCATTGCATTTATTTATTTATTTATTTATTTATTTATTTATTACCCATTTTGGAACCTAACGTGCATAACGACCTGCTGCGTCTTAACCAGAGCCCCCTTTTTCAGAGTTCCTGAAGGGCCCTCACAGCTACCGTAGCGGTCCCAGGGTTCTCGAGTCCCCACTGTACTTCACCCCTACAGGGAGTCCCCTACTTCGGCTGTCCAATCTCCATTGACCAGGGGATGTACTTAATTTATTCACAAATACTAGCAGTTTCCCGCTGGCTCCGCCCGCAATGTACAAAGTATGGTGTTGTTCGTTACTATCCTCATGGATGTATTTGCAAAGTTTCGAGTTAATGAAATAAAGCACATGGTCTGCTGTGGTAATAGAAAATATTATGTCAACAAAACACTTGAATATACATCACACAAAGAAATTGAATTAAACGTTCCTTGGAAAAACACTACGCGCCGAAGTGTTAAAAAGTCCTTCAAAGATGTTCGTCATGGAGACAAATGTACTCATAACTTTTCTCAGAATCTATCCATTTTAGTGGTTATTACCGCAAAAGAAAGCGCTTGATCCACTGAGTGTTTCTAGATCAAAACTAACTGCGTACCTCAATTAGAACGAAAGATATGATTGCTTCAATGAGAAAAAAATGTTGAAATGAGACGTCAAATTGAATGTGCACTCATAACTTTCCTCAGAATCAACCAATTTGAATAGTTAAGAGCTGAAATGAAAGAACTTGATCTACTGAGTGTTCTTAGGTGAAAACGAACTCCGTACCTCAATCAGACCCAAATATATGATTGCTTCAAAGAGACAAAAAATTGAAAAATCAAATAATTTGACGAAGGCGGAAGTTAAGTGATTTATAGTACCTGATGACAAATCTGTGCATGAATACCTTTCAGTTAAAAAAGAAATGAAGAAAATCGACCGGATAGAATGGCCAGACTGACTGACTTTAGTTTTCATAATTTTTTTAAATATATAGATTCTTCATATACAATAACCTGCACAGGTCGAATGCGCTCTAACATTTCTTTTCTCTGTTGGTGTTTATTCTTTTCTTGAATATCTGTATAGTATCTGGAAAAGGATCAAACACTACCCCTAGTTAACTGTTCCATTCCTTCACACCCTTCCCAATGAATGAAAATTTACCCCAGTCGCTTCTGCTAAAATCCCTTCTAATTTTATACTTGTGTACTACAGGTAAAGTCTCACGCTGTAGTGTTATTGTTTTTAATTAGGAAACTAGAAATATCTTCGTGATCGGTGCCAAGTACTCTTGTTTGTGTGTTATTTTTGTTAGTTTATTAGTTAGTTGGTTATTAGTTGGTTATATGTCCCACTAACTAATTTTACGATTTTCGGAGACGCCAAAGTGCCGGAATTTTTAAAAACCCCTACCACATATATATAAGGAAGTGATGGCCTCGTGGGGCAACTTGCCAAAAGTACGTAGTACGTAGCATGAATGAACGACTTACATCTAAACCAAACCAAACCACATGGCGCAACAACCCCGAAGGCACTTGGCCCATCAAGCGACTGCTGCTCAGCCTGGAGGCCTGCAGATTACGAGGTGTCGAGTGGTCGACACAACGAATACCGAAAGCCGTTATACTGGGCTTTCTAGACCAAACGATTCACATCTACTAGTGTGATATTGCCGGAATTAGGTTGAACTGATATTAACACCTTCTGGCATCTTAGTCATTCAGGAGAATTCATACAATAAGCATCATTGCGGAACAAAACTTCAGTATTTTCTCGCAGGAGATAAGATATCAGCGGAGCAATGCTGTATTTATCGAGAGGACACTGGTCGTTGTTTACCGGAAGTGTGAATGCACTGACTATCCATTTTAGTGTTGGAACGACCTTGATAACATAGCTGCTTGATACACTCATGTAAACAAGTTTACTTTTGTTCTGACAGTAACTTAAGTACACACATTCATGAAATTTAAGGCGGAAACAAACTACTGTCACCTTGTGAGAGTTCAAGCGTATCGTGACGCAATCGAACCTACCCAGAAAGATATGCTATTGAACCCTTGAACTAAGGTGAAACCGACAGTGATACGACAAACCGTCAAAGACCCAATATTACAGATCGTTTCGTGCTCCATACTCCTGCCAAGTTTCAAGACTAGAGCTATCTGGTACGTTGGCGAAATAATTTCTCAACTTGTGAAAAACGTACGAAATTTGACCTAGATCGAAATATTTACCTCTATCTATGCCAGAAATAGCCAAGATACGCGAAAATATTTTTTTTTTTTGCTAGGGGCTTTACGTCGCGCCGACACAGATAGGTCTTATGGCGACGATGGGATAGGAAAGGCCTAGGAGTTGGAAGGAAGCGGCCGTGGCCTTAATTAAGGTACAGCCCCAGCATTTGCCTGGTGTGAAAATGGGAAACCACGGAAAACCATTTTCAGGGCTGCCGACAGTGGGATTCGAACCTACTATCTCCCGGATGCAAGCTCACAGCGAAAATATCTTAGGACCAAATCTGTAGGCTACTAACGGGGCCGCCTTATGCCGCAATCCATTTGTCGATACGACCAACCGTTCCGCCACAGTAAATTTCCAAATGAAAGTCTGAACTTATAAACGTGCACATCATCAGCGCTTACCTATTTATACTATATACAACCGTACGGCTGACTGACTGACATTAAAGATTGACCACTTCCAGATGAGGTAGAAACTTGAAATTTGTCAGTGTGATAGCTATTAGGCTGCAATCTATGGAAAAGTTCCAAATGTTCATTTTTTCATATTTTTACTTCCCTTCCCCTCAATTAAATGGTGAACGATATGTTGCAGTGCGCCAGAACATTAAAATTTGGCACAGTTATAGCTCTTGACCTGCAACCGATGGAGAGATTCCAAAACGTTCCAATGTTTAACTTTTTACCTGAAAAAATTATCGAAAATTGGAGGCAATTTTCATGACGGTACAAACCACCGTATCGAGGTTTTTTGTGGCTTAACGGTAAGTTGTATTGCCAAATGGACAGGACATTCGGAACCCATCGTGAAGGGATCTACAACTTCGGCCCCGTGACTTTTAATCATATATTGATCCCTTATGCCTTAGATAGAGCAATATTTTCGTATTTTACGACAATTTTGTACATTTTCCATGATTAATTTTACTGTTTTACACACTTACATGACCGATAGAACCATGAAATTCGGCAGGCTCATTGGAACGTCCATGGGTCGTATGTGAACAAAATGCAATGATTCTAGCACCGTGTAAGAATGGAAAAACGAAAGGTATATATGGACACTGTACTCGTAATCTAAGGTTCTAAACCAATCCACGGTGTACCCGATGCAGACACGACAAAACATCAAGGAACGAAAATGTATAATATTTCAGCCACGATACACCTACCACGTTTCAAAACTATAGCTACCCATTAGGTTAGGAAAATAATTTCTTATCTTGTGAGAATCGTACGTAATTTACACCAGATCGAAAGTTTACATCTATCTTTGCTATAAATTGCGAATATACTGCACGAGAGGATATTCAAGGACCAAACATGTACGCGAATAAATGGGCCGTCTGGTGGCGCTATCCGTTTCTCGTAATGACATACCGGTTCTTCACAGCAATTTTCCAAATGACCACTTCTAATGTAGAGGAATTGGGGATTTGAGGGTGGAGTCCCCAACGAGTATCGGTGAATATATAAAAAGCAGAATGTCTGTCTGTCTGTCTGTCTGTCTGTCTGTCTGTCTGTCTGTCTGTCTGTCTGTCTGTCTGTCTGTCTGTCTGTCTGTCTGTCTGTCTGTCTGTCTGTCTGTCTGTCTATTCCTTATACAAATCCATAACGTTCCACCAATCTGAACCAAAGTTTGAATACTTACCTTTTAGGACCCTGCGGGCAACCCCATCTACAAGGAATATTAACATAATTCTCCATTCCATAGATTTAGGCCCTTTGGCACAATGACATAGGCTAATATAGGTGAAATATTCAATTTTTTTTGTACAAGGTCAATACAAAGCTCATTATAAGCCTCACGACGCGTAGAATAATACTCGGTGAGGCCCTACGGTCCCCGAAAACCATGTTCAAGGGCCCAAAACCAACCGTTTTGGAGATATTGGCATCACACTACCCCTCTCTAGGAATTGGATGAAGAAATGACCATTAGGAACCACGGGAACGTCAGCTCCAAAGATTCTGCAGTAGAATACAGGCCCTGGTGTTCGAAGCAGGCACGTGCGTAAATGTAGGCTAGGACAAGGAGATATTCTGCTACGCATATAACCGTCTAGTCAAAAGTACGGTGGGGGGTTGTGGTCCGGAGGGGGTCACATATATAAAGTTAATCGAAAATAGTGTCGAAACTACAGGTTTCGGGGTCGCTGAGATGAATATTGACACTCCGATGTCGTTTAAGTCCACGTTCACCCGCATTGGCACGGGGGTGACTAGGGGTGGTGAAAAAAAATCCAAATAACCGAGATTATGGATGAATGTATTTTCCAGCATAGCTTTCAAACAAACAAACAAACAAACAAACAAACAAACATGACTTTGGGGGCACGACTCCCGTAACACCGTCACTCTTTGGATGCCGTTTAAATCATAGTTCAGGTCCAGTCGGAATGGAGGTTGAGAAGGGGTCAAAAAAAGTCCAAAATGACCAAGATAATGGATGTACCGGTATATGTTATATTCCAGCATAGCTCTCAACTAAAATTGGTGCGCACAGGACTTACTATAGACTACTATGTGGAAAAAAATTACCAGGGGTAAGACACCCCTTGCAACCCTGGCAGAGGGGACGATACTAAAAATAATCGAAAACGACAAGTATTACTGTCGAATCCATAGTTTCCGGGGTCACTGAGATGAATAGTGACACTCCGGATGTCGTTTAAGTCCAAGTTCAACACTCATCGGCATGGTGATTTAGAAGGGGTGATGAATAAAATGTCCAAATTCACCGAGATTAATGTTGTTACACAGTTATCGGTGCCGCTCGGCTGATTGGTGACAGTCACAGTGACAGTTGGAATCGTGTACATCATATCTATAATGCGACGCGTAAATACATTACGTTACAACTTATTTCTATTTTTGTTTGGAAGGATCAACTACTTCCCAGAAAATATGGGCTGCCACAAGGTCCGAACCTCCGCAGAGGTGTTCCTGAGCCGGAGTTTACGTGCGGTAGAGTGGCCAGTTCCCTTCCGCTCCTCCATTCCCTTACCCCCCACCAACAGTGCGTGGCAACCCATTCAACTCCTGACCACGCCCACTGTTGCTTAAACCGGGCGAGTTGGCCGTGCGCGTAGAGGCGCGTGGCTGTGAGCTTGCATCCGGGAGATAGTAGGTTCGAATCCCACTATCGGCAGCCCTGAAGATGGTTTTCCGTGGTTTCCCATTTTCACACCAGGCAAATGCTGGGGCTGTACCTTAATTAAGGCCACGGCCGCTTCCTTCCAACTCCTAGGCCTTTCCTATCCCATCGTCGCCATAAGACCTATCTGTGTCGGTGCGACGTAAAGCCCCTAGCAAAAAAAAAAAAAAAAAAAAAACTGTTGCTTAACTTCGGAGATCTCAGGGGATCCGGTGTTTCAACACGGCTACGGCCGTTGGCACCCTCCACAGCAGAGTCTATTATTCTCCTAGGTAACCTATCCTCCTCCATTCGCCTCAAAATGACCCCACCACAGAAGCCGGTTTATGCGTAAAGCTTCATCCATCGAGTTCATTCCTAAATTAGCCTTTATCTCCTCATTCAGAGTACCCTCCTGCCATTGTTTCCACCTGTTTGTACCAGCAATCATTCTTGCTACTTTCATGTCTGTTACTTCTATCTTATGCACAAGATATCCTGTTTCCACCCAGCTTTCGCTCCCATAAAGCAAAGTTGGCCTGAAAACAGACCGATGTAAAGATAGTTTCGTCTGGGAGCTGACTTCCTTCTTACAGAATACTGTTGATCGCAACTGTGAGTTCACTGCATTAGCTTTACTACACCTTGATTCAATCTCACTGTATTGCCATCCTGGGAGAACACACAACCTAAATACTTGAAATTATCTACCTGTTCTAGCTTTGTATCACCAATCTGACATTCAATTCTGTTGAATTTCTTACTTACCGACATCAATTTAGTCTTCGAGAGGCTAATTTTCATACCATACTCATTGCACCTATTTTCAAGTTCCAAGATATTAGACTGCAGGCTTTCGGCACAATCTGCCATTAAGACCAAACCGTCAGCATAGGCCAGACTGCTTACTACATTTCCACCTAACTGAATCCCTCCCTGCCATTTTATACCTTTCAGCAGACGATACATGTAAACTACGAACAGCAAAGGTGAAAGATTACAGCCTTGTCTAACCCCTGTAAGTACCCTGAACAAAGAACTAATTCTACGATCGATTCTCACTGAAGCCCAATTGCCAACATAAATGCCTTTGATTGATTTTAATAATCTACCTTTAATTCCATAGTCCCCCAGTATAGTGAATACCTTTCCCTCGGTACCCTGTCATATGCTTTCTCTAGATCTAAAAAACATAAACACAACTGCCTATTGTTCTCGTAGCATTTTTCAATTACCTGGCGCATACTGAAAATCTGATCCTGACAGCCTCTCTGTGGTCTGAAACCACACTGGTTTTCATCCAACTTCCTCTCAACGACTGATCGCACCCTCCCTTCCAAGATGCCAGTGAATACTTTCCCTGTTACACTAATCAATGAGATACCACAATACCTGTTGCAATCCATCCTGTTCCCTTGCTTATAGATAGGTGCAATTACTGCTTTTGTCCAATCTGAAGGTACCCTACCAACACTCCATGCTAATTTTACTACTCTATGAAGCCATTTCATCCCTGCTTTCCCACTATACTTCACCATTTCAGGTCTAATTTCATCTATTCCTGCTGCTTTATGACAATGGAGTTTATTTAGCATCCTTTGCACTTCATCAAGCGCAATTTCATCAACATAATTTTCCTCCTCCCCATGAGCTTAGCTGTTCGCAGCACCACCAGGATGATTTCCTTTTACTTTGAGAAGGTGTTCAAAATATTCCCTCCACCTCTCCAGTGATTCTCTGGGATCTATTATGAGTTCACCTGAATTACTCAAAACACCGTTCATTTCCTTTTTCCCTCCCTTCCTAAGATTTTTTATTACTGTCCAGATAGGTTTCCCTGCTGCTTGACCTAGATTTTCCAGGTTATTACCAAAATCTTCCCATAACTTCTTTTTGGATTCAACAACTATTTGTTTCGCTCTGTTTCTTTCATTTACGAACAAATCCCTGTCTGCCTCGGCCCTTGTTTGGAGCCATTTCTGATAAGCCTTCCTTTTACGTTTACGTTTACGTTTACTTCATCATTCCACCATGATGTTCGCCTTTACCCATCTTTACACACAGTTGTTCCTAGGCATTCCCTTGCTCTTTCTACTACAGCATCCCTGTATGCCACCCATTCACTTTCTATATCCTGAACCTGCTTACTGTCTACTGTTTGATACTTCTCACTGATCATATCCATGTACTTCCGTCTAATTTCCTCGTCCTGGAGATTTTCTAACCTAATTCGTTTGCAGACAGATTTCACTTTCTCTACCCTAGGCCTAGAGATACTTAGTTCACTACAGATCAGATAGTGGTCTGTATCATCGAAAAATCCGCGGAAAACTCGTACATTCCTAACAGATTTCCTGAATTCGAAGTCTGTTAAGATATAGTCTATTATGGATCTGGTACCCCTAGCCTGCCATGTGTAGCGGTGAATAGCCTTATGCTTGAAGAATGTATTCGTAACAGCTAAACCCATACTAGCACAGAAGTCCAGCAAACGCTTCCCATTCCTATTAGCTTCCATATCTTCCCCACATTTACCAATCACCCTTTCATATCCTTCAGTTCTATTCCGAACTCTCGCATTGAAATCGCCCATTAACACTATTCTATCCTTGCTGTCGACCCTGACCACGATGTCACTCAATGTTTCATAAAACTTGTCAACTTCATCCTCATCTGCACCCTCACATGGTGAATACACGGAGACAATTCTAGTCCTAATTCCTCCAACTGACAAATCTACCTACATCACTCGCTCATTTATTTGCCTAACAGAAACTATGTTGCGTGCAATGGTATTTCTGATAAAGAGGCCTACCCCAGACTTTGCCCTTCCCTTTCTAACACCCGTCAAGTACACTTTATAATCTCGTATCTCTTCCTCGTTATCTCCCCTTACCCGAATATCACTTACTCCTAGCACATCCAGATGCATCCCCTTTGCTGACTCAGCCAGTTCTACTTTCTTTCTTCCATAAGCGCCATTAATATTGATAGCTCCCCATCGAATTCCATTTCGTTCGCCAAGTTGTTTCCAAGGAGTCCCTCGCCTGTCAAATGGGAGTGGGACTCCGTTACTCCCATAGGTCCGAGTCTTGCTTAAAATGTTCTAAGCTCGGTAAATTCATGAAGCAGGATGCTACCCTACTTGCACATAGTCCAAATGAGGATCTCTCCTCTAACGGGTTATGGACCACCGGTGAATTGTATAGTCCTAGCCGCCTGAGCACAAGGAGGGCCATGACTCAGAATATGTCCGAGATGCCCACTCCCATTCCATTGCAACTGGTATCCCGGCTCTCAGGACCACTTACTAGGCCACTCAGCCGTTGCCCATGGTTCACGAACTAGGACGTGACTACAGTAACCCACAGACATGAACCATGTCAAGTTAAAACGTAAAATTATACACATAAATATATTTCTAAATTTACAAATTTACAAAACCGTTAATAAACAATCAATGAGCGTCACAATTAAGAAAACAAAATATCACTTGAAACAGGTAATATAAGTCCTAAAGGTAAAAGTTGTGAAAAAGAAAATTACCAAAATTGTAGATGTACGAGTGTACAGTATCTTCCAGAACAGCTCTCAATGAAACTTCGTACTGTGACCGTGTCGTCACATTGAATATTTATTCGGATGTATATATTGTGACAGTTTCAATAGGCCGGATGGCTTGAATATGTGGATGGAGTGGCATATCTTCGAACTAGTACTCTTTGGAGTCTCAATGAATTCACCTGTGAGCATAATAATTTTCGAATTAATGGTTTAAGCTATAAAACTGTATTTGGATGTCAACGACTAGGAGTAACCGCCCAAGAAAGAAAAGAAGAAAGAAAGAAAGAAAAGAAAGAAAAACAGAGCGCGCATCCCTAGCATTCGAGAAACTGAGTTTCACACTGGTCATAACAAACCATATGAACGATTTGTGATATTATCGGAATAGCATGATAGAAAATTAATGTGTATGTCAAAAATAACGATTATAATAATAATGATAACAACGCTCCTGAACATTAGTTTACAAATGAAACCAGTGTGGAAAATGATTATTATTGCTCATTTGACTAGAGTTCCGGCTCGAACGCGCGTGCGTGGAGTATCAAGGAGTCCAGCCGGTCAGCTGTGAAGAGAAGTAGGTTATTGGGCTAGTGTGTCTGCCAGTCGCCGGACTTCAGTGGAGTTTGATACGCTGTTGAGATAAATCCTTGGTTCGAGAGCGGACGGCGATAATTAAAGATTGAATTGTGGAAGTTGGATTGTATTAACTTAGTTGGACCATTCAAATATACTACTCAGAATATTATTCTTGTCAACGTACGTAACATAGCGGACGTCAAGTTAAGTTGAGCTGCCTACCGTGTGTAATATTTAAACGATATCTACAGGAAGTGTTGTGTGGCAAATTTACTAATCTTTCTTGTAATAGTTTCAGCCTGAAATTCAAGAGGATAGTAATGAATATCATCATGGTTTTGTCATATACTACTATATGTGTTGGTGCTGAAATGGAAGCTTAAAACCATGTGACCAGCTGACAGGCGACAGGATGAGAGGAAGGCACCTATGACTATATTATTCCAGAGGACGACCAGTTATTCGACATCGTGAAGACGCCTTAAAGCTAAGTCGACACAATTGTCTAAGATAATCTGTTTGGTAGAAGTGTAGTTACGTAGTAGTAACTAGTAAATGGTCTGGCAGTATATTTTAGTTATGTTGTTGTAGTACTTTACCATATTATAAAGACAGTAGAAAATCTTCATATTTATTGTTGTCAGATAATAACGTGATATTGGAACGGCGTATACAGCGTATGTGGTATAGTAAGTGTGTCAGGTAGTGACAATTCTCGGAGTGTATCTTTCAGCTTTATTATAGCCACAATTTGTGGAATAATGTTAGAGCATACGTTTATGTAGAATAGATGTTTCTGGATGTACAGTCATCGTACAGAAATGAGATATAACCGCGCATGGTATTTATTGGGGTGTATCATCGTAAAATATTGGAACTTAAAGTCTTAAAAGAGGAATGATTCCGTTATTTTGGATCAGAACCCGTGTAGATAATCCTGCGGAACAAAGATAGTTGAATCCAGATATGAGAACCGGTAGGTGGATTGAATCTTCGAGAATTATACACGCGTAGAACTTGTTATGTGATGTTAGATTGAGTTTGTGATATCCCGGGGTGGATCACAAATGTATAATTGTACAGTAGGAATCGTTATTGGAGATTTTGCTACGGTTAATGTCATAATTTAGTCTTCGAGAGAAGTGATTTTATAATGAATAAGCGAAGTAATTCTTCGAGAGTAGAATCACGCCATATAGTTATTGAGGCAAGTGATAAGTTGATAGTGGATTATGATAGATATTTGCGTGGTTTAGGATATGGAACCTACGTATGTTTGAATTTGTGTACGTTTTCGAAGAGGTAATCTTAATTAGATTTATTCCGAGTTCTCTATTATTCACGACTTTAATGTTCACGATAATTTACAATAGTTCTAGAACACCATTCGAGACTTTGACTGAACTCGAGATTTCCAGTATATTCGAGGATTTTCATCCAGGTCATCGGATTAAACTTTAGAAATTTCACGATACCTTCAGCTATGATAAACTTATACAATGACACTCCGGCAATATGATCAAATTATTCTGTAATACTCTGACAATATGATCGTTTTTACGTAGCCACATGTGTAGATAATGTAAAATAGGGTGTAAATAGTAGCGTATTTTTGTATTATTGTATGGTTATGGTGTTTTGGAGTTGATTTTTTTTGTCTCAGATATTGTTACACGATGCGCATGATGTTAATGTCTTCGTTATTTGCATTTAGTAGTTGTGATATGGCATTGAAGAAATTGAATTTGAGTTAGGCAGACCATTTTTTAAATGCGTATTGCATTTTCAGACTTTAGTAATTTATCTATTTAATTTTGTTAATCCAGTAAGCGACTGGTAATGGAACAGATTATTATTTCATTGAGCCGACTCAGTTTTAAACAGAAATTGAAGCATCAAATTATGTAATTGTAAAGAATCGTAAAGTTTTGAATCAATAAGAGGAATTTAATGGGATTTTGAGCAAAAGTTAATTCAATTTTTTTTCTTTTAATATTTCAGAGCTGATCGTCTGAATCCAGAACTTTCAATAAATCAAACGGAATCTGTTTATCTGATCAAAATATTAAATGAATATGTAATTACGATTTGCTAGGACAAGATAGGGTATGAAATCATGTACCACCCCATTTGATTATTTATTTTGTACTTCAAGAGATACATTTTTAATTCGTTAACGATCATTCACATCATCACAAGTTAGGAGGATGACAATTTGAGAGTATTTTGTGATTAATAAACCATGCCATATATTAATTTTCTTCTGTATTTTATTTGTTATATGCCACAATTCAGTCATATTTCCTATGCATGCCACATCCTTCGATTTGTTTTATGTGCGTCTAATTTATGAACTGAGCACACCTGAGGTGTCTCGGTGTTCTCCGACTGTAGCTTATGGTTGCAATATATGCCTGGCGTTTCTTTGTCAGTACAGGAGCTCGGTAGCATCATGTTGCGTAACATCTTCGCCAGCCTGGCTCCTAACCTGGCTTATAAAATTCCCGAACTGAGCGTGCGTGAAGAGGGAAGACAAAAAATATAGTTTCTGCTGAATCCGTCCCTGAAACAAATTCCGACTCACAGTAGAGCTAACGTGAGGAGGTGATTTTAGAAGTACTTTCGGGATAATAACGTTTAAATTAATCATGACGCATATGTCAAAGCAACAGCAAGAAAAATGGATCATTGACAAAATTATAGATAAACATATATTATTTATGAAATTACGTCTCAAAGAAATTACGTAAGATGCTCTGGCGGCATGACGCTAGCTGTGAAGCAGACAACCAACAGGGGTTCCCCGTTGGGCGCTTGATTTAGACGACCGAATTACTATTAAACCACTGATCGTTTTCCGTTCCCAATTACATCTAGTATTAGTGATTGTTGAGCCACACAATTTGCCGCATCGCCGATTTCCATAAACTTAGTGGATTTGGAGATCTCAAATTTATGGTGGGGGAGTTCCTCTGTCAAACCCCCACTCCATGTGAGACCATATATGCTCGCGCTTGTGAGGGTAGCTAGTCAGTCAGCAGGCAGTCTATGAGGTGACCATACGGTCGTTTGTGATCGGACTCTCCTGTGTCTTTGTGTAGAAAATATAGATCTAAATGGGAATGCAAAGATAGTGTAATTTCTTGTGGGTATCGTCAGTGGAAAACTGAATTTTAGAGACAGTGCTGTGTGAATGACGGATTAGTCGCGACGTACTGCGTAATTACGTGACTATGCCGTACGTTCGCATCGTGAAATTGTGACGGGGTGAAGTGCCGAATGTCGGACGAAGAAAACTGTTCTTTGATTAATATCTCGTAGTAAAGAGAGAGAGAGTCCGCGGTATGCGCGTGAGTAAACTGTATAATTATATAAACAGACATATGAGACAGGGTTTTAAAACATAACAACCCAATGTCAAGTTATTTTCAGATTTTCTCTGTTTTAAATATTGCAGTGTCAAAACAGTGATGTTGTATTAGTTTGATCTGATTGATGTAACCTTCTTTGTACCGGAATCAGAATAACAAATCCGCAATTTCCATTCTGCGGAAGATCGCAATCATAACTATATAAGGAACGCTCTAACTCTGACGTGTGGATAAAGAGTATTAATGAAACGTGGTGTGAATAGTATCTTTCTAGTGTTCACGAACTCAAGATCGTGGATATATCAAGATTCATCGAGGGACGTTTTGAACCTGTGATCCTTCAAGGCGGAGCCATGGACTATACTCACCAAGCGGGTCCTTTGCGGACTCAGACAATGGAGGACTTCTAATGGCTGTTGAGTACCAGTCATGACTTTGTTATGCTAATATTCCCTTTGTAAATAGATAGTGAATTTAAGAATAGGTTAGTATCATGTTTTCAATATTAAATTATCGGATTTGTTTGCTTAGAGTGGTCAGTAGGATTTTTTTAGCTTACTTACTGGAGGTTAGTTGGAAAGGGAACAAGTTACGATAATTGCATGTATTTTAGCCCATTTTATTCAATTGCATGAACATATACTGGGGAGATTTGTGATCAAGAGTGCTGATAGGAAAAGTGGAGAAAATCTATTTAATTTGATCAGTTAAGGTAGTAGTTTTCCTCTGAATTAATTATTCAGTATGAGTTAGGATGATATGACGGTAGGGTCTTCACCGGTGCCCGGACAGTGTTTTTTAAAATGTAGAAATAGTTAGGGCACTCTATCTATAATGTATAGTTATAGAGCTTATTGCATGTTAGATTATAAGTGGGTGTATGATCTGTGTGTGAAGAATACCTCGTGCCCGGTTTCGAAATCCACCCTCCCACATTAGTTAGGTCCATGTGATTTTTTCTTCTCTTATTTTAATTAATTTTTTTTAAATTGATTTGATAGTAGATGCTGACTTTACTGAAAATAGAATAACTTCATTGTAAATATACAGTCTTATATCTCTGTTTGAGAATATGCTTAATGTTAGCCTGCGAGATGGGGAAACCATGTTGACTGTGTCTGAACTCCGGCCTTCTGTAAGATTGAGATATATTGAAATGATATAGCGGCACGATATTGAGAAATATTTATAGGATATAATGAACGCCTAAGCTGGTTTTAGCATATAATAAGTGCTTGAGTTTATTGCGTTGAAATAATGAGCCATTGATGATGTATTGAGTACGTATTTATTTGTGGAGACGTTTGTTTCAAAGAGGTTTTTGTCCCTTGGCGTGAGCCTTGTCCAAATAATTCATGACGGTCTACCCGAGGGTGAGGAGCGTTTCAAGGGGAAAACAGGCGGCCCGAGGTCTCTGTACTGGCTGGTGGAGAAATGCAGATTTTTCAGACACAGCATTTATCTTTAGTAGTCAATATACACTGACTGACAGAGCAAATGCAACACCAAGAAGGAGTGGTCAGAACTTTATGCCAATTGCAGGGTAGACTGACGTCACTGAGGTATGCTCATGATGTGAAATGCGCCGCTGTGCTGCGCACGTAGCGAACGATAAATGGGACACGGCGTTGGCGAATGGCCCACTTCGTACCGTGATTTCTCAGCCGACAGTCATTGTAGAACGTGTTGTCGTGTGCCACAGGACACGTGTATAGCTAAGAATGCCAGGCCGCCGTCAACGGAGGCATTTCCAGCAGACAGACGACTTTACGAGGGGTATGGTGATCGGACTGAGAAGGGCAGGTTGGTCGCTTCGTCAAATCGCAGCCGATACCCATAGGGATGTGTCCACGGTGCAGCGCCTGTGGCGAAGATGGTTGGCGCAGGGACATGTGGCACGTGCGAGGGGTCCAGGCGCAGCCCGAGTGACGTCAGCACGCGAGGATCGGCGCATCCACCGCCAAGCGGTGGCAGCCCCGCACGCCACGTCAACCGCCATTCTTCAGCATGTACAAGACACCCTGGCTGTTCCAATATCGACCAGAACAATTTCCCGTCGATTGGTTGAAGGAGGCCTGCACTCCCGGCCCCGGCGTCCGCTCAGAAGACTACCATTGACTCCACAGCATAGACGTGCACGCCTGGCATGGTGCCGGGCTAGAGCGACTTGGATGAGGGAATGGCGGAACGCCGTGTTCTCCGATGAGTCACGCTTCTGTTCTGTCAGTGATAGTCACCGCAGACGAGTGTGGCGTTGGCGTGGAGAAAGGTCAAATCCGGCAGTAACTGTGGAGCGCCCTACCGCTAGACAACGCGGCATCATGGTTTGGGGCGCTATTGCGTATGATTCCACGTCACCTCTAGTGCGTATTCAAGGCACGTTAAATGCCCACCGCTACGTGCAGCATGTGCTGCGGCCGGTGGCACTCCCGTACCTTCAGGGGCTGCCCAATGCTCTGTTTCAGCAGGATAATGCCCGCCCACACACTGCTCGCATCTCCCAACAGGCTCTACGAGGTGTACAGATGCTTCCGTGGCCAGCGTACTCTCCGGATCTCTCACCAATCGAACACGTGTGGGATCTCATTGGACGCCGTTTGCAAACTCTGCCCCAGCCTCGTACGGACGACCAACTGTGGCAAATGGTTGACAGAGAATGGAGAACCATCCCTCAGGACACCATCCGCACTCTTATTGACTCTGTACCTCGACGTGTTTCTGCGTGCATCGCCGCTCGCGGTGGTCCTACATCCTACTGAGTCGATGCCGTGCGCATTGTGTAACCTGCATATCGGTTTGAAATAAACATCAATTATTCGTCCATGCCGTCTCTGTTTTTTCCCCAACTTTCATCCCTTTCGAACCACTCCTTCTTGGTGTTGCATTTGCTCTGTCAGTCAGTGTAAATTGGTGTCAACATTTGTAACAAGTTATGATAAAACTAATGTTGGAATATTTAATTGTTACCCCTAAGAACGCAATAGCTAGGGATTTGTTTTACAGGACCCCAAATGATGTCGAAACCGAGGCCACCACTTCGAACCTTATAGGCACGATGAGGTCCGTGAGTCACACAGCGACGTGTAAATAACAATGCAGCCAATGTGTGTGTTACATGTTTTCTCTTCCAGGTTGTAGAAGTGTTTGAATATGATATTTTGATAATCATTGTTTTATTGAAGTTAGATTTCGTGAGAATCCATTTGTAGTTTATTTCAAGTGAAGGGGTTGAGACACTTATGACATGCACACTAGGTTCATCAAATGTGGTGATTTGTTTCCACCAGAGTTCTGTTTATTTTTCATGTTGTGATTATGTGGAATTTGTTTATTGCTTTATTTTAATCTATATTTTACATATAATTCATTCGGACTATATTTAATTTAGGCGGCCACTCTAAGACTAATCTAAGAGTAAATCGGTGTTTTGAAGATGTAAATTGAGAGTCTTCCCAGGGGATTATCGCGCATTCGCAAGGTCATAACTTATTACTGTAAATAGTCAAATGTTTTATTATGATGAAGATTAGAAGGGTAAAATTATTTTTGTGTCGTATTCAACAGCCGGAATGAATTGTAGGGTTGATCAATAACAAAACCAATTATACAAAATTAAAACTTAGAAAGGTAATTCAACCTTCTTCAAATTATTTGAATCGAGGGAAGGGACACTCATGTTCTTAATTAATATATGTATGGAATGTTTAGTCTAAGTAAAATTTGATGCCGTAATTTCAATAATCCACATAGAGACACTTGTGAAGATGTGGACCGAAAGTTGGTTTAATTGACAGCACGGAATTGATTTCCCGTTGCTTCATTAGGTGTCAAATGTATCTTTGAATATTAATGTTAATCATCAAGGTGGTAGAGTGTAAAATATGTTTCAACGAGAGCTAATTACACCTTTAGAAAAATGTATTTGTGCCTATCTTTGCCGATATTAGCATCCTGACCACTTCCGTTCATTTTATGCCCATAAGTTAGATATACGTTGGTTTTAGTTCGTATCCGCGGACGCACCATGCTCTTGAGAGGCTTGTGCTCATATCTTGGAACGGAAGGGTAACGGTAGACCTCGCTATGCTGTAATGGGAATTTGTCATCTCATGTGTTGGGATTAGTCATTAAAATCCAAATGCGGCGGCATTTGTCACTAGGCAGAAAAGGTCCCTTGACTGTTATTTTCTGTAGCGCGTGGTCCCGTGTGTTAAGACCCGGTAGGGGTAAATTTGTGTTGTCGCATGGTCCCATGAGCTATGGGAGATGATGGGAAAGGTCCCAGTACAAATACGAATTACTGTCTCGAAAAGATACCGGAGGAGTAAAACACCTTCTAGCAAACCCAGGGGAGGGAATGACGTACAAGAATAATCGAAAACGACCAACATTAGCGTCGAATCCATAGTTTCCGCGGTCACTGAGTTGTATTGTGGCACTCTGGATGCCGTTTAAATACCAGTTCAGCTGCGTGGGCATGGCGAAAACTGGTGATGAAGAAAATGTCCAAACTTACTGAGATCAGTTTGATTAATGAGAAACAAAATAATCTATAAGACTTGAAATTAAACGCATAACAATAACGTCTAAACTACAAAATATTTCTTAATCACTCAACGTCACAATAACGAAATGTACAAAAATTATCTTCACGCATAATTAACAGGTAACAAAATACCTAAAGGAAACAATAAAATGCCCGGGGAGTGCCGAGTAATATAGCCAGTCTGTTATAACGCAAATGATTTGATTTACTGAACTTCTAATAAAAACTGTTTATTTTGGCCAAGTTTGGATAATATTATGTGTATTGTTGATAGTTGAGAATAAATTGGACCGAGCAACTTGGCATCTTCACAGCAGGCAAATGCTGGGGCTGTATCTTGAGCCATGGGTGCTACCTTCCTTGTGTCGGTGAAAACCTTCGAAGTGTTAGTGAAACGTTAAACCACTAGTAAGAAGGAGAAAAGAAAAATAGAAGACTAAATTGAAATTAAATTTCAAAATTTCTTAAAATACAGTATTATTTCTTTGCATGGGCATTGCACAGTTATTTAGATATCTCGTTTATTTTCCATTCCCTTACTATCCACCCCTTTTCTTTCTCCCTCAGCAACACTACTCCTAAACAGTATTTTCTTTTAAAGAGGCTCCGCCATTGAAATTGATTCTAAAAAAGCGCTCCGTTAGTCAAAAAGATTGGAACCACTGCTCTAAGTAATGTGACGATGTAAATGACACATATCATGAAAGACTATTCACAAATATAGCTAGAAATTGGACTGAAAAGCTCAAAAGTACAACAGGCTTACTTTTACTAACTACCGTATATGTAAAGTATACTGTACCATATACACGGAACAATAAAATTAACACTAAATTACTGTACCAGTTTGTCATTTTGATTTACACTCTACTATAGGAGCACGATGGCAATTGGGTTGTCACTGCGATGTAGGTAAATAGGTTTGTTGAAGCTGTCAGGCTTCTTCTGTGCATATTTGCTTTACGTCTCGACGACAAATAGACATAGCATGAAAATGGGAAACCACGGAAAACCTTCTTCAGGGCTGCCAACAGGGGGTTCGAACCTACTATCTCCCAAATGCAAGCTGACAGCTACGTGACCCAAACCACGCAGCCACTCGCTCGGTCTGTGAATATACAGTATATATTATGTCACTTTAGAACAATTATCTCAAGTGTAATCCAGAAATGTCTACAGAATAGCTGTAGTCCAAGATGTGTACTCAATTTAAACATAAAAGGCAACTTTCTTGAGTCAGAAGGCCTGGGACTGAAATCCCTACTGCCATTACTTCATGATTTAGGAGATCTTGGCCAACATGAACTCCATGAGAGTTTCACGAGCACTTGACATCTTGACAGTAATTCCTCCTCCACGTCTCTACGTTACTACTCTGGTCTACCACTTCTTGTAATAAACCACTTCTAGAAAATTCTTAGGCAACAAGCACGTGGTTGGCGTGTTCTTGAAAAAATACCGTATATAGACTAATTTCGGAAATTTATCTCAGAATTATTCGAAGTCCGAGTTCGCTGTGGATTGAAAGTCCATGCGGTTTCATTATTCAGTCAAAAACGCATCAAAAGAACGATGAAAATACTTTGTAAGCACATCGCGGAGATAATGGAAAGTGCCTTAAATTTTACTTCCCACTTTTACAGTGTTACGGCAGTGTACCGCTAACCACACATGAAATGATTACAAATTGTGGTTATAAATTCTGTACGTTAGCAGTACGTGTGAATTTTGTGCGCTGTTTCAGTTTTCGGGCAAGTTCAGTCGAGTTGGCTAATAAGCTTGTATTCGGAAGGTAGTGGATTCGAAGGCAGCACTGTAGATGGAGTTCTGCGGTTTTCGATCTTCACAGTATACTTTAATTAAAATAGCGGTCGCCACATACCTACCCTAAACCTAGCGTTGCTCAAAAACCTACCTTGTTTAGTATGACGTTGGCCGTGCGTGTAGAGGCGCGCGGCTGTGAGCTTGCATCCGGGAGATAGTAGGTTCGAATCCCACTATCGGCAGCCCTGAAGATGGTTTTCCGTGGTTTCCCATTTTCACACCAGGCAAATGCTGGGGCTGTACCTTAATTAAGGCCACGGCCGCTTCCTTCCAACTCCTAGGCCTTTCCTATCCCATCGTCGCCATAAGACCTATCTGTGTCGGTGCGACGTAAAGCCCCTAGCAAAAAAAAAAAAACAACCAGCAAGAAGATACTGTAAGAGAAAGAAGAGAGAAGAAGGACGTGGTAGCGGCGGGCATGTCCAACGCAACAGTCACGAATACCAATGCTTGTGGCGCAGCAGGGTTCATCATCCAGAACGTAGGAAGTTCATTCCTCTCCTGCGAACTCTTACACAAGTGGGCTGTGACTGTCGAACTTGTTATCAACGAACCTAATAGAAAATACTGACATTTTCTCAACACTTTACGGACTGGATTTATCTTCTTTCTATAGCATTTGTTTATATTTCGATCAGCTTTAGTTGATAAAACAGGCTAAAGAATGTCAGACGATCAGAAAAACCACTTCGCTCCTGAAAGGCTTTCCTGAGCATAACTTTCTCGAGTCAGAAGGCCTGGGTCTGAAATCCCTACTGCCGTTACTTCATGGTTTAGGAGATCTTGGCCAACAACTCCATGAACTAAGTAACTATGTCAAATAGCCCACGCATCTGTATTAGTACGTGTATTTGTCATTAGCAGGGCCAGGATGTTCATGGCATGTCATATATTTTGTTTATATTATTTCCATGGAAAATACAACTTAAGCATGACTTTATCTACAGTGACTAAAATTACAAAATTTCCACGGGTCATACAAAGTCATATTTTGGCTTTTTCTAACGTTTTTGTCATTTTACGGTAAATTTTCATATTATGGTCATATTTCCCCGTAAATTTTCGTATTTTTGTCATATATTTCACTTATTTTATTCCATTTTCGCATACCTGCTTGCAGTCATCTCGAAGACGGATTTTTCACATCTCCTAATCGTTGTCTGTAATTTATTTCAATTACCTTTCTTAGAAATATGTATTTATGTGCATTAGAAGGGTAATGTGCACAGAAAGACACATATGCGTAGAAAGCGACAGAATAATGAGGTTCATTTGACGTATTTCAAATGTGACCGAATAACATCCTGTGATGTCGACCGGTCTTTTTCCCGTTACAGGTCAATTTTGTGTGAAACTAAAAGAACGTTCCTATTTCAAAATTTTAAAATGTATGTAATATGCTATTGTAATTCTTTCTGATCGCGCATAAAAATATGACATTTATTTCATTCTGTGCAGAGTCGAGAGTGTCCGCCTCTGTGGTGTAGTGGCTAGTGTGATTAGCTGCCACCCGCGGAGGCCCGGGTTCGATTCCCGGCTCTCCCACGAAATTTGTAAAGTAGTCCGGGGGCTGGAACGGGGTCCACTCAGCCTCGGGAGGTCAACTGAGTAGAGGTCGGTTTGATTCCCACCTCAGCCTGGAAGTGGTTTTCCGTGGTTTCCCACCTCTCCTCCAGGCAAATGCCGGGATGGTACCTAACTCAAGGCCACGGCCGCTTCCTTCCCTCTTCCTTGTCTATCCCTTCCAATCCCCCCCCCCCTCGCAAGGCCACTGTTCAGCATAGCAGGTGAGGCCTCCTTGACGAGGTAGTGGTCATCCTCCCCAGTTGTACCTCCGATTCAGAGTCTGAAGCTCCAGGACACTGCACTTGAGGCGGTAGAGTTGGGTCCTTCGCTGAGTCCGTGTGAAAAATCGACCCTGGAGGGTAAACAGATAAAAAAGAAGAAGAAGAAGAAGAAGCAGAGTCGAGTGTTACCTCCGGATTGAGTAATTAAATAAATTCAAAGTACCGTATAATATTAATTATTATTATTATTATTATTATTATTATTATTATTATTATTATTATTATTATTATTATTATTAAATGTGCTATATTTTAAAAGCGTATTTTTAATATAATGTTAGTCCGACTCATTGACTGAATGGTCAGCTTTGAGGCCTTCGGTTCAGAGGGGTCCCGGGATCGATTCCCGGCAGGGTCGTGAATATCAATCGCCTCTGATTAACTCTTCTGGCCCGGGGACTGGCTGTTTGTGTTTGTCGAAACACTTTCCTCTTCATAATCAGACAACACACTACACTACCAGCCACCACAGAAACACGCAATAGTGATTACATCCCTCCATATAGGGTTGGCGTCAGGAAGGACATCCGACCGTAAAACAGGGTCAAATCAACATATGTGTGACACAGTTCGCACCCGCGACCCCACAGGTGTGGGAAAATCGGTAGTAGAAGAAGGAAAAGAAGAAGAAAATTTTTCAATACAATGTTAATTTAAATATCGTCAATATTTTGAAGATTTCGAAAAATTTGCCAAAAGATTTTGAAGTCATAAATGCTTACATATTTCTACCATTTAAGGTCATAAACATCCGGGCCCCAGTTATTAGTTAAGGCCGTGGATAGGGGCGTAACATTTAAGGGGCCCCGCACACTCCTCACAAAAGTTATAATATACCCTACCCTAATGTCACTTCTCATGGAAAAGGTCTGGGCGCTTTTGTAGCATCAGTCGATTTTTTTCAATTTGTACTTTGAGGAATTGCCGCTTGGTTGCATCTAGTAGCAGTTTATTGTGTTGAGTGTTAACACAGCACAGCTGTAAACAAATGCTCGCTCTTGCCGTCTCTCGCAACACCGCGACACGCTCCTGCACCAAATTATTGAATAATTCTAGCAATGAAAATTGATGCCAAAATACCATATTTTAGTCACATTATGCACAGATATTATAGAACATTTAACTTTTCGCACACATTTATTCGACAACAGTGTATAATGTCAATAAGAAGTTGGTACCGGGCGAGTTGGCCGTGCGGTTATGAGCATGCATCCGGGAGATAGTGTAATCGAGCCCCACTGTCGGCAGCCCTGAAGATGGTTTACCGTGGTTTCCCATTTTCACACCAGGCAGATGCTGGGGCTGTACCTTAATTAAGGCGACGGCCGGTTCCTACCCACTCCTCATCCCATCGTCCCCATAAGACCTATCTCTGTCGATGCGACGTAAAACAAATTGTAAAAAAAAATATATATATATATATTAATGTAGTAGTAGTAACGACTGAACTCTGTTTCGAATGAGCTCACTTTGCACGAAGTTAATAATAGGCTTATCACTTGTGGGGTACTTTTCTTCAAACTTTATTTGAACAGTAATATATTTAATTTTGTTCGTATATTTTTCTGCGTTGTAATATAATAAATTATTATAACCGAGATGCCGGTATCCGTTACAGAGTACAGTTCAGTAGTTACTGAATAATGAATCCAATTAAGTTAAGTTAGAACATCTAAGTCGTTTACAGTCGGCAGTTCATTAGCTAAGCCGTTAAACCACGGAGGCAGTCAATTAAAATCTTCTTTTTCTTCTGGGGCCGATGAACTTAGATGTTAGCCCCTTTAAACAATAAGCATCATCTTCTTCTTCTTTATCTGTTCACCCTCCAAGGTCGGTATTTCCCTCGGACTCAGCGAGGGATCCCAGCTCTACCACCTGAAGGACAGTGTCCTGGAGCTTCAGACTCTGGGTCGGGGGATACAACTGGGTAGGATGACCAGTACCTCGCCCAGGCGGCCTCACCTGCTATGCTGAAAAGGAACCTTGCGGGAGATGGGAAGATTGGAAGGGATAAACAAGGAAGAGGGAAGGAAGCGGCCGTGACCTTAAGTTAGGTAATATCCCGGTATTTGCTTGGAGGAGAAATTGGAAACCACTGAAAACCACTTCCAGGATGGCTGAGGTGGGAATCGAACCCATCTCTCCTCAGTTGACCTCCCGAGGCTGAGTGGACTCCGTTCCAGCCCTCGTACCACTTTTAAAATTTCGTGGCAGAGCCGGGAATCGAACCCGGTCCTCCGGGGATGGGAGCTACAAATAAAATCTAATACAAGTTATTTTTGTAACAATCTTACAATAATGAATATTCCCTTTGTTCATATAACTTGACAATATATTGCTGTAATTAAATTTACTTTAAGTTATTGCGGTTTTACATTGTATTTGAGGGGGCCCGAATTTTTATTTTGGCAGGCGGGCCCGTAAGACATTTGTTACGTCCCTGGCCGTTGCCTATATTTTAAATATCACCCTAGCAATTGTCTGAACTGACCGAACGGAGTGGTCCGCGTCTGTTAACGCGCTACTGTTATGGAGCCAAGCTCTGTATTCGGGAGACGCGTGGTTCGAGCCCCACCATCGGCTGTCCTGTGAATGGTGTCCCATTTCCACTTCCAGGCAAATGCCGGACACAGCCTTCCACCTCCTTACCCGGTTTCATTCGTCATCGTTCATTTCATCTTCATTAGCTCCTCAAACGAGATTGGCGTCACAAAGGGCATTCGGTCGTAAAACATGCCATATAAATTCATCTCATTCCAGACCCCGTATCAAGAAACGGGGCTAAGGGGTAGACATACAATTGACTGAAGTGAGAAACCACGGAAAGACTCTTTCAGGATGATGGAGAGTGACATATTAACTCAATGCCCTACCCTAACTCCGTTCCTAAACGAAAATTGAACTTTGCAGAGCTAAGTGGCTGAGAGGGCAGGGTGCTGGTTCTTAGACCAAGTTGGTGGAATCAACCCCGGCCCAGACTGGTGGTACAAAAAGTGCTCAAATACTCCACCTACGTGTGTGCAGATTTACCGGCATATAAAAGAACACCTGCGGAAGAAAATACTGATACCTTGGCGTCTACGAAAACCAAAAATGTTTTTTTCTAAATGCTATTTATTTGGGGCGTCGACCTAGAAATATCTTTTACCCCTTCCAATGGGATATAAAAACAATAACATTATTACTGGAATTTTATTTATTTATTTGTTTTCTTGTTCAACAGTCCTCTTGCAGAACATTTTCTTTCATTATTTCCTATGTTATAAAATATGTAGAGCTAACCACTTTATTTTTATTTAATTGTCCAGGTTACGGATTGTAAATATTTCTACCTTCTACTTTCTCACGACCCTCCATGGGCAGTAAGGAGATTACTTTTGGTCTACTCCTTTAACAGCCACGTAAACTCCAAACGCTTCCGATTGCTTTTTGTTGTTGTATCGTCGACGGCGGCGGCATCGTTATTGTTTTTTCCATTTTAGTGGTTTGAGATAACAAAATGACCGTCCCGTTGTGCGAATGCTGTCTCAGAAATTATTGCGGTATGGTTGCTCCAGAATATCCAACTTTAATAGCATACGCGTCCGCCCGGAGGTCCGGGTTCGATTCCCGGCTCTGCCACGAAATTTGAAAAGTGGTATGAGGGAGGTCAACTGAGTAGAGGTGGGTTCGATTCCCACCTCAGCCATCCTCGAAGTGGTTTTCCGTGGTTTCCCACTTCTCCTCCAGGCAAATGCCGGGATGGTACATAACTTAAGGCCACGGCCGCTTCCTTCCCTCTTCCTTGTCTATCCCTTCCAATCTTCCCATCCCCCCACAAGGCCCCTGCTCAGTAGCAGGTGAGGCCGCCTGGGCGAGGTACTGGTCATTATCCCCAGTTGTATCCCCTGGCCAAGAGTCTGAAGCTCCAGGACACTGCCCTTGAGGCGGTAGAGGTGGGATCCCTCGCTGAGTCCGACCCTGGAGGATAAACAGATGAGTAATGAATGAATAGCATACCGTACGCGTTATACTCACGCTACACGACTGGACTGGAAAGGTGCAATATCTGGATATCCCATTCTCGATCTTCGGGGCTGACAATGGGTAGCCTGAGTGTACTTTTCTGCCAACATAGTCCATCCGCTTCAATTATCCGTTTTATTTCTTCTCCCAAGAAGCCTCCGTGGCTCAGGCGGCAGCGCGCCGGCCTCTCACCGCTGGAGACCGTGGTTCAAATCCCGGTCACTCCATGTGAGATTTGTGCTGGACAAAGCGGAGGCAGGACAGTTTTTTCTCTGGGTACTCCGGTTTTCCCGTTCATCTTTTATTCCAGCAGCACTCTCCATTAACATTTCATCTGTCAGTCATTTATCATTGCCTCAGGGGAGTGCGACATGCTTCGACAGCCGGCACAATACCTATCCTCGCCGCTAGATGGGGTTCATTCATTCCATTCCTGACTCGGTCGAATGACTGGAAATAGGCTATGGATTTTCATTTCCATTTCTTCTCCCAGGCTTCTTTTAAAATTGTGAAGCTAAACTGTTACACTTACACGCACGAGACTAAATTAAGTCTACCGTAACGACTGTTTATGTAAGGCACCCATTCGTCCCGCATTCGACCATAAACCTGGGCCAAGTTCACGTGTATTATCGACTCCAAGTAAATGGGGAAAGGCCATGGAAAAATGTTATTATTATTATTATTATTATTATTATTATTATTATTATTATTATTATTATTATTATTATTATATATAATTCGCTGGGGCCATCAAGGACCACGTTAAGTCTTGTTGCATTTGACAATGAACTTGGCCTTCTTTAGAGCCCAAATTTCCCTCATTCTTTGTGAGTGGGCCTGCTTACGCTCCTCTGTCCAAGGGGCACCGTGTCTTCTCTTCGGCTGCTCGTCTCGGTTTAGCCCGTTCGTCAATATTTTCTTGCGGAAGAGATCTCTGTTAAGGGCGTCTTCAGCTGAGATATGTAGTATTTGCAGGTCTTCTTTGGTATTTCTAAACCAGGGAATTGTGGTTTTGGGGTTTGAATCAAAAAAGTGAAAGATTTCTTTAGTTAACTTTCTTCCGTCCATTCTTTTCAGATGACCGTAAAATCGTGCCCGTCTTTTTCTGATTGTGTCGGTAATTTTCTCTATTTTGCTGTAGACTTCCTTGTTGGATCTCTTTTGATGGATTCCATTTCTGTACTTTGATCCCAAGATTCCTCTCACAATTTTGCGTTCTCTTTTCTCCAGTTCTTCAAGGAGTCCTATGTTGGCATTTAGAGACAGGGTTTCGGCTGCATATAGAACTACTGGCTTCAGAACTGTTTCATAGTGACGTATCTTGGTGTTTTGGGAAAGGCATTTTTTTTATTGTAGATTGTGCGGGATGTTTGGTAGGCTATTTCCAGTTTGCGTACTCGCTCCTGAAGTGCTTCTTTGTCCAGTCCATTTTTCATGATGATCTCACCCAGGTATTTGAATTTGTCTACTCGGGTGATGTCCCCGTATTTTGTATGGAGTTTTGGTGGAGCCTCTTTGATGTTAGTCATTACTTCTGTTTTCTCAAACGATATCTGCAAACCAGTTTGTTCGGCAATTTCCTTTAAAATTTCAACTTGAGCTCTAGCGGTTTCTATGTCGTTTGAGAGAACAGCAATATCATCGGCAAATGCTAAGCAGTCTGTTGCGATCCCCTTGGATTTGGTTCCTATTCTCAATGGACTGTAGTTGGTTTCCTGTAATCTCACCCGCCAGGTTCTGATGATCTTTTCAAGAACACAGTTGAAGAGTATCGGGGATAGCCCATCACCTTGTCGGACTCCTGTTTTGATGTCAAAGGAATGCGAGAGACATCCGTGGAACTTCACCTTGGATTTTGTATCGGACAGGGTGGCTCTAATTAATGCCAGCAGTTTCAAATCAACTCCAAATTCATTTAAGATGTTTAGCAGGACTTCCCGGTCAATGGAGTCGTACGCTTTCTTAAAGTCTACAAAGACAGACACATACTGCTTGGACCTTAGTGTACAATATCTGATGATCGTTTTGAGATTTTGGATCTGTTCAGCTGTTGAGCGACCTTTTCTGAACCCTCCTTGGTATTCACGTATTTGATGTTCGACTTGTGCTTCCAAACGCTCCAGGATGGCAAGTGATAGAATTTTGTAAGTCACGGGTAGCAAAGATATTCCTCTGTAGTTGTTGATGTTCTTCATGCTGCCTCTTTTGTGTAATGGATGGATCAAAGCTATTTTCCAATTTTCGGGTAGGGTCTCCTTGTTCCAAATTTCTTCTATTTGTTTTTGCAAGATATCAAGTGATTCCTCTGTGGCATATTTCCATAGTTCTGCTACTACTGAGTCTTCCCCCGGCGCTTTGTTATTTTTGAGACGGGCAATGTGGCGCTTGATTTCATCTCTGTCGGGTGGTCTGGAATCTGGGTACCTGAGTAATGGTTCCTTGGTCTCAATGGCGCTTTGAGGTTTAGAGCAATTAAGTAAATTCTTGAAGTAATCTGCCAGAATGCTGCAATTTTCTTCATTTGATGTCGCCAGTGTGCCGTCCTTTCGCTCAAAGCATAGAGATGGTGGTTTATAGCCAGTGAGTTTGCGTTTGAAGGCTCTGTAGTACTCTCTGCTTTCATTCTTCCTAAAGTTTTGTTCTATCTTTTCAATGAGAGATTTTTCGTATTTACGTTTCTCAGTTCTGAACACCCTAGCTGCTTGGGCACGTTGGGTTTTGTAGGTTTCCCAATCATTTTCTGATTTCGTAGAGTAGTACTGTTTCCACGCATTGAGTCTTGGAGGACTGATTCGCAGGTACCATTCCACCAAGCATGCTTTTTGGTTCTCTTGATTTCTGCAACGTCTTTGGCGGCCTCAACAAGGAGACTTTTGGCGTTGTTAAAGTCAGTGCCATTTGGTCTAGCCTTCTCCTGGAACTCCTCGACACTTTGCCGAAGTTTATCATTGTCGAAGCGTGTGATCTGTTTGGTTGTCTTCCTTGTGTTTGCGGGAATTGGTTTGAATTTGATAAGAGACATATAATGATCTGAGGCCACATTGATGCCTTTCTTTACCTTGACATTCATAATCTCAGGGCTGTTTCTCCTGGAGATTGCAACATGATCAATTTGGAACTCTCCGAGAGCTTGGACGGGAGAACGCCAAGTCATTTGCTTTCTGGGTAGATGGCGAAAGTGGGTTGTGATTTTCGCAAATGGACACCAGTCTTTTGCCGTTGGGATTGGTTCTTTTGTGAGCAGGGTAATTTCCTATAACTCTCTTGTACTTCTGTTCACGACCTAGTTGGGCATTGAAGTCACCCAAAAGAAGCTTGACATGGTGTTTGGGGATTTTGTTTAATTTTTCATCCAGTAGGTCCCAGAAATTATCAACTTCGTCTGGATGAGACTTGTTCTTATCGTTTGTAGGAGCATGTGCGTTAACTAGGGCGTAGGTTTTGTTCGCGCATTTAATTGTGAGTATAGACAATCTGTCATTCACAGGTTCGAAATTTGCAACCGATTTAAGGATCTTGGTTCTAACAGCAAACGCGGTTCCAAGCATCACAGCTCCATTGAGGATTCCTCTTTGCGCTTTGCTCTTGAAAAATCGGTAGCCTTCGGTTTCAAAAATCTCTTCATCTGGGTACCTTGTTTCCTGTAGGGCCATTATGGATATCTGATTTTCGTGAAGAGCTTTGGTGAGGGTTTTCAGCTTGCCAGTTTGTGTAAGTGAATTTATGTTGAAAGTTGCTAGATAGGTTTTAGATTTTGGCCTGAGTTTTTGACTCTTCGGGGTACGCCGAGACGCTCCGACTCGTCTCTTGCATGATGTCGAGTCTCCCCCAGAATCCGAACGAGACTCGTGCGCCGTGGCGTTCACGACGAGGGATTTATCTGAAGATTTACCCCCTGGGGTATGTTTCTTGAAATGTTGTGCCATCATGCTTTTTGACTTGACTTTGCTTTGGACGGGTACCCATCCTATTACAACTAGGGTTGTTAGCCCTAGAGGTTGCCTCAAGATGTTTTCTGGCTTCTGGTCATTTACCAGTCTTCGCCGTAACCCTGGCAAGGGACCAGTTTTTTTTCACGGTGGTATTTTATTTCTCTACTACCCTCTGACTCTGCTGGCGGCAGAGCCAGCGAGCTTCCCCAATTCCAATGGGACGCGCCCGATGGAGGTAACCGGTAAATCCCCACACGGGTTATTATTATTATTATTATTATTATTATTATTATTATTATTATTTATGCAGAGAAACACAGAGAGACGACCAAACCTTTACGTCTGACCTTTCTGGACATGGAGAAATCTTTCTTAGGGTGCCACATGAACTTACCTAGAAGGAACTCCGAGCACATGAAGTCCCAGAAGTCTATGTCCCACGGATCCAAATTCTGTACCACGATGTCACAAGTACGTTTCGCTGTCCTGCAGGAACTTCGCCGTCATTTCTAACTAGTGCTGGGGTCCACCAAGGATCTGCACTTTCGCCTCTGGTTTTCATTCCTTTGCATGGACATTGTAACTTCAGACATACAAACAATTCATCAATGGACGATCTTATATGCTGTCGACGTGTTTCTTACGGGTAAACAGCCACGAATCGGTTACCCATTCGTCATAGCCTCCCCTCGTGAGGCTGGCCTGCATTCTGAACCATAGAGTGCAACAGGGCTGACTATGATGGTGGTGGTGGTGATTGTTTTAAGGGAAAGTACAACTGGGCAGCCATTCTCTATTCTAACCACGAATTTATACATTTCCTCCTTGAGATAATCGGGTATTTTCTTGTCACAAAGAAATCCGGTGACTTGCCGCCATTTCAAAGTTTACTGGTGTTCGGGCATCAAGAATCGTTTCGCAGTCCGAACTGATGTAGGGACCGAGGTATTTACATTGGTTTGTTTTAACGAGATCTGGATCGTTAACCTTAATGGTGCTATCCGTTTGTGCGTAACATTAAAAGTAGTCCTCCTTTAAAATGTTGAGCCGCAGACAGTTTTCACTCAAGCGATCATTTCAGCATTCTATCCTTTCTTCAAATCTCTGATCGATCGGCTCCTCTCATGACATGTCCATACCATTTGAGGCGAGCTTCTCGCATCTTGCTCGAAACTGGTGCAATTCGCATCCGTTGTCTGATACGGCCATTTCTGACGTGGTCGAGTTTCGTATGCCCTAACGATCAACGGAGCATTTCAATTCCATGGCATTGCTGAGAATGCTGCCTTACTATCCGCACCTGTTATACTCCTGGTCATGCCCTACACGTGTACCAAAGGTGGACGAATCGGTCACCCATGAACCATAGCCTCTCCTTGTCAGTAAGGAATGAGCAACCACTCCGTGGAATCCATGGCATTGCTGAGAATTGTGTCTTACTATCCGCAGCCTGTTATACTCCTGGTCACACCCTACACGTGTACCCAAGATGGATCGAATCGGTCACCCATGAATCATAGCCTCTCCTTGTCAGTAAGGAATGAGCAATCACTCCATGGAATCGAAATGGTCCGTTGATCGTTAGGACATACGAAACTCGACCACATCAGAAATGGCCATATCAGACAACGGATAGGAATTGCACCAATTTCGGGCAAGATGCGAGAAGCTTGCCTCAAATGGTATGGACATGTCATGAGAAGAGCCGATCAATCAATTACTAAGACTGTTGTACAGTACAACCCAGGAAGAAATCGACAACGCGGTTGTCCCAAGAAACGATAGCTTCATCGTCTGAAGGAAGACTTGAAGATCGTGGTTGTCAGAACGGCGTGCTACGTAGCGAACCCTACACTGTTGCAAGTAAAACGCTAGGAAGGAGACAGTATATAGTAGCGTAACTAAGAAAGGGCGGGAACACCTGCAACATAATATTTTGGAACCCTCTCCTTAAATTCCTCAAATTCTGCGAGAATTATGCTTCCTACGTTAATCACTGCATCCTTACAACCATACCCCATCGCCAACAGTCCTGAATGTCCATGGCCTACCAAGCGACCGCTGCTCAGCTCGAAGGGCATTCTTTTATACCAGACATATCTCTCTCTTTCCTAGCGTTTATCCCAAAGTATGGGGTCCGATGTTTTGCTACATCTCCTCCAATTCGTCCTATTGCTCACATCTTCAGGTTTTAAACCAACGCCGTGCATATCGGCCTTGATATTATCAGCCAACCACTTTAAAGGCCTTCCACGTTGTCGTATTCTTACCGGATCAACTTGGAGAGCTGGTTTAGTAACTGAGCCGTCCTGCCTTCTCATAACGTGACCGTTCCAGGGGAAACACGCTTCCCTCACTTTCTCCACAATTGGAGCGACGCCAAGCCTTTGACGAACATCTGCGTATCTTATGTGGTCACATCGAGTCGCTCCAAGAGTCCATTCCATTTCCACTGTATGAAGAGTCTGCTCATGCTTTTTGCCATTGAACGACATTCTCCCCTATAAATAGCTGCTGGGCGTACCACGGTCTTGTAAATTTTTGCCTTTAGATGGTGAGGCATCTTTTTATCGAAGAGGACTCTGGTGACTTGTCTCCACTTGAGCCAAGCTGCATTTACCCACACTCGGGTATCACAGTTCGAAGTGACAACTGACCCTAGGTATTTAGAATGCACGGTTTTCTGCAAGTCTTGATTATTGATCCTTATAGTCCCACTAGTTTGGGGGTCACATTCTAGGTATTCATTTTTCTGGGTGTTGAGGCGCAGACCATTCTCAGCCAATTTGTCGCTCCAAGTTTGTGTCTGGCGTTGGAGTACAAGGCGTGTTCGTTGGGCAAGTACCACATCATCCGCATAGAGAAAGGTTCAGGGATGCGATGACTGTATGTCAGCCGTTGCTCTAACCAAGCAGAGGATGAATAACAATGGTGGTAGAGCTGAGCCTTGATTTACACCCACGGTGATATAAAAAGGCGGGGAGATTCCAGCTAGAGTCCGGAGCACACTAACTGTATTGTGATATATAAGTTGTACTTACATAGGCTTCCGGGAGTTCATGACTACGAAGAGCTCACCAGATGAGGTCATGTGGGACTCGGTCGAATGCTTTTTTTTAAGTCCAGAAATGCCACGTGAACACTCTTCTACTTCTCCCTATGTTTTTCCATAAATAGACGTGTGGCATGGATGGCATCCATGGTGCTGCAGCCCTCAACAATCCACACTGGTTGGATGCTACTCTGACAATGTTTCTGAGCCTGTTTCTGAGCCTGCTGTCAGCACTCGTTCGAATATCTTCAGTGTATGGCAGAGGAGTCGAATAGGGTGGTATGTTGAGCAATCGCTCACGTCTCCATTACCCTTCCAGATTGGAATTGTCGTGCTAGATGTCCACGCACGGGGAAGTTTGTTCTCGATGATGATCTGGTTGAAGAGTGTGCCAAGGAATTCTGTAGCGGGCTTGCCAAGCATTTTTCAGATTTCTCCTGATATGTCATCTGGGCCAGTTTCTTTTCCATTCATAGTCTTCTTTATGTCAATCATTACTTCATCTGTCATAATCAAAGGCACGGGTCCATAGACGGGATCAGAACTTGCAATCTGTGGCTGATCAGATTCCTTGTTGCTGATATCTGCAAAATTGTCTGACCATCGCTGAAGGACAGCTTGTTGGTCATGTCGTAATTTTTTGTCAGCTTCCTTGATATGCATGACATATCCAATGTCCTGAGTTGAACGGTTACGGGACTTCGCAATGCGATAAACGTTATTTTCTCCTGCTGGTGTGTCAAGCTGGTGGTACGGATCCTGGAAACAATGATCTTTTGCAGCATCCACTGCTCTTTTCGCTGCTGATTTCAGCACTTTTTATCTCTGAAGGTCAGTATCCAGGCGTGTCATCCACCAAGCCTTAAAGGCTACCTTTTTCTCCTTGGTAGTTTGTTGGACTTAATCATCCCACCACCAGGTCTGTTTTTCTCAATGTATTTTTTCCCGCGTTTTGTTTTTCCCAGAGTTACTGTTGCTGCCTGATGTATCTGTTTTGCAGCATCTTCACACATGTCCTCAACTGACTTCACTGAGAAGTTGGTTAAAGGTGTCTTCATTTCGTTCTTGTGGCATTCATTGTCCAACACTTGATACGCTGAGGTGCAGTTTTAAGTGTCTTAAGATGTTTGCTAATTTTCAGAATATCCGGAATAAGCAAGCGGTGTTGAGGGGCAATACTGTTATATGGGATCACTTTGGTATCCATTACCATCTTCAGATATTTTTGTTGACCCATCCAGTAATCAGTCTGAGCATGACCTTCACTGGTATATGTACCTAGATGTGTTATGCTTTTATTGAAATATGTGTTGGTCACAACTAGGTCATGAGCCTCTGCACAATCAAGTATACGACATCCCTCATCGTGTTGCGTGCCAAAACCATATCCTCCATGTCATCGCTCATATCCATCCCGTTAGGATCCGGCATGTCCATTTAAGTCTCCCCCAAGGAAAATGAACTCATCTGGAGGAATTGTTCCAAAATGGGCATCAAGACTGTTCTAGAACTCATCCTTCTCATATTCCGTGCATGGCAAGATATGATATGGGTAGTCATTGATGCTAAGTCAATCTTGACAGACATGAGCCTATCCTACACTCTGATGACCTTGTGATGTTGTTGCGGTAGCGTAGGCCAACCACTAGTGTCACACCATTCGATGTTGTGCTGGTGCCATGATAGATGAGTTTATAGCCATCTCCAATTTATTTCGCTTTGGAAACTCTCCACTTGGTCTTCTGTATGCAGACAATATCAACATGTCTGTTCTTCAACATTTCTGCTAGCTCACGATGTCGGCCAGCCAACGTTCCATATTCAGTGTAGCAAATCTTACTTTTAATTGCTCTTGTCGGACTAACTTCTTTAACCTACCCCGTCCATGGGAAGGTAACCCTTGCACATTTCTCACGTCACTCGGGCTCAAGTGGCGCACGTCGCTTTGCGGGAACGCCCTAGCATGTTACGAATTTCGAGAAGACATCAACCGGCTGGTCGCTTAGCCTGTCGTTGAGGGCATTTTATACCTACTGCCAGTATTAAACGAGGCCGCCCCTAACCTGGAGTACAGACGCCTTCGATAGCCGCCCCTAACATGGGGAACAGACGTTATCTAATAGAAATCGGTACTCTTACTAATCCCTGAGTACAGGGCTACCTCTTCCGCCATCTCTGCCGTATTGAAGTCCACCTTCTCCGCTGTAGATGCCGTTGAGGTTTTCACTCGTAACCCTGAGATGAGATCCTTACCAGATGCTACACACTGGGTCAGTGTGCTCTGGGACTCACATAGGCAGGGGCGTCACTCCCTGGGCAGGGCTACCTCCGAAAAGGGTTCCTACCTGCTTCCTGCCTTTCATACCAAATATATATTATAATTAATTGAAACCCACCAGAACTGGCATCCATTAAAATTTCCCGAAGCATCGTTGAGTCGTTGACAGAAACTCATTAACCACACTTTCCACATTAATATTACTGCCTTCGTAACTTTCAATGGAGAGTAAAGCCAATGAAATGCGTTTATACATTTTAGTTTGTTGAATGATCGCTCGGCGAATGTTGTTGTGACTGCTAGTAAGATAAAGTTGCAACACCGTACACATATCAGGGATACAATTTTCTCTACTATCAGAAGTTCGTCCAGCTCTTTTACAGTTGAAAGGTTCACATCTTTATCTAACTTACCACTGTACCGGCCTCGATGAGTAACAATTATACTTTTCGCACTCACTCTCTTGTTGCGATATGACACTAAAACAAATTTCAGAATCACTCTGGGCTGAAATATCACTAACACAAATATTACATTCGCATGACTTTTACGCTGCATTTTCACTTAAATTTTCAATCGACACGCCAGGCACGGATTTATCATATGGCGTTACACAATTGCTACTGGAAACTGGCAAGGAATCTTCACCTACACTTTTAAAGAAATTATCCATTTTTTTTTTTTTGCGACATGTTACAAGATTCTTTATTTTCGCGTTCTTTCTTGCGTGTTTGGAAACAGCTTAATTACTTTGATTTACCGGTATAAACATAATGCACAGTTACCCAGTCACCAACTGAACTGACAACAACTGACTGTAAAATACCATCCTGGTATGATTCTAAATGCGGGTCGGGGATTCCTCTTTGAATGAATGAATGAATGAATGAATGAATGAATGAATGAATGAATGAATGAATGCAATCAAGCGTGTGTTTCGAGTTCAGCAGAACTGTAATCGAAGCGTACAGTGAATGCAGGGAAGTACCTCGGGAGAGCTGGCAACACTAACTGACAATCAGGTTCACCGCGCCCAACTGCCCAGTTAGTACACAGTTCGAGGATTCACTAAACTGCCCCAACTCTGTGTCGCATCAGTACACGGGAAGTTCTAATAGAGAACGGCACCGTTATGTGCAACGTGAATCACATCACAAAGTAGATGTTTAGATGTTACATCAATGCAAAAAACTGCATTGCATAATTTAATTTGGCACAGAATACGCTCGCTGGTTACATTTCAAATATAGACGAAATTACGTATTCAGGTATACTGTACAATGGAATGGCTTAGTGGGCCCCGTGAGCCCGTGGTCCCCCGCACGACGAGCACTGTGGGCTCGTTTTTTTTTGTTTTTTTTTGTTTTTTGTTTTTGCTATTTGCTTTGCGTCGCACCGACACAGATAGGTCTTTGGCGACGGTGGGATAGGAAAGGCCTAGGAGTGGGAAGGAATCGGCCGTGGCCTTAATTAAGGTACAGCCCCAGCATTTGCCTGGTGTGAAAATAGGAAACCACGGAAAACCATCTTCAGGGCTGCCGACAGTGGGGTTCGAACCCACTATCTCCCGATTACTGGATGCTGGCCGCACTTTAGCGACTGCAGCTATCGAGCTCGGTGTGGACCCGTTAGTTACGCCCCTGACTATATAGAAAAATTGTAATATGTTTGGATCTGGGATCAGAGTGTAAAACTGTCAACAGCCACGCCTGGCTTAAACCCACTCATTAACAGCAGCCGTTTCACAGCCATGTTCTGCTGACGGGTCATGCATCACTTGGCGTGCCGGAAATAAGAAAATGGCATTATTCTGGCGCCTGATACTCTCACTGTGACCTGGAACAGAAAGGCAGAACAATGAATTGCATTAACAGGTTATGGTTGAATAGCGATACCACATTCTGTGAGCCAAGTCAACCATACCGACATTTATATATTTATATAGGTGATATTCATTGAGCTGTGCCAACTATAAAGGTATGCTTGCGCTACTACGACCACACAAAAAAAGTTTTGAATTTGCAATAAAAACATTCATTTAATGCATTCGGTCTTACCCCAATATCGTAATGTGAATTTTAAAATTAAAAATGTTTTTTGATTAACGGTTGGTTGGTTGGTTGGTTGGTTGGTTGGTTGGTTGGTTGGTTGGTTGGTTGGTTGGTTGGTTGGTTGGTTGGTTGGTTGGTTGGTTGGTTGGTTGGTTGGTTGGTTGGTTGGTTGGTTGGTTGGTTGGTTGGTTGGTTGGTTGGTTGGTTGGTTGGTTGGTTGGTTGGTTGGTTGGTTGGTTGGTTGGTTGGTTGGTTGGTTGGTTGGTTGGTTGGTTGGTTGGTTGGTTGGTTGGTTGGTTGGTTGGTTGGTTGGTTGGTTGGTTGGTTGGTTGGTTGGTTGGTTGGTTGGTTGGTTGGTTGGTTGGTTGGTTGGTTGGTTGGTTGGTTGGTTGGTTGGTTGGTTGGTTGGTTGGTTGGTTGGTTGGTTGGTTGGTTGGTTGGTTGGTTGGTTGGTTGGTTGGTTGGTTGGTTGGTTGGTTGGTTGGTTGGTTGGTTGGTTGGTTGGTTGGTTGGTTGGTTGGTTGGTTGGTTGGTTGGTTGGTTGGTTGGTTGGTTGGTTGGTTGGTTGGTTGGTTGGTTGGTTGGTTGGTTGGTTGGTTGGTTGGTTGGTTGGTTGGTTGGTTGGTTGGTTGGTTGGTTGGTTGGTTGGTTGGTTGGTTGGTTGGTTGGTTGGTTGGTTGGTTGGTTGGTTGGTTGGTTGGTTGGTTGGTTGGTTGGTTGGTTGGTTGGTTGGTTGGTTGGTTGGTTGGTTGGTTGGTTGGTTGGTTGGTTGGTTGGTTGGTTGGTTGGTTGGTTGGTTGGTTGGTTGGTTGGTTGGTTGGTTGGTTGGTTGGTTGGTTGGTTGGTTGGTTGGTTGGTTGGTTGGTTGGTTGGTTGGTTGGTTGGTTGGTTGGTTGGTTGGTTGGTTGGTTGGTTGGTTGGTTGGTTGGTTGGTTGGTTGGTTGGTTGGTTGGTTGGTTGGTTGGTTGGTTGGTTGGTTGGTTGGTTGGTTGGTTGGTTGGTTGGTTGGTTGGTTGGTTGGTTGGTTGGTTGGTTGGTTGGTTGGTTGGTTGGTTGGTTGGTTGGTTGGTTGGTTGGTTGGTTGGTTGGTTGGTTGGTTGGTTGGTTGGTTGGTTGGTTGGTTGGTTGGTTGGTTGGTTGGTTGGTTGGTTGGTTGGTTGGTTGGTTGGTTGGTTGGTTGGTTGGTTGGTTGGTTGGTTGGTTGGTTGGTTGGTTGGTTGGTTGGTTGGTTGGTTGGTTGGTTGGTTGGTTGGTTGGTTGGTTGGTTGGTTGGTTGGTTGGTTGGTTGGTTGGTTGGTTGGTTGGTTGGTTGGTTGGTTGGTTGGTTGGTTGGTTGGTTGGTTGGTTGGTTGGTTGGTTGGTTGGTTGGTTGGTTGGTTGGTTGGTTGGTTGGTTGGTTGGTTGGTTGGTTGGTTGGTTGGTTGGTTGGTTGGTTGGTTGGTTGGTTGGTTGGTTGGTTGGTTGGTTGGTTGGTTGGTTGGTTGGTTGGTTGGTTGGTTGGTTGGTTGGTTGGTTGGTTGGTTGGTTGGTTGGTTGGTTGGTTGGTTGGTTGGTTGGTTGGTTGGTTGGTTGGTTGGTTGGTTGGTTGGTTGGTTGGTTGGTTGGTTGGTTGGTTGGTTGGTTGGTTGGTTGGTTGGTTGGTTGGTTGGTTGGTTGGTTGGTTGGTTGTAAAATAAAATATTACCTATTGATGTAATTGAAACAGAAGACTTTACTTTTATAGAAAGAAACTGTAACTTATGCTTTCTATTGTGCCCTACAGGGCCCTGTGGTTCCGGCCAGGCAAACACCGGTCTCGAACCAAGAGCACTGCAGTGAACAAAACTCTCACAGGCGTGAGCTTGTGCACATAGTCTTACCTGTAATACATATCCACAAACTGCAACACAGCAACTCAGTCACGCACATCTCAGGGGTACAGGGGAAAACATCGGGCGAAATTACGATAAAACAACGGGATATGTGACATAGCAGGTAAGAATAATCTAAATTAAAAATGAAAAACACGAGAAACAAAGCTGCATTCATAAAATAACATGATGAATTTATTACAAAAAAAAATTAAATCCAAAAGAATATACAAAGCGTTTGAACATCTGATATATTCCCAATATGATATCGCCGGGGACTTCCATGTCACAAAATCATCGGTCTGCCGGGCTGGAACAAGGGTGGAACAACAGAATAAGTCGAGATAGGAAGATAAGAGAACTACCTGGGCAAAAAGAGAAAAATCAAAAGCAATCTCCCATGCGTAAAAACGTTGCATCACAGGACCTCGAACCCTTATTCCCCCATAATCAAAGCTTTACTGTACAAGCCCTGGACTGGATGAAAGCTCACAGTCCAACATAACTAAGGTACACACACTTATCAATAAAAACCATAGATATCACCGCTCCATTAATACGTGGCAAAATGAACATGTGGCGAGATTAAGAAGACAGAATTAAAAAACCAAACAAACGAACTGCGGTCTTAACAGGCAGCCATAGTCAAGGCCATACGCCAAGGGCGTCTCCCCCTAAGACCACTTAAAACCAAAACAAACACTCAGACAGCGAGATAATATCTCCTTGCCAGTGACGTCAAACTCGACTGCCTGGCCTTTCACAAATCACATGGTGGAGTATTCGCCGTGCCACCCTTTCTGATGCGCACAGCTGTTCAACTACCGGGGGTTCCTACTCCGTACATCAAGTTTCCGTCTACTCTCACATACATCTAACCTTTTAGTGCCGAAATTACATCATCACATCATATCTGCCTTCGTATGGCTTAGACACAAATCTTATTCTCTCATATACTGCCTCTACAGGGCTTCACCATCATGACACCTGGGTTCAATTCCCTGGCACTACAATAATTATACATTACTCAACAGCACTCAGTCACATAACGTACATATGCGCGATTAGCTATCCATTCAGTGCACCTGATGCACTAGCACGATGTCTAACACCTCCAGCCATGCTAACCTGTGCAAGTCAATGAATCAGTCTCCAGTTTGGAAAACTTACGTACAATAACCAATGAAATAAAAAATCCTCTGCTTCTGTAACTCCCGTGTCTGGCTAAAAGATCTAGTTAACGTAACCAAGGCGTAAAAGATGTCACGAAAAGAAACAAACTATATACATGGGGAAAATATAAAATTTACTACTTATTCTACAGCCCTGAGTTCGGGGTCTGTGCATACCTATCCTATACAAATCTTAATTTACCTTGGAGAGTAACTGTCGTGGCTGACGCCACCTTGAATTCAAATTTTAATCTAGCCCATGCTTATAATTAATTGGATCTGTCTGACCTGGGAGTACCGATGACATTGTGAGGCAGCTCTCTATGGAACCCTGGAGCTTAGCTCATGTTGACAGATGACACTGCCAGCTGCAAAGTTATGTGGATTACTGGATTCATGCTGGCTGGTAAATGATTCTTCGACAGCTTCCGTGAAGGTGGCCCGGTGTCTCTTCCGGTATTGTGGTGAGCTTCGCTTTCCTGGGGTCCCCGCGTCGATGCTCGATTGTCTTGACAGCTGCTCCGTTGCTACAGCTTGCTGTTCTTCTCTCTCGTTCTCTGCGATGTTTCTCACGTTGTATCCGTGAAGGGAAACTGTAAAGAGACATAAGTTACCGAGAGTTCTGCTACAATGTCAGTCTCCACTCACGCCCCTTTCACACGTTTTAAAGCTCCCTTTAGAGCTAAGTCAACTACACCAATATGGTGCCGAGATTCAGTCTTTCTATCACAGAGATGTTTTTCCAAACTGCCAGAAATCATCTGAGCTATAATAAGATTACGAACCTCGTTCCTAATACTTGGCCCTCAAAGTTATTTGAAACTACAAGCGAGACAGTGGAGTCATAGGCAGTACATTATCATACTAGGCAGGTAAATACATGTAGCCTGAAAAATTCAGCTTGATTATGCAGATTATTTACTTACTTCTATTTCCAAGTAGATAGTACTGGATGTTAACAGCTCGCAGCTCAGATCTGATTCACGATGTCCTCCTGGAGTCGTATCACGCCGTCATACTAGCAAGACAGTAAAAGAGTGAGCTCCAGCGCTCTACCGCTGCATATTTATAACACGTCTCGCGTGCCTACGCTTATGATTTCTCCCCGAGATTCTCCCTCCGGCGGACTCCTTGCAGGAAGCGCGCTAAGTATTATTCTCGCATATGCACTTATACTTATACTCAAGTCGCATATCAAAATTTTGCTCAATTTATGGAGGTTGCAATATTCTTCTCAGATTAAATGCATTTCTTCTGTGCTCTAAGATATAAATTAATTTCCCTTTCGCTTCAAATCTTAGTTGGCACGCTACCTTTGTCGAGTGTTTAGCGTCCTGCTTCTAAATTAACGCGCTTGGCTTGGGGTAATAAATTTGTCTTATGAGATTCCAGAGATTTCCTAATTATTTAGCTGCTCCATTCCCACGAGCACTGCACACACTCCACCGCTCCCAGGCAATATATTAGAATACAAGGACCTCCAAGATACTTCTACGGTGGTCAAAAATGTACTTGATATCTCAGGCTCAAATAATGACTCTTGGCCTATGACCAATATGGTTCACTATGAAATAATAATAATGTATCATTATAACTAGGAATAATAATAGTAATAATAATTAACATTATTATTATTCCGGGATGGTACCTAACTTAAGGCCGTGGTCGCTTCCTTCCTTCCTTCCTTCCTTCCTTCCTTCCTTCCTTCCTTCCTTCCTTCCTTCCTTCGTCCAATCTTCCCATCGCCTCATAAGGCTCCTGATCAGCGTAGCAAGTGAGGCCGCCTGGGCGAGGTACTGGTCCTCCTTCCCAATTTCACAATCCGACCCAAAGTCCCACGCTCCAAGACACTGCCCTTTAGGTGGTAGAGGTGGGATCCCTCGCTGAGTCCGAGGGAAAAGCTAACCCTGAAGGACAAACGGATTAAGAAAGAAGGATAGAAAGAGAGAGAGAAAGAAAGAAAGAAAGAAAGAAAAGAAAAGAAAAGAAAAGAAAAAAGAAAGAAATTAATCACATCCGTAACTCCCTTTCTTATTTGCTTCAATTTGTCCTCTTGAATTCCAACTTCATCTTCATACTGTGATCTTTCCTACTTTTAAAAGCACCACTCAGACATATTCGTCTACTGATGTCAGTCCACGCCAATTCTCCACTGACAGCTCCGAACACACCGCTTAGTAGAGAAGCTCGTCTCCTTTCTCCCAAGTCTGTGCGTAACGGTGTAAGCTACATACCCTCTCCAAGATCTACTGCGTTAATTTGGTGCATCAGTTACTTTCCATGCTGTACATACTGGAATGTGGTTGGATTATGTAATGATCTCACGAAACTTCAAAGTATCTGAATAATTGCTACCATTTCCTATGATTACCTAGAACGTTTAATGTCATTTTTTAGTGCATTGACTTTTAGTGCTGGGAGTGTCCGAGGACACGTTCCTCTCGCCAGATCTGTAGCTCCTTTTTCCGGTACACCCCATGAGAGTGAGCTACATGTACTACTGTGTGAGGGTGTTGTCTGTGGGTGTAATTGTAATTGTACGGGCTAGGAATGGGAAGGAAGTGGCCGTGGCCATGCGAAAGGTGCCATCCCGGCATTTGGCTGGAAATGACAATGGGAAACCATAAAAAGGCATTTTCGAGAATGGCCAACGGGGAATTCAGACCCAGCCATCTCCCTAAATAGCCGTAACAGGCAGTGCCGTAACGCACTGAGATAACCTGGTTGGTAACTTCTCCCAGACCTGGAAACATAGCTCTATATATGAGCATGTTGTAAGATAAAACGTAAACGCATCACCATATTTCGTGTTGTAAAAAACTACCAGTTTCCCGCAGTATTTTCTTCAAAAGCAACTTAGGAAGATGCTGCTCTGTCATTTTTGTTTCCCGAAAATCCAGGGACTGAACTTCATGATCCCCAAGAACTGCGTTTATAGATACGGTAACTGTAAAATCCCAACTTGACAGGTTCGATTCTGGCTCAGTCCGGTGGTATTTGAAGGTGGTCAAATACGTCAGTCTCGTGTCAGTAGATTTACTGGCACGTAAAATAACTCATGCGGGACTAAATTCTAGCATCTCGGCGTCTCCGGAAACCGTAAAATTAGTTAGTGGGATGTAAAGCCAATAAGATTATTATTATTATTATTATTATTATTATTATTATTATTATTATTATTATTATTATTATTATTATTATTATTATCATTATTATTATTATTATTATTATTATTATTATTATTATTATTATTATTATTTACAAACATAATCTTCGTTAAAATATAACTGATCTTGTGTTATTGTAATATTCAGTATATAATTACCTGATTGTACATTTCCCCCCTGCATGTTTAGGGTTTTGACCTGAAAATATCTCTTGCCCTATTTATGACCCATTTATGTTTTCTCTTAGGAGGAATATTTCTATTTATGGCATTCCAAACTATACATTACACTGATTTAGTTTTCAATGACGAGTTCTTGATTTGGTTTTAGTTATTACCTTTGTGTGTGTGATGTAATGTATTCATGTTTTATTTGAACTTTCGTCATAGAAATGCACTCATTAATTATTATTTATAAACCATTCAGGCAGTCGTTGGGATTGTTCTCCGTAAAGATTTATATCGGCTGTATTTACCGACGACTCCAGCTCCATGGCTAAATTGTTAGCGTGATGGCCTTTAGTCACAGAGGTCCGCGGTTCGATTCCCGGCAGGTTCGGAGATTTTAATCAACATTGGTTAATTCCGCAGACACGGGCGCTGGGTGTATGTGTCGTCTTCATCATCATTTTATTCTCATCAAGACGCGCAGGTCGCCTACGGGAGTAAAGTCAAAAGACCTGCACCTGGTGAACCGGACATATCCTCGGGCACTCCGGCACTGAAAGCCATACGACATTAATTTTTTTTTAATTCTTACCGACGACTAACTCAGTGTATACAATTAAATGTTGTTCACGGTTTATGGTTATAGTAGTTCGCTATTTGAACAGAACAAAGAACAATTTCATTCCAAATCCGGTAAGCAGTGCTATAAATGTATGGCCTATTTTCTAACCTTTTCTTGTTCTGATTTAGCTTACCTTATCTTGGATAATGACATAACCTATTAAATTAAGACTGGGTTGTCAACACCAGTCGCATCCGGGACGATTACAGATTATACGGTCGCAGTGGCACGGGTCGGATGCGGCACGGTCGCATCTGGCATGGCACCAGGTCATAGAGATTATTATTTCACTGTGGCAGTCGTTAACATTTGAATAATTTTATTTTAGATATGAGAAACATACTTTGTTTAATTCAAAAATTTGATTTTCCACTCGCATTTCTATAAATACATTTACAAAACTGATAAAGCAAAGTAAGGCAGCACATTTTGAAACAAAATCCAAGTATTGTAAATCCATGATACATTCTCATAGATCTGGTATTTGCAACCATTTTTTAAAAGATGCAAAACCAAAAATGCTACCTGAGACCGTAAAATAACTATTCTAATATGAGGGATTAGTCTATTTTGATTTGAATAAACTAGCCATATTTTGCTTGAATTTGGAATTAGCAGTAACCAAATATCTGGCTGAGCATCGAAACGGGATCTGTATTATGTTCAGCACCTGAATCCTGATTCACAAAAAACAAGTGTTTGCAAAGGGCAAAAGGATGATTTTATCTTCATCTGACAAAACTTTAAATTTTAATTTTAATTTGCACCAAAATTTAGATAGTGACTTTTATTTTTTAAATGCCCCTTTATCATAGAATCTGATGTCAAATCGATCAACCGGAAGCTATCAGCCTGTCAACAACCATTAGAGAACGGCAGTAATACAACTTCAGAGCACATTCTAGGAGCTCAAACATAGACATTTACCAACACACAGTTCACGGTCACGTAAAATTCACAATTTTAAGACCTGGTCACTTTCATTTCTTTATTCTTCCAATTGATGTTTCGCAGAGCAAAATTGAGAAACCACTGATCTTTCTGTATTCAGAAAAATGCTGTCCTCCATTGTAAGCACATGCAGAGCCCTAACTGAAAGTGGTTCTTAATTTCAGTTTTCCAACCGTGGACAGTGACTTATTTTTTGGCAAGCCTGGGGTTTCGAGACAGATATGAGTTCATTGTGTTGAGATCGGCGTCGTCTTCGTTAGAGACGCCTTTCCACTTCAGCATAACATAGCGTCTCCGCTTCAGTAGATATCTTCTCTTTAACATTTCTGTCCGTGCATTGATATGAGTCAGAAGGACAGTCAACCGTTGTTTATCAACGTTTAATTAAAAACAATTAAACATCCAGCAAATGACTGCGATAAGAAAATTTATGACAACTCACAAGGCCATACTTCGCACATTATAATTAATGGTCCTTAGTTATTGCTTACTCTGATACTGAGACCACTTTGATGTGATTCTCAAGGACACGATTAACAACATTTCTCGGAAATGTGTAGAATGCACATAGAAGTTGGCATGGCCTGTCTATAACTTAAGACAGATAAAATGCTTCAAGTCATTGGATCTTGGAACAGTTTCCGAATGACCTTAAGGATAAATATTTGCCCGGAACCATTTCTGGTAACATAGTGTTTACAGTCACGGTGCCTACTGTACAAATGTACAAATGAAACAAATATGTTACTTTCATTGATCTGCTTCAGTCTAATCATTGGCTTTGACTGAGTGACTTATGCTAATACCGATATTCCTGATCCACCCAATCGCTGCATTGTAGGTACATTTCAGTGTTCTAGGACGCTTGATGCTTAACAACACTTTCTGGCTTTGTGAGGAAAGGAACGGAAACGCATTTCCATAGCACGTCCCTTTACCTGAGGGCGGAACTGTTGGGAATCCAACCAGACTTCGGGCTGAGTACACGCACATACATACATACATACATACATACATACATACATACATACATACATACATACATACATACATACATAGACACATAGGGCGAAGCGAAATTCGCGCACTCGGGCGTCACAGCGCGACTCCTCACATGCCAGCAATAAAAAAGTTCGTCCTTCGAGTATATCCGGCAGAAAAAGGGCGTTGAAGAGTGGCAATCTGGCAACACTGTAACCACATGTAGGGTAACTATCTCTGTCAGCACACATTCTTCGTCCTCTACAGTTGGTGCAGTGGATACAGTTGTGGGTTAGCATACAGGAGGCCGAGGGGTCGATCCTGGGTTTCTAATTTCATAAATTTAGTCCAGGTGGTATGGTATCTGGCAACTTAATCGTCAACAGCGATTGCAGCGGGTCCTCTAAAAACCATTTGCACTTACATACTACGATCGTAGAAATGGACGAACAATTGTTTTCATTGGTCAGCTTTGAAAGACGTCCTTTCCACGTCGCGGGAGTGAATTTATTCGCACCACTGCATATACTAGATGCGAAGCCTGTTTTCTTTGTACCCTCCACCAATGGTCTCATAGATTAGTTCGTTCGTAATCTGTTTACCCTCCAGGGTCGGTTTTTCCCTCGGACTCAGCGAGGGATCCCACCTCTACCGCCTCAAGGGCAGTGTCCTGGAGATTCAGACTTTGGGTAGGGGATACAACTGGGGAGAATGACCAGTACCTCGCCCAGGCGGCCTCACCTGCTATGCTGAACAGGGGCCTTGTGGAGGGATGGAAAGATTGGATGGGACAGGCAAGGAATAGGGAAGGAAGCGGCCGTGGCCTTAAGTTAGGTACCATCCCAGCATTTGCCTGGAGGAGAAGTGGGAAACCACGGAAAACCACTTCCAGGATGGCTGAGGTGGGAATCGAACCCACCTCTACTCAGCTGACCTCCCGAGGCTGAGTGGACCCCGTTCCAGCCCTCGTACCACATTTCAAATTTCGTGGCAGAGCCGGGAATCGAACCCGGACCTTCGGGGGGTGGCAGCTAATCACGCTAACCACTACACCACAGAGGCGGACCTCATAGATTAGTAGCAACTATTATTCTTGCCCTCGTTCAGGTCCATTACATTTCGTTAGGGCTTACGTTACCAGTAGGCCTAGCAAAGTATTTGTTGTGTTCAGCGTTACAAAATGTTGTAAATGTACGATGCATGTGACCTACGGTACGGTGTCTTACTGTATTACAGTATGTAATGTCCGATGGAAATTAGGAAATAAAAAAATGCGCCTCAACCTAGGATCGAACCCTCGACCTCCTGCATGCCAACCCAAAACTCTACCATTGCACCAACTGTACAGCACAACTGTCAAGTTCTGACAGAGGTAGTTACCGTAAATGTGGTTACAGTGTTGCCAGATTGCCACTCTTCAACGTCCTTTTTCTGCCTGATATACTCGCAGGACGAACTTTTGTGAGAGACATTTTTTTATTGCTGGCATGTAAGGAGCCGCACTGCGACGCCCGAGTGCGCGAATTTCGCTTCACCCGTATACACACATACATACATACATACATACATACATTATTTACGTGTGTATAGGCCGTCCTTCTATTACTACAAATACAGTAAACACTCTTTAGTTTAGAACACTTTACTGATATAAAACATTACGACCTACTGCATCCAAATATGATTAAAATAGTTTAAGGTACCTATTCGTAATCACTAGGCACTTTATCACTGTCACTGCCGCTGCTAGATGATGCGCCCCATACTGTGTTGTAGTCGGCCCCGTCCATTGTGTTGGAAATTGGCGTGGTTTTCAAGCTCTTGGCTACCAGCTCTGCTGGTATTATTTTCCACTTATCCAGGATTCATTCACACGTTTGAGAAATTGAAGGCTTCTTGAGTCGTCCGCTCGGTGTCATTTCCTTAGAATTTGCACCTCCATTCACGGTCGAAATGCCTCAAACGTGCCTTAAAAGGCCGGTTGACGGAGACATCTGGGGGTTGCAGCATTCCCGTCATCATTTTTACTTTCCCTGTCAAGTGACCACTGAAGCTATTACTCACGAACATGGATGGTCGACGTAACAGAACACCAGGACGACGAATCCACACCTTATTTAACCAGTCCATGTACAAACCTTTGTTCATCCACCCATTTCCCTGCACGCTCACTTGCATCCCTGGGGGCAATTTTCCTTTGGCAGTGTCTTTCGCTTAACAATTGCGAAATGCGGCAGTTTGTCCCTATTAGCACTGATGCACAACATTACAGTACCACGCTGTTTTTCTGCCCCTGCAGTTCAAACTTGAACGGTTTTTCATCTACTTTGTCGACCGTAGTTTCCCCAGGCATTTCAAAAATTTGAAATCCAACGCCGCACGTTCGTTTCATAAGTATCAAACTTCCTTCCCGCTTCTCTATTACCATTTTCTTCGGCGTAACACGCCGCTTGTAATTTAAATTTTGAAGTGTAACTTACTCTGACACGACCCATGTTCCTCAATTTACAGCGGTGAACTGCCATGCAAACAATGAATGCTACTAGGCACCGTACTTGCACCACCATAAAGCTGTGCCTGAACTCTAAGAAATGTACGACATTGCCACATTTCGCAGAACGCAGCTACGTACTTTGGGTCTACAACGGAATTCAGGAAATTATTTCCCCCCACAAATGTTGTCTCAAAATTTAGGTGCGGCTTATACTCGCTTAAATCATCATCATCATCATCATCTGTTTACCCTCCAGGTTCGGCTTTTCCCTCGGACTCAGCGAGGGATCCCACTTCTACCGCCTCAAGGGCAGTGTCCTGGAGCTTCAGACACTTGGTCGGGGATACAACTGGGGAGAATGACAAGTACCTCGCCCAGGCGGCCTCACCTGCTATGCTGAACAGGGGCCTTGTGAAGGGATGGGAAGATTGGAAGGAATAGGCAAGGAAGAGGGAAGGAAGCGGCCGGGCCTTAAGTTAGGTACCATCCCAGCATTCGCCTGGAGGAGAAGTGGGAAACCACAGAAAACCACTTCTAGGATGGCTGAGGTGGGAATCGAACCCACCTCTACTCAGTTGACCTCCCGAGGCTGAGTGGACCCCGTTCCAGCCCTCGTACCACTTTTTAAATTTCGTGGCAGAGCCGGGAATCGAACCCGGGCCTCCGGGGGTGGCAGCTAATCACGCTAACCACTACACCACAGAGGCGGACACTCGCTTAAATACGGTACATAAATATACACATACATACATACATACATACATACATATATATATATATATATATATATATATATATTAAACTGTTAGGTCTATGCCTTTCAGAGTTCAGTCTGCAAGTATCCATGAATTAACAATGTGCCTCCAAAATCCTTTATTTGCAACTAGCTCTGTGGTCTTATTAATCTTTATATCGCTAACAACTGAGTCTAACCATTGCCGTCAGTCTCCTTCTGCTTCTATTAACCTACATGTCCGAGTTCATTATTCTCCTATCAAGCAAGTTGGCTACGCGGCTTGAGTCACGTAATCGTCAGCTTGCATTCGGGAGCCCCACTTTCGGCAGCTCTGAAGACAGTTGCCCATTGGCATACCAGGAAGATGCTGGGGGCTGTACCTTAATAAAGCCCAAGGTCACTTCCTTCTCACTCCTAGCCCTTTCTTATCCCATCGTCACCATAAGACCTGTCTGTGTCGGTGCGATATAAAATAAAGATAATTATTTTCCTATATATAATAATTTCGTATGGCTATTTCTAGCCGAGTGCAGCCCTTGTAGGCAGATCCTCCGATGAGGGTGGGCGGCATCTGCCTTGTGTAGGTAACTGCGTGTTATTGTGATGGAGGAAAGTGTAATGTGTGAGTTGCAGGGATGTTGGGGACAGCACAAACACCCAGCCCCCGGGTCATTGGAATTAACCAATGAAGGTTAAAATCCCTGACCCGGCCGTGCATCGAACCCGGGACCCTCTGAACCGAAGGCCAGTACGCTGACCATTCAGCTAACGAGTCGGATATTTTTCTATATAATCTGTCGTCATCCATTTGTCTCTCATGACTCCATAGCCTTAAGCGCGCGCGGCTATTCCACTCTACGATAGTCCAATACAATAAAAAACAAATTTGCAGCAATAATGGCACATATGCTACTGGCAAGATGTTGTGTTTACAGTGCGCTATGTCTTCTGGTATGGGCTAGAATAAAATTGTTACTTTCATTGACCTGTCTCAGTCTCTTCCTTGGCTTTGACAATATTAAAGTGGCTGAGGTATGAGTGACGCTAGTAATGCCATTCCTTATGCAGCCAGTCCCTGCTATGAATGTTGTGAAAATCTCGCTCATAGGGTCGGTTGGTACAGGCATTTCAGTGGGCTTGGTAGACTGATGTGCAATAGCAACTTCTGGCTCGGTGAGGAAAGCAACGGGAAACCACCTCACTTCTCATTTCCCTACTACGCCTCTTCAGTGACACCTAGGCCATCTATGGCAGCTAATGGTGAACCTGTTGAGGATCCAACCAGCCTTCGGGCTGAATACCCAGCATGCATACATACATACATACATACATACACAGTGGCACATCTCAGAACATATAGGTCATGACTGCGGTAAGGAGGATGAGGAGGTAAATTTTAATATTATTATTATTATCCTATGGAGTCGTTTAGTACCGCTTGCTATTTACACCATACATTAATCGTACATTTTCGGGACACACGCAATGGGACCACAATAAGAACGAGTAGGTGATGAATGTTGTTAAAATTCGTAGGAAAATACCGAAAGAACTGGAAGGACCATGCGAACAGAATGGGAAGGGAAAGAATCCCGAAGCAAGTCTTAGGATACCAGTACAGAGGAAGTCGCTCTAATATGCCCCAGCTAAGAGACAGATTGATACCGCAACACGTCACTTGTCCTAATTCCTGTTTGGATTATGATGATGATTTTCTGTATTTCAGTACAATGGAAAGGAACATTTTGAACTTTATTTTTTTGAGATGTGCAGGCCATGAACGATATAATATGTGTATGTACCTGCAACAAAATTGGAGCTGCGCCACTGCCACATCCACCCTCTCAGTTGTCAGTAAATTGAATTTCAAGTGACATTTTTAAATCCCTAGCTACACTAGTAGTCCTAAGAGCTACAAGAAAGATTTTAAAAAGGACATTGTGATAGTGCATATATTACACCCTCGCACTGTATTCAGAAGTAAGATATATTATTGTCATGATTCGTATTATTATTATTATTATTATTATTATTATTATTATTATTTCATTTGTATACTTATTCTTAATATTTTAGACAAGCGGAGGGGAAAACGGTGTTATTTACAAATCGGTTTCTGTGAGTCATGTGGAACAGCCCAGACTCCGATGACGCGGCCTGGTTGCTATTGTCTTGGGACCCAGAAGAGGTTCGGGGCGTGGTCTTGGTATGGCGAGAGGATCTTCTACTCGTGATTGGATGACGAGGATCAATCTAGACGTACCATATGAGAATAGGGGGAAACTGAGGTCTATTTAGGCATATGAGAAAACGGCGGAGAAGACTTGTCTTAAAACTTTTGTGAAACAGTGGAGGAAGAGGATATGTAACTTTGGTGGTATGGAGGTTGACTTAAAACTTTGTGGGAGCGGACTTGCCTTAGAAACTTTTGCGGAATGTGGTTGACGTGGAGTTTTGTGATGTGTGGTACTAACCTACAAACTGTGGAGTGCTTAGGCACTTGATATTATATCACTTGTGGCGGCTTAGTGTCTTATATGTTGGTGAAAGCTCTGGGCTACGGTATCTCAGACTTTCCATAATTTAAGTTCTGGAACAACAAGTGTGTGTTGCTCAAGTGAAAGTATCTTTAAACCAAGTGTTAGAATCAGTGAACACAGAATTATAAAGGTACAGTATCAATGTGATAAAACAAGTGCCAATAATGAGAATATGCAAGTTGTGTTGATACACAGAGACAGTGAAGGGTATTTATCTACATATAGATGTATATGCTTTGTAATTAACGTTCGTCGGGCTGACTACAAATGGTAGCTTGGTCCTCGCTTTTGGTTTCCCACTGTTTTTGTTGTTGGATAATTGTGTAAATATGGAGTCTTTCAGCAGTAGTTTTTGAGTGTATTTTATGTATATTTTGGTGTGTTGATGAGGTGCTCATGCACGGATAATATTCAGAATATAGTTAGTTATTTTAAAATCAGTGGAGTTATTGATGAACGTAGGTGCAGTTCCTACCTATTTAGTCGTTTTCAGAGGCTTAGATAAGGCCTGAAGCAGATGTAACAGTACGCAGCTTTGCGTACACTCACTGGGAGAGAAAATTATCATGCTTTATTAAAATTTGAGGGATCCATTCTGGTGAACTCTGGCGCCCACACTGCGGACATTTCGATTATTTTATTAATTTATTTTATTTCAATTATTTTATTAATTTATTTCAGTTAATTTATTCATGTATAACAATCAGATTAAATTTGGTGCCCAACGTTGGGCGTTGTTATTTAGACAGATTACACATTTTCCCTAAAATATAAGAAGAATGGCACAAATCAGCTCAATATTTGAGGTAAATGTATTTTAATTTAGAGAACCCATTTTATTAGGATAACTACATTTTGGATACACTTGTGAGTCTTTATTGAGGAGCTGTCCGGCCGAGGCGGTAAAGGTGCGTGCCCGGTTAACCTGGAAAGATGTGGGTTCGATTTCCCGTCAGGAAGTTGTAAACATTCAGAAATGAGATTTCCACTTGCGCAGGTTCATTCAGCCTACACTAAAAATGAGTACCAGGTTAATTCCTGAGGCAAAGGCGGCTAACCACTCTACCAGATCAAGTGCCGAGCTTACGAATAGTGCAAGCCTTTACCTTCCATCCCTCTAAGGGCCTTCATGCCCTGTACGAAGATAAATGTGTGTGCTCTTATGTTATATTGTAACTTGCAAAAAAAAAAAAAAAAATTATTCACTATATAATAACTTCCGTGAAAATTATAGGTACCTACATTTGTGCAAAAAAATTTGAGTTATGAATGTGATTTGTTGCTATTTGCCTTCCTATTGATGAACTAAGGCTCGATCGATAGTTGATACGCATGTATTTTGCCATAGCTAGTAAAGAGTGAGCATAGGTTGGTAGTGTTGAAACAAATAGTTTCTTATATATGAAACTTCAAAACGGGCTTTAAAACTTACAGGTTTCGCGTCCAGATGCTCTTAAGAAGAAAATTTGTTTTTCAATTTGCTCTACGTCACACCGATACACATAGGTCTTATGGCGACTGTGGGATAGGAAAGGTTTAGGAGTGGGAAGGAAGCGACCATAGTCTTAATTAAGGTACGGCCCCAGCATTTTCCTGGTATGAAAATGTGAAACCATGGAAAACCATATTCAGGGCTGCCGACAGTGGGGCTTGAACCCACTATCTCCCGGATGCAAGCTCACAGCTGCGCGCCCCAACTCGCTCGGTCTTGAGAAGAAAATGCTTCCCATAATAAAACACTGCTCCTGCCTGTACCTGGAGTATTGTTTGGTAAATTAGCGTATACTTCGTCATTTCTGGCAACCTCTTTTTGGAGGATATTTTCTTGCGAATACATTTTATGTACCCTCCATTCCTGACCCGGTCGAATGACTGGAAACAGGCTGTGAATTTTCATATAGTGTGAACAGCCGCAAGAACCAGTGTCTCATGATTTGCTGGAGTAATGGGACTCTTAAGGGGAAAGCTCGTCTAGAGTCCTCTCACTCATTTAAATTTCAGTTTGGCATCCGACACAGGATAACCACCTCCGTGTTTGAGTACGTACTCTCATATCCGATGTTATTCAACTCTAAATTACAATTGCAGAGGTGTTCATTGTCTGTCTGGCTTGAGAAATCGCTGTTTAAAACATTGTCTCGCCTATAATCAATTGCTTGAATGAGCAATATGCCGTTTCAGGAAATGACCATTCAACGGTGTGGTTAGACAGTAGCGCCTATGACAAATGAGACCGACATTTAAATTAACGTCGAGAGTAAACAAAAAAGAACCTCCGTGGCTCAGACGGCAGCGCGTTGGCCTCTCACCGCTGGATACCGTGGTTCAAATCCTGGTCACTCCATGTGAGATTTGTGCTGGACAAAGCGGAGGCGGGACAGGCGGTTTTCCCTGTCATCTCACATTCCAGCAACACTCTCCATTCTCATTTCATAGCATCAATCACTCATTAATATAAATCACTTTGGGAGTGGCGACCCCATCGTAATAACAGCCTATATATGATTCATTCATTACATCCCTGACCCGGTCAAAGACTGGAAAACAGGTTGTAGGTTTTTAGTAAACAAAAAAAGGAAACGGGTAGAAAGGAGTACTTCTCTCGTTACTTGAACATTCTGGGCAAGTGATTTCGTATAAAATATCTATAGAGCTAGCAAACTACAGTACATCAGAATTTTACTAAAAGTAACGGGATTTAAACCAAGGATAGGAGACACGGTGAAAGCTGTAACGTGCCGAAAATTTCGCTTCATGTTAATGATGTTTTCTTTCAAGTTGATGTACATAAGAATGCTGATTTCTGAAATTAATTCTACATTAAATTTAGAGCCTAAACCACTGGTTCTCAGTAGGCGACCCGCGAGGCATATCCGGTCCTCACATGAAAAAAATTTTGCCCGCGGGTGGTGACAAGAAACTATGTTCAAAAGTATAATAAATACTTTTAAACTGCCAGGTTTGAATGGCTCAGACGATTGAGGCGCTGACCTCCTGACCCCCGATATGGCAGGTTTGACCCAAACTCATTCCGGTGGTATTTGAAGGCGCTCATATACATCAGCCTCGTATCGGTAGATTTACAGGCACGGAACAAAATGCCGGCACCTCGAAGTCTCCGAAAACCGTTAAAAGTAGTTAGTGGGACGTAGAAACAATAACATTATTATTTCTTTTAAACTAAGAAGGAATCAAAGTTGTTCAGATTCTAACTACTGTGAACGGCTTCTAAACTTGGCCATAGAGAACTAGGCCAGGATGATACTGTAGAGATTCCACAACATTAGATTTCATATTGTACAAAATGTGTTAGGATCTAAGTGAGAAATACAATTTCTCGAAAGTAGCAATTTTAAGTCCAAAGTCAATGTCATCAACCAACAGGATCTGAACATGTTGATAAGTGACAAAGTAACGTATAGACTATTAGTACTGATATACAATAATGTTAATGAACTAGTACATTATCTTAATCATTCGGCTATGCCAACAAACAAGTTGGACTTAAAAGTTGGATGCTTCGTAATTCTTCTTTGCTATTTAAATACTGAAGCTACTTATGCAACCGGATTGGATGTGCTGAAGCTAGACAAAAATATTGTTCATGCAAAATTTTTGTCCATTGGCGTGCCCTAGAGCTAGATCCATAAACTTCAAGGCACATTTCCTATCTATAATTATACTATATGCCTTTGCTGGCAGGACCTAGTGTTTACAGTGCACTATGTCTTCTGGTATAGGCTAGAGAAATTTCATTACTTTCATTGATCTGTCTCTGTCTTGGCTTTGACAGTATGAAAGTGACTGAGGTATGAGCGATACTAGTAATGCCATTCCTTATGCAGCCAGTCTCTGCTATGAATGGTGTGAAAATGTTGCTCTTAGGGTCGGTTGGTGCATGCATTTCAGTGGGCTTGGCAGACTGAGATGTAATAGAAACTTCTGGCTCGGCGAAGAAAGCAACGGGAAACTACCTCATCCTAATTTCCCTAGGATGCCTCTTCAGTAATGCCTAGGCCATCTATGACAGCTGATGGCGGAGATGTTGAAGATCCAACCAGCCTTAGGGCTGAGGGCTGAACATACATACAGATAATTATACTCTAAATGAATTATAAGGAAATGTTAAAATACCTGTTCTGATTCTATACAGTTGGCATGTAGTAACATAGGAAGTACAAATTTTATTCATAACATCCAGTAAGTTCATTAAAGTGTTCATTTTCAATTTTAAGTTATTTTTCAAATAGCAGTTTCGACTGATCGAAAACGGGCTTTCATACCAGCATTCATATAATTTGTGATTTTGTTCACTCATATCGGTGGAAATAAAATATTATAAAATATGAATCCTACAAAATCTGTATTTCTGTCTTAAACTCCATTTATCCTCATTGGCCCGTGGTTTAAAACATGGACGTCGCAGTGGCCCTCAGTGAAAAATAATTGAGAATCGCTATCCTAAACCTAACTTACCTCTGCTTCCCGATGTGCGTTTAACATCAGAAATAAAATCAGGGCATTTTTCATATAGAATATTGGTAGTTTCCTTCTACAAATGGATGTTGTTGTTGAGTAATCAACCCGAAAACTGGTTTGATCCTCAACAGCTCCACCATCAGCTGTCATAGATAGCTTAGGCTTCACTGAAAAGGCAAACTAGGGGAATGAGTAAGGTAGTTTCCCGTCGCTTTCCTCACCGGGTCAGAAGTTGCTATTACATATCAGTCTGCCAAGTCCACTGAAATGCACGCACCAACCGACCCTACGAGCGACATTTTCACACCTTTCATAACAGGGACTGGCTGCATAAGGAATGGCATTACTAGCATCGCTCATACCTCAAGTCACTTTCATATCGCCAAACCAACGAGCGAGTTGGCGCGCAGCTGTGAGCTTACATTCGGGAGATAGTGGGTTCGAACCCCACTGTCAGCAGCCCTGAAGATGGTTTCCCATGGTTTCCCCATTTTCACACCAAGCAAATACTTAAAACCACGGCCGCTTACTTTGAACTCCTAGCCCTTTCCTATCCCATTGTCGCTATAATACCTATCTGAGTCGGTGCGACGTAAAGCAACTTTTATCGCCAAAGCCAGGGATGAGACAGACAGGTCAGTGATAAAGTAACAAATTTGATCTAGTCCATACCTGAAGACATAGTGCTCTGTAAACACTAGGTCTCGTATGCAAATACCGAAGTAAACAGGCTTTTCTCTGACAGGTTATAGAAAATGAAAAAATAAAATAAAAAAGAACAGCTACAACTGCGAAAGATGACCTTCTAAATGTGAAATTAAATAAATCTTCTTCTTCTTCTTCTTCTTCTTCTTCTTCTTCTTCGTCTTCTTCTTCTTCTTCTTCTTCTTCTTCTTCTTCTTCTTCTTTATCTGTTTGCCCTCCAGGGTCTGTTTTTCCTTCGGAGTCAGCAAGGGGTCCCAACTCTACCGCCTCAAGGGCAGTGTCCTGGAGCTGCAGACTCTGGGTCGGGGATACAACTGGGAGGATGACCAGTACCTCGTCTAGGCGGCTTCACCTTCTACTGTATGCTGAACAGGTGCCTTTGCGGGGGGAGGGATGGGAAGACTGGAAGGGATAGACAAGGAAGACGGGAGAAAGCGGCCGTGGCCTTAAATTAGGTACCATCCCGGCATTTGCCTGGAAAAGTGGGAAACTACGGAAAACCACTTCCAGGATGGCTGAGGTGGGAATCGAACCCACCTCTACTCAGTTGACCTCCCGAGGCTGAGTGGACCCCGTTCCAGCCCTCGTAAAACTTTTCAAATTTCATGGTAGAGCCGGGAATCGAACCCGGGCCTCCGGGGGTGGCAAGTAATCACACTAATCACTACACCACAGAGTTGGACAAAATTTAATTAATCAGCCGGGAAAAAACCATTGTTTAGCCTGCTCAAATATTGACTGTCGTATCGAGAATGTTGGTAAATGTTTGAGGAAATTAGGAAAACGATAACTTTATCTGATGAAAATTAACTTTAATCAGTTACCCTGAACTTAATTTCTTCTAATGTCCGGGTTCATTGCTAAATCGTTATCATGCTCGTCTTTAGTCCAAGAGACCCCGGGTTCGATTCCGGGTTCGTCGGGAATTGTAATTCTCATGGGTTAATTCCTCTAGCTCGGGGGCTGAGGGTTCGTCTTCCTCAACATCATCTTAGGTAAAGTCCCATCCTCAAAGACATGCAGGTCGCCTAAAGGGCGTCAGCTAGAAAGATCTGGCCCAGGCTTCTACGGAGATCATACATATATCATTATTATTCCTTACAATTTATAAATTACGACACAATCGTAGAGGGCAATATAAACGATACAAACACGTTCTTACTGTACTGTAAGTCTAATATGAAGTCCCAGACTGACTTCTGGAACTAGGAGTACGCAGCCGACGCGACGTAGTGACGTGTTGTACAGATGGCCCACTACATTTTGACAACACCGACAAAGAGACGAGTCCGATGAACATATATACATACGTACATTATCATTATAGACTGTTATGCCTTTCAGCGTTCAGTCTGCAAGCCTCTGTGAATTTACTAAACGTCGCCACAGTCCTCGATTTGCAACTAGTGATGTGGCCTCATTTAGTTCTATACCTCTTATCTTTAAATCGTCAGAAACTGAGTCTAACCATCGTCGTCTTGGTCTGCCTCTACTTCTCTTACCCTCCATAACAGAGTCCATTATTCTCCTAGGTAACCTATCCTCCTCAATTCGCCTCACATGACCCCACCACAGAAGCCAGTTTATGCGTACAGCTTCATCCATCGAGTTCATTCCTAAATTAGCCTTTATCTCCTCATTCCGAGTATCCTCCTGTCATTATTCCCATCTGTCTGTACCAGCAATCATTCTTGCTACTTTCATGTCTGTTACTTCTAACTTATGAATAAGATATCCTGAGTCCACCCAGCTTTCGCTCCCGTAAAGCAAAGTTGGTCTGAAAACAGACCGATGTAAAGATAGTTTCGTCTGGGAGCTGACTTCCTTCTTACAGAATACTGCTGATCGCAGCTGCGAGCTCACTGCATTAACTTTACGACACCTTGATTCAATCTCACTTACTCTATTACCATCCTGGGAGAACACACAACCTAAATACTTGAAATTATCGACCTGTTCTAACTTTATATCGCCTAGCTGACATTCAATTCTGTTGAATTTCTTACCTACTGACATCAATTTAGTCTTCGAGAGGCTAATTTTCATACCATACTCATTGCACCTATTTTCAAGTTCTAAGATATTAGACTGCAGGCTTTCAGCACAATCTGCCATTAAGACCAAGTCGTCAGCATAGGCCAGACTGCTTACTACATTTCCACCTAACTGAATCCCTCCTTGCCATTTTATACGTTTCAGCAGACGATCCATGTAAACTACGAACAGCAAAGGTGAAAGATTACAGCCTTGTCTAACCCCTGTAAGTACCTTGAACCAAGAACTCATTCTACCATCAATTCTAACTGAAGCCCAATTGTCAACATAAATGCCTTTGATTGATTTTAATAATACACCTTTAATTCCATAGTCCTCCAGTATAGCGAACATCTTTTCCCTCGGTACCCTGTCATATGCATTCTCTAGATCTACGAAACATAAACACAACTGCCTATTCCTCTCGTAGCATTTTTCAATAACCTGGCGCACACTGAAAATCTGATTCTGACAGCCTCCCTGTGGTCTGAAACCACACTGGTTTTCATCCAACTTCCTCTCAACGAATGATCGCACCCTCCCTTCCAAGATGCCAGTGAATACTTTGCCTGGTACACTAATCAATGAGATACCACGATAGTTGTTGCAATCCTTCCTGTTCCCTTGTTTATAGATAGGTGCAATTACTGCTTTTGTCCAATCTGAAGGTACCTTACCAACACTCCATGCTAATCTTACTACCCTATGAAGCCATTTCATCCCTGCCTTCCCACTATACTTCACCATTTCAGGTCTAATTTCATCTATTCCTGCTGCTTTATGACAATGGAGTTTATTTACTATCCTTTCCACTTCCTCAAGCGTAATTTCATCAACATCATTTTCCTCCTCCCCATGAGCTTGGCTGTTTGCAACACCACCAGGATCATTTCCTTTTACATTGAGAAGATGTTCAAAATATTCCCTCCACCTCTCCAGCGATTCCCTGGGATCTATTATGAGTTCGCCTGAATTACTCAAAACACTGTTCATTTCCTTTTTCCCTCCCTTCCTAAGATTCTTTATTACTGTCCAGAAAGGTTTCCCTGCTGCCTGACCTAGCCTTTCCAGGTTATTACCAAAATCTTCCCACGACTTCTTTTTGGATTCAACAACTATTTATTTGTTTCGCTCTGTTTCTTTCATTTACGTACAAATCCCTTATCTTACATTCAGTCAAAAACCTACCACCTGAGATCTTGATATTATATTAAAATTAGGATCAGGTGTGTCTTCAAAATTCGATAGGCCTACTGTGCTTTAAAATACTGTGTTCTCCCGACATTCCTTTAACACAATCCTCATTTACTGCTCTTTCATCCTGTCTATCATTGCAACTGTGGTATGCTCGTGGATGCTGGAATGATGGCCATGACAGAAATGCAGGAAACTGACTCGAGGAAGTGATGGTCCCCAAGCGACAGTCAGTTGAAAGGTTCACTCTGGGCCCCACTGTTTTTAGCGGACAATCAGTGCAATTTCTTCTCACCTTACTTGACCACTTTTTCGTCACTTGTCTACAGACTGATGAAGACTACATCCAGGACGTGCTGAAATAGAGTAAATTTTATATTTTAGTTGTTTGATTAATTAATTCGCAACAATTGGTAGACTTTACTTCAGGCGCATGTTGAATAAGTTATTCTTTGGTTTGGACTACAGCGCTCTCGCTGACACCACTTAGCGTGTGAGGACAATGCAGACGATTTAAGAATGCACATACAAAAGGTGCAATAACTCTGCTGGGCCTTGAGAGGTACCCAGAGAGATAGCTTGCAGACGCTGGAGTGCAACGAGATTATTATTATTATTATTATTATTATTATTATTATTATTATTATTTGCTTTACGTTGCACCGACACAGATAGGTCTTATGGCGACGATGGGATAGGAAAGGCCTAGGAGTGGGGAAGTTGCAGCCGTGGCCTTAATTAAGGTACAGCTCCAGCATTTGCCTGGTGTGAAAATGGGAAAATGGGAAGACAAGTCTTCAGGACTGCCGTCAGTAGGGTTCGAACCTACTATTCCCGGATGCAAGCTCACAACTGCACGCCCCTAACCGCACGGCCAACTCGTCCGGTGCAACAAGATGAACGGGACGACATGCTCAGCGGTTTTTATTAATGGCGTGTGGCCTCCGAAGAGGCCTCGTGCAGGTCTTTCCAGTTCACGCCGTATAGGCGACCTCCGCGTCTGTGAGGATGGAGTCCTACCTGTGATGAATTCTAATGATGAAGCCCCCAAGCCATCGGAATTAACTAATGAAGGTTAAAATCCCCGACCCCGCCGGGAGTCGAACCTGGGATCCTTTGGACCAAAGGCCAGCACGCTAACCATTTATTTAGCCATGAAGCTGGAAAAATTCGTGTCCTCGTCCTGGGGTGGTGCATCTTTTCCAGGCACACCCCCAATGGAGGTGAGCTGCATGTGCCATTTTAACAACATACCAAATCGCCTGCCATTCTTATATTCTGGCAGTACCGGGAATCGAACCCGGGTTTCCGAGGACGGCAGGTAATAGTGCTAACCGTTACGCTACGGAGGTGGACAGCAGTAGCCTATTGTTTAGCTTTCTTGATCGGATCCGCTGTCTTGAGAATCGCGCAGCTGATCAGTTGGTCTATAATGAGGCTCCTCAGTATAGAACAAATTCTTAGTCGAACCCGGTGACTTCGAGTAAGAGGCAGGTACGCAACCCCTACACCCTAGGGCAGGGCTGTCCAACGTTCGTTTCTACGCGAGCACATTCACATGATAACTAAGGGTATGCGGGCGCCAGGTAGGATTCCACTAATTCGACTACTGTTATCGGTACTACAACGACTATATAATAATAATAATAATAATAATAATAATAATAATAATAATAATAATAATAATAATAAATCTAGAATTAAAAATTATATGAAAATATATTTACTTGCATAATTAATGTGAAATCTGGCACTGCATGCTCGCTGCAAGTTGAGGAAAGTCTGGTGTGTAACTGGAACAGGCTGCTCTTAACGCGTCATCCAGGTGTGAGTCTGTGAGGCAGGATCGGTATTTGTTTTTTATTATGTTCATAGTCGAAAACGCGACTTCACAAAGATGGGTTGAACCAAAACAAGATTGCGTCTTCAGAGCAACGCTACGGGTAATGGGATATTTTTTACCGTCCACCAGAGTCCAGAAATTGCCACATGTTGCGTAGGAGGATTTCAAAGAAAGGTCTGACTGAAGGCTTAAAATTTCCATTTCTAATTCTTCAGGATTATAATTTTCGAATATTTCACACACCCTCCCTCCAAGCTCACAAACGTCAACAGAAGCGAAGGGATTTTTGACAAACATGATCACTGGTTCAAGCATTGAAAACTGGCTAAATCTGCTACCAAATTCGGACCCAAGAGTTTCAAGATGTTTAGCAAGAGATGAAAAATCACGCTTGCTGCCATTTACTGTATCTGCCATAGATTTCAAATTTGGAAAATGTGGATGGGAATTGCTATTTAAATGGACAATTCATACCTTAAGTTTATTTTCAAATGCATTGACAATACTTATCATACCTGAAATATTATGATCTTTTCCTTGCAATTCGAGATTTAACTAATTTAATTTTGAGGTGATGTCTGCCAAGAATGCTAATTCGATTAGCCAAGATATATCATCAAGTTCGTGATAATATTTCTCAGGAGATGATTTCATAAAGTCTCGTATCTCATCCAACTTGCAGCAAAACCGTTCGAGTGTTTTCCCCCTACTAAGCCACCTTACGTCTGCATGAAGGATGACGTCACCATACTCCGAATCTGACATACTTAAAATATTTCTGAACAATCGATGACGAGTAGATGACGATCTTATGTAATTCACGACATGAGTTACAATTTTCATGACATGATCGAACTTTAAAACCTTTGCGCATAAAGCTTCTTGGTGAATAATACAATGATAAGAAATAAATTTTGGAAATGGTTCATCCTTAGCCCAAAGAGAAAGAAATCCATTATTTCTACCAGTCATAGACGGTGCCCCATCTGTTGTTATAGCAACAAGCTTTGACAGTGGTAAGTTACTATCTTTGGTGAATTTAACGAAAGCATTAAATATGTCTTCTCCTCTAGTACGTCTATGAAGTGGCAATAGCTTGACAAATTCTTCCTTTACCGTAAAATCATTAAAACCATTCTAGCAAATACACACAACTCAGCAGTGTCACACATATCAGCACTTTCATCAAACTGGAGTGAAAAATGTTCACACGATTTCAAATCCTGATGTAATTGAGATTCCATATTATTAGAAATCCGTTCAACCCGCCTAGCAACAGTTTGGTGAGACAAATGAAGTCCTTTGATTAAAGAATTCAGATTTATTAATGAACGTAAGTTTTCGTGGCTCATTGTATTAACATAAAGAAATAAATGAACTGGATTAAAGCCACTATATATATACCGTCTTACTAATAAACGGTGTATAACTTTTATACAAGGTTTATACACTGTTTATGTGAAATTCGTTACTAATAAACCGCGTATAAGCCTCCTGTGTATACATCTGTTATAGTTATTCATTGAATTGCTTATACAGACCAGGACCCTTGTATAAGCGCTGCATAGCAGCGAGTAGCGGAAAATGAAACGAGTGAGCAGTTTATTTTCGTGGTATTTATTGTCTACAGTAATATAATCGCGGTGAAATATTCGACTTATCCATTTAACATGAACACACATTGAAAGAATGGGTGATAACGTTGATAATCTTCACGGTATTTTAAACATAGAAGACATACACCATTCAGAGGTTATGGAGGCTAGACATCTTCGTAAAGTAAAACACTTTAAAGAGACGGAATGACAATGAATGACTATAAAAGAAATGATGGTTGGGCGTATTTTTGGGTAATAATGTGTTACGGTACTGCTTAATAGACTTTTGAAATTGCGAATTTATTATACATTATCTGCCTCTACAAAGATCTTTATCAAATTTGAGTACCCTCGTCATAAAAAATGGCATAACTTGAAAACCGTACGTAATATGATTTCCATACTTTGTACCTGAATACGCAGAAATATGATGTATAAATGCCTAATAGAAACTTTTTTGATCAAACCTTTCTTTTAAGCTACAAAACAGTTTTTCCTTTCTCCTGAAAAGTAAGGAGATTGGAATGTGTACATTTTTCAACTCGCCGATTCAATTACAATTGCTTACGTTTTCCATACTATCCCAGATAGGAGCTTTTGATCTTTTCTTAAGCTTTTCCATTTCTTTTTAGGTGTTCATTACACAAGCAAGCTGAAGAAATGTTGATATTGATATAAGCTCATTTCCAGCTGTCTCACGGAATGACAATGAATAACGATAAAAGAAATGATGGTTGGGCGTATTTTTGGGTAATAATGTGTTACTGCTTAATAGACTTTTGAAATTGTGAATTTATTATACCAGTAAATTATCTGCCTTTACAAAGATCTGTATCAAATTTGAGTACCCTCGTCATAAAAAATGGTATAACTTGAAAACCGTACGTAATATGATTTCCATACTTTGTACCTGAATACGCAGAAATATGATGTATAAATGCCTAATAGAAACTTTTTTGATCAAACCTTTCGTTTAGCTACAAAACAGGTTTTCCTTTCTCCTGAAAAGTAAGGATTTTGGAATGTGTACATTCAACTCGCCGATTCAACTACAATTGCTTACGTTTTCCGTACTATCCCAGTTAGGAGCTATTGATCTTTTTTTAGGCTTTTCCATTTATTTTTTGGCGTTCATTACACAAGCAAGCTGAAGAAATGTTGATATCAGTATAAGCCAATTTCCAGCTGACTCACTTTGTGATGCCACTGCCTTTTCGATATGCCGTGCTACTGCGCGACTTTCCGGAAAGTTTTGCCTGTAGATAACCAGCAGAAGCGATCATACAGGCGGTGAACGTGTGAAAAACGCCAGTGAACTCCAGGAAGAGATCCCTACGCCGTGGAACGAGTGTATACGTGCTGTATAGTAATAAAATGCGTATACCACGTTTATTAGTAAGAAAAATATAAAACGCTTATACAGGGTTTATTCACTGTATTACTATACAAGTGTTAAACAACTGTATAAGGACTTTTTATTAGTAAGACCGATATTCATTAATAATAAAGCCAAGTTTTCAGCCAAATTGCATTGGCCTTCACCAGGGCATGTGAAGTTTTGCCTCCGACAGTGAGCAAAGAAATTATCTGAAGGAACATGGAAGTCATGCCCGTACTATCCATGGCCTACCCCACTAACTGGACTCAAGGATCGTGGCGCTGTGCTGCGGTGGTGCATCAGTAACTTCCCTCCCAACCATTTCGAAAATCCCACGTGCATTGGTCTGAATTCGAAGCAAGGGCGCGAAGCCAGTGATGTTGTCACTCGGTTATCACCCCACTCACTTTTCTGTACTAGCTGTTCTGGATTACGTTGACCGAGTGAGTTGCCTACGCGGTGTGGGTCATATAGCTGAAATGCATTTAGATGGTGGTTTCGAAACCCGTCGACGGTACCTCCGAAGATGGTTGTCCGTGGTTTCTCATTCTCACACCAGGGCTGTAAATTGGGGCCTGAGATAAGGCCATGACCATTACCTTCTGAGTCCTAGACTTTCCAAACACATCGTTCCTGAACACTTACAAGAATTAGTGCAGCGTTAAACAACGAAAAAAAACAACAACATTGCAACAATGAAGTTGTCCTGTTGTGTTAACAGAAATGAAGAAAATATGCAAATTCGCAAATCATTATTAACAATCAGCGGTAGCAGCACTTGCACTTCGCAACGTTGATCATATACCAAACAGTTGTTTTACTGCTCATTCTCTTCTCCACACAGCATTCTCTGGACCCCTGGAGTGATAAACAGAATCGTATTCAAGTTACACGAGCACGCTTAGTTTATTCGCGTTAGAGATCTCTTTTATGCTGAGTTCTTTGGATTCCCACAACTTTATGAATTTGACAACACACAATGATTTAACGAGCCTTGTTTCGCAGCTTGCTCTATCTCATTTAGTTACAAAAAATGTATAATATATATTAAAAGTTACAACATAGAAAGTATCTCAAGTAAAAGAGAGGAACGCACATGTTTACAGTCCTTTTGCCTGCTTCCATGACCCCTCTCGATTACCACTCGGAGATGAATTTATACGAGTAAGCTCATGCCATCTAACGACGACAGTAGTAACTCGACAAGTGTTTGGTGGCTCTATCGCGCGGGAAGTACAATAACACTTCAAGGCTAGCAAGCTGGAACGTGCGATTATCACAGGTGATGACAGCCAGACCACACAAACAACAAAAACGAAATCTCGTTTCCTGGATCGTTTACTCGCTAACTCCAAACTGCTGTAAATTATTATATAAGGCAACGAAAACTGTATTAAATCGGCATTTGCAAATAGCTCTTGTAATGTCGTAATTCAATTTCACTTTTCGAGGGCCTCAGAAATAAAACAATGATTGTGAAATCAAAAAGCATGAATTAAGATGTCGTTTAGAAGTCATACCGTACCTTGTAGTTAGCAGGGAAAATAATATCTAATGTTTCTGAAATGGTGAGAGAAGGAAATCTTGAGTTTGGAAAATAAATGAATTAATATAGTACCGGCAGATCGGAAGATTACGACTTCTAAGCAGACCATGTTGGTAAATTAAGGTCATTCAAAAACTTTGAAATCTAATACGGTATCTAATATTGAGAAATTTTACAAAAATTTAGTGATGGGCTAGCGACGGAATGGAGTAGAATCGAGTACTGAGTACTGTGCTCTTAGAATCGGTATACTTGACTCCAGACTCAAGTCCAAGCATACTAGTGTCTCTATCTGTAGACAAGTGTTAGAACTATAATGTACCTATTGTACTGGAGTCACGGCATTCAGGGTCACCCACAGAATATTTTTGTGATGTGGATTGCTGATGATGATTGGTTTTGTTGAGTCATCGGCCGTCAATAATTTGATTGTTACGATAATTATCATCATAGGCAAAACATTTATGACTTACTAACAAGCTGTCAACTTGAAAGATAGACAAGTAGGACCGAAGATGAGCGTGGGATGCGGACAATTTCCACACTGTGTACCCCACCTTTTCTAATATCGACAAGGGCAGTTTATTATTATTATTATTATTATTATTATTATTATTATTATTATTATTATTATTATTATTATTATTATTATTATTATTATTATTATGCAGCCTGGAAGTAGACACCAGGTATTTGTTGATAGCTATGAAATAGTATTCCCGCGACGTCCTTGTAGGAAAACGTGTAATAATATTGTGCGAAATAATGACAATGTTACTGCCAGAGGAATTTATTGCAAAGATACATGTGTAGGGCGTACAGAAACACATATGTGCTGTAGTATCACTTATTGGTATTATCCGATACGTTGCTGAATGGTCAGCGCACTGGCCTTCGGTTCAGAGGGTCCTGGGTTCGATTCCCGGCAGGGCCTGGGATTTCAATCGCTTCTGATTAATTCTCCTCTTCATATTCACACAACACACTACACTACCAATCACCACAGAAACACGCAACAGTGATTACATCCCTCCATATAGGGTTGGCGTCAGGAAGGGCATCCGGCCGTAAAACAGAACCAAATCCCCATGTGCGACGCAGTTCGCACCCGCGACCCCACATGTGTGGGAAAGCTGTAGAAGAAGAAGAAGATCACTTATTGGTATTGTATTCACGCATTCTGCATAAATAACATGCAAATCTCACCTGATTCCTATTTGATTAAATCACATTAACATTTACTGACCAGTGGCTAAGTGGGGTGCTCCCTTTAATGCCTGAAAAACCGGGCGAGTTGGCGGTTCGGTTAGGGGCGCGCGGCTGTGAGCTTGCATCCGGGAGATAGTGGATTTGAATCCAACTGTCGGCAGCCCTGAAGATGGTTTTCCGTGGTTTCCCATTTTCACACCAGGCAAATGCTGGGGCCACGGCCGCTTCCTTCCGCCTCCTAGGCCTTTCCTATCCCATCGTCGCCATAAGACCTATCTGTGTCAGTGCGACGTAAAGCCACTAGCAACAACAACAACAACAACAACAACAACAACAACAACAACAACAACAAACAAGTACTGTAATGTATATTTCTTCAGACAACACACAAAGGATTGGGTTCATATCAACCTTTAAATGACAATATTAGGGTTGTAGGTGTCGATCATTGCTCTACCGAGCTCGATCGCTGCAGTCGCTTAAGTGCGGCCAGTATCCAGTAATCGGGAGATAGTGGGTTCGACCCCCACTGTCAGCAGCCCTGAAGATGGTTTTCCGTGGTTTCCCATTTTCACACCAGGCAAATGCCGGGGCTGTACCTTAATTAAGGCCATGGCCGCTTCCTTCCACTTGCTAGGTCTTTCCTATCCCATCGTCGCCATAAGACCTATCTGTGTCGGTGCGACGTAAAGCAAATAGCAATATATATATATATATAGCATTTTTGCTCTACGTCATGTTTCCTTTATGAGAGAGAATTGCTATATTTACAGAATCCTGTTACAACTGTGAGCGCTTCGATCACCGTTCACCAGCAACGGAACTACAGTATATATTTCTGTTGCTGTAGGAAGAAAAATATTGATATTCATCGACCTAGAGAAAAGCAGTACAAAAAATATTTAAGTAATATTTTGTTTTATGTAAGTAATACATTACAAAATTGATTTTATGTTATTAAACTATCTACGTTTAAGTTACATTGTTTACATAACTATGTTACAGTATTTACGTGGGTATGTACTATGATTCTTGTCAATTCCACGATGGAGACGTAATTGCCCTTCATGTATTCTCACACTGATTTCATGTGCTGCATTGAGGTATTTTAGCATGGTGTTTGTACTTCTGTTAGTATTACTACACACTGTATGTTGCACACAGCTTTATTGGGAACAGTTTCAGAGACATCAAAGTACTCCTATACAGCCGATCTCTTCTTACTTGACATTGTTAATGTTTACAGTACTGCTTACATCCCGCCGCTATTCTTCGAACTTTGCTTAACTTCTAAAGACTACACTCAGTTTTGTTCCTTTGCGCAGTCCTGTGTTGCAATGATAAACGTCAAAACGGAGGGTGTATTTTGTTCATTGCGTTCCATCAGCTGTTTAGCTAGAACAGAATGACGTTCTGTCTGATGATTTGCTGCGGGTACATACATCACATTCTGGACGCCTAATCTTAATACCCTACATTATATCTGCCGAAAGTATGATGTAAATACAAATTATTCACCTGTCCCCTCGGACGATTGTAGGCTTTGGCGCGGTTAGCAATAGGCTATGGTTATAACACACATAGGCTATGGTTACAACATACATACGGTGACAGTGATTTTAAACAACAACAACAACAACAACAACAACAACAACAACAACAACAGCAGCAACAACAACAACAACAATAATAATAATAATAATAATAATAATAATAATAATAATAATAACATGACTTTTACGTCCAACTACGTGCATTTTTATGGTTTTCGGAGATGCCGAGGTGCCGGAATTTAGTCCCCCAGGAGTTCTTTTATGTGCCAGCAATCCTACCGACACGAGGCTGACGTATCTGAGCACCTTCAAATACCACCGGATAAACCAGTATCGAAGCTGCCAAGTTGGGCTCAGAAGGCCAGATAAGCTATGTTATCAATATTAGAATAGTGGGTGAGAGATGCCGTGAACGGATATTTTCATACTTTATTATGCGTATATGGTTGTAGTATTATCGTTCTCAAGTCATCATCAAATTAAGATTATTTATGATGCTCATTCATTGACAATATTATTATATAGTACAGCCCTATCGCAATCTCATAAAACATCGGCGACCACTTGTACGCATGCTCCATCCATCCAAGAGCGGGCGAGAGAGCGAACGTGTGACGTCATGCTGTCATCGAGTCTTCGCAAGCGAAACAAGTCCGAGCCTGGACGCGAAAGTGTCGAGTACCGCGATTCCAGGCATCACTCGCGCACATCACTACAAACATTAATTGATGGAAGCGATTTTATAATAAGAATATTTATTACCAACTTGGTTACAATGTAGAATTATTTAGAGATACTACTGCATAACACATTGTCAGGAATGTTAACTTTTAACCAGGAATCTTGTGTGTGACCAACACTTGTCCCGTTTCTCTACGCGTCTACGGGGTCGGAAAAGAAATGAATTTTTGTAACGAGTTTTTACGACCGGACGCCCTTCGTAACGTCATCCTCATCAGCGGAGCAAATGAGATTAAATTAATGAAATGGTTCTTTTACGTCGCACCAACACAGATATATCTTGTGGCGACGATAGGATACGAGAGCCCTAGGAGTGGGAAGGAATCGGCCGTCGCCTTAATTAAGGTCAGCCCCAGAACTTTCCTGTTGTGAACATGGGAAAAAACGGAAAAACCATCTTCAGGGCTGCCGACAGTGGGGTTAGAACCAACTATCTCCCGGATGCAAGCTCACAGCTGTGCGCCCCAAACCGCACGGCCAACTCGCCCGGTCATGTTTTTTATAATAGTTGGAAGGAAAGGGTGAAATCCAGTTCCGGCATATACCCTTTCGATATACAGGTAGGTAGGGTAGGTACTATTTCATGTTGCAATTTTAAATAGGTTATTTGGGAATTTTATTAAATGATATGAACGTCACCCATTAAGGATATCACAAGCAGAGGAAGAAACTAATTTTATTACTGTAGTAGACATGTACTTGAAAGAAACTGAACTACAAACATGTTTAAAACCCGTGTTTTACCTTTTGGGTATATCACAGGTTTTCGAGGGTGCGTATGAAAGACGCAGTTAGAATATTATTGAGTTAGTCTGGTATCTCTCATTGGCTTAGAGTCTACTATATTTCATTAAGGGAATTATTGTTCTGTGATCGGAAATCACTTTGCACAGACGAACACTTGCTACCGGAGATACACGCATGCACAGAAATGGTGTCCTGACATAAACAATCAACACTGCCTCACTCTAGTACAGAAAAGGAGAGGAAGGAGTGAAGTGGGTAGTGTTGAAGGCCACTTCAGTACCGAAAAGGAGGGGAGGGAGTGAAGGGGGTTGTGTTGAAGACCACTTCAGTACCGAAAAGGAGAGGAAGGAGTGAAGGGGGTTGTGTCGAAGACCACTTCAGTACCGAAAAGGAGAGGAAGGAGTGAAGTGGGTAGTGTTGAAGGCCACTTCAGTACCGAAAAGGAGGGGAGGGAGTGAAGGGGGTTGTGTCGAAGGCCACTTCAGTACCGAAAAGGAGAGGAAGGAGTGAAGGGGGTTGTGTCGAAGGCCACTTCAGTACCGAAAAGGAGAGGAAGGAGTGAAGGGGGTTGTGTCGAAGACCACTTCAGTACAGAAAAGGAGAGGAAGGAGTGAAGTGGGTAGTGTTGAAGGCCACTTCAGTACCGAAAAGGAGGGGAGGGAGTGAAGGGGGTTGTGTCGAAGGCCACTTCAGTACCGAAAAGGAGAGGAAGGAGTGAAGTGGGTAGTGTTGAAGACCACTTCAGTACCGAAAAGGAGAGGAAGGAGTGAAGGGGGTTGTGTCGAAGGCCACTTCAGTACCGAAAAGGAGAGGAAGGAGTGAAGGGGGTTGTGTCGAAGGCCACTTCAGTACCGAAAAGGAGAGGAAGGAGTGAAGGGGGTTGTGTCGAAGGCCACTTCAGTACCGAAAGGGAGAGGAAGGAGTGAAGGGGGTTGTGTCGAAGGCCACTTCAGTGCCGAAAAGGAGGGGAAGGAGTGAAGGGGTTGTGTTGAAGGCCACTTCAGTACCGAAAAGGAGGGGAGGGAGTGAAGGGGGTTGTGTTGAAGGCCACTTCAGTACCGAAAAGGAGGGGAGGGAGTGAAGGGGGTTGTGTTGAAGGCCACTTCAGTACCGAAAAGGAGGGGAAGGGAGTGAACGGGTAGAGCTGAAGGCATTGTGTGCGTATGATCAATAAATTAATTAATGTTATTTTTTACGTCCCACTAACTACTTTTTGTCCGGCCCCGCGGTGTAGGGGCAACGCGTCCGCCTGTCATCTGGCGGCCCCGGGTTCGATTACCGGCTGGGTCAGGGGGATTAATATCCCTGGCCTGGGGACTGGGTGTTTGTGTTGTCCTTAACGTTCCTTTCCTCACATTCAACACTCTACACTTCCTCCATTCCAATTACACGCAGGTTCATATTACATAGTGCAAGTCGGGGCAAAAGATCTCTATAGGTCGACGCCCCGAACACATAGCATTTTCAAAAAAAAAAAAAAAAAACACTTTTTGACGGTATTCGTAGACGTGGAGATGCCGGAATTTTGTCCCGCTGCGTGCCCATTTCAGTCACAACAGTCTTGTAGCGAACTGTCTACCTGCAGCCATGCCTTAAACGAGGAGCCATGCTTTGCTTATATCGGGACACGATTTCTGTGCATGTATACTGAACCCATGACCTTTGGGGTTCAATATACTGTGACCGTTCACAACGTCACCTATGGTATGTTATGATACCCAGGAGATGAAATATGCCGTTTTCCGCGTCATTCTGGGATAAAAACTGCCCAAGTTAGAATTTTTCTGCCCACTCCGGGACTCGATTTGCAGTATCCAGAGTCGCGCGACCGAACTTTAGTTGCTGGTAATTAGCAGCGAGGCAGTGCAAGAGCGCTTGTACGTGAAGTTCTCTCACTCCAACCGCGAGCGAGATGAAAAGAGACGCGTTATCACGTGACAGAGAATTTAGGTCACTAGCTGAGCCCAGAGAGTATATCCAACGTGAAAACTAACATTATACCCTGTTTTCCTCGCTCATTCACCACTGCCAACTTATCGCATTCAGCTGTTTTATTTCTGTTAATTTTTATAAATCGCAAAATACTCAATGGATAATTAAGCGCAAACATTCATTTGAATCAGGGAATTTTACGCATAATTATGAGACCGAGAAGTGCTCTACTTAACTGACAGAGCGGTAACTACGCTGTAAACAAGGGCGCGTCTTATTGACTAACAGATGTTGGACCCTAACCGTGCCAGCGAACACAAGGAATCCCCTGTGCTCGTCATCATTTACTAACAGAAACAAAAGGACGCTTTTAAGATTGCCTGAGAATCTACGAAGCTATTTCAAAAACATTCACTCAGTGGAAATGGGCATGCAAGAGCTACAATTTGATATCCTGTTCGTCACTATACGTTGCGTATTAACGGACCAACGTGTGAGAAAGGGTTGCATTTTCCCCCCACTCTCAGCATCCAAGCATCTCGCCCATATAGGAAGACGTTAGAGGCAGACACCATCAGTTCATTTTCAGTACAACGCCAGTTCGGTAGTGGTTCGTCGTGATTAGTGCTTGAGAGTCGTCTGTGGAGAAATAATGTTTATGAAGTGAGCAGTGAAACGCAGTAGTTTATTAAAGCCTGTGAATGCATGTGGAAATAACCACAACATAATTAAGATGTTTGCGCGTACAGTGTGGCGCTAATTGATATGGTAGGAACGGTACGAAACCGTAATGACCGCTGTCCGCGTATAGAAGAGGTCGTGCATCGATTCCCATATAGAACCTATGCCTAAACTGAGACGGCTAAATTAACATAAATAGGCATGTATTTAACTAAGTGCGTGGAGTGTGTGTGCCCGATATAAATGAGAAATACCAAGAAAGTGAGTGAACGGCTCATTGCTTGCATAATTAGGAGCAGTATCACGTCATATAAACCCATAGCGCAGTAGAGAGCCTGACCTACGCATGACTAGGGCCTAGAATAACTGTCTGCTGTTTATAAAGAATAGGTAGGTGAGGGGGCAGTGTCGGGCTTCAGAGACAATACCGGCATTGGGTTGGAATGCTCGTGCTATTGAGCAGATCCAACCATATATTCAAATTGTGATGTGTAATAAACTAACGCATTCACATGAGATAACTTCCCCTCATTTACATGTCTATGAGAACGTCGACATCCAGCTGAATGCCAGAGTTTTGTCTGTGTACCGGAGAGAACGAGACATCTAGCTGTTTGCCGGAATTTCGCCTGGTAGCAGAGAACGTCTGGAACGTCGCTGTCATGTTCGTGACCGGCCAGGAAGTCATCACAGGTCTTCGCATCGCTGATGACGTGATGGAAGCCGAGTAAACCATGGTTGCCTCCCTGTAAAGCTGTGTTCGCGGTATCCAGAAAGGCTAAGTACACTTCCAAAATATTAAGTGGCTTTGAAAGTCGTTTTTCTATTGTAAATTTAAAAGTAAAGTTGCATGCAGATATCACGCAGATCGCCAATATCCTACTTCAGATGGATAATAATAATCTCATTTCTTTTGGGTTTTTATTAAATACAGTCATCATGGTTTGGGAATAACCATATTTTACTTCCATTTTTTTGTATATAAGGGTTAGTAATGCATGACGTAATTATAAGGACCTTAGATTAATTAAGTGTGAAGCGCTGTCAAGTAGAGAGGGCTTAAATATTCTGTAAAAAAGCGACTCCAGTTATCATCTTTCCATAGCATATACGAGTCATCAAGATTTTTCAGTAATTCACTTTTTTTGGTGCGCTTCACCTGGTAGAGATCCCTCCTAATTAGTAACTAAGGCACCTGGAACAAGGCATCGAGACAGTGGGTATATTACATCGTTAATTAATTAGTTCGCGAATGCGCAAGTTAATTTGGACCCTTGTGGCAGGAGATCATCATTAAATCTGCATCGTAGTCAATGTACCGAGAGGAGAAACGAGATGGTTGGACAGGCTGTAGCCATAATATATAGTGTGAAATGAAAATGTGAAGTTCCCTTGGAATCTGTTATTAAGATACGCGATATGGATATCGCGATATGAATGTGCCGATTACGGCTGAATATAAAGCCGAGATTTGTGGTGATGCCATTGTGGCCCGAGAGAAAAGAAGTGAGATAGATTATTTGCCGTGAAACCATTGTCCGAGAAGGCTTAGTGGACCGCTCTTTGGAAGTGTGTCACGGGCAGCTAACAGCTGGAGTTTTATGAGCCCCTTTAAACGGGGGAGTGAAGGCGTTTTCTTCAGTGAAATAGAACAGATACAAGTGGCGAGTTTCTTTCCTTTCGGCACAGAGATTACGTGTGTTAATTTAAATAGAACCAACGTCGCAGAGATTCCAAATGAGCATTAAAGGAAGGATCCCTCCAACTTCCTTTCTTAATTACTTATAGCGTGCAGGGAATTCCAGGTTAGATATACCCCATCTCCGAAGACCCTGGGTTCATTCCAGGAGACAGTGAGAATTTACTGTCGCCAGCAGCAGATGACTTAAGCCATCTATAACTCGTTGTGTGTGTGAAGTGTATTTGTTCTTGCCCATTTCTTACAGGTAGTGCTATAATGCTCTGTTTATAAAGTTTTGGTATTGAAGTCGCTAAGTGCTTGTCCATAGGTAGCAACGTTGTGTAAATACTGTCGTGTTATGTGTATTGATAAAAATCCTAATGAAATGAGCGTGTTTATTATACTGCCTATTTGGCAACGTTTAACTTAAAGAAGTGCTGTAACGCGACTTTCAAAGGACTGGGAGTGTAAGTTGCCTATTTCAGTTCATCCGATTCTAGCAGACTTATATCATAATTGGATACAATTTGAATATATTAATTCTCGGCAGGTAAACAGATTTACAGCGGGGTATGTCCATACTGATTAAATATGTGTGTGATTTAATGTAAGTGTAGAGTGAAATAATTCGAGAGGAAGCGCTCCTCTAAATCTGAGATAGTGTAAATAATCCAAGAGGGAACGCCTTCTTAAGTTTGGATATTTGAACGTATAATGAAGTGTAGAAAAAAGACTACCGAACATTTAAACGTCATGTAAGGTGTTTGTATGGCATATCCATGTAAATAATATGTGTTTCACTAGTATAAGTAAAAATTTGTTATATAAGATACTGTCTCTCTTCTCATTAGTAACGAAATAGTATTCCTCTCACAATTAACTTTTCCCCCTACTATAGAGACTATTACTAAAGAACTTACCGCCCCATCGGACGGTCTACAGACCCGAAAATGCGATACCGACTCAGCTAGCGAATTATTCTAGTAGGGGAGGGTGAGGCTTCGACAACCGGGCTGAGTTCGAGTCCCACCGATGGTGCTTCATTACGTCATATTTGTGAACAATGGTAACTGGTTCATGTACTGATGCCTTGGACAGGTACAATACGTGCACCCATTTACGACTAGCTTGTGCTTTTTTTTGCTAGTTGCTTTACGTCGCACCGACACAGATATATCTTATGGCGACGATAGGACAAGGAAGGGCTAGGAGTGGGAAGGAAGCGACCGTGGACTTAATTAAGGTACAGCCCCAGCATTTGCCTGGTGTGAAAATGGAAAACCACGGAAAACCATTTTCAAGGCTGCCGACAGTGTGGTTCGAACCTACTATCTCCCGAATACTGGATAGTGGCCCACTTAAGCGACTGCAGCTATCGAGCTCGGTCGACTAGCTGTTAGCATCGGTTGAGAAGAGTTTCTTTTTCACATGAACAATTAATTAATGCTATTTTTTACGTCCCACTAACTACACTTTTGTCCTGCTGCGTTCCTCTAAAACTAATGACATGAGGCTGACGTATTTGAACACCAAATACCACCGAAATGAGCCAGGTTCGAACCGGCCCAGTTGGGGCCAGAAGGCCAGTGCCTCAACCGTCTGAGCCACTCAGCCCGGCTATCACATGACTATGTATAGCTGAGACGGGCAACGCATACCCATTGGCATTCAAACAGTTCGGCAAACGTTTGATTTCTCGGCCACTTGCTTGCCCAGCAGGGCGTGATTTATGACGGTAGTAGGCTTTAAAACGGTAGTTCTCAATCCCCAACATAAATCCTCATAGCTCTGTTGCCACTGCACCTCTTATTTAATAGAAATCAGTCTTTTTCAGCTCAGAGAATTCGCACGTGCTTTGTTCGCTGTTTGAAAGTCTTGTAATATTTACTTCTTCAATTAATATGTGTGACGTAGGCCTATATTGTTTTTCACTTAGCTTCTTCCAATAATGTGGAGGCCGTAGGAATCAAACCTGGAAATTAACGCACCAGAAGATACCGAATTAAATCTTCCAGTGCACACAAACGATCTTCAACCGAGCATCAGTAGCACTTATACTCGACCAAATAGTACTGGTTCGGTGCCCATGAGTGATACTCGGTAGAGTAGCAGTGGTTCCGTTCCCACGAGTGATATCAACCAAGTAGTAGTAGTTCTGCGAAGAAAGAAAAGGAGACAAACTTTAAGTATGCAAAGTCAACGGCTGATATGTAATGCATAAGAATACGTTACGAAGAATAACGTAGTCGAGGGTTATTATTATTATTATTATTATTATTATTATTATTATTATTATTATTATTATTATTATTATTATTATTATTATTATTATTCCAGTCCATAATTCGTTATTTTACTTTTCCTTTCTTTACTGAAAGCGAGACACTGATATTAGCTGCATAAAAGTAATAGTTTAATACGTTTACTTTGATGTGAATTCAAGCATAGTATTTAGGGAGACCTGCTTTTTGCATTTAAGATAGGTCATGGCGGTCATTTGCGGCTATACGTTCTTTGTCGAGTTTATTTGCCAATTCCTTCCTTCCTTCCTTCCTTCCTTCCTTCCTTCCTTCCTTCCTTCCTTTCTTCTTTCTTTCTTTCTTTTTTTTTCTTGCCTCCTCCTTCTAACATCTGCGACCACTGCACGGGTTATGCACGAAACAAAATATTCTGCGATATTAGTTTGTGCTGTGGTTCATGATCGTTTTTAAATATTAATATTGTCTTAAGAATCAATGAAATGCCAACATGTTTAAATAATCGACGCAAAATATGACAACATTGCTCTTGACAGCGCTCACTTGCCTTTTAAACGACACGCGCCCATTGTGTCCAGAGGAAAGAAACTGACTGACAACCCTCATTATCACCGGGACAGGCCAACTGACAACCCTCATTATCACAAGGGCAGGCAAAGTTTTGGGACAAGGAGCTACCGCATGGCTATACGTTCGGCGTCAGGAGTTATAAGTGATATGACTTTACCGATTTTCTGAAGGCACTGAAGGAATTTTCCATACCTGGATGGGAATTGTGTTAAGATGAATGAGGGGGTATGATGATGTGTTGTTGGCAATAGGCATCTGGAAAGGATAGCTTTGTGGGGTACATTATCTTGATATAGACATTTTCAGCATGTCGGAAAACCAGTCTGCTACACCCTGTGATAGACTGTTACAGACTATGTAAGATAAATGACGTCTTAACACAACTACGTGCATCCAATACTAATATTATTTCACCTTCCTCTATCAATTTCTTATGTAATTAAATTCTGTTATTAGTTCAAACTGTTGATTTAATGTAATACTTATTAATATTCAAACAGTGGTGAACATTGCAATTCGGTAAAACTCTAAAGTTCACAACAACAAATAAATAAATAAATAAATAAATAAATAAATAAATAAATAAATAAATAAATAAATAAATAAATAAATAAATGTAAATTCTACTCTAGAATCAGTGGCGGCGATTAGTGGGACGAGGGTCGTGCAGTCGGCCCCTTCCCCCACTTTGTGAAGGGGAGCGATTAAAGAAAGTTATTTGTACAAACCCTGTTGTATTATCAGCTAATTATATTGTTTAATTCCTTTAATTATTAAGAAAAATAGTTAGTGGGAATACGCATAAAATGTCGTCCGTCACGAGTAAACCGATTCGTTCAGCGCCACAGCGTGTAGCATGTGCTCTGAGGAAGGGTACAAGGGTATAATTTTGCCAAGTTCATGGACAATGAGATATGATTCGCCCGCTTGCTGCGCGCATTCGTCAGTCTGGCAGTGTCGTGTACCGACCTCCCCAAGAGTTCGAACCGGTGGACTGTCAGATGAACGGCAGCCGGGATTCGCAGCCGAGTCAAGGGAAATAAACTAGTATCGGAGTAATAACCAGTAATACGGGACACCTTGTAATGTCAGAGTATTGTATATTAATTATATTGAGACTTTAATAATTGGAAAGAAGAAGGAACATTTCAGTAAGTTACTGGTAGTAGAGAGTCTTAGTCAGGCAGAGAGTTTGCTAAACGCGCCTACAATAACATGTTGACAACAAGCGGATGTTTGCTTGTTTGTGTATTGACAAGTGGAGACTAATAGTTGGTTTAGGACCCGGCGGCTCACCGACAAAGAGCACAAAGCCAGTACAGTTGTATTCTAGTAGAGACAAGGAAACAGGAGTGCAATAGGACAGAGACAGTAGTTCTCAGAGGACAGCACCTACTGAGACAATTAGTTCAGAATAGTAATTGAGGGCGCCACCTACAAGGCGAGCAGCTAGGTAACGCCCATGGACCCAACCCCTAAGGTAGTGGGAAGGGACTGACCTTTGCTTCTAGGAGAGCAGATATAACCCTAAGCCAAGATGGTGTGGGGCTCTCTCTCGACCAGTAATCCGTACACTTAGGACCAGGCTTTTTCGAGCAGTCAGTCGTGTCAGTGAAGTTATACATAAGTGCCGCAGGTCAGAATTCGGACTTAGTGCGTAGCCGTAGGGTAGGCTCGTGAAGCAAGCTCTCGTCAGATCGACTTATTCAGAATCTGTAAATGAACTTGTAAATAGTGTACATAGTCGTCCTGGGTAATAAAGGACAGTGAAGTTAATCCATTTTTTATTTCGGGAGTTGCGGGACAGAGTTCGCACCTACAAATTACCTGCCTACTTTACCGCTCGGCAGGACAGGTAATACGCCAACTCCAACGGCCTGGTGACCGACCAACTAGAACGTCTCACAGGACAGGTAGGTCACAACAGCAGTCTCGTTCATTCAACGTGTCCGTAGTTCTATCTAGTGTGTGTTACTTTGTTAATGTGTAGTCAAATTCTAGATGATTTTTAATTGCGTAATCAGTACTTCTATTTAATTGCAATACATGTGTAATTATTCTTTTGGTGGAAGTTTTATTGTAAAATATTTAATCAAAATATCAAAAAACTATTATTACGGTACCACAATTAAATTGGTAGACTGTGCACCTCTCCGTAGAAATTCGCTCAGAGAGCAACAAAAACGTACAATTTTGTAGCTTATTCTTTTCAGTTCTAATGTATCCATCTCCCCCTCCTGCCGCTATATCCGTCAAACCCGGGTACTTTTGGTAGTCTATACATTTTTGCCCACCCTGCCCCCACTTCTTATTCCCAGTCGCCGCTACTGTCTGGAAGCGTGTGTAGAAGGCTCTAAGTTTCTGCTTACGTAGAGATAACGGGAGCTTATTATATGATTCTTTGTTATTTATAAAAATCGGCTGTCGTTTTCCGTAATGACCGGTGTGGCCTTGGATCCAGTGAAGTATAATCTGGTTGGTATGAAGTGCGGCGCTGAGACCCTTTCTAATCTTAATGATTGCAGGGTTTGTGGATTCATTGGATGAGACGTTGATCGCATATGGGTTATACAGATTATAGCTACCTAAATGCCTCCGCTTTAATCTTTTTTATTTTCAAAATCTTCCCCCACTTGGAGGCTGCCTAAAGTCTTGGTTTCTCAGCACTGACGCATGCGAGGTGCGAGGCCGACGTTGCGTACTTTCGTCCCAATGACGCTGCGAGGCTCGTGGTTTCCCAGGCTGCGAAGCGGATCAGTTGCCGAGCACATGTCTTGTTCATTGGATCTCGCAGCCTGTGCGCTATTGTTGGAAGAGGAAGCGGATTATGTGTCAGTACTAGAGGGTTTTCTTCACCCCTATAGCAGTATCAATGGAAACTCGTGATGATCTTGTGATGTCAGCCTGTATCGTCCACAACCTTCTCCGGAATGAGCGAATTCCTTGCCCAAATGAACACTTTATTGGCAATTTGGAATGAACAGAAGAAAACATGATTCCTCTGGCAGCTGACAACGGAGGTAATTCTACACATGATGCTTTCATGATAAGAGACAGCTTCAAGAAATATGTTTGTACCAGGGAGAGAGAATCGGTATGACAAAGAGAATATGCTAACAGGGTGGAGTGAAAGTTTTTTCTAACGGACAAACATGTATTTGTTTACCTATAGTTTACTTTTTCTGTGGCCCGATTAGCATAATAACGGAATGAACACCGTTATTAAAATAAAACATGTGATTTTATTAAATGAACAATACTGAACTCAAATTTTGTAAAATTATATATATTGGCATATTTGATATTAAAGTAATGGATTTATTGGTTGATATATCATTTCTAAATCTGTTAATTATTTAATCCTTTGAAACTGAACTCATATATTTGGTATAAGTAACATCAATAATAATAATAATAATAATAATAATAATAATAATAATAATAATAATAATAGACACCCTACCACCGATCCACAGAGGCAGCTACCACATCAATGAAAAACAAAGAATCCCAAGAACGGAGGTTCCAAATGACAGTAAATTAGCATTAATCGTCTGGTACCTCCGTTTTTGGAGTTTCTATTTTTACGAACTCTTTCCTTCTCAAGACCATCGTATAATACATAAAACTAGCAACATTTATTAGGTGTTCTATCCAACTTGAGTGATATCGTTTTCCATAAGTTGTCTTTCACAACGTTGTTTTTATAGCTCTTGTGTTGTAAGTTATACAACACTGGGTGCATTCGAACTTCTTCAATCAGTTCCTCGTCCACTTCGTCGTAAAGCTCATCGTGTTGCTTAAAACAGTAAAAACAAGAACAGAAACAATGCCGCCTCGCACTGCTGTCGCCTCGCACAAATCTGGCCGGACGAATCAGTGCGCGGTGACGCTGCGAGGTCTCACTGCGAGGTTGCGCACACTGCGCACCGCGCAGCTTGAGAAACCACTTGCATAAGCTCGTGTAGTCTGGATTTGTGCGAGGCGGGCCTCGCACCTCGCACCTCGCATGCGTCGGTTCTGAGAAACCAAGCCTTAAGACAAAAAATACCGGTACTGTAAGACAACTTCATTAAAAAATAATGAAATTAAAAGTAAATGATAAGTACATTATCTCAGTCTGGCGAAAGCAAGCGGTGTCTGAGTATCAGAAGAGAACCCCTGAGCGCTTTCAGCCCACAGTTGTGTGCGGGTTTAATTTAATTGATTTTGAATAAGTTTCTGAAGTAGCCTATTCCTGAAGACAGGCATGCCTACTTCTACGTTTCCCTCCGTCTTGTATCCATATGTGAAATTAGACATCCTCCAGTTACAGTATGTATGTATGTATGTATGTATGTATGTATGTATGTATGTATGTATGTATGTATGTATGTATGTATGTATGTATGTATGTATGTATGTATGTATGTATGTCATCAGTCTGAGCACTAGCTGAATACTCAAGGCTGAGCAAAAAGAGGACATTCCTGCAGACCAGTGCTTCCCAGACTTTTCCGGCTGGCGCCCCTCTTTTGTAAGCTCTGCAAATCCCATGCCCCCTCCCCTCCCCATACCGTTATTACAAACATTACTTTCTCAGAAAAACTGATTTTTGAAGAGTGTAGAATCATTTAGAAGATTTCAAAGTTCACAACAGTAGACCTACAGTAACTAACTTTAACCAAAATACAATGTATTGGCTGAAACAATACTGTAAATTGAAATCTACACACACAAAACAAGGATGTCAACGAAGTATCTATATATATAAAATGCTAATGTGTATGTTTCACAAAACTCACGCTCTTAAACCAGGCGGAGTTAAAAGGAGCGGTTTCTTCCAAAATCTTCCAAAACGTCTCAGTAGTACAGGAAAAACCTTCATTTCTTGAAAAGTCAACGGAAATATATTTATTTTATAGCATTCATTTAATTACAAAGCCTCATCAAGATTTGGATCTACCTTGATGGACAGATTGTCGCTAAGCGACGGCGACTTACTCTGTATCATGATAGTCGGGTAATAAATGCTGTTCATAGGAGGATGGGAACACGCCGCCATGTTTTAGAAAGTACTTACCTTTCTTGCTAGGAGGTTCATGTAACTAGGCAACTCATTGCCTGTTATTTGGAAATAGCAATCTAACATGCCGTGTTCGAGATGTACAGTACTTCCATTTAACAAGGCAATTCACTGCCGAGAGATGTGTTCATTTTCGCACCAGCTGGAAAAACAAAGAATGTAATGTATCCACTCGCGTTGCAATGAACATCATGCAAATAAATCGCCATTTATGGAAGCATATAGAAATAGTTTGATCAAATTAACAGGCATAAGAATCTAAAAATAGAACCTATTTACAATAATTATTTGTTTTGCAAGTGAAATTAGAAGTAAATGTAATACGAAATATATAAATAACAAAACAACAAAAAATAATGAATAAAAATGTTAATAAAATTGGATAAAGTAGAATTGATTAAAACACCTTTTGTTCATTGAGGCGTAGCAGCGCGCGCCGATTATCAACTAGTTAATATGAAGTTGCTGCTTAAAATCCTAAATATTGACCTGAAGAGTAGTTTAAATGAATGGGTTACTAAAATTAATTTCATTCACTTAAATTTACCTGATTTTTTGAAAGCTACGAGCCGTAGATCGTCGTTACTAAGGACATTATAGCACACAACATATTGTGGCAGATGAGCACTATATTTTTCAGTAAGTGTGAATACATAATTTGTTAATGCAGGTCATTCAATTAACGCAGAACTGCAGCCGAGGCTGACGCCTCCTAGCCACCGCCTCGTCCCGGCCGGGTAATATGAGGGCGTGCCAGGAAGTACCAGCAGCATAAGAAATTGGAAGCGCCTGCACAGCCTGACGTACAGCCCAGCATTTCTACCGCGCTTGAGAAGCCTGTGGACTGGGAGTCGGCTGTAGATGAAGCAGTCACTGGGGACCTCTCGCAGACCATCTCTGACCACCAGCAGCTCATGGAGGATGAAAAGGACCGAGTAGAGGGGAAGCGTCGGGCGGTCGAGTTTAACAAGATTTTCGCAAGCTAGAACTATGCACTTCGTAGTTGTGTTTATAGACAATGAGTTTGGACAATGAGGAAGGACCTGAGAACCCCAACAGCCCGGGCGATAGAGGTACTTTGCGCCGATTTTTTCTCTCTACTCTACAAGTTGCTTTACGTCGCACCGACACTGGCAGGTCTTATGGCAACGAGGGACAGGAAAGGGCTAGGAGTGCGAAGGAAGCGGCCGTGGCCTTAATTAAGTTACAGCCCCAGCATTTGCCTGGTGTGAAAATGGGAAACCAAAGAAAACCATCTTCAGGGCTGCCGACAGTGGGGTTCGAACCCACTATCTCCCGAATATTATATACTATATACGATGTAACTATTGAAACCGTACAATGTCCTGTACAGCTCATGGGAATGATATGGGCTTTTATACTCCATTAAAATTACTCCTAAAGGTCGCGTCATTGGTAGCAGTATGGGCGAAGGGGATCGAGCGGCGTCCTGCCAGAATGGAACCCGCGAAAAGAGCACTTGCCAAACAAAGGAAAGACAAAGCGAGAGCCAAGCCCCCGCGGAAATACGCTCTCAACTTGCAGAGAGAGATAGAAGGGGACGCGATGCTGGAGTAGTCAGATACGCCCCGAGGTGTGGCCTAGCTTCCCAGAGTTCCAAACGAACATAAGGAACTTCCGGTTTTTTATGCACGTGTCACGGGTGCCAACGTCGGACTTTGGCGCGTAAACAATGGAATGATATTTTAATCCAGACATAGGAAAATTATGTGAGACACACCATTGAATAGAGCGGAATTTTCTGCGTTCCCCAGACTAAAAATATGTAATAACTTATGCAGGGGAAGAAATGAGGTCACCAGCTGTCAAGATGTAACATATCGCTAACACATGTGGATACAGCGGCGTCACCCAAGCCAAGAGTCGCGCTCAAAGTTGACTCCACCTCCCGAGGGACGCTAATGAATTAATCAAAGGCGGGAAGCAAATTACATAAAACTGCTGATCGTAGGTCCAGCACGCCTGGCTCAAATGAAAGAGGAGACAGAGGGCTACAAGATGCAATATTTAAATATCGTCAATTCTTGGTACGAGAGGAGCTCTTGTTCTTAATGAACCGTGAACGTTGACGCCCCCAAGCTTCCGGCGGGCAAGATAATATAGGCCGAGCAGGCCATTGCAGAGACAGTTGTTCTTTTACGGATCGTTGAGGAGGACACTATGTCCCGCGGTGCCCCAGTTTAAGTTAGAAACCCTTGACCGCGTACTGAAAGCGACATTGTGCCCAGCACGCTTTGTGAAGTGAACGGGAGGCCAAACGAGCCTAGGTATTGTTTCTGTGCTGCGTGTCAAACTAGTAAAAACCGCGAGCATAACTTACCAACAAGTAGCAGAATACGGCTGAGAAACTGCCGGTTTAATGAGTCAGTGAAATTCATAATTTGGTATCACCCAAAGTGTTGCTTTGAATCAGGGGCTCGAGTCTCGTGAGCTACCCGATTCTTACTGTGGACGCGCCCGCCGTAATTTGAAAGTCCGTCTTATTCGTGGTGTAAACTCTAAAAATAGAGGACGTGTGACGAGTGTAAAGTGTTACCCACTTGGATTACTGTAGGATTTCAGCTGTGACGAGTCCCCCAGGATGTCGGACTTGTATGGACCAGGGATGAAGGACGGCACGCCCGCCACCTACCGAGTGGTCATGGAGTACTAAGAACTTCACCATGGGTCTCCCGTGGAAGGAGAAACAACGGCCACCAAACAGATGAGTGATGTCCAAATTTAATTTCTAAGCATGACATAACCCGGGGATAGGATTAGCGTTCTTTTGTAAATATCAAAATGTTGTAAGTTAATGCATGTCCTATATGGAATTTTTATTGATTTTTATAATGTTGAAGTAAATTCAAGGGAGCTAAATTCCCGGACGACTCATATTTCTTTCTTAATGATTAGCTTATCGTGAGGGTTATATTTTTAGTGATATGTAGAATGTCCTAGCAAATATGGGAACAAGGTTAGGAGAATATTTAAGTTTCCCGTAAGGGGTGGTTGGAAAAATGGAATTTGGCGAGCAAGGAAACATGTCGAGATGTTGGTAGTCACTGTCCCACGTGGTTGTCAAATATGCCAGTGGGTCAGTCAGACAATGCATGCCTAGCTTACAGATATAATCAGTGCATGGACTGCAAGAAAGAAGAAATCCCGACCGGGAGAGGTACATATTGTGTGATTTAGACAGGTGTGAGGGACCATGTGCAAGTTTCCCGTGATTTTTGATTAATTGGCCATAATGGTTTGGAGTGGTTTTTTTTATCTATAGCCGGGGTGAGACCCAGGGGCAGGAGTCCTTGATCTTTGGTCAGAAGGTTTAAATATAAGTGTATTTATGTGGTATGAACGAGGAGCCATGAGAGCCATAGGCCCAAGGGAAGAAGATACGCGATATGAGACGTAGTGAGAAGGCCGAATAGGAATTTACGATGAGATGATTGAGAAGTGATCGTGCCCACAGTCTCAGTGATAATAATGAGAAGGGAGTGAATAAAAGGAGTATTTCATGGGAATTCCATAATAATATGGATAAGCAAATGAAGCGGGCCATGAATGTGTGTCCCCGAGATGAGAGGGTAGACGTGTGAGCGAGAGAAGAATCAGAACGGCCGTGCGAAGTGAATGGCCGGCCTTCCCTTTTTGTTGTGAATGTCTGGCTCTCGCCCTCGTGACAGAGGGATCCCTTTAAACTATTGTGTTAAGACTAACTTGGAGCCCTGGGTCAACCTCGCGCTCCCCTCGGTTGGTTTAAATGGCCTAGCTAAGAATACTTGTATAATGATAATATCACGGTGATTTCTTTTAAAGGTATTTAATAAATGAGTAGGGATCCCCCCAGATATCCGGCGATATGAGATTGTAACTATTCTAGGGATCTACAGAAACCCACAGTACCTCTCGGTCGGGAGTCGGCGAGTTCGACTCCGGATTATGATGGCGCCCTTGAGCGGGTTGCTCCAGGCGTACGCCTTGGGCCGGAGACAGTGATAACCATGCTGTTTTTTTTTCTAGGAGTGGCTCTCCTGTGTGCATGAAGTGTATATATCCATATATCTGTGTATGTTTCGTAATTATGTGCACATATTTTTGAGTTCAAACAGAACCTATGTGCACGTTGTGTGGTCTTGGTGATAGATGAGGAGTCCGGGGTTTAGCAAAAATGGTATTTGTGTTTGTTTGTGCATTATGCAAATGTGTCTTTTAATATGATATTATGTAGTGTAGGCCCCGGTTATGTTCGTGCTTAGAACAGCTAGTAATATTTGTGAATAGGGACATCAGGTCATCTCACGGTGTGATCGACAGAATAATGTACAAATTTCATGAACGGTATGAATTAATGGGGGAAAATGAACGATAGCAAGTCGCAAAACCTCAATTATACCGTTATGCAGACGACGCCCATGGGCGATTCGTATTTTAAAGTGATTATTATTTTCTTTTCCTCCCATCTGTGGAGAGTCATTGTATAGAGCTGTGTCAATTTTTTTTTAATTGTCATATTTGAATAAAGTTGTATTCGTAACCCCTATTTTATGATTCTTGTCATTTGTAGCAGTGCTAAGCAGTATCCAATAGGCATTTGAACCCAGAGATCCTACTTTCATATTATAGACATAAGGCTCCATCTTAAGTATTAGTTTTTTTTTTCTTTCGAACGTACCACTTCCCCAAGTGCTCAGGCTGCCGGGCCGGCACAGAAAGTAGGAAGGGGAGCGGTTCGAAGCTCGTTAAGCAATTCGACCCGCTCTTCAATCCAATCTCATCCGTGGGTGTTTACCCCGATACGTGGAGGCATTCTTATGCGTGGGTCATCCATTCGAAGCCCGGTAGGGTGTACTATGTAGGTTCGTTGTATGTAGAGTTTCTGCCGCACTTATCTCGCGAATGTCCGGATCCTTGCCTGAATGGTCAGCGTAGCTCTCTTCGGTTCAGAGGACCCCGAGTTTGATTACCGGCCGGATCATAGCTTTTAACCTTAAATGCTTAATTCCATTGGCTCTGGGACTGGGTGATTGTACTGCCCCAACATTCCTGCAACTCACACACAACACTGACTAAAATAACACGGTCTCCCATACAAGGTAGATGCCGCCCACGCTGGTCGGAGGGTCTACCTTGCTAGGGCTGCACCAGGTTAGAAATAGCCACACACAATTATTATTATTATTATTATTATTATTATTATTATTATTATCTCGCAAATAATTCGATTTACTTCATTTTTGTCAGGAAGACATATTCTACGGCATAAACATTCGCCTTGTGTCCTCACGCTCCCCTATCCGCCCAGTTAGGGAACCACCGTTGCAGATCAAGTTTATTGAAAGATACCAAAGTAGTCAAGACATGCTCTACTATTGAGAAATATAGTGCTTCAGGAGATTTACTTCATTATTTCATGTATATTTTAATACTGATTTTAGAAATTGAGATCACTTTTACAATCACTGTCCACAAGGTACTTCGCCATTCTTCAGACCTATGATATGAAATGTCCAGGAGCATTAACATTTTAAATATCCATTTCAAAATGTCATGACGCGGAAGTATTCTTTCAAGTAGGCCCTGTGAGTTTATTCTTGCCATTGTATTCATAAGTGAGTAGGTACGATCCAGGGTACGATCTGTATTTCCATCATGGCATATAAGCAAACATGCAATATTAAGCAGTTTTGAGCAGCATGACACACTTCATGAACAGTATTTGCCCACACGTCACTTAATTCTTTCATTTCCCTTTTTCATATCTTTGAAATACTCTGACTAGTAAACTTTTCTTCAAATACCCGATTCATAACCAAGAATTGCATTTTGTTTGTAATAAGAGTATATTGAATGAAAATCCACAGCCTGTTTCCAGTCATTCGACCGGGTCAGGGATGGAATGAATGAAGCCCCCATCTAGCGGCGAGGATAGGAAATGTGCTGGCTGCCCAAGCCTGTCGCACTCCTCTGGGGCAATAATAAATGAAATATTGCTGGAATGAATATGACAGGATAAACCGGAGTACCCGGAGAAAAAAACCTGTTCCGCCTCCGCTTTGTCCAGCACAAATCTCACAGGGAGTGATCGGGATTTGAACCACGGTATACAGCGGTGAGAGGCCGGCGCGCTGCTGCCTGAGCCACAGAAGCTACGTGATAAGAGTACAATGTGGTGATTTAATTACTTTACTAAATAACATTATACCCAATAATAAAATTAGTTTAGTGTTGTATCACGCTTGCCAAATGTTAACACATATTATTTATAGAATGGAGAATGGAGTTGGGAGATCAGTTTGGCTTCAGAAGAAATGTAGGAAAACGCGAAGCAATCTTGGCTTTAAGAATGACAAACCCACGTGCATGGCATCCATAGATCAAGAAAAGGCATTCGATAACGTTGACTAGACCAAGCTGACAGATTCTGAAGGTGATAGGGATCAGATACCGAGAAAGAAGGATTACCTACAATCTGCAGTGATAAGAATCGAGGGCTATGAAAAAGAAGTAACAATCCAGAAGGGAGTAAAGCAGGGGTGCAGTTTGTCCCCTCACCTTGTCAATGTTTGTATAGAACAGATGGTAAAGGAAATCAAAGAAGAGTTTGGAAAAGGAATCACAATCAAGGAGAGGAAATCAAAACTCTGAAATTTGCCGATGATATTTTATCTGTCTGCAGAAAATAAATTGCTGTATGGCACGAACGCAGTCTTGGAGCAGGAGTGCAAGATGAAAATAAAGAAATCCGAAACAAAATGGAATGTAGTCAACCGAAGTCGGGTGATGTAGGAAATATCAAGTTTTAAAGGAAGTCAATGAACATTGTTACTTTGGTAGTAGATTAACTAACGATGGCAGTTGTTAAGAAGAACGTTCAATGCAGACTAGCACAAGCAAGGCAGGCCTTTTTTCTTATTCTTCTTGTTCTTCTTCCTCTTAATCTGTTTACCCTCCAGGGTCGGTTTTCCCCTCGGACTCAGCGAAGGATCCCGCCTCTACCGCCTCAAGGGCAGTGTCCTGGAGCTTCAAACTCTGGGTCGGGGATACAACTGGGAAGGATGACCAGTACCTCGCCCAGGCTGCCTCACCTTCTATACTGAACAGCGGCCTTGCGGGGGATGGGAAGATTGGAATGGATAGACAAGGAAGAGGAAAGGAAGCGGCCGTGGCCTTAAGCTAGGTACTATCCCGGCATTTGCCTGGAGGAGAAGTGCGAAGCCACGGGAAATCACTTCCAGGACGGCTGAGGTGGGAATCGAACCCATCTCTACTCAGTTGACCTCCCGAGGCTGAGTTGAGCCCATTCCAGCCCTCGCACCACTGTTCAAATTTCGTGGCAGAGCCGGGAATCGAACCCGGGCCTCCGGGGGTGGTTCTCACCTCAAACATTAATATACAAATTAGAAAGTTTTTGAAGACCTTCGTGTGGAGTGTGACTTGTATGGTTGTGAAATATGGACAATAACTAGCTCAGAAAGAAAGAGAAAAGAAGCAGTTGAATCGTGGTGTTATAGAAGAAAATCGAAGGTGAGATGAGTAAATCGAATCACGTATAGAAGAGATACTGAATCGAATTGGTGAGAGAAGGACTATGTGGCACAATTTGACCAGAAGAAGAGTTTTGGGGGGAAGTGTAGGCGATAAGAACGGCATCCAGGGGTAAATTATGACAAACAGGTTTGAGTAGATGTGGGATGTACTCAGCCAGCCAGTCTCTCTCAAACTGACACTCCCAGTCTCATAGATAAGCCAAGTAAATGTTTTATTTTAATTTAGTAAGATATTTTGAAACTATGCGAGTTATATTTTAATTATTTTCCGTTTGTTGTTTTTCCTTTTCCAGAAAAAACTTAAAGGGAGTAATGAAGATGATAATTATTGCATTCCAAGTCCCTAAAAGCTTAAGAACTTTTATGACCATCCTGTGAGCAGAAATAAAAAGGTAGGCGAGCATGGATGGCTGCATCAAACCAGTCTATGAACTTATGACCTAAACAACATTTTTTTGTTTTTACTTTTTACTTCTATCTTCTTATCTTCTAATGGTAAGTAATCGAATAAGGAAGGATTGCGTTGCTATGGATCTTGTGGGAATTTATATTTCCCCATTGGGAACACAAGTTGTTTTACATCAGTCGTTAGACTGCAACCACTGCAGGGCATTCGGGATATTCGCATCAACTCGTGAAGATGTATCCGACACACTTTGACGAAACATGTTAGCCTTGTTCTCCTTTTACGTTCCATCAAAGATTAGAGTTAAATATTTAAAAAGAGGAACACCACTGTGAAGTTATCTCGAGTGCCGCTAGATAGCGCAAGCTTTCTCTTTGATGTTCGTGCACCAACTGTGTGCGTCGTGTAGGATGTGTTTTTTTTTGCTAGGGGCTTTACGTCGCGCCGACACAGATAGGTCTTATGGCGACGATGGGATAGGAAAGGCCTAGGCGTTGGAAGGAAGCGGCCATGGCCTTAATTAAGGTACAGCCCCAGCATTTGCCTGGTGTGAAAATGGGAAACCACGGAAAACCATTTTCAGGGCTGCCGATAGTGGGATTCGAACCTACTATCTCCCGGATGCAAGCTCACAGCCGCGCGCCTAGTGATGGGTCGAACTAGCTCTTTTGAGGGAGCTAGCTCATTCGCTCCCGCTCCTAACTGAGAGTCGTTCAAAAGAGTCGACTCTTGGGAGCGGAAAGGTAGGAGCGAGCCAGGAAGTCAGAGGCCGCTCTCCGCTCCAGGTTCGTTCGTTCATTCGTTCATCCGGTTTAGGGCAGACGGCTCTTTATGACTTCCGGTCGCTCTTCATGACTTCCGGTCGCTCTGTATGACTTCCGGGAACGAACGATATAGCGCAAATAGTTTATATTTTCCACAACAGATGGCAGCACAACGTCTAGTTCAGAAAGCTTCTCTTGAAATAAAACAAATAAACAAATGCACTCCTGGCAACATTGGCAAATAATCTAACTATAAAGCTTTATATACAGTAACGAAGAAATGATTAACAAATATGCAGTATTAATGGATAACATCTAATATTACTTTGCCCATGTTCCTTTCTTCTTAAAATGATGCTTTTCAAGACTGAATGCACCGTGACGAGACGTATGTTCATGATATTGGCAATACTTACACGTTAATAAATAATTGTTTAAGAATGTAATGGGATGTAAGTTACTATAGTATACACTAAGCCATGAGTTTTTTATTCAGAAACGTCCAAAATAGCGTGATTTTACATCTTCTAGATTAATCATGACTCCCGTTTTTATTTGAAGGAGCGAGATGGTGCGAGATAGTTCACCTTTTACACAACAGATGGCAACACAATGTACAGTTTGGTACGCTACTCTTGGAATAAAACAAATGTACATCGCTGCCAACATTCGCAATTAATCCAATGATAAAGTTTTTTACACAGTAACGGAGAAACGTGTCGCAAATATACAGTATTGATTGATAACATCTAATATTACTTTGCCTAAGTTCCATTCTCCTTAAAATGATGTCTTTCAAGATTGAATGCACCGTACGGGACGTATGTTCGAGATATTGGCAATACTTCCGTTCGACCGCGGCAATCCAGATAAGCATAAGAAGAATATTCCTGTGCACGTAGTTTACATTTCACTCAAAAGATGTCATCAGAATATCCTCTTTCGACTGGAGCTGCAGAAAGTTTCTCACTTAAAACACTCCGCGTTGGGACAACAGATTCCTTCATTCATTAATGCAGCGTAGGAAACATAACTAATTAAACGCGATCTTTAACGAAAATAATGGAAACTACTATCAGCACAAATGTACATATAACCAAGTATACTACAGTACGCATAGCATTTTGCCTATTTTTCGTGTACAGTATGGTCACACTCTCTTCTATTTTTTTTTTCAAGAACGATTAAACCGTATGACTCGTATATGTTCGATATATTGGCATTCCTTACACTATCTAAACTTACTTCTTCTTCTTCTTCCGCTTCGACCACTTTTCCCACACTTGTGGGTTCGCGGGTGCGAACTGTTCCGCAAATGTGGATTTGGCCCTGTTTTTTAATAAGTAATAATGTTACTGGCTTTACGTCCCACCAACTACATTTACGGTTTTCGGAGACGCCGAGGTGCCAGAATTTAGCCTCGCAGGGGTTCTTTTACGTGACAGTAAATCTACCGACACAAGGCTGACGTATTCGAGCACCTTCAAATACCACCGGACTGAGCCAGGATCGAACCTGCCAAGTTGGTGTCAGTAGGCCAGCGCCTCAACCGTTTGAGTCACTCAGCCCGGCTGGCCCTGTTTTATGACCGGATGTCCTTCCTGACGCTAACCTTATGCGGGGGGATGTAATCAATATTGCGTGTTTCTATGGTGGTTGGTATTGTGGTGTGTTGTCTGAATATGAAGAGGAAAGTGTTGGGACAAACACAAACACCCAGTTCCCGAGCCAGAAGAATTACATTCCCGACTTGGCCGAGAATCGAATCCGGGACCCTCTGCAGCGAGGGTCTCAATGCTGACCATCCAGCTAAGGAGTCGGACTTCTTACACGTCAATAAATAATGTAATAATTTGAAAATGTACTGCGGTATACACGTTGGTATGAGTTATTTAGCCTATATTTTAAACCCAAAACAAGTGTTATTTTCTATTTGCCTTAATTCGATTTAAAACTACGGTATATTATTTTATCCACTGTACCGTAAAACCGAAAGATTTTGGCAATATGTTAATTCATAACTACGAACTCATTTAAGAAACAGATGAGGATTTGTCAGCGTATTTCTTAATTATTTCAGACAGAATAAAACTACGCCGTTTCCACTTGCCGAGTGGTATATTCAGTATTCTGGATAGCGACTGTTTGTTCGTGCTTAGTTGAGGTTAGTTAACCCGAACTTCGTGTCGTTTATTTGCTCCTAACCTACTGGATCTATACTAGGCCCTACATCCTTCATAGATTATGAGTGCATACAGGAAGTGAACAGGTAAGTATTGCTCAATAACATGTTGTTTATTTCATTTCATTGTTTCGTTACGTTGCAAGTTGCCAGAACTATGGCACAAAAACGTACCTAACAAACAGACCAGAACCACTGCACTCAGAGCACTGACTGAATGCGGGAAGAGGCTAGACTGGGCAGCCTATAAAAAAGAAAGCGGCTTCAGTACGTCACGTGATTATCTGAGGCATGGCATTGGCTAGAAATGAACGAGAGTCGATGTGACGAGCTAGCTCTTTCTTGGAGTCGCTGCTGATAAAAGAGTCGGCTCGTGCTAGCTCTCAGGGAGCAAGGAGGGAGCTAGCTCATGCAAGAGCCGACTCGTAATTGAACGACTAGCTGTTGATAAAAGAGTCGGCTCGTGCTAGCTCTCAAGGAGCAAGGAGGGAGCTAGCTCTTACAAGAGTCGACTCTCATTGAGAGAGCTAGCTCTGAGCTAGCTCTCTCCAATGAGTCGTTCAAAAGAGTCAGTTCGTTCATGAACGACCCATCACTACGCGCGCCTCTACGCGCACGGTGTAGGATGTGTAGATGTATATGTAGGTAGATACACACCTATACATAAACCCACAGGAGTCTGGTTACTAATGACTGTGGAACCCCTAGTACTCTGGTTAGCCTCCTTAATAAGTTAACCTGTGCATTGTATCCAGCTTCTTAACATTAATTAATGTAGTTTTATTTGTATCTAGGTGTAATGCACATCTATAATTAGATTTTTATAATCGAGAAAGGAATGAGTACTAAGTTGTGTTTTTGGAGAATTGCCTTTGTTTATTTCTTCAATGAAATGAAATGGCGTATGGCTTTTAGTGCCGGAAGAATCCGAGGACAAGTTCGGCTCGCCAGATGCAGATCTTTTGATTTGACACCCGTAGGCGACCCCGCCGGGAATCGAACCCGGGACTACTGTGACCAAAGGCCAGCACGCTAACCATTTAGCCATGGAGCCGGACTATTTCTTCGATAACTTAATTATCCTATGTTTAGGAAACGGCTGGAGAAATTAATTTATTTTTATGTTGGACATATAGAAAAATAAAATATTACAGTGTACTATACATCTTATACAGGGAAATAAAATTAATCAAGGTTTTAGTATTCTTCTTCTCTTCATTATCTCTTTAACCCCTGTGGATGGGGGCGGTAGAATAACACCCACGGTGCCCGCTGCCTGTCATAAGAGGAGACTGAAAGGGGCCTCCTGGGCTCTGAACTTGGGAGCGTGGGTTGGCGATCACGAGGCCCTTACCTGAGACCTGGCATTGCTTTCACTTACTTGTCCCAGGCTCCTCACTTTCATCAATCCTATCCGACCTCACGTGGTCAACTCTTGTTCTTTTCTGACCCCGATGGCATTAGAGCGTTCGAGGTCTAGGGAGTCTTTCAGTTTATAGCCCTTCATGGCCCTTGTCTTTCTTTGGCCGGTACCTTCATTTTTCGAAGTGTTATATAGAGAATGGTTGCCTAATTGTACTTCCTTTTAAAACAGTAATCACCACCACCATCCCCACCGCTAATCTTCAATATCTCCTTCAGGGAGACGAACCCGCAAAACTAGCAAAACACCCGTGCTTCGTTTCGGTTTTAAACTGCCAGTCATAATAGGTAGTAAAGGGGGTTATCAGAAGATGAAACTGTCCGACTAGTTGGCTGAATACTCAGCGTACTGGTCTTCGGTTCTGAGGGTGCCGGGTTCGATTCCCGACCGGGTCGGGGATTTTAACCTTCATTGGTTAATTCCAGTGGCCCGGGGGCTGGGTGTTTGTCCTGTCCCCAACATCCCTGCAACTCACACACCACACATAACACTATCCTCCACCACAATAACACGCAGTTACCTACACATGGCAGATGCCGCCCACTCTCATCGGAGAGTCTGTTTTACAATGGCTGCACTGCACTCGGCTAGAAGTAGCCACACGGAATTAATATAGGAGATGAAACTTATAAGATGAGGTGCGGTTACCTCAAGGGTTCCAGGTGCCTATGTGCGGCTAATATTGCTTCTCCTCTTGTGCCTTTCACTTTTCCTATCTGCCACTGTTGGTCAATTCCTATGTTCTTCCATGATGGTATTAGGATTTTGCAGCAAAGAAAGACATTTAATCTCACCGGCCTTCCATGGCCCTTTTGCTTCTTAAGCTGATCCCTCTCTTCGCAACGGGTCTAAACTCTTTATTTTTTCTTAATTTTACATGCTAGTTGCCTTATTTTTCCCTCTAATAAACACATTCGTCACCATCAACACCACTTAATTTTACAGAACTTTCTTGTAACATATATTTTCTGTTCTACCTTCTGGCTGGAGAATTATCAAGCTGTAGAGCGGGTGTATTGAACACGTGACACGCGAACCACACAGCGTGTCTGTAAGCACGATTCATAAGTTTTACGGTTTCAAGAAAGATTCCCGGGTGTAGACGTTCCAAGTTCTAAAACCGTAACCGTCCATAATCTTAACAATCAATTTCAGGAAATTGGAAGTATCCAGCCTACGGAACCAAAAAAAGCAGCGTAGGATACTCACAGAAGAAAAATTAGATGACACTGGTCATCGTTTGGAAAATTCTTCTAAAAAAAATCATTTCGTCGTCTTGAAAATGTGGGAATTTCATATGGATGTATGCAAAAGGCTACTAAATTATTACATTTAAAGCCGTATAAAATAACTGTGGCATATGCTCTTCAACCAATTGACCCAGTACGTAGGCGGACATTTTGTGAGTGGAGCAGGTAGACCCACATATAACATTCTTCTCGGACGTGACCTGGTTCCATCTCGTGGTTATATGTAAGGCTCAGATTTCTATGACCTAAAAGTATTAAAATATGCACCCATGCATTTATGCCCTAAAAATGACCAAAATATGACCTAAAACCTCGTAAATATGACCTACAAATTAAAATGATATACGAAAAAATGCATTTACTTCTAGAAATTAGTTACAGAAGAAATAATTCATACCTCTCGTAGACATATAATTTTCAGTACAGTTGCGCGGGATGCCAGGTGGAATCGAAGGCTAGTTGGAAGTGGAAGGTGATTAGGAACGTGGGACGAGTGCGGAAAGTTATTGGATTAGGCTGAGGAATTGGTCTTCGGTGGATAGTTTGGGTCGGAAGCCAAATTGGGAGGGGTTTTTCCGTGGTTTCCCATCGCCATACCAGGCAAATGCTGTCCTAATCGTCATTTTTATCGCAAAAAGAAAGATAATGGAGATATTCGCGATTATTGCATTGGCTACAAATTCATAAATATCTCCATAAATATTAGTTCCATCTAAATAGCGTAAATAACAAACAAGATAGAAGATCCAATTGCCAATCTTTTACATCGTTTCTTCTTCTCATTTCGATTTTTACCTCAAGAGCTACAATTATGGAGATGTTCAATAATTTCACGAATTTAGAATTTTAGTACCAATTCCATCAACAGCGAGCATCGTTGACGTAGAAATATTGTTCAGTCATCATGGTAACGAAGTAACTGGCGACGGTAATGGTTGTTGTCAAGATTATTTGTATAAGCTGATGACTATCTCAAGGAACAATCACCATAAAATGAGAGAAAATGGAATCACAAGGGGAGGAGGATTAAAGCAGAGAGCTCTCGTACCCTAATATCACCGAGCTGTAGGAAAACAAAATGCGATGGCCTGCGGTGTCCTAAGCCCCTAAAACTTACCGACGACAACATTAGCCTACTGACTGACTATTTTTTTTTTTTTGCTAGGGGCTTTACGTCGCACCGACACAGATAGGTCTTATGGCGACGATGGGATAGGAAAGGCCTAGGAGTTGGAAGGAAGCGGCCGTGGCCTTAATTAAGGTACAGCCCCAGCATTTACCTGGTGTGAAAATGGGAAACCACGGAAAACCATCTTCAGGGCTGCCGATAGTGGGATCTCAAGGAACAATCACCATAAAATGAGAGAAAATGGAATCACAAGGGGAGGAGGATTAAAGCAGAGAGCTCTAGTACCCTAATATCACCGAGCTGTAGGAAAACAAAATGCGATGGCCTGCGGTGTCCTAAGCCCCTAAAACTTACCGACGACAACATTAGCCTACTGACTGACTATTTTTTTTTTTGCTAGGGGCTTTACGTCGCACCGACACAGATAGGTCTTATGGCGACGATGGGATAGGAAAGGCCTAGGAGTTGGAAGGAAGCGGCCGTGGCCTTAATTAAGGTACAGCCCCAGTATTTACCTGGTGTGAAAATGGGAAACCACGGAAAACCATCTTCAGGGCTGCCGATAGTGGGATTCGAACCTACTATCTCCCGGATGCAAGCTCACAGCCGCGCGCCTCTACGCGCACGGCCAACTCGCCCGGTGACTATTGTTTTGAGATGAGATGTGCTGTCTCTTCTGCTACCAGTTATCTCCACCTAATGATATTACTGTTGCAGTTATAAGAGCTAACCTATCAACGACGGGTATTTAACAGCAAGTAATTAATCATTTCATTAAGTTATTGTGCATAAACCTTCAGTGAAGGGTGGGTGGCATGTGCCGTGAAAGGTACTACGTGCTGTTGTGGAACACTGATGTTATGTGTTCTGTGTGAAATGTAGATCATTTCAAAGAGTGCAAACATCCAGTCCTCGACCCATTAGAATTAACTATCTATGTTTAAAATCCATACTCCGGCCGGGAATCGAAACGAGGCCCCATCGGACCAAAGGCTAGCGCGCTACCACTCAGCCAATGAGGTGGACAGTAATATAATAAAGGAACCAAGTAATCACAATTTGCTAATATAAAGCTGTTCTGAATATCGAATATTGAATATGAGTAAAGAAAGTAGTAAAAATCAATGTGCATCCGGGAGATAGTGGGTTCGAACCCCACTGTCGACGGTCTTGAAGATGGTTTTCCATGCTTTTCCATTTTCACACCAGGCAAGTGGCCTGTACCTTAATTAAGGTCACGGCAGCTTTCTTCCCACTCCTAGGCCTTTCCTATCCCATCGTCGCCATAAGACCTATCTGTGTCGGTGCGTCGTAAAGCAAATAGTAAAAAAACAAAAATCAATTATCATCAATCAGTCACCACTGATCTACATTTAGACAGTCGCCCAGGTGGTAGATTCCCTCTCATTTGTTTACTTATTTTCTTAAATGATTAATGTATCGAATATCTCCCCATCTCCCCAGGTAAATTATTCCTGTCCCTAACTCCCCTCTTTGTAAACAAATATTTGCTCCAATTTGTCCTATTGAATTCCAACTTTATCTTCATATTGTGATCTTTCCTACTTTGAAAAACACCATACAGCCTTATCCATCTACTAATATCATTCCACGCCATTTTTTCACTGACAGTTCGGAACATAGCGCTTAGTTGAACAGCTTGTCTCCTTATTCTCAAGTCTTCCCAGCACAAAGTTTACGACATTTTCATTACTCTACTTTTTTGTTGGAAATTACCCACAAAAAATCGTGCTGCTTTGCTTTGGATTTTTTCCAGTTGTCGAATCATCAAAATAGCCTATTTGATCAACTAATATTACGTTTTTCCAACATTACTTTTTCTGTCACTCGCTATCCTGTTATATGAAAACTTAACTCTACACCACCTACCTACCTATTTACTCTGGATCGGTCGAAACTGGCTAGAAACTGCCAGGAGCTGAATCCGGGCCTCTTAGACTGGAGAAACAAAGTGTAAAAGGATGCCCCCAAAGCAGAGAGACAATTGCGTACAGCAGAGGTCAATTAAAACGAATAAGGTTTATTAACGTAAGCTTAGCAAGAAAAGATTAAGATATGGACTTAGAACAAGCAAAATGGGGAAACACAGGGAGTCGAATACTCACATACATACTGTAGTTTGTGAAGATATACCAATCGCAATCGAGTCGTTTGACTCATCAGAGGTATCTGAAAAGTGATACAATTTTATTCAATCCTTGCCAGACAGTGGTAATTAAAACGTGATCCAAAGTATTTCTTTCTTAGAGACCAGATGTCATAAAGAAGTGAAAGTAGCAGCTTTCACACAAGAAAAATATTATCACAGCTTCCCAGATAAAGTCAAGGCTTTATTTTTTAAAGAAACATGGCTCCCAACAATATCCACAGAGACTGTATCTTCAGAAATCGAAAACGCCAGTGAAGCAATGCTGGCAGAAAAGAAAACAAATATGGAACACAAGGAGGTTAAAAAGGAGTTTCCATAGTTACGGAAACAAATAAACATGAGTCAAATGAAACAAGTAAAATGAGAGTAAAATCTCGAAATATGCAGGTAAATCGACTGGACAAGCCGGGAACAATAGCGAGATAAAATAAGAATAATGATAAAAGCAAATATCCATAAGAAACTGAAAAATAACACAGGTCCGATAACCATACTACACCCACGCACGCACACACTCATAGATCAAATATGCGAAGCAGAATTAATAAATAATATAATAACAAGACACGTTACGATAAGAATCGTAAAAGCATGACAAGAATTAGTTGATGGCTCATGAGCTTGATCTGAGAGCACAGATCAGATATCTGGGTCGCCGGAAATAGGCCTGGCTCACCCAGTAGACACCATAACCAAAATAAGTTACACGCCGCATAACACGCATTCATATCGCACATCAAGGCGAACAAGAATCGTACAGCATCAGCGTTTAACAATATTACATAACATAAGCTCAAGCCAGACGTCGAAGTCGAAGAGAAATAAAAGGTCTCCAATCAAAACCCACAAACAAACTCACCACACACACGACCAATCGTATCAGTGCTACCTTTCGCTCAAAGTAGGAACGATAACATAATAAGCAGACATGAAGAAATAGGAAGGACACTGAAATAAGTCTGCAGCAAATAATAAATAAATAAATAAATAAATAAATAAATAAATAAATAAATAAATAAATAAATAAAAGAAAATAATACACCGAACAGGGATCTCTCAGTAAACAAAACCAGCAAAACTATGGTAAGCCAAGGAAGGATAAATAGAATAAATACCTGGAGATTGAAGAAATAAATTGCACTGATTCTAAGCAGGACTTTTTTCTGGCGGAACGCACCGGAACGGCGTTCCGGAACCTCTTCGTGGATACAAATTTAAAAAAAAAAATATTTAGACTTCAAATATAATTTTCAGGTTAAGGAAATTTTAAAATATTATTTTTACTGTTCCCGCGCTAAATGACCTTAATTGAAAAGGAAATATCGCATATCGCCTTGTTATTTCGAGAATCGAAATCGAAAACATTCTTTCGGTTTGCGGGCAGCGTGGATAACGGTACTCGATTTTGTTCTTTCTTTGCTCACTTTGTAGCTGTTTTGTATATTGGTTCCAGTTCTAGTTACGTTTCATCTGAATTGCCCTCAATGTAGAGTACTGTTGTTCGTTGATGTAGATAATTGCCTGTGTTTGTTGCATTCTGAGCCGTTGTTTGTACTACTTCTTACGCGGCAATAGACATAACCTAAATCTGTCGACCGGGAGGCGAGAATTAAAAGAATTTTAGAATATTTTTGTGTGCCTACCACCAAACGCAAAAACTGCCCAAGCAGTTTGCCAGTCCATCAAGCTGGAGTATCATCAATCTCAAGTGTGGAACTTGAAGCAACAGATGTATCGACGAGTTCCATAACGGTCTAAAGAGTTCAAAGTGAATTTCAAAGTCTGTGGCCTAGTTGTTGGACTGTAGAACAAAAGAAAGATTTTTGTAAAGAAAAACGATTGGTTGTATTTTCATGACGGCAAGTTAGGTTGCTCAGTATGCAAAAATGTTAGAGGTTTAGGTGCACAGAAAAATGTGGGTATGCGACTATCAAAATAGTGATAAACTGTGAAATTTTGTTTTATAGAGAAAATCGTAATCAGAAGCTAACATCTCTCAGGAAAAATACTTTTGACCACAAAGAAAGTGCTGGACATAAAAGTGCTAATAAAATAACTGAAGAAGGGAAAAAAGAAAACTTGAGACAGTATGTCTAAAGTCGTCAGAGAGAGAAAAGGAAATTACTTGTAAAGTATTTCGTACTGCTTATAAGGTGGCAAAAAATAACCAGTCTTTCTACAATTTTGAAACCGAAATTGATATACAAGAATTGAACGGGATTGATATGGGGAGAATTTTGCATTAGATGCCTGTATAAATATAGTAAACCACATAGGCAGTGAAATGAGAGCAAGATTGATAAAAAATATACTTGATTCAAAGAGCAAGTTCTCTCTTATTCTTCATGAATCAACTACTCTAAGTCAAACGTCTGTTTTGATAGTATATGTTCGCACCTATATTGAAGAAATAAAAATGGCAGAACCGATCAATCTTTTCATTCATTTAATTGAGTTAAATGACGTAACAGCGAATGGAATTCACAAAAGTTTTATGTCTTCTACAGGAGCACTAGGGTTCACAGAAGATTTTCTAAAGGAAAATTTAGTTTCACTGACGTGTGTTGGTGCCGCAGTAATGTTCGGAGTACATGGAGGAGTTTCAAAATTTATCAAAGACAGATTTCCTGCCATTGTTTTGTGGCACTGTGCTAGCCATAGACTGGACTTATCAGTACACGATGTTGTGAAAGAGGTTTCTGGCATCAATAGATTTAAGAGTTTTATGGACAAATTATATATTATGTATCATGTCTCTCCAAAGAATGCAAGACAACCACAGTCATGTGCAGCTACACTGGAGATGCAGATTTTAAAAATTGGAAGAATTCTGTCCACAAAGTGGGTTGCATCCAGCTATAGAACTGTTTTGGCTGTTTGGCATGATTTTGAAGCACTGGTACTTCATTTTGAAAGAGGTAAATCAGAAGATGGTTGTGACAGAAAGGTAAAATGCACTTATGAAGGTCTTCTCAGTAAAATAACATCTGCGGAATTTATTTTGGATCTGGGATTAATTTGCGATGCTTTGCAAGAACTGTCTGAACTAAGCTTAGATCTGCAGGAGAGAAATGCTGATCTTTACAAAGCCCGCAGCAAGATTGAGTGTCTTATTGATATTTGTGAGAAGAGGAGGGCTGTCCCAGGGCTTACTATCAGAAAGATCTTTATGCAGCTGCAAATCTACAGTTTAAGGGTGTTCCATTGCATAATAAAAACATAATTTATGATCCACCAATCTCCCCGAATGCTTTCTATGAACAACTTAAAACTTCTCTACAGAATATATTACTTTCCGAAGACGACACTGAACTGTCAAGATGTGCAAGAGTTCTGGATTCTAAGAATTCGCCAGCAAACTCAAGATAAAATATTCTGTATGGAGAAGCAGAAATAGGCACACTTCCAATAAGATCCCAACTGAAAGAAGCTATCCGGGCCTTCAGAGATCATCTGAAATTCAGAGATCATCTGAATTTCAGAGAAATGCCCAGGGAACTTTCTCGGGTACGGATTCACAACGCAATAGCTACGGTATATCTTTAAGTGAGTGTGAAAGGCAATTTTCTCAGATGAACCTGATAGTGACTACAGAAAGATCATCTTGGTCAGTGAAAACCATTACCTCATTACTATTTATAAGAATTGTTGGACCTCCTTTGACGGTATTTGATCCAACGAAGTATGTCAAAACTTGGTTGTTACAAGGTCGTCATTCAGCCATAGATACAAAAAGCAAGACCAGGAAACGAACTGAGGAGGATGATGACATGTCAAAAATTTGGAAATTGTTTTGAAATCAGTGAAGTAGGTTTGGATGGAAATTACATGCTTTCTTAAATCCCATGTCTTCTTCCTTAATTTCTCTCCTGTGAGTTCCGGCACCTCTTTTTCCAGAAAAAAGCCCTGATTCTAAGTAATCATATTAATTGAATCTGAACTGAGAGAGCCATACAAGGTAAAGTGTGAATCTTTTTGAAATACCATTTATATGAGACGAAAATCGTCTCGTAGACTAACGTCTCCGTCTTTTTTTATCCAAGCCATTATTATCCCCAGATCAGAGATCACACGAATCAGTGATGAGCTAGAAAGAAATGCTTTGGCATTCCTCTGTTACATGGGGTGCCATCTGTCTAATCGGGATGAACTACACGTCACATTAGATATAGAGAATACTAACCAGTCACAACTGACTGATCTATGGCATCGTAAAGAATACGATATAAGTAAAGTAAGATATGAAGATCATGAGGTGAGGCACAATTGTTACTTCTAGGGTTCGGAAATATGTGCGCTAGAGTCCATTTATTATCGATCCCTCAAATTTAATACTAGAGAGCACGAAGATCTCTCTTAGGACGTGTACTTCAAGTTGGATTCGAGCATCTGAATCATGAAGAATACGCCCTAATTCGAGGGTGGAAAAGAATGTTGTTGTTACTGATTTCTTTGAGAACACCATATAACCTGCGCAATATTAAATGCTAATAGAAACGTTGTCCTCAGGAAAACGATCGGAAGTTTACCTTTGGAGTCGGGCTGAGTAGCTCAGATGCTAAAAGCACAGGCATTCTGAGTCCAAGTTTGCGAGTTCAATCCCAGATCAGTCCGGCGGTACTTGAAGTTGCCCAATTTCGCCAGCCTTATATCGGTAGATTTATCACCACGTAAAATAAATCCTGCGGGATTAAACATTATTATTATTATTATTATTATTATTATTATTATTATTATTATTATTATTATTATTACCGGGGTTTCGTGGATCACAGAGAGGTGAAAGGAGGTGTGGGCTTGAATGGGTCTAACTGCGATAACAAAAATTAATTTAAAACTTTAAATAACGGTTATATTTCTTTTCAAATTTCAAACTTAACCAGCTTCTTCACTAGGGAAGAAAAAAGTTCAGGTACAATAACAATTTTGATATAAGAATTAGAAAACCCCAGAATAGGGAATTTAACAGTTTTAGGCTTCAAGCTCCAAATTTACAAGTATACAATAACGCCGATATAGCGTTTAATCAGACAACAATTTCCAGAGCACTTTACTCAAACGGTTACAATTTTACGGCCTTCCAAAGGCACTACTAGTATCACACAAAAACCAGAAAGAGTTTACAAGCTCTCCGAATTCAAAAGGAGACTGGCTCCCGATTTCGTACAGCCTGCTCAAGGCAACATTACACAAAGCCTTACAATCTCTGGCCGCTCTATGCACAATCTACAATTTACAATACCTTTACACAGGGGTATCTAGTACCCACACTACAGGGCCTTCGTGAAAAGGAAGAACAGGTTAATATTACTGGCCCAAACTCAAAATGTATGAGGTGTACACTTGCGCTCCTTGAAAACTCAGTTAAAACCCTACTTGGGCCTGTGGCCCGATGACGCAGAGGCTAATCACAAGCTACTGAGGTGACTAGAAAGAAGGTTGATTAATGCTTTACAGAAAGAGAAACAGTTACAAAATCGTAGTCACCTCGAGAAAAATTGAAGAGGAAATCAAGAGGGTAACGCACTCTCTATCCCCGATTTACAGTAAAGACTTTATGAAGTTTTACATTAGGAAGAAGAAGTTTACATTTTTAGGAAACTGGTGGTTACATAATTAAAGATTAGTACCTTTCCCTCGGATAAGTTTGCGAAGACAGCTGCAGAGATAGAAAACTGGTGGCCATTACCTGGGCTGATGAACTGCCTGCCGAAGGATGAGGCACCCCGCCTCCTGTCTTAACACACACACTCTCAGTACTTCGACGATCAATAAGACAAGGTAGCTTGAAAAGGCCGCAGCTTATATACCCGAGGGGAGGGTTCGAGAAGGTTCTGGACTAAATCTGGACACACCCTCTCATTTTTATTGGCCGAATAAAAAATCATCAAGAAGCCTGTGATAGGCTGAAAAATAAATACAAAAATGTCTAATTGGACAGATTCAAAAGCTGGCGGGATGAGAAAGAAGTGTTGCAAACCTTGAAATAAACAAAATAAATGAACGTCGATTTAGTTATGAAAACCTAGAAACACAAAACTTCTTTAAATCACAAATTCTTCCACCTTGCACCAGAGTGCATGACCTCACGTTTTTGTAAGGACAAATATGGAGAAAAGTTCAGACTACTTGCTGTACACCAAAACAAAACAAATAAATCCAGTCAGTTTAGGAAACTTTAAAATAACATAAAACTCTGTTATTGATGAGTGACATCTTCTGATTAATGTCCCAGCTTCATGCAGTAGCTGTTTCACGTTTTGTTTGATGGATAGCGTTCCTTAAGGCTCTTCTTTTAAATGTGCGGAGTACCTCCCGGTACAATTATTATTATTATTATTATTATTATTATTATTATTATTATTATTATTATTATTATTATTATTATTATTATTATTATTATTATTATTATTATTATTATTATTATTATTATTATTATTATTATTGATGTTATTATACTTAGGTGGTACGTAAATATATGTCTCTGAATAGGAGAATGATCTGCAAGAGATTGGAGGTACATTTAACAATGTACTCACCGTACAACTATGTCGACCGTGTATATATGCAGTACAGGGTTATTCTCAAAAGATGTTGCACCAAAATATATTTTCTAATCCACTGAAAATATCAATATTCTGTTTTCATATTCTCACGTTGAAGAAGCCTGCCTTCTAAATACAAGATAAGAACTGAAGCTTTTCCATGCTGCCGCCAAAGGCACTATGCATTTACATCAGAGTATAAGGATCTAGTGAACGTAAAAAGCCGATCAGTCCTTCTCCTCACGCTGAGGTAAAGCAGCAGTAAAGTTATAATTCAATTGCTACACAATTAGCCGCCCTGCGAGCCTCCCTAATCCTGTCGGAGGAGTTCGCTTTTAATTTGAATGGAGTCAGCTTTCGCGACCAGTTCAGAGACTCGTTCCGATAGCTGAAAGTCTACTTCGATCATTTTGTGAACTGTGACGGTGTACGATTACATGTATTGCAATTACTTTTGCGTTACTCGGTAACTTCCCAACTCTGTCTACTCTCATCGTACAAGTTTTGGGTGTCTTAAGATGTCTCCTATCATTCTATTCTTCTGGTGAAATTTCGCCAAACCGAGCGAGTGGCTGCGTGGTTTCTGTCACGTAGCTGTCATCTTTATTCGGAAGATAGTGGGTTCGAACCCACTGTCAGCAGCCCTGAAGAACGGTTTTCCGTGGTTTCACATTTTCAACCAGGCTAATGTTGGAGCTGTACCTGAATTAAGGCCACGGTCGTTTCCTTCCTAATCCTAGTCTTTTCCTATCCCATCGTCACCATAAGACCCTGACGTAAAGCAAATTGTATACACAGTATGTATACTGCGTGGCAAAAAGTTACGGGAAGGGGTGTCCCATTAGAAAATGTGCCGTGTATAACCCCTGAGCGTTGCGGCTAGCTGCGGCGTAGCTCAGCAGTTTGTCACAGACACCATGTCGTGAAGATGGCAACACGTCGCGAGTTAACAGACTTTGAACATGGAATGATCATCGACGCACGGCGCATGGGTCATAGCATTGCGGAGATTACCCGCGAATTCGGGTTTCCGAGGTCAACAGTGTCGAGAGTGAATCCTCAATATCGCAGAGCGAATGTTACCACCCGCGTAAACAGCCGCACGGAAAGACCACAAGTGTTTAACGAACGGACATCACGTCGCCACCGCACGAACATACTGGGCGCTCGACGGGCTATTGTGAGTCAGATCACCGCCCAGTTGAATGTTGGGAGTCAGGAACCCATTTCTACCAGGACCGTAAGGAAGCAACTCCATCGCATAGGCTTCACCAGCCGACGACCAACTCATATACCTTTGCTGACACCTCGACACAGAGCTCAACGACATTCATGGGCCCGCGAACATCGGCAATGGACCATGGAGCAGTGGTTGCGTGTGGTATCGTCCGATGAATCCGGGTTCCACTTTGTATTGAGCTGATTGGCGCGTGAGAGTATGGAGTATGCCCCATGAAGCTATAGATCCTGCGTGTCAACAAGGTTGTGTCCAGGCGGGAGGTGGCTCAGTTCTGGTTTGGGCGGCGTTCTCATGGTCGCAATTAGGCCCCATTTTCCGGCTGCAGGGAGCGCTGACGGGTGCACGTTATATGGGCATTCTTTCAGACCATCTGCATCCCTTTCTGGCCCTAGAGTACCCTGATGAAGATGCCATGTTTCAACAGGACAATGCGCCATGTCACCGCTCTATGGTGGCACGCAGGTGGTTGGAGGAGCACTCCAGTGAACTTACGACCATGGATTGGCTCTTCATATGTCCCGATTTTAATCTATTCGAGCATTTATGGGATGATGTGCATGCTGGTGTACGCTTGATGAACCCTGCACCAACTACACAAGACCAATCGTGGGTAGCAGTGCAAGATCCGTGGCTCCAGATCCCTCCAGAACGATTCCAACACGTTGTAGAGTCGATGCCTCGCCGTACTGCTGCCGTTTTGAGGGCTCGCTGAGGAGCAGTTCATTATTAACATCACGTCAAGTGTCTTCCCATGATATTTGGCCACTCTGGGTATCTCGCCAAATCGTTCTCATCTCACCAATTCGATTCAGTAGCTCTTCATTCGTGAATCGATCGAACCATCTCACCTTCAACATCCTTTCATAACACCGAATTTCGAAAGCTTCTATTCCTTATGAGCTAGTTATTGATGTTTCACTCCTATACAATGCCGCGCTCCTGATGAAAGAGGACAACATTGGATGTATGACGCAATTTGATAACAATTGTCGAAATAATACTTATACACTGGAACAGCTGTTACTTATGCTTTATTTAATGCTTCGAAAGTGATTTTTAAATTAATTCACTTAATCGTAATTTTAACACTTCGGCTAAGTCCGCAGCAGACCGATATATTCTAGTATAGCTAATTCTGCAGTAGTCCGTGAATTCATTGCCCATAATACTGTGAATAATAGTACTTGAAAGCAGTAATAAGTACGTATACCGTACAAGGTACTCTACAAATCTCCCCTAGTGCACCGTCACTGCAATGCCCTACTAAATACGCTTGCAGTGGTGTCTCAATCACGGTTCCGTCCCACGAGTTCCATTTCCGTGAGTTCCGAAAACAAACTGCTTAGGAGAAACGTCCCGCGAGTTCCTACCGCGTATTCACGCCTGAGTAAATAAGCTAATGAGTCCCACTAGTTCCGAATATCTCTGGAAAACCCAGCTGTCAGTTCTGAGGTTTGACCGGCTAATAATAGTACGATGCGACCGCGAAGAGTTCATGGCCTTACCACCAGGTACCGAAGAGCTATTTCAAGTAATTTGTTTGTTCTTTGAGTGGAGCAGATAAACATGGAGTTCACAACTAGCACTAAAGGAAACCAAATTTTGTTATTTAATGGTTACCGTTTTTATTAGAAACGCGACAAAAATCAAGTGAAGTGTGAATTTATGCTAAAAAACCATGTGCCGGAAAAGTGATTTTAAAAAATCGGGAATTGATTAAAGAAGTGGACCATGATTGTGTTCCTGATCTGGCCAGCGTTGAAGTGTTCAAAGCAGCTTCCATGGCCAGGAAAAGAGCTCGCGAGGAGAATAACACTTCAGTCTCACAGGTAAGGATGATTCATATAACTTTCTTATTGCTTCTCTATATTTATTTTTTACAAGCTATTTTATTAACCAAATACAGAAAATGAACATAGGGTTGTTGGACTTTTGAGCCACTTCAAATTATTATATTAAATATAAGGCTAATATTGAAACACAAATGATTAAATAATATAATATTTATCCCCATCTAATATGCTTAGGAATAATATTATCATGCTTAGGGATCTAATATGATTCATGTGATATGCTTACTTATTTAACAATTATTGTAATTTAATAATATTGTAATAATTAATTACATAATTACAAGCGGTAAAGGGAACCATTCTAACGCCATGTATTTTTTTTTCATATATACGATGAAGAATTCGGACACTTGCATCAGACAGGATACGAGTTAGTGACTCGAACGCCTCAGTTCCAAAATTTAAAGAGATCATTATACAGACAGCGGAGTAAAGCACAAGGAGTGCAGAGAGAACCAATGCATCGATATGAAGTAAATTTAGCTGAAGAAACTATGTATGCCCGATGGCACAAACTTCTTATTGGCTGACGTCTGTGAAGTCGACAGATTATTGATATTTCCGAGCCCTAGAGACAAAGAACTATCGAAACAAAAAAGCTTCTTAATGGACGGGACATTTAAGAGTGTCAGTAGGCAGTTCTGTCAAGTGTACACCATTCATATAGAGGTTGGAGCTATCAAAGCGATAGTAGAAGTATTTCCAAGAGTCCAAGTGCAAGGTTGTTTTTTCCACTTAAGCCAAAGTATTTGGAGAAAAGTGCAAGACATTGGGCTTTCGGGTATGTATACAACTAGCCAGGAAATCAGAAACACCATCAGCCATTGTGCTGCACTTGCATTCCTCAAACCAGAAAAAGTAGAAGACGGTTGGCTACACATTCATAGCACGGCCCCGGACAATGAAAAGTTAATCGAGTTTTTGATTACTTTGTCGAGCAATGGCTTGAAAACGTGCATATTCCGTTTGAAATGTGGAATTTCCATGGGAATAGGCATAGAAAAAATAACTCTGCAGAGGGTTGGAACCATAAGCTGAATTTGAAATGTGGAGAACCACATCCCCATGTAAGAGACTTGGTGTTGTGTTTGAAGAAGGAGTCTCAAAATTCAGTCGAAACAATTATGCGGGCAGAGTTGAATTTGCAAGTCACAAAAAGGAAAAGAAAATGTTGCAATGGATGACAGAATCCAAAGAGCAACTCAACATTTTGAAGAGACCGGTGATTTAACAGTATTTTTAAGAAATGTTTCGTTTGTTGTACATATTGATTAGAGTATAAAGAGAAGAATACGGTACTTCAGTTAAAAGATCAATTTGACAAAGTTACGTGCTGACGACTAAGTGACTTGTAAATAAGATAAAAATTCAGTTAAAAGATCAATTTGACGAAACTACGTGCTGATTACTAAGCGACTTATAAATAAGATTTAAAAAAACAGTTCAAAGACGACGCGACATGCTAATACAGATACTGACCAGACGAAAGCTGCTTGTGGGAGCTACCGGTCCATGGCGTCCGCCCCTCCTCTGTTAGAGGAGCTAATTCATTAAATAAGGCACGCACTCCTGGCTGGCGCTAACAATGGACCTTGATTTGTTTCAGTAATAAACAAATTAATACAATTTTGTTGTAGAAAACTAAGCTGAAACTCGCTCAGGTAGTGTTCGGAACTGACGGGACTCACTCACGTAGTGTAAGTGGCAGATAGCTAATTCGCGAAAGGATTCGGAACTGGTGGGAATCGGAACTCATGGGAATCGGAACTCATGGGAATCGGAACTCATGGGAGGACACGCTAAATCACACACTAGCCGCCAGCATCTTGGAAAGATATGACAGTGCAACTAACGAGCTTGCTGTCACACTGGGGCGAAGCGCTGGTAATTTCACGATCGAAGAGGCCTAAAGAGTGTGAATTCTTCACATTATTCTTGTTTTGGAAAAGTGGACTTAAAGTTTCTGCACAGTAATTTAAAAAAATGATATTTAAATATAAAATACCTTTTATTTTAAATCTTCAGATAATTCTTTTTAAAATACAATCACTTGAGATGATGAGTAAAGTTTTTTTTTTCAATTTTGCTTTACGTCGCACAGATACAGATAGGTTTTATGGCGACGATGGGATAGAAAAGGGCGAGGAGTGGGAAGGAAGCGGCCGTGGCCTTAATTAAGGTACAGCCCCAGCATATGCCTGATGTGAAAATGGGAAACCACGGAAAACCATCTCCAGAGCTGCCGATAGTGGGGTTCGAGCCCACTATCTCCCGGATGAAAGCTCACAGCTGCGCACCCCTAACCGCACGGCCAACTCGCCCGGTGAAGAGTAAAGTAGACTTGGTCCTAATATTAATGGTGTATGACATCCGCAGAAGCCTGATCCCGGTCTTTCGAGTTGCCATCCTAGGGCGACCTGCACGTCGGTGAAGATGGAGCTGTACGTAGCATTATATCTTAATGCACAAACACAGTCCCCGAGCCAGAGGAATTATCCAACGAAGATTAAACTCGGCGGATGTATTGGTAATCAATCCGGGGACGCCTTAGACTAAAGACCAGCATGCTAACCAGTAAGCCACGGAGTCGGACGACTTGCTCTCTTATGTAACATACGATTATTTTGAGATACATGTATCTTAGGTAGAACATATCTATAGGCATTACTCATTATTTTACGGGCATTGCTTAATTACTTCAACTTTTAAGACATATTACTTGTACATAGGGCGAAGCCGAACTCCACCACAAACGTTCGGAGGTCGTTCAGGGAGACTTTCTGAGTATATTGGTATAAGGGACCCGTCGTCTCAGGTGGCTCGTAATAATGTAGGCCTAATTACGATTTATTCGGTTTGTTACCCCAATGATCCTTGTTTCTGTGAAAATAACGTGAAAAAGCCTGTGATATGCAATAATCAAAACGTAAACACGAAACACAGAGTAATGCTAAGCCTGTAATATGCAATAATCAAAACGTAAACACGAAACACAGAGTAATGCTAAGCCTGCAATATGCAATAATCAAAACGTAAACACGAAACACAGAGTAATGCTAAGCCTGTAATATGCAATAATCAAAACGTAAACACGAAACACAGAGTAATGCTAAGCCTGTAATATGCAATAATCAAAACGTAAACACGAAACAAAGAGTAATGCTAAGCCTGTAATATGCAATAATCAAAACGTAAACACGAAACAAAGAGTAATGCTAAGCCTGCAATATGCAATAATCAAAACGTAAACACGAAACACAGAGTAATGCTAAGCCTGTAATATGCAATAATCAAAACGTAAACACGAAAAAAATGCAACAATCTTCAGACGAAACTCGTACACTGTTGTCACAGTGTGTTCAGCCTGTTCTGTCAGTGTACTGTACAGTACGTAAGAAATGCACAGCTGTTCAAAATGCCGACCACCATCATCACGGCATCGTTGGCTTCCGGCACGTTAAACAACTCATGCAGGGCAAACTTCTGATTCCCTGGCGTTTGTCATTTTTTAAAATAGGTAAAACGCTAACTGAGGCAACAAACAAAAACAAAATGCAATTGCTCTGTAACGAGCCACCTGAGACCACGGGTCCCTGAACAACCGCTGAACCGGGCGAGTTGGCCGTGCGGTTAGGGGCACGCAGCTGTGAGCTCGCATCCAGGAGATAGTGGGTTCGAATCCCACTGTCGGCAGCCCTGAAGATGGTTTTCCCTGGTTTCTCGTTTTCACACCAGGCAAATGCTGGGGATGTACCTTAATTAAGGCCACGGCCGCTTCCTTCCTATTCCTAGGGCTTTCCTGTCCCATCGTCACCATAAGACCTATCTTTGTCGGTGCGACGAAAAAAACTTCTGAAAGTTTTTCGGTGAAGTTCGACTTCACCCTGTATAACTATTCATGGATACAGTACTTTGAATACCGAGCAAGTGGCTGTGTGGTTTGGGTCACGTAGTTATCAGCTTGCTTTCGGGAGATAGTGGATTCGAAAACGACTGTCGGCAGGTATGAAGATGGTTTTCCGTGGTTTCCCATTTTCACGTCAGGCAATTAAGGTCACGGCCGCTTCCTTCCCACTTCTAGCCCTTTCCTATACCATCGTCGCCATAATACCTACAGTATCTGTGTCGGTGCAACGTAAAACAGATTGTAAAAATAAAATATATTTTGAATCCCTTTACTGAACATCTACATCAAGAGAATGAAGAAGACCGCCTGAGCAGGGACATGGTTTCTGATTCGTACTCTGTCTCTCCATAAAAGTCATCACTATCTGTCACTACTACTATACTCGGTTTTCGTTCCTCGCCTGAGGAGTGAGGCGGCCCTCTTAGAGACTGACGCCCTCTCTCAGGCAAGGAGATGTAGTACGGTGATCTGTGAGGTGGGTGCGGCCGCGGCCTATACTAGGAATTGTCCTGGCATTCGCCTTAGCGCACGAGAATGGAAAACCACGGAAACTTATTCTCAGTACAGCCGAGGGTGCGGATCAGCCCCTCTCCGTTCCACGAATGCAGAGGTGTGGAGCCATGGTAGATCCGTGGCCACCTGTCCTCTGCTCGGTTGGTCGATCGGAGTGCAAAGCTGTCGGAGCACGGACCAGCCGTGGCCATTTCTAGGCCGGAGCCTGCTCTGCAATCGCCAACCTACTATCTATTACTACCATAAAAACGTTTTCATTCCGTCCCTGAAGGGTGGGCCTCCTAGACGGTAACGCCGTCTCTCAGACCAGGGAGATGCGATACGGTGAAGGAGATGTTCGGAGAAGGTGAGAGAGTTGGCGGCCGTGGCCGTGGCCTATCCTGGAAACTGTTCCGGCATTCGTCTTAGTGCATGGAAAACCATTCTCAGGACAGTCGACGGTGGGAATCATCCCCTCTCCGTCTTACGAATGCAGAGCCGCGGCCACCTCTCCTCTGCCCGGTTGGTCGGTCGGAGTGCAGAGCTCTCGGAACGGACCAGCCGTGGCCACTTGTAGGCTGCAACCGCCGATCCCTACTATCTGTAGTCATTGTATAAAACCTGTGATGAAAGTTCTCAGGAAAGTACCGAAGGAGATGAAACATGCCATTCAGTTCCTCCTTCTTGAGAGGATGGTTATTTGGATGTGGTATATTCAAAGTTGCAACCTTAAGCGAAACTCTCTTACGATCACGACCCTGTATTTGCTGCAGAACTTGAAATGATCCTTCTTCATTCTACTCGTAATCAGTTCAGTCCACGGTGAGACAGGAAAGAACTTCAGAGGAACATGATCTATTTGTATTACGAAAAGCGAGGCAATGTGCTACTTGTCTGTGGACTTAATTCAAAATAGACCGAAAGTGGACTTTGGTATGCGTGTATTATCAGCTCTTCAAATGTGAACGTAGCGTTATAGACAATTGACTGGCAATTTGATGGCAGAGACTCTTATCGTCAAAGAGAAGTAATCCGAAGAGACAAGTGGAGCATTGAAGTTTAGAGTATAAGAATACACAGTAATGAACGAACATTAGATAACTGAAAGTGCAAGTCATAGAGTTGTTGGCAGAGCTCCAAGGTTGCACACAACTACTGTAGTACATTCACTGTCACTGTAGGTCTCTGAACTGCTGGTATGGACCAGGATTTGAACGTTGTGCGGGGAGATTCTCCAGACTGGAGACCTCCCAACAAACTCTTAGGACAGTACCTGCTTTCACGACTCAAGCTTCACGGAGATCGGATCATACAAGTAAGTCAGTGGCAAGTGGCAAACTCTTCCCACACAGCATTACCGGAGCTGAAATTATTCACCATCTGGAGAGTAGGTTACTTAACAGCCTGCTCTGTGAGGCTGTACGATTCAGTGACTTTTGGTACAGGATGAAGAAGCAGATTTAGGGTATGTATGCATGATAATGTATATACAGTCGAAACCGGTAATAACGACTTCGTAAGCACCACCAATTAACGGTTGTTACAGGCCATAGTAGCTTAAGCCGTTTTTGTTGTTGTTGCTAAAAGTGTCATGTCTGTAAGTTTTAGACCACACACTTACATGGTTAATTAACATAATAGAGTCAAAACTTCAAAAAACATGAGTGAAATGAGTATGTGCAATACAGTATTTATGGAGTGGGACTGGGAGGAATTTTTCTTCTAATGTTTCCAAAGAACGTACAGCAATAATATGTCAGCAAAATATAAAATAATAAGTGAGGAAGGAAGTAGCAACAATGTAAATTGATCAGTAATATCGCACATGCTCTTGGCTAATAAGTGAGACGTTCTCTCTGTCCTTCCACATGGTAGAAATCTTTGAGTGTGATACTCCGAATTCCTTCGCGACGCTGACGTTTGCTTCCCCATTCTGTAATCGCCATATTACTTGTGATTTTTCTCCAATATTAAACTTTTTCCCTTTCTTATGCGACATCTTCTTGACTATTTAACAGACAGACTGATTTGAAATCTACAATCTATTGAAAACTAGAGTTTGAAAAAAAGCTTTATATTGTTGTCAGCAATCTCCAAACACTTAACGTTATAGTCGATACATTTCTCCGAAGTCCGCCTCTGTGGTGTAGTGGTTAGCGTGATTAGCTGCCACCCCCGGAGGCCCGGGTTCGATTCCCGGCTCTGCCACGAATTTGAAAAGTGGTACGAGGGCTGGAACGGGGTCCACTCAGCCTCGGGAGGTAAACTGAGTAGAGGTGGGTTCGATTCCCACCTCAGCCATCCTCGAAGTGGTTTTCCGTGGTCTCCCACTTCTCCTCCAGGCAAGTGCCGGGATGGTACCTAACTTAAGGCCACGGCCGCTTCCTTCCATCTTCCTTGACTGTCCCATCCAATCTTCCCATCCCTCCACTAGACCTCTGTTCAGCATAGCAGGTGAGGCCACCTGGGCGAGGTAGTGGTCATGTTCCCCAGTTGTATCCCCCGGCCCAAAGTCTGAAGCTCCAGGACACTGCCCTTGAGGCGGTAGAGGTGGGATCCTTCGCTGAGTCCGAGGGAAAAACCGACCCTGGAGGGTAAACAGATTACGAACGAACGAACTTTTCTCCGAAAATGTTATAAATATACGCCGCTTTATACGATACGTCGTAATAAGCGATGTCGCTATAAGAGATTTTTTTAAATACAGTGTTTATATTAGATTTCGCCGTTATATCCAATACGTCGTTAAAAGCAATGTCGCAATAAACGGTTTGGACTGTAATTATAAAACCAGAAACAGGACAACAGAATAACCTCGTAATCTTGTTAAACCATAAGCAATGCATAACCGGTTAAATATTGCAAATTGGTGCTAGGAACAACAATTATTTGCGGGAATATGTTATGTATTATATCAAAGCAGGAGGTTGAATGCACGAGACGTGACCACGGTCGCTGACTTAATGGGCAACATGCTATCCCCTCCCATGGCGCAACAGCCCCGAAGGGCCATGGCCTACCAAGAGACACGAGGTGTCGTATGGTCAACACGACGGATCCTCTCAGCCATTATTCTTGGCTTTCTAGACCGGGGCCGCCATCTCACCGTCAGATATATCCTCAATTGTAATCATGTAGGCTGAGTGGATCTCGAACCAGCCCTCAGATGCAGGTAAAAATCCCTGACCTGGCCGGGAATTGAACCCGGGGCCTACGGGTAAGAGGCAAGCACGCTACCCCTACAACACGGGGCCGGCGCAACATGCTATCACAAGCACCACCACAGATAGGTCTTGTGGCAGCGATGGGATAGGAAAGAGCTAGGAGTGGGAAGGAAGCGAACGTAACCTTAATTAAGGTGTGAACATGGGAAACCACGGAAAACCATCATTAGGGCTGCCGACAGTGGGGTTGAAAGCTACTATATCTCGAATGCAAGGTGAAATGAAATGGCGTAAGGTTTTAATTGCCGGGAGTGTCTGAAGACAAGTTCGGCTCGCCAGGTGCAGGTCTTTTGATTTGACTCCCGTGGGCGACCTGCGCGTTGTGATGAGGATGAAATGATGATGAAGACGACACACACACCCAGCCCCAGTGCCAGCGAAATTAACCAATTAAGGTTAAAATTCCCGACCCCGCCGGGAATCGAACCCGGGACCCCTCTGACCAAAGGCCAGCACGCCAACCATTTTTTTTTTTTTTTTTTTTTTTGCTAGTTGCTTTACGTCGCACCGACACAGATAGGTCTTATGGCGACGATGGGACAGGGAAGGGCTAGGAGTGGGAAGGAAGCGGCCGTGGCCTTAATTAAGGTACAGCCCCAGCATTTGCCTGGTGTGAACATGGGAAACCACGGAAAACCATCTTCAGGACTGCCGACAGTGGGGTTCGATCCTACTATCTCCCGAATACTGGATACTGGCCGCACTTAAGCGACTGCAGCTATCGAGCTCGGTCGCTAACCATTTAGCCATGGAGCCGGACGAATGCAAGGTGACAGTTACGTAATACAAATTGCGCGGCCACTCATTCGGTCATTACAAGATGACCGCCAAATTAAAGTATGGAGCTTGGCGTGTAGCATGCAGAGGCGTCGCTTGCAGTAATAACGCAGGTCTAATTTATGTGCAGAGGCGAGTGACCTGTTGGTCCGAGCGGAGTGTTAAAGCGCTCTAGCTATGGAGCCAAATTCTGCATTCGGGCTATTCGGAGAATGGTTTCCTGTAGTTCCCCATTTCCACTTCCAGGAAAATGCTGGGACAGTTCCTATTCATAGGCTACAGTCAATTCCTTCCTTCTCCTTAGCACATTTCATTCACCATCATTCATTAGACCTTCATTAGTTCGTCAACTGAGATTGGTGACAGGAAGGGCATCCGGCTGTAAAACATGCCATATAATTTCATCTCACCTCATTCCCGATCGTGTATCAGGAAGCGGGACTAAGGGGTAGACAGACATACGTGATTTATCTCCACGAATTATTCCAGAAAACAATAGAAGGATTAAAATTGTGACCGTAAATAAAGATCCTCTGTGGTGTAGTGGTTAGTGTGATTAGCTGCCACCCAGGAGGCCCTGGTTCGATTTCCGGCTCTGGCACGAAATTTGAAAAAGTGGTACGGGGTCCACTCAGCTTTGGGAGGTCAAATGAGTAGAGGTGGGTTCGATTTCCACCTCAGCCATCCCGGAAGTGGTTTTCCGTGGTTTCCCACTTCTCCTCCAGGCAAATGCCAAGATGGTACCTAACTTAAGGCCACGGCCGCTTCCTTCCATCTTCCTTGTCTATTCCTTCCAATCTTCCCATCCCCCCACCAGGCCCCTGTTCAGTATAGCAGGTGAGGCCGCCTGGGCGAGGTATTGGTCTTTCTCCCCAGTTGTATCCCCCGACCCAGAGTCTGAAGCTCCAAGACACTGCCCTTGAGGCTATAGAGGTGGGATCCCTCGCTGAGTCCATGGGAAAAACCGACTCTGGAGGGTAAACAGATTAAGAAGAAGAAATAAACATAATAGTGCAGGTTTTGTGGCTGAAAATTGACGATTTTGGCATTCCTCACAAAAATATCCATAATATGAGTCAATAAGCGGATAAAAACCAATTTAAAACGCACGTATGAGTGATCTACTTTATGAGGAATCGAGTAAAACCAACAGTACATCTGAACGAATGAGACGGCTATAGCAAGGTCAGGCTATAGGAGCTTGTAGTGCTGGCCTCTCGTAGAAACAAATGACAAATCAGACGATATTGTAAATCATACATCATTACCATTGTTCACTAATGTGTTTATAATTGTTAAAAATTGTGCAAATGAAAATTTAAATGTGTTGTAGCAGTTAGTGTGATTAGCTGCCATCCCCGGAGGCCCGGGTTCGATTCCCGGCTCTGCCATGAAATGCAATTAATTATACGCCCTACTAACAGTAAATCTACCAAACACGACGAGCGTATTTGATTACCCATCACCAGACTAGGCGGGATCGAACCTGTAGCGGTATCTTAGGTGTAACAATAATTATTTGGATCTCAGGTTTGGAAAGGGTCCTTCGACTTGAAGTGAGGTTCTATCACAGACATTTCTTAATGTGTAGTGAGTGCATTTAATTTTGCGAAATATCACACACATTCAGGATAGGCATCGAAAGCTACTGTGGTCTGAAGTCGAGCTTCTGAATTTGATATTACAAGTTCTTTAAATGAATGTGGCCAGTAGAAAACGGCTGAGCGTTGTCGTTAAGTTAAAATAAATGCTGTTGTTTTTATTCGGTCATCAGTGCTCAGAACGGCTTGATGGAGCTCTCTATTCATTCTCTTCTACGTAACTACTGTACTACATTCGACATCTACTCTACTCTGTTTGTCATATTCATGTCTTAATCTATCCCTACTGTTCCTACCGCCAACACTTCCCTTATTAAATCAACCAAACAAGTCTTAGGTGTACCAAGAGGAGTGCTAGCTCTTCTTCTGATCACATTTCTGCGAAATGCTCTCCTCTCATCTAATCGATTCATAGTAATAATGTTACTGAAATTACGTCCCAATAACTATTTCTTTTACATTTTTCAGAGGTCAGCTCCTTTCATTAGGCCTATCTAAAATAAACGAGTTTAATTTAGTCACTTTTCCTAACGTATTACAGAACGTATTACAGAACATATTTAAATTGTCCTAACCTTTTTTAACGGACAAAATACTGAAAATCGTCTACAAATTTTGCGAAAGAAGAATTTTTGTCACTCACATGTATGAAGAAGAAAGCAGTCGAGACATTGTGCGTGAGATGGATAAATGGCGCTTTCATTTCGAGTAATCTTCGTAAACAAAGTACTGTAGCTTAGGCGCCGACTATTGCTATTTCTTGAAGAGTGCAGTAGTTTTTCAGCTGTCACTTAGTACAGACCAGAGAAAAATGTAGCTTCCACCGAAGTCTCAGACTCATATATGGCTGTGATAGTATGGAAGCATTCGGAGAACGACTGATATATGTTATGAAAGGTGCTGCTCATAGGGGTGGCGTAGGGCCTACTGCACTAGCACTTTCCAGCCCAGAGACGAACTACTTCACACCTCATTTTGCCTTGAACGCCTCATTATAGCTCAACCATCAACTTTTGCTGTTTCCCCATACCCACATAACATTGAGGATCCAACCAGCCTCCGAGCTGAATACATAATAGACAGACTGACGACAGACGTTTTTGTGTAAGTTTTTCATTTTATAATGATTAGTTTCAGTGTAAGCTTCCAGTCTCTGTCATGAAATACTGTTTTTCATGGATGTTAAAGAAGTTTTAGGTATCTTGTTTAATAAAATCAGCGAACATAACCAAGCTTCTGAATTCTTCTGCTAGGTTAGTGTAATCAAAAGGGAGCCAGATAAATGACTGAATCGTCTATGTTTTCCTCTGTATTGAAACGGGATTTTACCCCATAAGGAATTTGTATATCAGAATTGTCCTGAAAGTAGATTGTAGCCCTCTGCTGGTTCAGAAGTGTCTTGCCATAAATCTGCAAGTGTATATTGTGAACCATGAATGCCTATCTTGTTTCTGCTTCCATATCATTGCATGACGATGCTTTGATGAAGCCTTCTATTCACAGGACCCGTAGTAATTTGATGCATAAAAGATTCCTGGTGAAGAAAGCGGACTGCCTCACACCACGAGGTCAGCCAGGGCAGTCATTTCAATCAAAATCCTGACCCTCCAATAACACACCGGACTTCAAACAAAAGATTTGACGTCTTAGGTTTTTCCTTCTACAGTTCGTGACCACCCAACCTTTCCCTTCACAACTAGAAATGTTGGAATGCGATTTAGACGACGAAACGTTGAAGTCAGAAATTTCACTATCTTCGACCCTACTAAAATACACTGACTGACAGAGCAAATGCAACACCAAGGAGGAGTGGTTCGAAAGGGATGAAAGTTGGGGAAAAAACAGAGACGGCACGGACGAATAATTGATGTTTATTTCAAACCGATATGCAGGTTACACAATGCGCACGGCATCGACTCAGTAGGATGTAGGACCACCGCGAGCGGCGATGCACGCAGAAACACGTCGAGGTACAGAGTCAATAAGAGTGCGGATGGTGTCCTGAGGGATGGTTCTCCATTCTCTGTCAACCATTTGCCACAGTTGGTCGTCCGTACGAGGCTGGGGCAGAGTTTGCAAACGGCGTCCAATGAGATCCCACACGTGTTCGATTGGTGAGAGATCCGGAGAGTACGCTGGCCACGGAAGCATCTGTACACCTCGTAGAGCCTGTTGGGAGATGCGAGCAGTGTGTGGGCGGGCATTATCCTGCTGAAACAGAGCATTGGGCAGCCCCTGAAGGTACGGGAGTGCCACCGGCCGCAGCACATGCTGCACGTAGCGGTGGGCATTTAACGTGCCTTGAATACGCACCAGAGGTGACGTGGAATCATACGCAATAGCGCCCCAAACCATGATGCCGCGTTGTCTAGCGGTAGGGCGCTCCACAGTTACTGCCGGATTTGACCTTTCTCCACGCCGACGCCACACTCGTCTGCGGTGACTATCACTGACAGAACAGAAGCGTGACTCATCGGAGAACACGACGTTCCGCCATTCCCTCATCCAAGTCGCTCTAGCCCGGCACCATGCCAGGCGTGCACGTCTATGCTGTGGAGTCAATGGTAGTCTTCTGAGCGGACGCCGGGAGTGCAGGCCTCCTTCAACCAATCGACGGGAAATTGTTCTGGTCGATATTGGAACAGCCAGGGTGACTTGCACATGCTGAAGAATGGCGGTTGACGTGGCGTGCGGGGCTGCCACCGCTTGGCGGCGGATGCGCCGATCCTCGCGTGCTGACGTCACTCGGGCTGCGCCTGGACCCCTCGCACGTGCCACATGTCCCTGCGCCAACCATCTTCGCCACAGGCGCTGCACCGTGGACACATCCCTATGGGTATCGGCTGCGATTTGACGAAGCGACCAACCTGCCCTTCTCAGCCCGATCACCATACCCCTCGTAAAGTCGTCTGTCTGCTGGAAATGCCTCCGTTGACGGCGGCCTGGCATTCTTAGCTATACACGTGTCCTGTGGCATACGACAACACGTTCTACAATCACGGTACGAAGTGGGCCATTCGCCAACGCCGTGTCCCATTTATCGTTCGCTACGTGCGCAGCACAGCGGCGCATTTCACATCATGAGCATACCTCAGTGACGTCAGTTTACCCTGCAATTGGCATAAAGTTCTGACCACTCCTTCTTGGTGTTGCATTTGCTCTGTCAGTCAGTGTAGTTAGGCTACCTAATTATACCGTATTTACTACTTGTCCGAATTATGCATGTGAGAACTGAACAAGATACAGTATCTAACTATACGAGAGGACTAGAAAGTTGAGTTCAAACGTTCGAGTCCGAACCACGGTGAAGTGAGTTTTTCCGACTACTCACTCTATTCCCTATCTTTTGACCCACTCAGTAGAAGAAGAGTGCAGCTCCATGGCTCAGTAGTCGGTGACCCGACCTTCAGGGCACCAAGTTCGATTCCCGGTTGGACTGTGGAATGTTAAATATAAACGGTTAATTCATTCGGATCGGTTTATGCTATCCCCAACTTTCCTGCAACTCTCACACCACACACACCATCTTCTACCACAGTCCACAGTAACATGTTACATGCAGTTACCCATTCACGACACACGCCGCCCACCCTCATCGGAGGGTCTATCTTACAAAGGCTGCATCCGCCTGAAATAGCATCCCGAATGCATTATTATTATTATTATTATTATTATTATTATTATTATTATTATTATTATTATTATTATTATTATTATTATTATTCTGGGGATAACGTGGAACGCAGAGGTGTAAGAAGGTGCTGGAATGAATGGGGGGACAGTGAAAAGATCAGAGTATAAGTTAAAGCACTAAATTTTGAAATTTTATTTCTTTCCTTTTGGGGGGGGGGGTTAAAATTTGATAGATATTTAGAAAATCTGAATTAACAATACTAATATAAAGATGAGCTCATTAGCTCCCATAATAACAATGACTTAAAGTCAAAAATCAGGTACAATAGAGAAGATTATCCACACAATCGTTTACAAGGAATGAGCATTGTAGCTCTAAAGGTACTTTATGTTACAAGAGCGTATTTGCTCCACTCACTCACATTCAAGGAGACTGAGCTCCAAAATTTACTCCAGTACAGCCTCTCAAAGGTACAAGCTTCTCGCAAAATTGACACTAGATAAATTTCAAAAGCTGTGTTTACTGCCATTTCTGTTCAATAGTCCGTTACACACTCTCGTCTATAAATAAGTTCAATGTAAACAGGGACAATGAGTGCCCATTCTAAATGGCCTAAATGTATAAAGGAAAAGATTTAAAAGATCGGCCATACACAAAATGCTAGGAGGCGAAACACTGGCACTCCCTTAGAAAGACACTTAAAATCCTACATGGGATTATGGCTCGAAGTTTCAGAGGCTAAGCCTATACTACATGTTTCCCAGCAGGGATTTGAACAAAGTCGCCAGACTTGCCGAAAATTTACATTTAAACTAAGTCTTTAGAATTTTACATTAATGAAAGAAGTTTGAAACCTTCCCCTCAAGTTAACTGCCTGGAGCTATTACTTGGTAAGAGATATCTGCCATTACCTTGAGTTGTTGGGCCTTCCGACGACGGCAAGGCTTCCCCTGCCTCATAATACGCCGTACACACATTAGATCGGAACGATGAAGATGGCAATACGGCCCTAAAAGCCCAGCTTTTATAGCAACTCAGAGGGGAAAGTTCCAGAACTCTCTTGAGCTACAGTAGGCAGAACGCCTGTACACACCCCCAATTTTAATTGGCTAGAGAAAAATACACAAAATTCCTGATTGGTTAATAACTAAGGAAGAAAGGATGCCGTAGAAGTGCTGATAACCTTAGCACATAAAACAACCAATCTACAAAAACTTCAGTTTTACCAATATTGAAATTTGAAAATTTACTTAAAAATTAACTCTCCGTCCTCCTGCCAAAGGGAGTACATAGGCCGACAGTAGAGACATCTAAATATTAAAGGTCCAAGTATCTTCAGATACATAGTTTAGGATTCACAGCACAGAAGGCCTTCTAGGAGGCGCGCAGTTCAACTGGACGGAAAAGGTGTACCCTCGGTACAATTATTATTATTATTATTATTATTATTATTATTATTATTATTATTATTATAGTGGAATAGAAGCAAAAGCCTGTAATTAAATGTGACTGTTGACATCGTGTTCATGGCCACGGGTCCTCGAGATTTACGTAGAATTCGAACCACAAGGGTGCCTTCTCATTTCAAAAGCGTCAACCGGAATTCGAACCGCGTCCTCCTTCCTGAGAAGCCAGTGACGATGCCATGCGGCTACCACCGCCCATCAGTAGAACAGCTACCACGACAAGCCAGGATATCCGGCAAAATTCATAATCAAATTACTTGGAAATAATTCTCACATTCTTCCCAAACAAAAACATTTTCATGAAAAGAAACTTCAGAATGTAATATTATACTTGCGTTATTTTCAGTTTAGCGGTCGAATAATTGTGCAAGATTCGTTTGCCCTCTCTAGCCCCCCTGGTGGCCATGATCGCTAAGACATCGTATACAGTATATGGTCGTCGAAAAAAATTGGTCTCTATCAGAATGTTGGCCGGCAGGGTAGGAGTGGTGGTGGTGGTGGTGGTGGTGGTAGTGGTAGTGGTGGTGGTGGGAGGTATACTACTTCTGATCATTTAATTGCGTGCCAAAAGCCTGAATCCAAACTTCTCCGCAGTGTTCATACGGAGTGAAGGCATATGACGCTGTTGACGGTGAATCATCCGTCGTGTGTAGACATTAAGCCCTGAGCAGACCCCTTAGTGTTAATCGAGAGGAGAAGGCTATGTGCCGTCACCGAGTTTCACACTTTCATTTCCTACTATAATAATATCACGTCATTCATTTAATCTCATTAAATCCTTTGATGTCAGGAAGGGCATCCGGTCGTAAAATAGTATCACTACATACTCGACCGTGTGGAGAAACGGTACAAGGGTTATGCAAACAGATTCGGTTTTCCTCAGTGTTTTCGACTGATCGATCATCTAGTGGTGGTGATTATTGTTTTAAGAGGTAATACATATGAAGAGGGGTGCTGGAACAATATTCTAACCACTTGGCTCCCAGTTGCCCCAGATACAAATCCCATCAATTTTGGATGAAATTTTCAAAAAGACCAGTGCGCGATAACACGAAGGGTAGGCCTTATTAGTAGTAGTAGTAGTAGTAGTAGTAGGATACCTGTGCTTCGTTACGGTTTTAAACTGAAAGTTATTATTCAAAGTTTTACATTTTGGAGAGTTCACTGTCAGCTGAGCTGTAAAATACGCCCCCAGTTCGTACGTCAAACGGTTTTGAGGAATGATTATTTATTTTTTGATCTAACACTCATTTGAACCCCATATGGAAGAATATGAATGTTTTAAACCCTGCCTTATTTAACTTCTAGCATGTAAAAGCGACCAACCTGTGAAATTTTGATTTTGTACGTCGAACAGTAATGGAGGAATGAATACTTTCTTAAGGGGTGAATGTTTTTGTATATTTATTAACATCTGGGATGTAGAGGACCACCCTTCATAAAAAATAATTTCGTGCCTGAAACTGTTTTGGAAGAATGGATGTTGTGTTTTTGAGAGTCAACCACCATCTAGACCCCTCAGGGGAGAAATATTTTGAAGTACCGTATACAATATTTTACACCCAGGTCTGAGAAATGAAGTTTTATTAACTGAGTTGAAGCTGAAAACATACAGCTTCCTTTTTAACAGACAATAAATAAATAAATAAATAAATAAATAAATAAATAAATAAATAAATAAATAAATAAATAAATAAATAAATAAATAAATAAATAAATAAATAAATATGGCAGTCCTTGTGAGCTACAATAAAAGTTGAATGTTATGTTTAGCAACATATGGTCTGGTATTTTCGAGGTGAAATATGACCTGGGCAGGGCCAAATCAACAGCTTTTTGGGCTCCTACTCTCAAATTATTCTATAGGTCAATGTGAGTTGAAATTCAAAACAAAAATAACACAACAATTCACTCCTTCCCACTCACATGATTCAACACAGCAAAACTAAAATTATAAAGTGACTGTTCTACATTTTGATATATTGGGTCATCAGTCTTGTATTATGCTTGGTGCTCAACAGTCCCTACAGGCCACTTATCAGTTTAATCTCGGTACATGTTTAGCAATTGGGTTGAGAAAAGTTCATAAAAATAAGTAATGTCTTAATATAAGGAAAATGAAAATATTTTATACTAGCAAATGTACCCGTGCTTCGCTACGGCATTCTACATTGTATACGAACATCGAAGTAAATGTCTGTGCATGCAGAAAATGTTTTTAAATTCCGTGTCACTTAGCGTTATCCGAGAAACAGCATGGGGAGGTCCCCATACGTTGTTTCCAATGTAAAGTGTGAGTTGCGGAGTTGTGATGATAACGGCAGGCTCACTGCCATTCACAATCGAACAGAGAAGTTTACATACATTATAACGACAGGCCCCATTGCCTACTATACGGTCACAATCGATTTAGGGAGTTTTCGTTTAAATGGCAGGCCCCCTTTCCGACTTCCAGATATATTACAGCTGAGGAGTTTTTATTATGATGGCAGGCAAATTCCCTACTGCCAGTCAAAATTGAGTTGTGCTGTATCATTATAATGGCAGGCCCCTTTTCCTACTGTCAGACAGCTTACCGCCAGTCACACCGAGTTGGTGAGTTTCCATTAAAATAGTAGGCCACTATGCCCGATGCCAGCCACATTTTAGATGGGTACATTTGTTTATAATGGCGGGACGCTTTACAGCCAAACACAATCCGGAGGATTGGGGGGGGGGGGTGTTTGAACAAAATTGCATGCTCCCTTGCCTTCTGCAAGTCAAATCGAGAAGGGAATTTTTCAATAAAATGGTAGGTCCTCCTTACTGATGCCAGTTATACAGGAGTTAGAGAAGGACTCCATTCCCACTGCCAGTCAAAGTCGATGTGGGGAGTACTGACTACAATAGCAGACAATCCTTTTCTCACTCGCTACAAATCGACATCAATGAATATGTATAGATCGTTATACGAAACGATATGCATGTTTAAAATATTGCAGACCTTCATTTAAAGATTACTTGCTGCTAAACTGTACGTCATATCGGCAAACGGATTGTACCACAAGACGCCGTATTTAGCGGTCTAAATGTCTACTATGATATTTTCTCGTATCTCAGATTGGGTCAGATTGAGTTAGAAACGTCCAACAGGGAGAAAGCTGCCTCTGTAGATCAGCGGTAGAGTGTCGGCCTCCGGATCAAACCCGGCAGAGGTAGTCGGATTTTTGAAGGGCAGAAAAAAGTCCATTCGACACTCCATGTCGTACGATGTCGGCATGTAAAAGATCTCTGGTGACACATTTGGTGTTTACCCGACAAAATTAATTAAATCTCAGCCATAGACGCCCAAGAGAGTTTCGGTTTACTCGGTCTGCCATCTAGTGGGGGCCTAGAGTAAAACGGAACGTCGAAATTGACGAGCAGACAGCCAGATGGCGTCAAATTGAAATGTCTGCACACGGTAGCTGAGGCCATACGATTATTATTATTATTAACAGGGAGAAATTCGGGTAGGATTGTCTCACAGTGCTTTTCGGATAATTATGTGACAGCTACAAACAAAACCGGGAGAGTTAGCCGTGCGGTTAGGGGCGCGTAGCTGTGAGCTTGCATCCGGGAGACAGTAGGCTCGAATCCCACTGTCGGCAGCCCTGTAGATGGTTTTCCGTGGTTTCCCATTTTCACGCCAGGCAAATGGTGAGGCTGTACCTGAATGAAGGCCTTCCTACTCCTAGCCCTTTCCTACCCCATCGTCGACATAAGACCTGTCTGTGTCGGTGCGAGGTAAAGCCACGAGCCAAAGAAGAAAAAAAAGCTCCAAACATAGGACTTGGCTCACATGGCTACTGGGTGGGCCAATGTTCGTGTAGAATTTGATGATTCTATCTTTCCTATCAGTGATTCCAATTATGAATTACGCGTGTAAAAAGTGCAAACTTTACTTACAGTCGAGAAATAGAGACAAATCTAACGTACTGTATAAGGGATAGACATACGACAAAACATCATAGGACCAAAGTTGTAGATCACTCCAAATTTTTTTATTTTATTTATTTATTTATTGATAAATAGGGTTCCAGAGAGCAAGAGCTCTGTCAAGAGGAACAATACATAGATAATCACAACAATGGCGGATTATCGCATAAGGTCTAAAAGTGAAAGAGTAATAATAGTGGTTTTACATATACTTTAAGTATCACAATTTATCTAATGTATAGGATTATATTAAGTGGATTATCATCAGAGTAACAATACATGAGGAACAACTTTTTGACTTTTAAGATTTGGAAATGAAAATATCAGAGAAATAACTGTTACACATTTATAGTGCCTAACAGGTACTTCTTAAGCTTATTACGAAATGGCACAGTTTTAGAGATGATTGCTATGTTGTCAGGAATGCTGTTATATTCAGATATTAGTAAGTGTTGCACTCCCTTAGTGCCAAACCTTGTTGTATAATTTTGATGAACATGTAATTTATTTTTTTGCCTTGTCTTCCATGTCAGTGACTTTAGGAAATTCAGAGTTGGTGAACATTTTGTTATGCAAGACTTTATGAATAAGAAGTGATGCGTTTAATGAGATTAATTTCTTAAGAGGTAATATATTTGTTTCAGAGTACATTTTATTTCGAGAATATAGTTGATGAAATCCATACATAAATCTAATAACTCTGTTTTGTAAGACCTCCAAAGTATTTAAGTTATTTTGGGTTGCTTTGCCCCAAATGAAACACAAGTAAGAAAGTCGAGATTGTATCATTGTGAAATAAATTAGACGAAGAGTGTCAATTGTTAGTAGGTACTTAATCTTGCCAATGATACCAACCAAGACAGAGATTTTATTTTTTACGTTTAATATATGAGGTGTCCAGGAGAGGGCACTATCAATTATTAGTCCAAGATATTTAACTTCTTTAACCCATTTCAACTTCGTAGTGCCAAATAATATATTTGTAGTTGCATTTAGGTCATTTTGTGATTTATCGAACATCATACAGACAGTTTTTGAGTAATTGGCTGTTAGAAGATTTTTTCTCAGCCATTCATCTAAGATACAACAGTCATGCTGGATATCTGCAACTATTTCATCTTCAGAATTTGATGAATAGAACAGTGAAGTATCATCTGCCAAAAGTGATATTTTACCCTTAAAAGAACACAGGGCTATGTCATTAATATATATAAGAAACAAAATTGGACCCAATATGGAACCTTGTGGTACACCAAAGCAGATCTTTTGTAGCTCACTTTTATTCATGCCAATCTGAACATATTGTTGTCGATTTGATAAGAAATCCTTAAACCAGAGCAGCGAGGGACCTCTCACACCTGCCTTTTCCAGTTTGTATATCATAAGTTCATGGCTAACAGTATCAAAAGCCTTTTTTAAATCAATAAACAGCCCAGCAGTCTTGTAACCTTTATCAATATAATTTTGAAGCTCAGTTATAATGTCCATTAAGGCAGGATTCACCCCAGCCTTTTCTCTGAAGCCATATTGAAATCTGGAAAAATAATTGCATTTTTCGAGGTAACTAATAAGCCTAACTTTGACAACAGTTTCTAAGATTTTAGATAATTCAGGTGGTATTGAGATGGGTCGGTAGTTTCCAGGGTCGGATCTATCATTCTGTTTGTGTATAGGAACCACTCTAGAGATCTTTAATGAATCAGGGACAATGCCTTTTGCCAAAGAGCAGTTGATAAATTCAGATATTGGACCAGAGAGTGCTCGATTACAGATTTTGAGAAGTTTACTGGAAATACCATCACTAGCAACTGAGCGAGCATGTTTGAGAGAATTGATTATTGTAGACACTTCTTCTGGAGAACATGGTTCTAGGAAAAGGGAATTAGGATGATTATTGATTGTAGCAGTATGTTCAGGATGTGGAACAATATTTGAAGATAGTGTGGCAGGGACTGAGATAAAATTATTATTCAGGGCATTACAAATGTCACTTTTGTCTTCAAAACATTCATTCCCTAGCTTGATACGTGTAATATTGATTGTTGACTTTGAAGGTTTACCAAGAACTTCGTTTATGAGTTGCCAGGTGTGTTTAGTGTTGTGTAGATTGTTTTTAAATTGATTATCATAGTACGACTTCTTGAGAGTCCTTTTCAGGGTTGTAACTCTATTGCAGTAACTTTTATATTCTTCTTTAATTATACTGTTGTGTGGGTGTTTTCTCAATTTACTGTAGAGAAGTGCTTTATGCCTGCAGAGTGATGCAAGTTCTGGTGTGCACCATGCATTCAGAATGGTGTTTGCATTTTGATGATGAAATTTTCTAACTGTCGATGCATAGTCAAGACCACTTTGAATGTATCTGGTTAAAGCAGCATATGAAGCATTTATGCCCCCACTATCTACCCACTGGAATTGGTGTTGCTCAAAATATGATCTAGCCCTTTCATAATCTATATGTTTATATGAGTGTCGTTTTGGCTCACTGGGAGTAGGCCTATAATTAGATGTTTTTGAAATATCTAAACTAAAGAGCAAGAGATTATGGTCACTCATATCATCAATTATGTTATCTACAGACCAGTTATTAAGTTGTATGCTGCATAAAAAGTGGTCGATTAATGAATTGTTCGAACTCAGTCTGGTAGGGTATATTGTGTTACAGTTTTTAAGGCCATAGCTCTGCATGAACGATTTATATTCATTAGTTAATACTGCATTTGAGAGTAAATTTATGTTAAAGTCACCAACAACAATTATATTTCTATGTTTTATTTTGTTGAGTATTATTTCTGTCATCACATACCTGTGTCCAGTTTGAAGTGAATGGATTGTAAACAGCTATAATAATATAACTACACCCTGACTTAGAAATCTCCAGAACCAGAATATTATGATGCTTTTGGACATTATAGATGATATTACATTGCCACAATTTGTTTTTAGCGTAAATTGATACTCCCCCACCCTTAAGTGATTTTTCAGAAGGAATTCTAAGGGAATGAAATGCTTCATAACCTGGGATATTGTAAAAGTTAGACTCATCACCGTTTACAGACAACCATGTTTCGACAACAACTATAAAATCGATATTCTGAATTAACTCTATGCGATCAGCAATCATCTCTAACTTACCATTTCGTATGCTACGTGAATTGAGATACATTATTCTCAAGGTTGGAGCAATTGTTCCAAGTGAGGTAACCAAATCGCTATATTGAAAGTATGAGTTCCATTGTCTTTCTGTCATTAGTGTAGTTTAAAAGAAGAGGAAGAGAAACAAATATACATAAATATAAAACATAAGAAGGAATCTGTGAAGACTGACAGCTCATTTAGGCCTAGATGCTGCGAGCCTAATCAATTTTTCAATATCGTCTTCACATTTTATTGTAAATACTTCGAGGGAGGTGGCAGAGATTTTTGCCAGAATTCTCCCTTGTCTCACAAATGCACGTTCAATTCCCTTTGTCCTAGCATCACGAGCCTTCTTGAAGAGAGATTCATTGTAGGGCGTAAGGTGTTCGTTCAAGTATATATTCACTTTTGGACCACCAAAGCCTAGGAGAGAAGAGGTTAGGATCTTCTGGCGTCTTGCTGATTGCAAAAGAGCATCCTTTTTCCAGCGTTGGACAAATCTGACTATTACGGGCTTCACACTGGTTTTGTTGAAAGAAGAAACCCTGAACAGTGTCGATGCTGTCCGGATGTATTGGTACATCAAGGATTTCTCCAATTTTCTGGACAATTTCGGTTAAGTTTTCTTCTGAGTGGTACGGAATCCCGGATATTTTCATATTATTAGCTCTTGAATATTGTTTTAGTTCTTCAACGTCGAGTTTCAGCTGTGTCACTTCTCCGGAAAGGGTGCGGTTATTCGAGTTTAAGTCTTGTACTGTCCGCACACTTTATCTTGGTGCATTTACATCCTAGTGCTGAATCGGTCGACCTCGGCGATCTTCGAGATTCATACTGGCAACCTTTGCAACACAAACTATGAATCGCTTAAGCATCATTGTGCGACATCTGGCGTAAACTTTACGTACTAGTACTGTTGTTGTTTACACATCAAAGTCAAAGTATAGAATTCATGCTAGGAACAAGATTCGCATCGAGAGATATGTTTTATAATGTTATATAATGTGTATGTGACATAGTTGTTGGCTTAAGATGATAACGGTTTAGAAATTTCACATCGATAGATCATATTCTCGATTCAATTCAGATTTCATTTTCATTCAGTTGGCAGCACCAGGCAGCACTATCGATACCGGGACAGCTCGCTCCTTACTCCTCACCCCGTACACAAATGCATCAAGATAAAGTGTGCGGACAGTACTGTGTTGTTCAGCACTATGAGTTCTGATTGCATTTTGCCCACCTCAACACTAAAATCGTCAAATTTGTCACTGACAAACTGAACAGAAGTCTTCAGTTCTTTATACACTGACTCTAGTTCACCAAGTTTTCTTAATATTACGTTGAATTTTGTGGAAATGGAATCTTGTAAATTTGAGTCAGGTGGAACGTCAAGCTCAGGTTCGAGTGACGCCGAGTTGCAGGTCAAACATATCCATAGCCTATCCTTTTTTGGAAGACTAAGGAGGCGATCTATTTCGTGTTTGGTTGACCTCATGCATTCTTCCTTCATGTGAAACCACTTAAGGCACTTTTTACACTTTACCTTCATATTATTATCTTTAAATTTCTCGGAGCACTTCACACATCTATCCGCCATGTTGCTACCTTTAAACCGTGAACTGAGAGTGCGCCATCCATTTTGTGATAGGACTTAGCGTTTAGCCACGAAATACCTCGAAATGAAGGTCTGCACCGTCATTAAAATTGCCTCCATATTTCGATATTCTTCGGGGATAAAAGTGAAAAATTTCAAGATCTTGGAAGTTTTCAGTCGGTTATAGGCTAAAACGTATAATTTGGTCAAATTTCAATTCTCTAGCTCGTCTGGCAAATTGTGCCGCAATCTTCATTTTGGGCGATGGGGGGTAAAAATTAGAACTTTCCCGGAAACTAAAGCTAAAAAGTATGCAGATGGTTATTATTACCGGTACCCAGTAAACGGGTAGCTGTACGAAAATTTCGCCAAAATAGTCAACGTACAGACACACGGTCGTTACGATTTTATTTTTATAGATAAGGAATCTGCTCCACGTATAACACCTTTTGGGCTATGTCCTCTGGACTTAACCTGCAAAACTGACTGTTCATGATATCTCCTTTATTAATCCTCCCGTCGAAAAAATGCACATGAGGAAAAAAAGAGTTTTAGAAATGGATTTCCGTCAAGGTTGGTCTTGTGTATCACTGTTTCGCTTCCCTATAAACCCCCAGTCCATTCCGGGAATTTGACATGGTATGGACCTTTGAACAGATGGATGCTAAATATGAAGTTTGGTTGAAATATCTCCAGTAGTTTTCAAGTTATAAGAAATACGCTTTACACGCACCCGCTTTTGAGTTAAAGCCGGTTGGACTTGTACTGAAAAACTGCCCGTTAATGATATCTCCCCTATTAATCCTCCTATCAAAAAAATGCACATGAGAAAAAAGTTTTAGAAATTGATTTGCATCAAGGTTGGTCGATTTCCAGTCAGGCTGGTCTTGTGTATCACTGTTTCGTTTCCCTATGAACCCCCAGTCCATTCCAGGAATTTGACATGGTACCTATGGACCTAAAACTTACCTTTGGACAGATGGATGCTAAATATGAAGCTTAGTTGAAATATCTCCAGTAGTTTTCAAGTTATAAGAAATTATAACATTATAAAAAGGGAGAAAGGTACTCTAGTTCCATTAAAAAATAATATTACTCTTACAAATGCAGGGAAAGAAATCAGTGATCCAGAAGAAGTTGCAGAAATATTTAGTAACTATTTTATAGAAGCAGTTTTGAGGTTAACGGAAAATTTTCAAACATCAGTGACAAGAACAAACTTGAATACAGTTCACAGGAATGTATCATCCATGTTTCTTACTCCTGTGACTGAGCAAGAGATAGATAAGATAATAAAACAGATGGGTAAAAAGAAGTCTTCTGGTTTAGATGGTTATTCAAACTACCTTATTCAATGCTGTTACCAATACATAATCAAGCCTCTCTGTTACTTGATAAATTTGTCACTAACCACTGGTAAATTTCCAGACAAATTCAAGGTAACCAAAGTTGTTCCGATACATAAAAAGGGTAGTGAAGAAGATGCTGGTAACTATAGGCCTGTCTGCCTCCCCTCTGTATTCTCCAAAATACTGGAAAGAATTATGTACGATAGACTGTTATCATTCTTAGAGAAGCATAATATATTAGCTGGTTGCCAGAATGGCTTTCGTAAAAATAGATCAACTACCACAGCATTCATTAACTTTATTGAACGGATATATGACACACTAGATGGGAAGGGTGCATGTTTAGGTATTTTCTTGGACTTAACAAAAGCTTTTGATATAATTGACCACAGCTTGCTTTTAGAAAAGTTATACATGTATGGAGTTCGGGGAATGGCCTATGACTGGTTCAAATCATTTTTAGGGGATAGAAGGCAGATTGTTGAAATATCATATACCGGTACTGATTTGAGCAAAAATGTAATTAAGAATGTGTATTCCTGTGCCAGAAACATAGATCATGGTGTTCCACAGGGGTCAGTTTTAGGACCATTATTATTTTTAGTATTTATTAATGATATCGTCCAAATTGTTGATGATATTCAAGGAGTGCAATTAACTTTGTTTGCAGATGATATTACTGTCTTTGTAGCTGATGAAAGTTCTGAAGGGTTAGAATTGAAGGCAGGCAATATAGTGAGTAATATCCTGAGCTGGCTTGAGGATAATAAATTAATTTTAAGTAAACAGAAAACTTCTGTGATTAGATTTCACCATAAGATTAATTTAAATATGGAAGTTAGTCCAATATCATTTGGAGAGACCATAATTGAGTACTCATCATCAACAAAGTTTCTTGGCTTGTGGATGGATGAATCATTAACCTGGGATAAACATACAGAGTTTATAGGGAAAAAGCTTAGTAGAATTTATTTCATGATAATGTCTTTGAAAAATAGTTTTAATTTAAAGGCTTGCCAAATTATGTATTTTGCATATGTCCATCCCATACTAACCTATGGAATCATTTACTGGGGGAATTCACGATATAGCAAAGTCATCTTTAAGTTACAAAAGAAAATAATTAGAGGAATGGCCGGTATCGGCAGGAGGACAAGCTGCAAGAAATACTTTAAACTTTATTTTATTTTACCATTGCCTAGCCTTTATATCTTCCATACACTTGTATATATGAAGGAGAATGTAAACAGCTACACCATAAATTCTGATGTACATAGGTATAATACTAGAAATAAACACAGTCTGCACATAGAACCACACAAAACTAAGGTATATGAATCAAGTTTGAGTTATGCAGGAGTACATTTATTTAATAAATTACCAGACTGCATTAAGCAGATAAAACCATGTTCAAAATTTAAGAGAGAATTATTCAAATTTGTTTCTAACCATTGTTTTTATTCTATTGAAGAATACTTAGCTCTTGAAAATTAACTTATGTATCACTTTTTTTTTTTTTTTTAAATCTGTGCCTCTTTACCACATTGTATATTTCTCTTTATTTATCATGGCATGTATATTACTGTTTTATCCTTTGTTACTGTAAATATGATTATTGACGTGTCCTGTATCACTGTATGATAAGTTGGACGAAATAAAATACAATACAATACAATACAATACAATACGCTTTACACGCACCCGCTCTTGAGTTAAGTCCGGTGGGACTTAAAAGCGGTCCGTTAATGATATCTCCCTTATTAATCCTCGTATCGAAATGATGCACATTAGAAAAAAAGGTTTAGAAATTGATTTCCATTAAGGCAGGTAGATTTCCATTATGTTTGGTTGTGTATATTTTGTGGGAGTGCAAAATCACGGTTTCGGTTTCGTATTAACCCCCAGTCAGTTCAGGGATTTAGAAACAATATTAACCCTGAAATCTACCCAAGGACAGGTGGTTTCTAAATATGTAGTTTGGTAGAAATATATCGAGTAGTTTTCAAGTTATAGACAAATAGACAAACAAACAGACAAACAGACACCAAACCTACACCTGAAACGGATAACTGCACGGAAATTTCGCCAAAATAGTCAATGTACAGACACACGGTCGTTACAAATTTATTTATACCGATTTCTTGGGAGATTATTAATTCAATTATAATGAACAATTGATCATGTACCGGTATTTAGTTTTTCTAATCATCATAGCTTCCCAATTTGTATTCTGAAAAGTTTTATATTTGTTATATTCTTGTCAACAGGAAGTCTTCAATATTTCAAATTTATCTGCTGAAGAAAGCTATCTTTCCATAATATTATATTTAAGTGATAAAAAACAGTGAAAAATATTACTGTAATTCTTTGTACTAGAAGTATGTACAGGTACCTCACAATTTAAAGTTAATGAGAATCTCAATCAATCAATCAATCAATCAATCAATCAATCAATCAATCAATCAATCAATCAATCAATCAATCAATCAATCAATCAATCAATCAATCAATCACACACACACACACACACACTGGGGTTTTTTTCTGAGCAACTTTGGAATCACAGACGGTTATTTACAGTGATAACCTTGATGTAAGTTTAACCTAACTTCCCTTGAGTAATAAGCACTTAACCAGAAGTTTTCTGAATGACTAAACACATCAAGGACTATGGAAAATATAGCCTAACCTATAGTACATGAACTAAATATTGTACACATGCTTAGACCCAAATATATGAAAATTTGCTTTCAGTTGTACACATAATCTAACTTGCATCAATTATCCCCCCTATAACTTAAAGCAATTTTTCAATTTTTTTAACTTTCTGAGATACATATCATGTCTTGGCTCAGCATCTTTACCCATCATGCCTTCTGGGTCTGAATTTTCCTCTAGTTCGGTGGGTTCAGTTTCCTCTTTATCATCGCTAGATTGCTGTGTATCTGGGGTCATTGGTGCCACATCAGCGTCCGCCTGCTCTCCAGCTGGAACAGATTCCCTCGCTGGACTCAAAGGGGTTGGTTCATTGGTTGCTGCTCTGTTGCAGGGATCTTGTCTGGAGGTGTGGTCTTCAGCAAGCACAGCTTGGTTTACTCCTCACTGCCTTGTGTCTCAATCAATCAATACTGACTGATTGATTGATTGATTGATTGATTGATTGATTGATTGATTGAGTCTGGTGTCATTGGTATTAATAACAGCAGTAAATCACCAATTAATTGGAAATAACCTAGTATGATGTGGGTGTATAACTATTATACCTCAGAACATTCAAGGAGATGGAGTCATTGCTCCCATTATGGTTTTTATTACATTAAACATCATTACAATTGAATTTCCAATATAAATGCACCATCTGACAATATGAATACCTATGACAATTTATCATACTGATTGAAAACCAGATTTCTTTAACATCATATCACCATTTAAATACAGTCATCACTGTATAAACCCAGTGCACTGAGATTTCAATTCATCTCATATTTTAATTTTATACATCGGTCAACTGAACAACTATGATTGACATTCATAAGAAACATGATTTGGTCCTATTGTTCTACCTTATAAATTTTCTGTCTAGCAACATTTTTACTGTTATGGTTGTTGCTTGAGCATCATCAACGAATCTAAGAAGTTGTTTATCGGTACCTAATTTTATGCAAGCTGTCATCTTTCCTAACACTAAATGAGATACTGTGGACAACTCTCCCACTGAAAAAAGAAACAAACTATATTACACTGAGATTCACAGTCAAACAACTCCTACATTAGCTACCGGTACTTAACATAATTATTTCCATCAGCTTATCTTCTGGCATAGAAGTTCACATTTCTTCTCTCATTTAACTTGTTATTCCCATCAAGAAGTCTTAACAAGAATGCTGTGTAAATCAACTTATCTGGACCTCCTTCACATTCACACCAAACCCTCTGCCACTCAACACCGCACCTATGAGCAAATCAAATAACTTCCTGCATTTCATAAAAAATAAATCCCAGTTGATTTTCCTGGATTTCCTCAACGATAATCTCATGAAAATTTTACTAGAGATTCAGTCGCAGCATTATCCTGACTGTTACCGGTGACCCAATATTATTATAATCAACACTTAGCTATGGTTGCCTACCTACATTGTTTAGTTAATCTCCTTGAACACACTGATGTGGTTAATTTATCAATAATTAACTATTATTATTATTTTTTTTTTCTATAATGCAACTTACTTGGTTTACCCCTCTACATCAAATTTATCAATCAATTTTAAAGCAAACATTATTCATCTCTACAACAATGCCAATTTAAATATTTACAGCACATTATTTAGATTTAAATGCTGGCCTATACATTAACTCCTAAATTTGTGTTATGATTGTTATTATTATTGTGCGTAAATAGGGAAAGATCATTATAAGATGATATTGACTGCACTCCTAACCATGACACAAACAAAGGATTGATTAATCATTACTACCGACAACTCGTGTGATGATAACGTACATTTAGTGTAAACTACAACTTAGATTGCATATGACTTACTCGTAGGTTGCAATCCTATTCCATCCTTGATCCGCCTGCCTCCGCCCTGCTTATTTAGAACATTTTGACCTGGATGCAAGACATTTCAATAATCTTCTGCATCCACAAGTGGCCTTCATTGAAATGATTACAAACTTGCTACTCATGTCTTGAAGTCTTAATTCTAAACACATCCTATGATACATGACACTAATACATTTACATTCCCTAACATACTTAAATCTACACTCTGATAACCTTCTGATTCTAAGTTGTTAACTTGAACATGTTCTTTGTGAGCTACTGTTTTGTCAGCTGACTTACTACAATTTCCTTACCTGGCCTAATTAGCACGCTCCCACTGCAAGGTCGATTGGTAGTGTTTATGTTGGGTGTCTGGTTGTTAACCCCTTGCTTCTGGGAATGCCTCTGCCTGCGGGCTTACCTCGGTTCCTCTGAGAAATCTTAGAAACAGTTTGTACAATTGTTAGCATGATATTCCTTGCTTCGTTCTTTCTCAAATGAATGAAATGAAAAGTCTTCACCTACTACAAGCTGGCTAATACAGAGCATGTGTCCTGTCTGCTGAGTAAAGTTTATGAGGCGAGATTATAACATGGCTGAATACTGAAATAAGACTTGAAGTGTCAATTCCTCCCATAAAATCTCCTATTTAGAACAACTTCGTTCCTAGAAATCTTCCCTTGGATCCTTAAGATCATTGGTTTAAAATCGGCAGGGCCGTACCAAAGTCAAAGTTACTGGACATTGTCCTGTGTCTAACCCCACAATATTTTCAAAGTATAAGACAACTCACTCACTGGTGGAGATCGATCACAATTGACATCTTAATAGAGTGACGACTCGGAGCACAACTAAATTGTCAGGACGCAGCCCTCTCTCAATATTACCCTCATCTTATGGCGGAAGGATACTACTATACGTTGCTGATTGAGCTACTCAGAGCATTCACTTTCCATACCAAAAGTCGTATTGCTTCACATTTTTGCCTTGCCTAATTCACAAAATCACTGCGTTTTGATTGATATATCTTGATTCAGAAATCGATCATCTATTATTAGATGACTTTGATGGCTGGGGTGGCGATACATTTCTTGGCGCATTTGTTGATGTCAGGTATCTCACACCAAGGTGCAGCGTTAGCATCCAACCCATGTGTCGCCTTGCCTAACTCACAAAATCACTGCATTTTGATTGATATATCTTGATTCAGAAATCGATCATCTATTTTTAGATGACTTTGATGGCTCGGGTGGTGATACATTTCTTGGTGCAGTTGCTGATGTCAGGTATCTCGCACCAAGGTGCAGCTTTAGCCTCCAACTCATGCATCGCTACTGCGCACTTTCTAGTTATTAATTACACGTTACAGATTTAAAGTTGCTACTTGCACTTAAATTATCATATTTTAACCTAATGTTAGGACCACACAAATACTTCTTTAATTTCAGTCACATTTCAGAGATCAGCTGAATATTCCTGCTCGCTAGTTTTAAAACTGGAAAAAATGGCAACCTTGGCTCAAAGGTTTTCGATGTTCCTCGGTCTGGATGATTCCAAGATGAATAAGAGGTGTTTGGTATGCCTGTTTTGATCTTCTTTCTCTATCTTGCATTCAATTCATTAACAGACATGAGCTTAGGTGATCCAATTAAAACACCAGTGCACATGTTTGAAGTATCTGTAGGGTACGTTCAGTCTCTTTAGTAGTTCCACTCCTGAAGGAGGGCTCTTTCATTAGCCATCCACGGAGATGTTCCCACATTTGTTTCCTTGTCATAGCTTTCACCTGCAGCTGCACCGGATGTCGGATGCTGTCTTTTCAAAGATAACATTTTTATGATCAAAACAAACGTGACATTTGGAGACTTGGCTAGTTTAAACGCTTTCTTGCATTTCTTGCATTCAATTCATTAACAGACATCAGCTTAGGTGACCCAATTAAAACACCAGTGCACATGTTTGAAGTACTTGTAGGGTACGTTCAGTCTTTTTAGTAGTTCCACTCTTGACGGAGGGCATATACCACAGTTTGGCTGCCAAGTTTGGACTGAAATCTGCTGTACTGGCTGCGAAACCATTTAATATTTATTGAAGCCAATGTTTTATTTTAATCAGACTTGATCAGATGGGTGCAATACATCCAACAAGAAGTTTCCTGAATTACTCATCATATCAAGGACTACAGAAAACATAGCCTAACCTACAACACATTAGAAAAATACATAACCTTTCTTGCATTCAATTCATTAACAGACATCGGCTTAGGTGACCCAATTAAAACACCAGTGCAGATGTTTGAAGTACCTGTAGGGTACGTTCAGTCTTTTTAGTAGTTCCACTCTTGACGGAGGGCATATACCGCAACTGTATGAGACAAAGTCCATAGTACAGTATGATTGATTATCTTAGTTTATGGAGACGTACAGAGTCTTTATTTTATAACTGTGCAACAGCACCACCAAAGTCGCAGCAAGTTGCCACATTGACCCTCTTCTGCTGGCTGGTAAATAATGTACTGTATTTGTGTACTGTTCAGCATCAAGTAACAGTCATAAAAAAGCTATTTCCAGTGAAACTAACAGACAAAAACTCACCTGGCATTAAAGAAAACACTCAAAGTGATGGCCCTCAGTCCTCAAACCCATTTGGCACATCTTAAACGAGTACATAACAGACTGTAAAAACCAGCTATGAAAGCAAATCCTCATGCCACTTTCAGGCTCTATTAAATTTTGGACAGCTCCAAGTTTGTTCAGTTCTGCTTTTAACAGTCTAGTTGCTTTCCCAAGCTGAAGAAAGTGACATGCCAGCCTGTACAGTGAGATGTGACAGAGATTTAGAGGGGCTTCTTTCCAAGAGAGTTCCTATTTCATTGAGCTTTTCTTCTGTTCAGTTCATCTCTTTCATTTCTTTTTATGAATATGTTCTGTAGTACAGAACTTCATCACTATGCTACATACGGTACTTCTATTTTGAAGACAGACCCCAGGAAATCTGTGAATAAATTGAACCTGGCATTCCTTAACAAACAAATATTTTGCATAGCACTCCACTACAAACACATGTTGTTCTACTGTAAACATCCACTTTTTCAAGCAGCTCTGTGCAAAAAAAAAAAAAAAAAAAACATACAGAAACTACATGGCTTAAATTAACGTATTAACTGTAGAGCAATGGCAAAATTAGTTAACCTTTGTCGAAGCCAATAAGATGACTAATATTAACATTGTGCCACCAAGTTCAACTACTGACCTGAGGCTGCAGATAAGTCTGCTGCTGCCACTGCTTGTGGTGAGGTCGTTGTACAAATAGCATCATGTCTAACTTGCACAACTTCAAAATAAAAGCTGTATCTACTGTACTGTGTTATACATCTTTCTAAGGCCTGTAAATAGCCCAGCTCTTGTCTGTGCGTTGTCCAATGATGTTTCAAGTTTTTACGTGTATATACCGGTAATGTTTGTCGTATTGTCTTCAGTTTCTTTTCATTTAATTTTTTTCAGACAGTTTGAAATCTGTTTTATGTTGGTGGTGTTTGAACTGTCCTTTCCACAGTGATAGTCATACAGTAATTTTCTATCAATAATTTCAACATTACTAAACTTTTATTTAAGCTAAAAGTTCTGTAACTTCCAGGCATATCCTCAATATAATGAGACTGTGACTGCAGCAGTAGTTGCTGAGCGAGCTGTCCGCTATGCTGCGACCTTGCAGTCCCTGGGAGTAGGATGTGGGGACAGAGTGGTGGTGTGTTGTGGAATTCACCCACACTACTCTTCACTACTCCTCGGTACTATTTGCTGTGGAGCAGCTTGTGCCACTCTCAATAATAAGTTTGACTCAGGTCAGTACATTTTGTAGTCTCTGAATGAAAAAATTGATATAGTTAATCAGAAATTAATCTACCATAACTATATAAGTTAATGTATCATTGCGTGTTTTAATATTTGCTTTTCTTTAGACCTATTTCTTTTTTCAGCGTCTTCTGGTCAGGTATGTTGTAAAAAATGAAATGGCGTATGGCTTTTAGTGCCGGGAGTGTCCGAAGACATGTTCGGCTCGCCAGGTGCAGGTCTTTCGAGTTGACTCCCGTAGGCGACCTGCGCATCGTGATGAGGATGAAATGATGATGAAGACAACACATACACCCAGCCCCCGTGCCATTGGAATTAACCAATTAAGGTTAAAATCCCCGACCCGGCCGGGAATCGAACCCGGGACCCTCTGAACCGAAGGCCAGTACGCTGACCGTTCAGCCAACGAGTCGGACAGGTATGTTGTAGAAATCATCTCTTTGTATTTTATTTCTTAAGATACCCATCCTCAAGAAGCTGTAATTAATAATGGTAAATTTCTGTAGCTTGGAAGGGTATTTAATACATCTAAATATAGCTCAGAAACCCTATACAGTTTCTCTTACCAGAGGCATAACTAATATGATATAGGTCCACCTGCACGAAACAAAATTGGGTCCCCTCAAAGAAATTGTATAAAACCAACCAATATCATATAGATTTAACTACAGCAGATATTTTAATGCAATCTATATCCATTTAATATGCCAGGTGGTCTGTTAGCCCCTTGTGATATAGTTTTTTTTTTGCATCCCACCACTTTTACTACGGTTCTGAAATACATTGGTCCCTCTCCTTAAACTGAGGTAATATGTGAGATGTGTGGTTATGGACTAGAAGACAGCAGGAATTGTGAGTACCACTATTAATTTGTTATGGGTACCCTGAATGAACCTGTAAAATGAGCACAGATATGAAGAACACGTATCTTTCAATAGGAGGTGCACACACAGACCAGGAGCAGGTAATATATAGGCTGGGAACTGTGCACTGCATGTCAAGCTTCGCAGCAGCTTACATCGCAAGAGCACAGTGGGAAATGTGATAATGAACAGTATCAAGAACGTTATCTGGATAGATGACAACTGATAGGCATGACATTTTGGAGTGTGGAAAGATGTCTGCAAACTATTGCATTCCTGGGAAGGACATGGCCTGTTTGAGATCATCCCATTACATATGCTATCTGCTCATAATGAAGAGGTTGTGTTAGATCCTGTCAAGCATAGTAAAAGAGATATGGAGCGGCCATGTGTAGCATACTCTGGAAACAGTACAAGGCAATTTCATCTCATCTACCACATCTACTTCTCTTTTTGTGTTGTAGAAGGTGTTAACACAAGATTTTGTAAAGTCGACTGATGTTTTGTCAATTCCATCAGAGTCATGAATACCGGAGATCTTTTCACAATGCTTTGTTTCTACAAAGTATTGCCCATCCTGTTTGTTTGTCTACATAAATCTCAATTGTTGAAGTGTAGTACATTTTTTCATCAGCCATTGCAAATATCTTCAATCCATACTTCGCAGGCTATTTGGGCATGAATTGTCTGAATGAACATTTGCCACAGAATGACTATCATTTCGTCTATAATCATATACTCCCCTTCACTATACTATTCTTGAGAGTACGCAACAAGTACCTCAAAAGTACTTCTGATAGCTGCAATTTTATCCAAGAGTTTTCATATTTCTCTGGTTGTCACCTGAGGGCTCTCAGCAGCAACCGAAGCCTCCTGTACATCATACAAAGTGGAAAAAAATTCAGGTGCAATCCCATCTGTAGCCCATAAATCTTCAAATAAACCACAAACAAAGAATTTAAATAAATAAATAAATAAATAAATAAATAAATAAATAAATAAATAAATAAATAAATAAATAAATAAACAAATCATTGATCTGCATTTAGAACTGTCGCCCAGGAGGCAGATTCCCTATCAATTGTTTACCTAGCTCTTCCATAAATATTTTCAATGAACTTGGAAGTTTATTGAACATTTCCTTGATAATTTATTCCAATCCCTTACTACTCATCCAATAAGTGAATATTTTCCCCAATCTCTCCTCTTGACTTCCAACTTTGTCTTCATATTATATTTCCTACTTTTAAAAGCTCCACTCAAGCTTATTCTTCTACTTACATCATTCCAGCCAACACAGCACTGACAGTTTCAAACATACCACACAGTCAAACATCTCGTCTCCTTACTCCCATGTGTTCCTAGCACAAAATTTGCAACATTTTCATAATACTACTCCTTTGTTGGAAATCACCCAGAAGAAATCATGCTGCTTTCCTTTGAATATTTTCCAGTTCTCGCATCAAGCAGTCCTGGTGAGGAAGCCATATACTGGAGCCATACTCTAACTGCCGTCTTAGCAGAGACTTATACGCCCTCTCCTTTACATCCTTTCTCATCATCATCATCATCATCATCATCATCATCATCATCATCATCATCATCATCATCATCATCAATGTCCCACTCCAGTTGCCCTGGTGTTGTTTTGCATCCTTTCTACAACCCCTAAATACTCTCATAACCATGTGAAGAGATCTGTAAACTTTCTTAACAACTTGTTAATATGATTAGCCAATGAAGATCATTCCTTATATTAACACCTAGGTACTTACATTGTTCCCCATGCGGTACTATCACAATACACAACCAAACCAAACCAAACCCCATGGCACTACAGCCCTTGAAGGGCCTTGGCCTACTAAGCGACCGCTGCTCAGCCCGAAGGCCTGCAGATTACGAGGTGTCGTGTGGTCAGCACGGCGAATCCTCTCGGTCGTTATTCTTGGCTTTCTAGACCAGGGCCGCTATCTCACCGTCAGATAGCTCCTCAATTCTAATCACGTAGGCTGAGTGGACTTTGAACCAGCCCTCAGGCCCAGGTAAAAATCCCTGACCTGGCCGGGAATCGAACCCGGGGCCTCTGGGTAAGAGGCAGGCACGCTACCCCTACACCACGGGGCCGGCCACAATACACAACACAATACAGTAATTAAAACTGAGAGGACTTTTCCTCTTAGTGAAACTTACATTCATACTTCTACATTCTGGCGAGGTATAACAAGCCTATAACAGTCCTTATTTCCCCAGTGTTTGTCTCCATAATACTGCTATCTCAGGAGCAGCATGCTTTTATGCTTTGTAGATGTACATTTGTAAAACTTATTTCTTCAATAATAGGATCAGGAAAAAATAAACACCAGGAATCATAGATAGTCAGTGGCATAATATTAGGGCCTGCATTGTAGCTAGGCCCGGGACTGAAAGGAACTGCAGACTTTCCCAGAAAAAATAACTAATGCCACTCTGCATGGGACAGGTGACAGCATGATGTTATAGAACGGGAAGAAAAATTATTGGTATTACAATTTGTAAATAGAGTAACTATCAGGTGGTAGCATCTGTCTGAAATTATTGTTATTGTGTTGAGTCTAGCGCAGCCATCTCTTGTAACATGAGCGGCACACTCTCTCAAACAGACCTGCACAAGGAAAAACCAAAGAAAATTAGTACAGTACCAAAATATATTTTAGACCTAATTATTCTTGTTACTCTTTCTCTGCAGAACAATTATTTTCAAAACTCAAACTTATAAAGAATTACCTATGAAATGGTATGAGCAAGACGGACTTGGCCTCCTCAGCATCAAATGTGACATCTGCTGATATCATGGAAATCGTCAATGCTTTAGCATCACAGAAAGTACGCCAAGTGATCCAGTGTGAAAATGGGAATCTGTGGAAAACTATCTCCTCTCCCACTCACCAACAACTTGTGGTGGGGATAACTTCTCCCTTATTTTCATTCAGGGATTCCCTAGCTCTGCTTGGGGGAAATACATTCTAGCCACGCCCGTGCTGTTCTAAGCTTCGAGTTCCTGCGAACTCACTCCCAGACAAAGAAATGTGCGTCCATGGTTCATGTCCCTGTCGGGTACACTGTTAAGAAAAGTGTATTTTGATAAAAATGCAATTACAGCGTTCACTAATTTTCTTACCAATTGGTCAAAGTTTTCATGACAGTGAGTGGTGAAGACTCAAACTGCAGCATAACTCAGTTTGTTAAGAAGACCCATAGCTAGCACAAGAAGTTAGAATGTAGAAATGTAATTTTTGCACCATAGACACTTATGTTCAGCTCTGCTGTAAAATTTACATTGCTGACTTTGGGTCCCTTTCTGTCCAATGGGTGACATTTTATGATCTTTTCTACTTTAAAAAGCTCTCTTTGATTATTCATCCACTTATATCATTCTACATCATCTTTCTGATGACAGCTTGGAACATACTGCTTAATTGAGCAGCTCGTCTCTTTATTCCTAAGTTTTCCCTGTCCAAAGTTGTGTATTTGTGTGTGTGTTTGCAACCCCATACTGTGAAATCGTGGTCCAAATTGAGACATGTAAAAGGTTTCTAGTATTGTTCCCGTGTGGAGTGCTAATTGATTCATTTCCTCAGCCGACTTAAATAAATGTCAGAAATCAATAACCCGGTTCCTTTTTCTTAATTGTTTTCATACATCTAAAGACTAGTAGTAGGGATTTCAGGCCCTCTGCAAACATCTAAGATCCTGGGTTTGGCTCTGGGTGTGTAACTGGCAGACCCACAAATGTTGGGACTTGTGGTTAGAGTTCATCTGTGTTGTGTATATAATTTCTTTTCTCTTGAGTGTTTATGTGTTTATTGTATTGTGATGTCATTCAGGGTTGGCATTGGTGTCAACCAATGGTGCAACGGGTTTGTATATATGGGTGGGGTTCAATTTGAACCCAAGGCATCTGAAGTTTGTGTTTGTTTATGTTATATTACTTAAGGTTATTCCAGTGGGAAATTTATTAATGTTAGATTAGGTGTCACTCAGATTTGTTTATATTTGAGTACCACTGTTTTGTTTGCCCAGTAAAATTGGGAGTAGTTTTAGTGATTAATACTTAATATTCCATACATGTGGAGTCATGGAATAGATTCTTCTTGAATGGTTATACTCGGTCTTTCCCAAAACTTGAACAATGCTCGATGTATCCAAAGTTCAATTTTGTGAAATTCGATTATGTATTCGCCATGTATATTTGCGTCATTTTTCATCAACATTAGGGGTATAATAAATCCTTTGATTTTTAAATTTTAAAATATTGTTCTCATTCGATTATGGTTATATGACCCCCATATTTTCCTACCCTTTATGCCGCTAAGTTATTTATATATTTTTGATGCTCATTTGATTTATACCCAATTAATGACCCTGAAGAATTTTGCCAGAGACTCTATGGGTAGAGGGCAGGAGTAACAGCAAGTCAATAATTAATATCTTCACCTAGGAACTCTTTTTAAGCTGCTCAGTATTTTAAGCCAATTTTAGAACAACAAAAGGATCAATATCTAATATCAAAAATAAAAAAATCTTACTTTAGGTCCCTTTCCGCACAACAGATCACATATGAAGAGTAAGCTGGAATTCAAGAGGATATATTGGGGCAAATATTTGTTTATATGAAGATAAATTAGAAACTGGAATAATCTACCAAGGGAGATGTTCATAAATTTCCAACCACCTTGAAATCATTTAAGAAAAGTCTAAATAAACAACTGATAGGGAATCTGCCACTTGGTGACTGCTCTAAATACAGATCAGTTGTGATTGATTGATTGATTGATTGATTGATTGATTGATACTATACTATACTGCCGTATCCTATACAGGAAATTTTGGTCATTTGATGGAGATGATTCAAGCAGACATCATGGTTATTATAATAATATTTATCTTTCCTACACAGGAGATCTCAGACATTTGATGGAGGCAACTGAGGCGATGAGTGACAGAGTGGACTGTGCCAGAGTTAGATGGAACCGAGATATTTTGAGTGTTATTTTTTAACGTTGCACCGACACAGATAGGTCTTATGGCGATGATGGGATAGGAAAAGGCTAGGAGTGGGAAGGAAGTGGCCGTGGCCTCAATTAAGGTATGGCTCCAGCATTTTCCTGGTGTAAAAATGGGAAACTATGGAAAACCACCTTCAGGGCTGCTGACAGTGGATTCCGAACTCACTATCTCCTGGATGCAAGCTGACAGCTACGCGCCCCTAACCGCACAGCCAACTCACACGATTTTGAGTTTTGTGTTTGCCCTAATAAAGTGGAAAATGTTCCTGTTTACTTATATTTCATTGTTTTTTTTTTGCTATTTGCTTTACGTCGCACCGACACAGATATGTCTTATGGCAACGACGGGATAGGAAAGGCCTAGGAATAGGAAGGAAGCGGCCGTGGCCTTAATTAAGGTACAGCCCCGGCATTTGCCTGGTGTGAAAATGGGAAACCACGGAAAACCATCTTCAGGGCTGCCGACAGTGGGGCTCGAACCCACTATCTCCCGATTACTGGATACTGGCATTTCATTGTTTACCATCTCAAAGTATACATATCAATCTCTTTAGGAAAATTATTTACAAGATGTAATTCCGTCATATAACCATCTACTTGGTTCTTTTCACCTGCAAACAAACAAAATAACCATACATTGCAATTGATTCATCCCCTCTGTATTGTTAGCTCTTCTTTTGTCATAAAGTTTTCTTTCCTCCAACAAATTACGATATCACATGAAAAAAAAAAGCATCACCCAAATCTCTGTCCATCTACCCACTATCCCATCAGTCTAACACAATAGGTACTTCCCCAAAAATCACCTTCAGTACATGGTTATTATAGATCTTTTGTTTCCTCACAAAAGGTATTTACATCTTCAAGTAAATGAAATATTGAACTAATGCCAAGGTAAAAAATATATTTCAGTACCTTCAGATTTTGGAGTCTTCCTCAACATTCTCAGCCGTACTCTAGTAATCTGGCTGGAACACATTGTAATTCTGTGTTGTATAGGGTAGAACAGACATCAAATCCTTGTATTTAGCTTTATTAATTTTTCTTCCTCTTGCACGGAAATTTTTCAATTTGAAAGATATGCGCCTTCTTCAATTTTCATTAATTATTTTATTTGAGTAAATTTTGATACATTCTTGCCGACTTATCAGTTCATATTAAAAAGCATTTTATGCATGATAAGTCACCACTTTTATACAGCACAGAATATATCATTTTCAGTTTTTATAACTTCGCGGTATTTACACCAGCTCACATTAGTTGCTATTGAATGTATGCCACTCTCACATCCAACACCTTGCTGCTTTACAGGAACCACCTTATTCATTTCATCATTGATATGCTCTAATCCTGAGTCTCTATGCATTTAAGCCCTTTTTCTTTTCTACTTATTATCTTTCTTTTCATAACTAATCATTACTTCTCCACCGTCCATCGTGTTGTACACAACTAACACGTGTTTGAGGACAGGCACAGCTTTGACCAACTTGTGTGGCTGACAGGCAGCATGCAGCACGAATGCTCACTGTTTCGCAGCATAAACATGAGATGAGTAATTCGCATAAAGGAAGTTCTTTAAACTAGGCAGGAAGATGCCTACAGATGTGGTTGATATTATGCACACTGAAAGATGAATGTATGCACTACACCAGTGTACCAATGACTCAATTTTACCAAATTCTTGGCATAGCTCACTCTCTCACTGCCTCAGCTCAACTTGATGTTATAATATCTATCTTTCTTGCATACGAGATCTTGGATGTTGAATGTTGGATGGAGTGATTCAACTTAATAAGGGATCTAGCAGACATTACTGATATTGTAAAAATATTTCCTTTTCCTGTACTGGAAATATGGGTTGTTTGATGAGGTGATTTAACTCAGTGCAGGATCTAGCAGACATTATATTTCTGTTATCACGATATTTATCTTTCTTTTGCAGGAGATCTCAGGCGTTTGATGGAGATAATCCAGCCCAAGGTAGTATTCTCAATGTCTGATGCTGTGCCCCAGTTGCAGCCTGCATTATCACAACTGGCAACAATTCCAAAGCTGATAGTTCTTGATGATGAGGATACATGGAAGTGGTTCATAAACAATAAAATAGCTTACCATGAACCTCAAGGAATAGATCCGTACACAAATGTAGCAGCTATCATGTGCTCAAGTGGAACATCAGGTCTACCTAAAGCAGTACAGATCACACAAGCCAACCTGTTCACTTCACTAATGGCTTTCAAGTAAGTGGTAATATTGGAGAAAACAAACTTTTACTTTATTATCAGCCCTCCTTCTGTGGATCAGTGGCACAGAGTTGATCTCTGGATCCTAAGATTGTGGGTTAAAACCTGGCAGAAGTAGTTTGATTCTTGAAGGCCAGGAATAAGTCCATTCATTACTCCAAGTCACAATGTTAGCATTTGGTGTTTGCTCAATAAAATTAATTAAAACTCAGTCATAGATCACCCAGGGCTGTTCCTCTGTCAACCTGTAGAGTAAAACAGAACATCAAAATTGATGTGCAAGCAGCCTAAATGGCATTAAATCAAAATGCCTGCATATGGTAGCTGAGCCTACATGATTATGGTGGTTGTTGTTACCACTAAGACAAGAAACATAACTCTTTACAAGTGGAAACTTAAGAATAAATCAATTCTGATTCTGTCTCTATTAAAGCCCTGGAAAAAATGTGATCATGCACTGAGCCACAACGTACTTAGGCAAAGCAACATACATAGTACCTATCTAGAGGGAGTAAGCAACTGTCCGATCATTAGCAGCAAATCAAACACAAATGGAAACGAGGTCGACTACCGACCAGGAAGGAGTGGGTGTTAGAGTGGTTAGGAAGCAAGTGAAATAAGTAGCAAGTAAAAATGTAATCATGAGTCACATTTTGCCATGGCTGCACTAGAGCATTCAGTAAGTTTTCCTGTGAAAATAGAAGTGGCACAATGATTTAAATCTCTGATCTTCCAACACTACCATTGATGTTCATATCCTCCTTATTCATGCAGGTACAGTACCTGGCCAAAAGTTTCTGGACACAGTCTCATTCACTACTCCTTCCCCTATGAAAGGAATTACTTCTTCTTCTTCTTCTTCTTCCATTCCATTTTCCAGATTCTTTCCGGGTAGGGTAGTGTACCAAAGCCCTCCATCTTACTCGATCTTTCCACCATTCCTCTTCTAGTACTTTATTGTTACTGACTCCTCTATTTGCAATACAGTCCACAACAGAGCTCCTCCATCTCATTCTAGGCCGTCCCCTAGGCCTCTTTCCAGTCTCTGTATCCATGAATGCTCTCTTTGGTATTCTCTCTCCTGGCATTCTCATCATGTGTCCAAACCATTTTAGCTTTGCTATATCAATCTCTTCTTGAAGTTTACACACTCCCACATTTCTCATTATTTCCTTCATTTTATATTCTATCTCGTCTTGTCTTTCCCTGTATGCTCCTCAAGAACCTCATTTTAGCTGGTTGTATCTTACTGTGGTTCCACTTAGTTAACGTCCAGGCTGCTGAAGCAAAGGTCAGTATAGGTTTATAATAGAATGAGTACGATAACTTCTCTTCTTCCGGGGAGGCCGTCTACTACAGTATATTTTGGTAAGTTTCCACAGTAAATGATTTTGAATTTTCCATCAGGTCTGATATAGATATTGGACATGGCATAGCTCACAGCTGAGATTCTATTACATCCCAAATATGGTCTTTGGCTTTTCGCAGACCAGTCAAGTTCTTGAATACCCAAATCACCACATTGTTTTGTGTATGAGGGCATTACCATGTTGGAACAGGAAAGGATGATCACCAAACTATTGCCACAATGTGGAAAGTGTATTATTGTCCAGAATGTTTGTGTATTTCTCAGCCATAAGTTTCTCAGTTACAAGCTTTCTTTGAGATATCCATCAAGCTTCCTTCAATCTGTGCCTATTTGGAACTTGGTATGTTTTCCATTAGATATCAGTTTCCTTCAACTTGGAGAAACTCAACATGACTAAAATGAGTTTTCACTGTTAGCTGTGCTGCACGTTCTACATTTCATGTTGCTAGTTTGCAGAATGGGGATGTGTAGAACACACTTTATAAGATAATCAAACATACTTCATTCCTGTGACATATTCACGACATTGTGACAAAAACAATGTTCCCCAAAGTGTAAGGGATATTTTTTGTTTAGTCTCTGAAATCACAGAGTTCTTTCCTAGCATAGTATTAACAGCAGGCGAGGCTTCATAATATGATTTGCAGAACTGCAGAACCACCAGAATGAAAGATATATGGTAATATACTGCAATGAACAATCCCATCCTTCATATTGTGCATGGTTATTGAGCCAAAAATTGACACCTCAATTCATTTTCGGGTGATCTGGCGATCTTGACTGTCACCCATAAGTTTCTGTACAATCTGCATGGATTGTAGTATGGCTGACCTGTTTATGTGTATTAGATGTTGCAGCTGGTAATTTCTTGTTTTAATTTCTAGTGCTTCTCCTTTCTTGGACTATAACCCTCTTTGGGACGACCTTGTCTGCAAAAGTAAAAAAGACCTTTAGACCTGGCTTGATGATTTGATTTGAAATGGCATTGCTCTGAGTTGGCATCTTGCTATTAGACTGCACTGTGGTGAAGAATTAGTTCAAGGGTTTAAACTGACCTTTTGACAAGGGTTTTAATAGGTAGTCTTTCACTCTTCGTAATACATCTAGCAAGTTGAGACAAGCCGTAAAAGTAATTAAGTATATACCAAAATGAACATTCTGCAAGGAATCATGATGTTTCTCCATAATGATACAGATGAAGGTGAATTCTTCAAAGTTAGGTAGCCATAAAAATGAAAATGCTATATATATCAGTCAGTCAGTCGGTCCGTCAGTCCATCAGTCGGTCGGTCCGTCGGTCAGTCGGTCGGTCAGTGAAATTAAATTTAAATTTTAACACTGATGATGGACCTTAGTGTCCAAAAACCTGTTAAATGTTTTAATAAAGTGTGTGCTGATACGACTGTATATAATCATAATAATAAAACAATAGCAATAGGCAAAAATCAAATTTGTTGCACAAGGACAAAGCTCATTTTAAGTCTTGCGATGCAAAGAACAAATCTCGCTAAGTCGCTTTAAGACACCGAAAACCATGTCTTAAGGCTGTAAAACCAACCTTACCGGGCGAGTTGGCCGTGCGCGTAGAGGCGCGTGGCTGTGAGCTTGCATCCGGGAGATAGTAGGTTCGAATCCCACTATCGGCAGCCCTGAAAATGGTTTTCCGTGGTTTCCCATTTTCACACCAGGCAAATGCTGGGGCTGTACCTTAATTAAGGCCACGGCCGCTTCCTTCCAACTCCTCGGCCTTTCCTATCCCATCGTCGCCATAAGACCTATCTGTGTCGGTGCGACGTAAAGCCCGTAGCAAAAAAAACCCCAACCTTTTCAAGACAATGGAACCACACTGTCACCACTCTGCTGTCAATGTGCCAGAGACCAGATGCTGATAGACTCAGAACAAGGCAATCGGAAGCATTACAACTACTGCAGGGCCAGATTGTGAAAGACTGCAGGAAGAAGACACAGTGAGTTTCTTTCATCGGTTGGCCAGCAGGTGCACCGTGCTTATCTGCCTCACACTGACTCGTCACTCCCCGCTCAACAGCATAGCAACCTTCTCAGACTCATTTTGGTCACAATGCTATAGCTGTTCTGCCAAGTTTTCCTTTCTGTTTTCCTACAGCTCCTGTATACTGTAGTTCCTGTTTATCATAGCTGACTCTATTTTCTTTTTCTTTTCCATCATAGGATTCATTAGGCATGGAGCTCATTGCTGTTGGCAGAGTAAAGGTACCTTACTTCAAAATAAAAAGACATGAGGTTTCCACCTTTTCATTACATAATATAATCACGTTAATGATTAAATTACATTAATGTCAAAAATATTTGCAGGACATATTTTGTCTCTTTGAGACATCATCAGCCACTTATTTCCAGCATAGATTAAAAATAGTCATGTACAGGCAGTAAAGAGTTGTCATACACTCATGATTCCTATAAATAAGAAACATGCACTTATCTCCACTAATATCAGGAAAAAATAATGCATAAAAATACTGTTTAGTAGTCCTTAAAAAACAGAAAAACACACATACACCTGTTCTTGCTATATTTAAAAATACACTTTTTAAAACAGGACCACTGAAAGAAACTCTATTATTCTGTGAGAAAATTTTACGGTGCTCATTGTCATGTTGTCTCATATACAGCTATAAGATCAGATGTGCTTCTGCATTCTATCAGACAGCTGTATATCATTCACTGAACTAACTTCTTTTCATCATACTTTTGTTTTCCTACAGATCCTATTTACTATATTTCCTGTTTCTCATAGCTGACTCTATTTTCCTTTTCTTTTCCATTCTTATTCTTAACACATTGAAGAATGAGCTGGTGAAGTTAGATCTTACACTGTGGACTAAGCATTTTAGTGCATTTTCAAATGTTTATACAAAAATACTGATAACCTTCCTTACAGTCACAAACCTATTTTGGATTCAGCAACATTTGAGCTATGCATGCATACCTTGTTTTTCAAAATTGGAGCAAAACCACTAACTTTTATAAATACATTTATAAACCTTTTCTACTTTCAATTTATTTTTTAAATTAACAATGTATATTAAAAACATGAAAGTTACATATTTGCACACACCATGGTATATTTACGTAACACTACATACATACATACATACATACATACATACATACATACATACATACATACATACATACATACATAAATACATACATACATACATACATATCATTGAGAAATGAAAAAAGTAGATAAACGGTGGAAATTGGCTCTAGTCATCGGCCGTGCGAGTCCATGCGGCTCTGAGGCTGTTTCAGTAGTACCAACTTAGTATCATAATAGAATTAGGTTCCGATGATGTGCTGCAACCTGGCATTTTTTTAATGATCTTCAAACACTTGGAATGTGTTTCAGCACTCTGTTAACATTTGTAGTACGTTGAAGCAGATATACAAGCACTAAAACTCAATGCCATACTGTGTAAGTCGCTCATCCTCCGCGGAACATTACCATCGATGCATGGCGCATGCCACTCGTCTTTAAAGTGTTAATAATTTTCACCTTTTCAGACTCATTTTGGTCACAATACTATAGCTGTTCTGTCAAGTTTTCCTACAGCTTCAAATTTGTATACAACTGGTCCTAAAATAACTTTGAAACTGATAGGACATGGGGAGGGACATATTAGGCGTTTTTGCAGGGTTGGAGGATGGATGCACACGAGGTCAGATGGCACTTACCATATGCAATTTAAATGTGTATTACACTAATGAACAGTTTATATACTAATCCAAATTTGTATAAACTTTATTAGTTTTATTCTGATCATTTCTGTATTTGGTTTTTGGAACTTGAATACATCTAAAATGCTCATGAGCATACTTCTGTAATTCACATTACTTTTGCACATACTATATCATCACAATCCACAGCCTCTTTCCAGTCACTCAACTAGGTCAGGAATGGAATGAATGATGCCCCATCTAGCGGCGAGTATAGGAATTGTGCTGGCTGCCAAAGCCTGTCACACTTCTCTGGGGCAATGATTAATGACTGATAGATGAAATGAAATGATATTAGAGTGTGTTTCTGGAATGAAAGAAGATAGGAAAAACCAGAGAAGCCAGAGAAAAACCTGTCCTGCCTCCATTTTGTCCAGCACAAATATCACATGGAGTGAGCGGGATTTGAACCATGCAACCCAGCGGTGAGAGGCTGGTGTGCTGCCACCTGAGCCATGGAAGCTTATACTGTATGATCACAATATTCTTCATAAATTATATTCCTTGACAACTGGTCCTAAAACAAACTTTTAGATTCTAAATAAGCTTACCTGCTGCATACCATTAATCATTTTTTTATATTTAAATTCATTGTCCATTCTTTTATTAGCACATGGAATTTAACAGAGGATCCTTATTTGGTATATTCACTTCAATTCATTTTAATGTTCCATCATATTTACTTACTAATCAATCAATCACTACAGATCTGCATTTAGGGCAATCACTCAGGTGGCAGATTCCCTATCTGTTGTTTTCCTAGCCTTTTATTAAATTATGTCAAAGAAATTGGAAATTTATTGAACATCTCCTTCGGTAAGTTATTCCAATCCCTAACACCCCTTCCTATAAATGAATATTTGCTCCAGTTTGTCCTCTTGAATTCCAACTTTATCTCATATTGTGATCCTTCCTACTTTTAAAGAAACCACTCAAACTTATTCGTCTACTAAATTCATTCCTCACCATCTCTTCTCTGAAAGCTTGGAACATCCCGCTTAGCCGAGCTGCTCCCAAGTCTTCCCAGCCCAAACTCTGCAACATTTTTGTAATGCTACTCTTTTGTCGGAAATCACCCAGAACAAATCGAGCTGCTTTACTTTGGATTTTTTTCCAGTTCTTGAATCAAGTAATCCTGGTGAGGGTTCCATGCACTAGAACTTTACTGTAGATGGGGTCTTACCAGACTTATATGCCCTCTCCTTTACATCCTTACTACAACCCCTGAACACCCTCATAACCATGTGCACCCTTTATTTACAATCCCATCTATGTGATTACCCCAATGAAGATCTTTCCTTATATTAACACCTAGATACCTACGATGATCCCCAAAAGGAACTTTCACCCCATCAACTCAGTAATTAAAACTGAGAGGACTTTTCCTATTTGTGAAACTCACAACCTGACTTTTAACCCCGTTTATCAACATACCATTGCCTGCTGTTCATTTCACAACATTTTCGAGGTCACGTTGCAGTTGCTCACAATCTTGTAACTTATTTATTACTCTATAGAGAATAACATCATCCACAAAAAGCCTTACCTCTGATTCCACTCCTTTACTCATATCATTTATATATATAAGAAAACATAAAGGTCCGATAATACTGCCTTGAGGAATTCCCCTTTTAACCCTCTTGGAGCCAAGAGCCGATCTGGTTGGCTGCTCCCCATCAGCTGGAAGAGGCCAGAGCTCTGCCTCCACTCTACTACTGTAAAGTGCCAGGCCGTTTTCAGTGGAAATACATGCATTTTAAAATTCGCGTATATCTACCGGTGTATAGCAAATACCGGCATGAAATGTTCTACATATCGACTACGTAGAATAAGAAACTGGTTTGGAGTGATATAAAGAGCCAAAGACGTTTTATTGTTGATTTATAGTTGTCGATAACGTTTATTTTTAGGAAGAGAAAGGAAAATTCGCACTTTCTCTCTCAATATCTACTTTGAAAAAATAATTTACGATACAAAAGAATATATGTAATTATGTATAATGTATTTCTAAATACAAGTCTATAGAATAACTAATTTGAACGAAAAAATAAAAACGTAAAAAATAAAAATTCAAACATATGTCGCTAGTAAAAACAAGGCAATTTTACTCACTGATAAAATTCGCGTGTATGTATCGATGTTTGGCAAATACTGACAACAAATTTTCTATGTGCGGACAACACAGTATTAAAATAATTCTGAATTATTAAATAAGTAAAAAATAGTAGTTGATATTATAGTTTTTTGTTTTCAGAAAAAATAGTTTCTCGTTCTCGGTTGTAGTATATATTAGAAAAATAATTTTATAATACAACAGAATTTACGAAATTAAGAAATGTATGGCACTAAAGCCGTGATTTGTTTTGACCTACTAAGCGACCGCTGCTCAGTTCGGTACCTGCAGTTTACGAGGTGAATCATGGTCAGTGAGACAGATCCTCTCAGTAATTATTCTTGGTTTTCCAGACCGGGGTCGCCCTCTCACCCTCAGATATCTCCTCAATTGCAATCATTTAGGGTCACTTAGATTGAGTAAACCTCGAACCAACCCTCAGGACCAGGCGAAAATTCTTGACCTGGGCGGGAATCGAACCCATGACCTCCGGGTGAGAGGCAGGCACGCTACAGTTGGCCCGCGGAGACCGGCATTTAGGTAATGATAGAGGACTGTATGTAACTATGAGGTTTAGCAGAGAGTAAGTGAAAAGTAAATTGAAGTGTGATATGGGCGGAGAATCAGACGGTAGGGCATGTTTAGGTCCAAGAACTTCCTTGAAGGAGACAGGAGGTTGAGGAATGTTGTCGGGTTCATTGGGACAAATTTCTACAAAATGTTCTCCAGAGACATCATCATCATATTCGTTATCACTAGTTTCATCTACCACCATATTCAGAGTAGCTTTAGTGCTGTTAGACACAATTAAACGTCTCTTCTTTAGCTGCTGTGATTGCGCGGACGTGTCCGGTATAATTTCGTCGCTACTCTCTGAACTAAATTCCCTGTCGCTATCCCATAAATCATCCGCGTTAACTTCGCACTGTTCTAAATACTGCATTAATTTATTGTTATCAATACCTGCTGAAAACGTACCACGTGAACAACATGCCATTTTTCTGTCACAAATCCACTCACTGCAAGGAGCAATCCCTTACTGACCGGTTAGCGGTATTTGTAAACACAGGAAACGACTCTTGTGAAAGGTATAACACCCTCTTAGAACTCCCAAAGCAAGGCCAGGCACACAATAACATGTAGCCCCTTTACTACAGGTTGTAACAAAAGTATGCACGTCATATAGGTTGCCTCAAAATTATGTATATCACAGAATTTTAAGCCGGCCGATGTAATCGGCTCTGGCAACTTCCGACTGGATTGTTAACGGCCGACCAGATCGGCTCTGGCAATTTAAAGGGCGGATGCTCGCACTACCGCCTGGCACCAAGAGAGTTAATTATTACAGGGTCAGATAAAGCTTCACCTACTCTAATTCTCTGAGATCTGTTTTCTAGAAATATAGCAACCCATTCAGTCACTCTTTTGTCTAGTCCAATTGCACTCATTTTTGCCAGTAGTCTCCCATGATCCACCCTATCAAATGCTTTAGACAGGTGCAGAGATCTATACCGTACCCTTTATTTACAATCCCATTTATATGATTATCACAATGAAGATCCTTCCTTATATTAACACCTAGGTACTTACAGTGATTCCCATGAGGAACTTTCACCCCATCAATGCAGTAATTAAAACTAAGAGGACTTTACCTATTTGTGAAACTCACAACCTGACTTTTAATTCATCTCACAACATTATCGAGGTCATTTTGCAGATGCTCAGTCTTGTGCCTTATTTATTACTCTATACAGAATAACATACTCCACAAATAGCCTTATCTCTGATTCCATTTCTTTACTCATAAACATAAAGGTCCAATAATACTGCCTTGAGGAATTCCCCTCTTAATTATTACAGGGGCAGATAAAGCTTACTTTGAGAGTGATAAAGTAATAGGTAATATATTACTTTTCTCAGTCAATCATGATGCAACTGTATTATCCCAAATGCTACTTATCGACAATGTGGTAACACCTAGAGGTACAGTAAATCATTTTCAAAGAACAAGGTACAAAGTTAGATTGAGACACAGAATATGTACTGTACAGTATGGGAAGAGGAAGCAACAAGAACAGGAGAAAAGGACAAACACATAGACAGAAAAGAACAAGGACATATTCATATCTTCATACACTGTCATTCATCATCACATGTGGGATCTCTCTTTATCATAGTTCTTCTCCATACATTTCTTCTCAGTCCTTGACAAACTCATTCTTGATTCCTAGAAAAATCAGAACAGTAGGAACAATACGTATTGGCAGATCTTCAGTTATTACGATAAAGAGAAAATACCCTCAGCTATTGTGTGCAGGTATTTTTAATTTGATGCCATCTGGCTGCCTGCTTGTCAAATTTTATGACTTTTTTTTCTAAGCGTACTAGATGAGAGAGTAAACCGTATCTCTCTTGGGCATCTATAGCTGAGTTTTAATGAATTTTGTTCGGTAAATGCCCAGTGTGTCATCAGAAATCTTTTAATGCCGATGGAAAATGGTAAAACAAACAGACAAACTCTTGTTTGCCAAGCAAGTTTGCTATATGATATGGGTTGTATATCTACATGTTTGTATTCAGGGGATTGAGAGGTTAAACTCCTCCATCAGCACCCCAGAAGCTTTCCTTTTTCCCCATTTTCACACCAGTATATTGGTTCCACCTAGTCAATACCTATAAGTTTATAAGGAACAGAAGAAACTTTTAATTACATCATCGTCATTTATTACATAGAACTGCTCATTGTCAGACTCATTCTGATTTCATCTCACTACATCAAGCGACTCTTTCATCTGATGATGTTCCAACATGCACTTTTCTGCTCCAAGCCTTTTCACACCCAAGCATCGCCAAAAACCTACTTACATTGGTGAGAAATTAAATCACTAGAAAGGAGAAACCCTTGCTTGTTTGTTTCCAATACGTTAAAGACAAGAGACCCAGCATTTGCCTGGTATGAAAATGAGAAAACATGGAAAATGATCTTCAGGGCTGCCGACAATAGGGTTCGAAATCACTATCTCACAAATTCAGGCTCACAGTTGCGCAACCCTAACCGCATGACCAATTTGCTCAGTTATTATTATTATTATTATTATTATTATTATTATTATTATTATTATTATTATTATTATTATTATTATTATTATTATTATTCATGGGCAGTGCGTGGTATTGTTACAGTGTTGCATAACTCCCAATAATTTTGCATTTCATTTGTCATCTTTTCTTCTAATATTTTAGTTTAATGAACTTAACATATATTCAAAAACATGTTAAAATCAACCATCTTTGGTTGTTCGCTGTCCTAATGCTTCATAATGGACCAATAAGCGCTGCTGGCTTTGAATCAAACTCAGGGGGTTCGCTTTCCTATGGCAATTCCCTAGTGGACAGCGCGGTGCAATGTACCTCATCAGGGATGAGCCTAAGCCTGTATAGCATCAGGTAGCATGCTCACCAGTATCAGTCTCAGGGAGTTGCACAAGACTAGCAAGGCCCCTATCGAGAAACAGTTCCAAATATCCCTGTTAGATTCTGCCACTCTGTGGAGATTACTTAATTCCTACTTTCTTTCCTCTTGCAAAAGTAATTTCATTTCCATTTTTTAAATTTACAATTTTTGCTTTATGTTGCTTCGCCGCAGATAGCTCTTACAGTGACGTGGGATAGGAAAGGACTAGGAGTTGGAAGGAACTGACCATGGCTTTAATTAAGGCACAGCCACAGCATTTGCCTGGTGTGAAAATGAGAAACTGCAGAAAACCATCTTCAGGGCTTCTGACAGTAGTGTTCGAACCTACTATCCCCTCACAGCCACATGACCCTAACCGCATGGCCAACTTGCTGGGTAATTTCTTTTCCACCCCATACCAGACCACCCAGAATATTACCAAGCATCTTGCTTCAATGAAAAACAGGAGGGCAAATTTTCATTTCAAGTGAGGCAAAAGTAACTGTGCCAGGCTGACTGACTCAGATGGTTAAGGCGCTGGCCTTCTGACCCCAACGTGGCAGGTTCGATCCTGGCTCAGTCTGGTAGTATTTGAAGGTGCTCAAATATGTCAGCCTCGTGTCAGTAGATTTACTGGCATGTAAAAGAACTCCTGCTGGACTAAATTCCAGCATCTTGGAGTCTCTGAAAACCACAAAAAATGTTGTTCGTGGGACGTAAAGCCAATATCATTATCATTAAGAGTAACTGTAGTTACAGTGTATAATTAACCTCTTATTTTCTGGGTTGTAATTGTCAGATATATTTCAGTTTTAGTAGGAATGTAGTTCATTACTTAATGATAATAGAGTTTCTTGTTATTTCTGCAAGCTATTAAAATGTGACCCTGAAAATTTTGGTGCAACACCCAGCTTCAGATACCACCAGCTGCCACTGTTGTTGTTATTATTATTATTATTATTATTATTATTATTATTATTATTATTATTATTATTATTATTGGATTATAGTAGTTGTTAAGGATTTTAAAGTAATTTATTGCTCATCTGCTCATACTGTTTCTGAACTGCTTATTAATACTACCACTAAGCTTAGCAGTATAGTATATTACGGGGCTGGCCACAACGAGGCTCGCAAGCCGCATGCGGCTCTTGAGTCAGTCTTGTGTGCCTCTTGACACCAAGCTTAGAGGAAAATTAATTGATATAATTAATGGAAACTAGTTGATAGTTGCCGGCGGCAGTCAGTAACAGCGATATTCCGCTTAACGTTATTAGCACTGTAGGTCAGTGGTGAGAGACGGGAGGTGAAAGTAGTTCCAGGGCCTTCCATTAGATAGTGCCTAGTGCTTTTAGCATGATAGTGCATCAGTGAGTCAGTGTCGTGAGGTGAAGCGAGTCACGTTCACTTGTAGTGTACTTTTCTGTGTGCAGTTGTTGTGTGCTGTTTGAGTACAGTTGTAGCCTGGTGTCCTAACAGTTACGATGCTGTGTAGGAAGCATAAATATGAAGAGGAAAATCAAGTTTGTAATACTAACTGGGAGAAAGAATTCATTTTTGTAGAAAGAAACAGTAAGCCAATGTGACTTTTGTGTCAAATAACTTTGTCACAGTTCAAGACCAGTAACCTAGAACACCATGATGCTAACCACAGCGGTTTCAATAAGGATTTCCCTGTTGGCTCTCGGTTAATGAAAACAAAACTGAAATCACTAAAGGAAAAACTTCATAGTCAGAGTAGGGTTATGTCAATTTTTACCAAGGAAGCAGATTTGACAACCTAAGCTTGCTTTATCTTGGCTTTTAATATTGCAAAAGAAAAAAGAATCCTTACACAAAGGGGGAGTTTATTAATAAGAACATGGAACAGGTTATTTCTGTTTTAGAACCTGAAAATAAGGAACTGCAGAAACTGATCCACGAAATGCCCGTCGCTAGACACACAATAGAGAGGCGAGTTTCTGTTATTAGTGTGTATATTTTATATACTTTACAAAAATGTCTAAGTGAGAGCTCAGCAGTACGTCTGGCTCTGGACGAGTCTACTGATATCAAATATAAACCACAACTAGCCATATTTTTGAGGTATGTGTCAAAGGACTTGGAGGTGGTTGAAGAACTTTTAGACCTGGTTACTTTCAAGGATGCTACTCGTAGTTTTGACATTAAAGGAGCCCTGGATGGTGTTTTACAGAAAAACTCAGTGCCTATCTGTAATATTGTCAGCACTGCCACCGATGGTATACCATCTTTGACTGGCACAAAACAAGGGCTTATTGGGCTTTTAAATGCTGACTACCGTATCTGCTCAAGTGCCAAAGCACATTGACAGTTCAAATCTTTTATAGAAGATATGAACAATGATGAGCTTCATATCTTGGTAATGCTTAGTAAGATGGCTATCAGTATGCAATGTTCTTGGCAGATTTTTTGAATTACTTGATCCAATCAAACAGTTTATGGAAGAAAAAGGAAAATATTTCCCTGAACTTACTGAACCCCAGTGGTTGTTAGATTTGGCTTTTTACAGATGTGGTCCAGCATTTAAAAATGCTAAACATATCTTTACAAGGAAGAGAAAAACTTATTTTTGATTTAGCGCAAACTGTATTTAGCTTTCATAGCAAGTTAAAGATTTTTGGGAAAGGCCTTCAGACTAAAACATTTGCTCACTTCAAATGTTCGAAGAAAATTACTGAAAGCCTTCCTGACGTTCAGGTGGAAACTAAAATGTCTGGCCTTGCTGAAGAAATCAATGGTAGATTTAATGATTTGAGATCACTTCAACCTAGAAAATCCTTTTGCTGTTCATATTGTGGGAGATGGCTGTCCTGTTTCATCACAAATAAAGGATAGAACAGCTCTAGAGCTGGAGCTACTAGAACTGCAAGAGGACGAAAGACTGAAAGGATTCAAATGAAGTGGCGTTTCTACCATAGAATTTTGGAAGATTGTTCCAAAAGAAAAATACCCATTAAAAAAGAGTGTGCTAAGAGACTTATCTCAATCTTTTGGACTACTTATGTGTGTGATTCACTGTATTCAATGCTTAAATTCATTAAATCTAAATATCGATCTGCACTAACTGATCAACATTTAAGTGAACTTTAGTGAACTACGCTTACCAATTATCAGCCAGATTTCAAATAAACTAACAGCAAAAATGAACACTTGAAAAAGCACTTCTCTAAAGTAAAATCTCATTCCTCGGTGTGTACCTGAACAATAATGTTCTGTGTAGTATAGAAAATAAATGTTCCTTCATTTGTTATAAAATGAAAAACCTGTCTTCATTTTATAATACATTTTCTAAACATGCTCCCAATTTTTGGTCTCATAAATTTGCGGCTCCCAAAATTACGGTTGGTGGCCACCCCTGGTATATTACTATTCCCTTACAATCTCCTCCTTATGACCTGGATTCCTACATACCTGAATAATAAAAGAAAAGACACACTGTCCAGTTCAAGTCCAGTACCCTGTAGGCTGCCAATAGAAGTTCAAACTAAATTTCAAAATTGCTGTAAATATTAGCCTGATCCACGGTTTAGGGCAAGTCTGCCTCTTACCCAGAAGCCCCAGGTTCAATTTCTGGCCAGGTCAGGGGTTTTAAATTAGATCTGAGGGCTGATTTGAGGTCAAATCAACCTACATTTATTTATTTGGTTTCTTTCGAGTAGCAAAGTTAAAGCACCCGGCCCTCTCTTACATTTAATCACATATGTGAGAACAATTGAGGAGCTATCTGATGATCAGATAGCAGTCCTGGTCTAGAAAGCCAAGAATTATAGCAGAATACATCACGCTAATCACATGTCACCTTGCCTTTGGGCTGAGCATTGACTCACTTAGTAGGCCAAGGCCCATCAGAATTGTAGCACCATTAGGTTTATCTATAAATTTAATATTCTTTATTACGCTTTGTTATGTGATTATCCAGACAGCGTCAATTGTAGCACTTTCCTGCTGGCTCCGCCCGCAATGCACAAAGTATGGTGTTGTTCGTTACTATCCTCACGGATGTATTTACAAAGTTTCGAGTTAATGAAATAAAGCGCATGATCTGCTGTGGTAATAGAATGTAATATTATGTCAACAAAACACTTGAAAATACATCACACAAAGAAATTGAATTAAACGTTCCCTGGACAACACTATGCGCTAAACTGTTAAAAAGTCCTTCAAAGATCTTTGTCATGGAGACAAATGTACTCATAACTTTTCTCAGAATCTACCCATTTAAGTAGTTATTATCTCAAAAGAAATCGCTTGATCCACTGAGTGTTTTTATACTAAAACGAACTGCATACCTGAATTAGAACGAATGATATGATTGCTTCAATGAGAAAAAATGTTGAAGAAATGAGACGTCAAATTGAATGTGCACTCATAACTTTCCTCAGAATCAACTAATTTGAATAGTTAAGAGCTGAAATGAAAGAGCTTGATCCACTGAGTGTTCTTAGACTAAATTAACTCCGTACCTCAGTTATAACCAAAGACATGATTGTTTCAAAGAGACAAAAAATTGAAAAAATCAAATAATTTGAGGAAGGCAGAAGATAAGTGATTTATAGTACCTGATGACAAATCTGTGCATGAATACCTTTCAGTTAAAAAATGAAGGAAATCAATCAGATAGAATGGCTGGATTGACTGCAACGTGACCTCGAAAATGTTGTGAGATGGACAGCAGGCAATGGTATGTTGATAAACGGGGTTAAAAGTCAGGTTGTGAGTTTCACAAATAGGAAAAGTCCTCTCAGTTTTAATTACTGCGTTGATGGGGTGAAAGTTCCTTTTGGGGATCATTGTAAGTATCTAGGTGTTAATATAAGGAAAGATCTTCATTGGGGTAATCACATAAATGAGATTGTAAATAAAGGGTACAGATCTCTGCACATGTTTATGAGGGTGTTTAGGGGTTGTAGTAAGGATGTAAAGGAGAGTGCATATAAGTCTCTGGTAAGACCCCAACTAGAGTATGGTTCCAGTGTATGGGACCCTCACCAGGATTACCTGATTCAAGAACTGGAAAAAATCCAAAGAAAAGCAGCTCGATTTGTTCTGGGTGATTTCCGACAAAAGAGTAGCGTTACAAAAATGTTGCAATGTTTGGGTTGGGAAGAATTGAGAGAAAGAAGAAGAGCTGCTCGACTAAGTGGTATGTTCCGAGCTGTCAGCAGAGAGATGGCGTGGAATGACATTAGTAGACGAATAAGTTTGAATGGCGTTTATAAAAGTAGGAAAGATCACAATATGAAGATAAAGTTGGAATTCAAGAGGACAAACTGGGGCAAATATTCATTTATAGGAAGGGGAGTTAGGGATTGGAATAACTTACCAAGGGAGATGTTCAATAAATTTCCAATTTCTTTGAAATCATTTAGGAAAAGGCTAGGAAAGCAACAGATAGGGAATCTGCCACCTGGGCGACTGCCCTAAATGCAGATCAGTATTGATTGATTGATTGATTGATTGATTGATTGATTGATTGATTGACTTTAGTTTTCATAAAAAAAAATTAATATATAGATTTAATATTCTTTATTACGCATTGTTATGTGATTATCCAGACAGCGTCGATTCTAGTAAGTGTTGATCAGCTAAAGTCTTCAAAGTTTCAGAAAGGCAGAGGAAATTTCTGAGGTGTGGAGGGGGGAGGGTTGTTCTGGACCCCTGGAAACGCTATCTGAATATGTCTTTGTTCACAACCATTTAAGTTTGGACGCACTTGTGTTTCAAAATTTCATACCTCTAGCCACCTTTTTTCCCCACACTTCCTTCCTTTCATCCTTCTTGCCCTACTCAACAAGTAGGTGCCCATAGGTACATATTACAATATTTAAGTTATAATCTAATATTGTTTCATGAGGTCACTGTATGTGATGGATATTATGAATTATGTTTCTTCATATCAGACACAAGGATGCCTATGTACAAGCAGATGATATAGTAGTAATTACATCCCCGCTATTTTGGGTGACAGCATTGCTGTATTCACTCGCTTCCATGGATCACGGTGTCCTTCTTGTGCTTGAGTTTGGCGCATCTGAGGAACATGTACTTGGTGTAATTCAGCAGCAAAAGGTAAGTCCTCTTTTACTCTAAATAAGTAAATATACCACGCTGTTTATCACTGATATATCATCGATTACAATATTCCTTATTGTAGCTCTATTTAACCACCTATATATATAAAATAAGAGCTTTGTCTGTACATTGCTCAGAATTTGAAAATAATGGTATTTCTGTATCGGTCATGTCCATAATAACAAGGAAATTCACTTTTTACTTTTCCGTAATGTCTGTCTGTCTGTCTGTCTGTCTGTCTCTCTTTTCTGTCTGTATGTATGTACACGCATCACGAGAAAACGGCTGAAGAGAATTTAATGAAAATCGGTATGTGAAGTCGGAGAATGAGCCACTACAATCTACACTATAATTCATTTTACTCACGCCGAGTGAAATGGTAGTTTAGGGGAAGGCCTAAAATTGAATTCTCAAATATTTGTATTATTAGTGGTCCTGTCGATAAATACTACATAACTAAAGTTATATAGAATTAAATTTCTGATCATTTAAGTCATACATTGTTACCGTACCACCTTTGATAACACAGATATTCATGAATTTGTATTTTTGTTGCCAAGTCCATATCAACGCCGAAAGTCGGTATATAGAGTCGGGGAATAAGAAACTACAATCTAAGTTATAAACAATTTTATTCGCCCTGTATGAAATTGCAGTTTAGGGGAAGGTGCCTATCTTTTAATTTTTAAATAACTATTGTTATTGCTCCTGTCAAAAAGTACTTTTTATTAAAATACAATACCACACGCTTTAATTACAGTACTGTAATAAAGTTATTGTATACTGTCAATAGCAGTTCTGAGAATCAAGTTACACCAGAAGATGGATTTAATGCATAGATGGTATCATGTGACATGTGGTTAGCATGATGAATCCTCTCTGCTGTTATTCCTGGCTTTTTAGGCTGGAGATGCAATCTCACCACCAGCTCCTCAATTGTTTCCACATAGGTTGAGTGGACCTGGAAGTAGCCCTCAGATCTAGGTAAACATTCCTAAACTGGCTTGGAATCGACCCTCAGGCCTCACAGAAAGAGGCAGGCACCCTACCTCTCGACCACAGAGCTGGATGGCAAAGAACTAACAAGTGACAAATCAAGTCATGTATAAGAAGGTAAGAACATGGAACAAATAATATACAAAATTATGAGTGTAAGAAGAGGAGACAAGGGCAAACATGGGAGTACTAAAGGACAAGGGCAAACATGGGAGTACTAAAGGACATGGACAATCTCCACACCTTCAAGTAAATGGGCTCTCCCCTCATCAATCCCAGTTCTTTTAAATCCACTTCTTTTCAGCCCCTGATGAGATTATTTCTGCTTCTCAGCTTCATCTGGAGGGTAGACATTAGCACTCACTGAAGAACCACCTTGACAGTCTTGATGTTGGAAGTTTAGGATAAGAAAGCTGTATTAAGGCAGAAAAAGGGAAGAGACAAAAATGCAGATGGTAAAAGACTCGGAACACAGAAGAAGAAAAGATCCCAAGTCAATATAAATAATGGAAAGGGGGAAAAAACCAAGCATTGTCCTGCAAAATGATAGGAGGAGTCTGCAGAACGCACTGCTGGTCGCAGATTATTTTCCAAAAATGAACAGTAATACTGCACATTCACAGTATGGGGTAAATTTTCATTCATTGAGAAGGGTGTGAAGGAGTGGAACAGTTTACCAGGGGTAGTGTTTGATCCTTTTCCAAAATCTGTACAGATATTAAAGAAGAGAATAAACAGCAACAGAGAAAATAAATGAAATATTAGAGGGCATTCGACCAGTGCAGGTTAATGTAAATAAAAAATGTGTGTGAATAAATTAATTCCATCGCCTGGTCTAAGGAGTTTGGACAACCAAAGTAGGGGACTGCCTGTAGGGGTGAAGTACAGTGGGGCTTTGAGGGCCCTGGGACCGCTACGGTAGCTGTGAAGACCCTTCAGGAACTCTGAAAAGTGGTGGCAAAAGGGGCTCTGATTAAGATGCAGCACGTCGTTATGCTACTTAGGTTCCAGAATGGGTAAAAAAATAAATAAGTAAATAAATGCAATGTAAATTTTAATCTTATACCAGTTGTATAGTATCATTTGAAGTAATTTCACATACTGTATATCAGTTGACTATATTTGTAAGTAGTACAGGAGGTATTATAAGTAGAATTTTGTAAACAATATAAATTTATTAAGGATGAGCTGTGTGTTTAATAGAAAACATTGTTAGCGTAAATTGTATAATATTGTATTTTGGGAAAATTTTCTTCTCTTGTTGATTTAATATTTAAGTTAGTGTTTGACAATAATGTATTTTAGTGTACCATTTGCCACTGAGGTAGACACCTCATTTGCAAATAAAGAGATTTTGATTTGATTTGATCTCTATCGTACACCAGAATCAACATCACGTTCACATTGCTGGGATTCTGGCGAACTAATGTTTTTTGTGGGGACCCATAATGACCCCACTCATTTGATTAGCATTTCATTTATGGCTTATATGATTGGGCCTATGTCTCATCCAGTGTAATGATACAGCATAGAGAATCTTCCCCTTTATGCTTATAGTGTTCCAAGTGGTTTTATGTAGTGTCATATCATTGCCACTGCTGCATTTCCATCAAATGGTGAAGAACTCATCACGATGTAGTTTTTCTCATACCTAGGGGATCATTTAGGATACAAAGCACAGTCTTAGGTGTTATTCATATGTCTCAATATAACTCACAAATAATTTGGTTGGTATCTGTTGCCAGCAACGCACCAACCACCTGCATGTCCTCTTCGCTGACACTATGGCAGCTCAGTCAAGACACATTGGAACCCATCAATGGAGCCACCAAGCTACTATAATACAAAGCAATGCCTATTCCCCCCATATCTCACAAAGATCTTGAAAACACTGCCGTGCTGTACAGCCACAGGAATATTCAGTCTTTATCCAACCTTGCTGTTCCTCTTTAGTGAGAGACACTGGGTTCATTCCTTAGTGTATATGCAAAAGTGTTGCCACCACTAAAGTACCAACCCTTGTAGAAAGGAACATGAAAAGGAGCACATATTATTGTAAAAACAAAGACAAGTCAGTGTGGGAAGAGGGAGCAACGGAAAGAGGAGACAGAGCTTGCATGCAGCACTTCAAGCTCACTAGCTTGTAATTATCTGCTTTTTGTTAATCACACTTTCCTTTGTACACAGATGCTACTATAGCAACTCTCCATTCATTTGGTATACAAACAGTAATCAAATAAGTACTGTATTTCAAATATGACACTGTATCCCATATATATGCCTTCAATATATCTCCAGAAGTCTTACCAATTCCAGCTGCTTCTCTAGTTTTCAACTCTTGTATCATAGGTTTCCTAGGTAAATTTCAGTACTTCATTAGTATTAGTCATAGTCACCTCTTTTACCTGAACATTATCCTTATCCAATTATCTTTACATACCACTGACCAAATACTTTTGCCTTCTGTAAATCCTCACAGTTTTCACTGTGTACATTTCCCTTGTTCATTATGATTCTTGGAACCTGTTTCTGCCTTGAAGTACAAATACATACCATCCCATTTTTTCCAAAAATTCATATGATTGTCAATTATACTTGCCATCATGTTATTCTTAGCAGAGTTTCTTGGCAAGTTCCTTGAATCTCTCCTTACTTTCACCACCATTCCTAACACTATTTCTTTCTAACCTGGACCTCCTTCTTAATCTCTGTTTGTCTATTATAATATAGTGGGTCTTTATATTTCCTTACCACCTTTAAAGGTACACACCTGTTTTCACACTCCTCCTTACCAATTGCTTTAAACCCATCTCATAGACTGTTTACATTTTTATTTAACATTTTCCACCAATCATAATTGCTTTTTACAAACCCCATCATCCCTTTCTAATCAACCATATGGTACTGCCTGATAATCCTGTCTGCTTTTACAGACTTCCTTTCTATTGCATTTATTTTTACTTAATTTTGTGATAAGTGATGGCATCTATCACTTCAGTTTTTCTATAGAGCTCCTCTGGTTTTATCAGCACTATGTCTAGAATATTCTTCCCTCTAGTTGTTTCCATCACTTTCTAATTCAGCTCTCCTTCTCAGTTCCAGATTAATTTATTAAACACTAGCAAATATACTCATGTTTCAACTATGGTATTGTAGCTTCTATACAGATTTCTAAGCAAATTACTGTGCCCACAGTGAGTAAGATTATATTAAATTGCATGTTTCTTCATGGTATCCGAGAAACAAAACAGGAAGATGCCATACGTTGTTTTCGATGTAAGGTGCACATTGGGAAAGTTTTGATGATTAATAAAAAATCATAAGTCATCCCTGTACAGGCCATAAAGGTCCCTGGAGGAGTGGAAGGTAAAGGCTTCCATTATCCGTAACCTCAGCTCTTGGTGGGGTAGAGTGGTTAGCTCTATACCCAGCTGCCTTCGCCCCCAGGAATTAACCTGGTACTCATTTTAGGTGTAGGCTGAGTGAACCTCAGTGCCATCTGCACCTCCGAAAGTGGAAATCTTGTTTCTTAAATTTTACGACTTCCTGACGGGAAATCAAACCCATGTCCTTCCGGGTGAACCGAGCTCGCCTTTACCACCTTGGCCAGGCAGCCCCTTTTGATGATAATGGCAGGCCATATTTCCTACTGCCATTCACAATCGAGTTCAGGAGTTTCTAATATGACGGCAGGCTCACTTGGCAACTGCCATTCATAATAGAGGTGGAGAGTTTTCATTATAAAGACAGGCCCCTTTTCCTAATGCCATGCACAATCAAGTTGGAGAGATTTCATTAAAATCAAGAAATGCAGCGCTTTGTAACGTATAAAGAATTAAAATACAACAATAAGTCATAGGACCAAAGTTGAAGATCTCTCCAAATTCAGCAGCAATTGTATAACCTGTTTTGTGAAATGATTTACCATTTAGCCAGCAGTTGCCCTAAAATGAAGGTCTGCACTGTCATTAAAATTGCCTCCATATTTTGATATTTTCTGGGACCAAAATGTTATACATTTGAAAAGATTGGAATTTTTCCTCAAAGGAAAGAGCGTCCAGGTTTCGGGATTAACACTCACATACATACAGAATAATTAAGGAAGAAAGTAATACAGTTAAGAAAGTTGATATTAACAGAAAATAGGATTATAACTGAGGACAACTGGATAGGACAAATATATAAATATCAAGTGAATGTATTGGAAAATGGAATGTCCCTTAATAAATTGTGATGATATGAGTCACAGATATAAGAAGGCAGTAACAGAGGAGAAATTTAGTGCAGGTATTATTAGGTAAACAGGTAAGAAGATGACTAACAGTGTTTTTACTTATGCCTAAATAGGCAAGGCAGAGGCAAGGAATTAAAGTGAAAAACAGAAGTAGAACAAAAATACAGTAAACATTATAGCAAATGCCAAAAAACACATTACGGTGTGAAATAATTCGTTGGGAGAAGGGAGTGAACACTATTTAACAGATACTGAGAAAGCAAACCTATTTAGTAGCGAATTCAGAGATTTAGTAGATGATTGTCAGGAGTTGGAAACCGAAACAGAAGATAGAGAGTGAGAGAGACAGAGGGAAACAAGAAGCTTCTCATTCACAAATGAAGATATTTTCATAGAAATCAACTGCTTCAGCAAGGAAAAGCAGCAGGAAGTGATCAAATTACTGGGGAGGTGTTAAAGACAATGGGATGGTACATAGTGCCTTATTTAAAATTTCTCTTTGACTATGTCATAAATAATAGTGTAATACCAAAGGAATGGAAGGAATCTATAATAATACCAATTTATAAAGGAAAGGGTGATAAAAGGAAACCAGAGAACTACAGACCAATCAGCCTGACCAGTATAGTTTGTAAAATACTGGAGAGTTTAATAGCAAAGTACATCAGAGGGATATGTGATGATAAAAATTGGTTCATGAGGAGCCAGTATGGATTTAGAAAGAAATTTTCTTGTGAGGCACAACTGGTGGGATTTCAGCAGGACATATCAGATCAATTGGATTCAGGAGGCCAGTTAGATTGCATAGCCATAGATCTTTCCAAAGCCTTTAATAGAGTGGAACAGGGAATATTATTAAAGGAATTGGAGGGAATAGGATTGGACGTAAGGGTTACACGTTGGATAAAAACATTTCTAAATTCAAGGGTTTAGAAAGTCAAAGTAGGAAATAATGTATCACAGGAAGAGAAAGTTTAGAAGGGAATTGCACAGGGTAGTATAATCAGTCCGTTACTTTTCTTAATATACGCAAATGATTTAGGGAACAATATAACATCAAAAATAAGATTGTATGCAGATGATATAATTGTTTATAGGGAAATAAATAACATTGAGGATTGTTGAGAATTACAAAGGGACCTTGAGAGTATCCAGCAATGGGTTGAAGAGAATAATATGAAGGTTAATGGAGGCAAATCAATTGTTACAACATTTACAAACAGGAGTTTTAAAACTGAATTTGAATATACTTTGGATGAGGTAGTTATCCCAAAAGATGACAAGTGCAAATACTTAGGTGTGAGATTTGAAAGTAATTTTCACTGGAAGGGTCATGTGGATGACATTGCTGGGAAAGCATACAGATCGTTACATGTCATAATGAGGCTACTTAAAGGATGCAACAAAGAATTAAAAGAGAAAAGTTACTTAAGTATGGTTCGTCCATTATTGGAATATGCAAACAGTGTTTGGGATCCTCACCAAGAATACCTAATAAAAGAAATAGATAGTGTGCAGAGGAAAGCAGCAAGATTTGTAACAGGGGATTTCAGGAGAAAGAGTAGTGTATCAGAAATGTTAAAGGAACTTGGGTGGGAAACTTTAAGAGAAGGGAGAAAACTAGACTTATAGGATTATATAGAGCCTATACAGGAGAAGAAGCATGGGGAGATATCTGTGAGAGGCTTCAGTTGGAAAATAATTATATTGGCAGGACTGACCACAAATATAAAATTAGAAAGAATTTTAGCACAAGCGACTGGTGGTGGTGGTGGTGATTATTGTTTTAAGAGGAAGTACAACTAGGCAACCATCCTCTATATAACACTAATCAGAGTGAAAAAATGGAAGGGATCCGACACTTCGAACAATGAAGATATCGGCCAAAGGAAGACAAGGGCCACGAAGGGCGTGAAAATGAAAGACTCCCTAGCCCTCGCAAAGCTAATAGCGTCGGGGTCAGAAAAGAACAAGAGTTGACCAAGGGAGGTCGGATAGGATAGATGAAAGTGAGGAGCCTGGCACAAGTAAGTGGAAGCAATGCCAGGACTCAGCTGAGGGCCCCGTGGTCGCCAACCCACGCTCCAAAGTTCAGAGCCCCTGGGGCCAAGCGACTGGGGTAAATTTTCATTCATTGGGAAGGGTGTGAAGGAGTGGAACAGTTTACCAGGGGTAGTGTTTGATCCTTTTCCAAAATCTGTACAAATATTAAAGAAGAGAATAAACAGCAACAGAGAAAATAAATGAAATGTTAGAGGGCATTCGACCGGTGCAGGTTAATGTAAATAAAAAATGTGTGTGAATAAATTAATTCCATCCCCTGGTCTAAGGAGTTTTGACAGCCAAAGTAGGGTACTGCCTGTAGGGGTGAAGTACAGTGGGGACGTCAAGGGCCCTGGGACTGCTACGGTAGCTGTGAAGGCCCTTCAGGAACTCTGAAAAGTGGTGGCAAATGGGGCTCTGGTTAAGACGCAGCAGGTCGTTATGCTACTTAGGTTCCAGAATGGGTATGAAAAATAAATAAATAAATGCAATGTAAATTTTAATCTTATACCAGTTGTATAGTATCATTTGAAGTAATTCCACATACTGTATATCAGTTGACTATATTTGTAAGTAGTACAGGAGATATTATAAGTAGAATTTTGTAAACAATATAAATTTATTAAGGATGAGCTGTGTGTTTAATAGAAAAAAATGTTAGCATAAATTGTATAATATTGTATTTTGGGAAAATTTTCTTCTCTTGTTAATTTAATATCTAGTGTTTGACAATAATGTGTTTTAGTGTACCATTTGCCACCAAGGTAGACACCTCATTTGCAAATAAAGATATTTTGATTTGATAATGGGCTACATTCTGCAATACTTTTAAAATATCAACAGCCCCCCTTAGTGCTATTTGAGGATGATTTTAACCTGCAACAGCATTCCTCAAATATCCCGCAAAATGGCAGCTTGATATCTCTATCACTTTCTACCGAAGGAACAACCACGAGTTTACAGGAAAGATGGCGAAAATGGCATTATGTTACTTCCCTGCTGGCAAGCAACCAGAGAAGTTGCCAGGGTAACTGGTAGGTTTGTTGTTGATCTGTCAGTCACTCAATGCAGAGCATGAAATCCGTAGAAAATACGAATTTTCTCAGTCATTTGAAGAGTAAGCAAAATTAGGTACATAACAAAAGTTGTTTAAAATGAAGGGATGTTTCACATATAGTCCACGGATTTTACAGAAAATCAATAGGATAAGAGAAAATGGAAGAAAACTGTTCTGGTATTCCTATAAACCTGAAGTCATTTAGTGATTTTTAAATAATATGCATACTGATATCTAAATCTTCCCCTGGATGAGTGTACTCTAAATATGAAGTTTGATTGAGATCAACCCAGCCGTTTTGCCATGAGGGTGGAACAAACAGAAAAACAGACATGAAAGCTAACAACCACTGATATGGTCTTGAGTTGACCTAAAAAGGATAAATATCTGAAAAATTGGCAAAACAAATGAAATTACAGACAACGGACCCCCTACAACTTTATTTATATGGATTTGTTAGTGATGTTTTCTGTCAGTCGCATTACATTCCCAGTTAACATATGGTAACTTGAGATAACCTGCTACAGTTGCATTCTTTTCTGTGTCATTCCTCATATAATTTAATATCTTATTAAGTAATTCTGCATCAGCATAAATTCTTCCAAGTCTGTACACCACAGGAACATCAAGTTGCCTAGATGAGCCTTACACCTAGAATTTAATATTTTGTATTTTAACTTTTCCATAGCTTACAAATTATTCTTTCACCAGTACGAATACTCTCCCTCCTGCTGAGTCTATCCTGTCTCTACAAACTCCAGTTGTGGGAGAAAATTTCTGTATCTGTAATATCACTTCTTAGCTATGATTCAATTCCTATTACAATATCTGGTAAATACATATCCTTAAATAACTTACACCTTTCCTTACAGTACTTCTACATTTTAACACCAACAACTTTGTATCATTCTCATTTTACTTGCCATTCCCCATTCCCTCATCACCACTCCCTAGTCCACCCCATTTCCCTAAATGTGCCTCCCTATAACTACTCTAAACAAACCTTCTAACATGTATGTACCACTGCTGTTCAAATAAAGGCCATCTCTGCTCAAAATGAGAGACTCAAGTTTCAAGTTATGTAGTAAGAGGGATAACTGGTTTGTTTCAGGCAACAGTACTCTTCACCGCAAGCAATTTTGCATTGTCCATAGCCAAACAACCTTCACTGAATTCTTATGACTTCTCAAGATTACGAATTGTGATAGCTACAGGAACAGCTATGGCCATGGATACCCAAATACTGGTGGAGAATTTCTTTGGAGCATCTGTTGTACAGTTGTATGGAATGACAGAGATTCTCATTGCTACAGGAATGACAAGGAAAGGTCAACGCATATTGGGTTCAGTTGGGTTGCTCGTACCCACCATGAAACTCAAGGTTGGTTTTAAACCTGTTAGATGAATATTTCATCCTAGTAATCAACAGGGTAAACTAAAGGAATAAGTAAGAGATTATGACACTACCTATAAATGCCATGAAGTTATATGATAAAAGTTTTTAAAAATGTACAGGATGAATCAGCAAAGGTGTTTACCTCAAATAATTCATAAACTACTGAAGATATTGAAAGAATGTTTTCACTTTCAGAATGTTATCAAAGGGCTTGTAATTGGTCTCACAATATTTTTCTAGGCTTCATATGTGAAACGGTATAATGGTACTAACCATGATTTTAATAAAAATAGAACAACATAGTTTTCTGCATCTAACATTAGATATATGGACAATACAAGTTTAGAGGTACAATAATTTTCAAGATCTGACTAGTACTTCTCGAGAAACTAGAATGTCTTCAAATGGGCTTTGTTTGCCAGCTGTGGGTCATCATTTTTTTTTTTTTAATGTCGCACCAACACAGAGAGATCTTATGGCGACGATGGGATAGGATAGGCCTAGGAATTGGAAGGAAGTGGCCATTGCCTTATTTAAGGTACATCCCCGGCATTTGCCTGGTGTGAAATTGGGAAACCACGGAAAACCATCTTCAGGGCTGCCGACAGTGGGGCTCGAACCCACTATCTCCCGATTACTGGATACTGGCCGCACTTAAGCGACTGCAGCTATCGAGCTCGGTGTGGGTCATCTTAGGTGGCCAAGATACACACTACCATTTTATGACTGTTAGGTGGTGGTGACCATTATTTTAAGAGGAATGGAAACAAGAATGAAAAATAAATTGAACTTATAACTTGTTCAGTGAATGAATTTTTAAAATGAAAAATAAAACAACACATAAATGATCCTGAAAAGCCAAAATGGACACAAACACATCAAAATGGAATGCAAGTTCCCTGAGTAGCAGAATACTTTAAATATATAAGCTTTCTCACACATAAAGCAAATGATGTAGTATTCTTATCATTGGCTAGTATGATTTCAAATGTTTCCTGCAGACTGAGGTTCCATCTTAGGTCAAAGAGATTGAGCACTCTGTGAAGAAGTGGTTCATGGTGAATTCGGCACCACATGAACACACTGGGGTCTTCCCTCTTTAGAGGGTACAAGTATGTAGATCTTCCATGACCTATTCTCAGCCTACACAAAACAACACTCTCTCTACATGAAGGCCAGAATGAGGACCACCTCATAGCAGTTTTTTTCTTAATTACTCTCAGCTTGTTGGGAGTTCAGAAGCTAGTCACTCTATTTCCCAGGATACCAAGATGGTTTGGTGCAGTTGAGTGGTAGGAGTACTAATTTCTTTGCAGCTTCCTCTGCCTGAAATCCTCATGTGGCTGGGAAGCCATGCAAAGGTGATTCAGGTGCAAGTATCACACAACCTGGATAGAAGTTCATGGATCTGCTGCTCTGGCATGTGTTGTGGGAAACATATAAATAGACTGCAGACAGCTTAAGGGGTCGATACACATGAGAAAGTGGCCTTGTTTGTGCCTAAGCATGATCTCCAGGACTTCTAAAATGCTGCAAAACTCCGCAGTGTATATGTTACAGATGCTAGTTAGCAAGAACTTGGTGCTGACATCATCAGAAATGAGCGAGCATCCAATATTTGCTCCTAACTTGGCACCGTCCATGAAGACGAGTTGTGTCTCTGCATACTGGTAAACTAAGTCATGGGAAGTCCGGCCCCGCGGTGTAGGGGGCGACGTATCCACCTGTCACCCAGCAGCCCCGGGTTTGATTCCCGGCCAGGTTAGGCATTTTTAATTGTAAATGATTAATATCCCAGCCTTGGGACTGGGTGTTTGTGTCGTCCTTAATGTTCCTTTCCTCACATTCAACACTCTACACTTCTGCAATTACACTTACATGGAGGTTCCTAACATATGGTGATAGTAGTAGCAAAAGATCTGCAGAGGTCGACACCACGAACAAATATCATTAAAAGAAAAAAAAAAGGGAATACCTCTGATAAACAGAGGTATCCATGTTCACCTTAGGTCCACAGAGTAGATCTAGCTATTTATCTGGTAGAGAAACTAACCGTGGAGGTACGAGGCATGTTTTTTAATTAAGGGCCTTTTTGTTGTAGACACGAGTAGTTTGCACGCATTGCAAAGAGCATGTGCGTCATGTGCCATTACGCCTCGGGAACAATGGTGCTCAGTTGCAACTCTGTTACTAACCTGTACAGTTCTGTTCTGTGCTTGCTCAAATGTTCAAGATTATCGACTCGCACACCCTGTGTGAGGTTCGGTCAGCGATACGGTTTTTGACAGCAAGGAACCTGTCTGCTGCAGACAATCACCGACAGATTTTCGAAGTCTACGGTGCTAATGCTATGAGTGAAGGCAAAGTGCGTAAGTGGGTATGAGACTTCAAAGATGGCCTAAACAATGTCCACGATGAGGCCCGCTCCGGTCGCCCATCTCTGATCAGACGATTTGGTGGCTTCAGTTGAAGCGAAGGTTCGTGAGGACAGGCGCTTCACAATAACAGCTCTCTCAAATGCCTTTCCTGACGTGTCTAGGTCACTGCTTTACAAAATTGTTTCTGAAAACCTACACTTAGGAAACTGTGCTCCGGTTGGGTCCCTAAACTCCTAACGAAGTACCACAAAAACAAAAGATTTGAGTGATCGATGACGTTTCTGACTCGTTATGCCGAAGAAGGTGACGACATGTTGAGTCAGATCATAATGAGAGAGGAAACATGGGTACATGGGTCTCGCATATCACACCCAATCGAAGCAACAGAGCATGGAATGGAGACACACACATTCGCCTGTAAAGGTGAAGGCCAAACAGACTCTGTCCCAGCGCAAGATCATGGCGTCTATTTTTTGGTTATCAGAGCAGGCGGCAAGTTTCTATGAAGAAGGTATTCCAAACTTAGTTGTAAAGTATGATAAATGTTTAAACAAACTTGGCGGCTATGTTGAAAAATAGAGTAAAGTAGGTCATCAGCCTGTATTAGTACCTCTTGTGATATTGGATATCAAAGAGTCATTGATAGTTTCAATGTTGCAGCATTTCACAAATTCTGGCAGTGTATATGAGGAGCATCTGTTGCCATCTCCTTTGTAAAGTTGGAACTTCTGATTCAGTGAGTAGGCTCGGAATCAGGCTAGTCCAGAAAACTCTGGTTGTCAACCTACAGTAACTCCACTATGATGTACACTGTTTAAATAGCTCATTGCTGAACCATACGTTGCACTGCCACATTCAATATAGGGAAGAATTATAGCCATGTAACACTGCATGGTCAAAAGAAACACACTCTCTCTTAAGCATGTAAATGTTTCTTCATGCAGACAACCTTGAAATGATGGATATGAAACTGTCCTCAGTCTCTTATCAGAATGAAGTTTCAGAAACCTACAGTAGGATGATGTTTTGCAAGTGGAGCTCCAGGTCAGGCAGATGCACAGGCCAATGTTGACAGATGTATACAACTGAGGTTTTCACCATTGAAAGTGAAAACTGTGTTATAATGCCCAACTGTTGACTTGGTTAATAGCTTTCTGCAGCAGTCTCTCAGCAACCACCATCCTTCATGAGCTGAAATGTAAAGCTAAATTGTCCACATACAGCGATAGAATGACTGCAGTCCCAGCAGTGGCAGCTATGCTATTGAGAGCAATTCTGAATAGTGTGACACTCAATACATCCCTGAGATACTCCTTTTTCTTGAACGTAATATTAAGAAAGTTCTCAATAAACGTGGGCAAATTTCCCCAGAATCTCCACTGGTGTAGTGTGGAGATACTGTGATCCTATACCATCAGGTAATATTGTAAGCCATTTCAAGGTCAAAGAACTCAGCAATCAAGTGTCAAGTGCTCCCTCCAAAGGGAGGCCTCTGGAATAGCACTCTCCTTTCTGACCAGATGATCGGTGGCAGACCAATGAGAGCAAAAACAACATAAGTAATTCATCAGGCAGCCTCTCTCCCCTACAACCTGTGGTTGTGGGCACCATCCTTTCAAGCAGCTCTCAAAGACCATTCGTTAGGCAGATTGGCCTATACCTATCCCAAAACTTTGGATCTTTACCTTGCATGAGGTATTGGTATCACAACACCTTTATGCCACTGACATGGAAACTTTCCCTCACTCCATATTCTATTGAATAGGGTGAAGATGTCCCTGAGACTTTGGTCACTCAAATGTATGAGCATTCGATTGTGGATTTCGTCCAGTATAGTAGCTGAATCCCTGCACAGCATGAGGTTGTTCCATAATTCCATCATTTAATCACTGTAGATAATAGGTAAAGGAAAAGAAGATACATGTGACAGCTTCTGAGGGGCTATATTATCATCCTGATGTAACATTAAACTAGTGTTTTATTTATTCTCCCTCTGTCACATAACATGAAAACAGCAAAGAATAAATTAGAGGAATAATAATATGCACATCTATTGATTTAATTGGTTTAATATCATGTCAAAATAATAATGCAGTCTCTTAGAAGCTGTCGCATATCTCTTTTTCCTTTCTCCTTTATGATTAAATCATACATTGCTATCATAGCATATTTAGGGGTACAGTAGAGAAACAAATATCTAGCTATCATAAGAAGGTGAAGGAACAGCTCATGATTCATACATAGGGCATACCTTGGCTGAATTATTAAGGACTGATTCAGATAGGGCAGACAGCTCTTGGCTGGCAAACAATGCATTTTTGAAGACATTCCATTTTCTTGAGTAATACTTGTCAGAATTGGAAAATAATTACACCCCTGAATTTGTAGGCCCATATTTTTAATGCTATATATATAGATATAAGTGTAGTTCCATTAAAATAAAAGCCACATTTATTACCATTGTCTCTGCAGATATGGACACCTTGGAGAAGAACTTCAAGTCTGATTGTGAGCCCCTTGGTAACAGTACTGAAAGTGAAAACAAGTCATGTGAGGATATTTTAGCTGACTGACTCTGCTTCCTCCTTCAGCCAACTCATTTGAGAGATCTGATTTCTTTTTCTTAATCTTCTTTTAGTCTAAGAATGAACATTCCTTGTGTTATATTTACTTCATTACCAGTCATAAATATATGATTTTCAGATAGTGGACCCAAATACAGGCATTTCCCAGGGTTGTGGGAAAGTTGGTGAACTGCTGTTCAAGGGCCCACAAGTTAGTCCTGGATATCTTAATAACCCTGAGGCTACTGCTGCAACATTTGATGCTGAGGGCTGGGTGCACTCTGGTGACATTGGTTATGCAGACTCTGATGGAAATATATTTGTTACTGGTCGCATAAAGGACATCATGAAATATCGTGGACACCATGTATGTATTGTAGCAGAATTTTATCTTGATACTAGCAAAAGTACCCGTGCTTCGCTACGGTATTCTATATTGTATACGGATATCTAAGTAAATTACAGTACATGCAGTGAATAAGATCTTCTTTAATTCCATATCTCTGAGCGTTATCCGAGAAACAGCATAGGAAGGTCCACTTACGTTGCTTCTAATTTAAAGAGCGAGTTGTGGAGTTGTGACGATAACGGCAGGTCCACTTTCCTACTGCCATTCGCAATCAATTTTGGGAATTTTCATTATAATGGCGGGCCCCATTGCCTGCTACGCGGTCACAGTATATTTGGGGAGTTTTTCTTGCAATGAGAGGCACCATTTCCTACTTCCAGACACATAACAATTGAGGAATTTTTTTTTAAAATGACAGGCACCTTCCCTACAGCCAGTGAACATTGAATTGTGCTGTTATCAATATAATGACAGGCCCTTTTTCCTAATGCCAGTCAGCTTACTGCCACTCACACAGAGTTGGTGAGTTTACATTAAATAGCAGGCCTCTTTGCCTAACGTCAAGCACATTTTAGATAGGTAAATTTGTTTATAATTGTGAGCACCCTAGCCTACTACCAAACACAATCGGGTAAAGGAGTTTTGAAAAAAGGAAAATATTCATTATAATGGTACACAAGATTTGGAGAAAGACCCCATTCATACTGCCAGTTAAAGTTGATGTGGGGGGGGGGGGGCACTGATTACAATAGCAGACGCTGAGAGTCATTATAGATTTTAAAGTATTAATTACAAAGGCACGCACACCCTTTCTGGATCACTACAAATCGACTTCAATGAATAAATGTAGATCGACATATGAAAGTATGTGCATTTTTACATTAATTTGAAGATTAACTGCTCTAAAAAGTACATGATATCGACAAACGGACTGTAGGCCTATGGTAAAGTTTACAGATGTAAAAGTTGGTATTTAGAATCTTCTTTAAAAATAAGGAAATACATTTTTTTTTTTCTTCAGAAAATCCCAATAGGAAGGGTGAAAAATGGTGAAAAAGGGGTTGAATACCTTTAATCAGGATACCGGTACTTATATCTCAGAAAATGAAGATATTACAGACCTGAAAATTGGTACATTTGATCTCTTCTAAAAATAAAGAAACACGTATATTTTTTGTTTTTGGAAAATCCAATTAATGGGAGGGTGAAAAGGGGGGTGAATTTTTAAAATCTCAAAACTTTTAAAGTTTGCAGATGTAAAAATTAGTATTTAGAATCTCCTTTAAAAATAAAGGAACACGAATTTTTTGTTTTCTGTAAATCCCAATAAGAGGGGTGTAAAAGGGTTGAATGCCTTTAATGAGGATACATATATCTCAGAAACTGATGATATTACAGAACTGAAAATTTGTATATGGGATCTCTATTAAAAATAAAGAAACACGTATTTTTTGTTTTTGGAAAATCCAATTGATGGCGGTTAAACAGGAGTGACAAATCGGGGTGAATTTTTCGAAAGACTATATCTACAGAATATCTGAGAAACGTAAAATGTTACAGACGTAAAAAGTGGGTATTTGGAATTTCCTGTAAATGTAAAGAAACATAGATGATTTGTTTTTGGAAACTCCCCTTAAGGGGAAAAGAAAAGGGGTGAAATTTTAAAATGAGAATTTCTACAGTATGTATCAAAGAACTTAACATGTTACAGAAGTGAAAAATGGTATTTTATATCTCTATTAAAAATAAAGAAATGTGTATTTTTAGTTTTTGGAAATACCACTTTGGTGGAGGGGGGGGGGTTAAAAGTGACTGAAAATGGTGTTGATTTCTTTTAATTAGGCTACTGATATCTCAAAAATGAAGATGTTACAGACGTGAATTTTGATATTTGGAATCTGCTTTAAAAGTAAAGAAACACATATTTTCGGAAAATCCAATGAAGGGGGGGGGGGGGGTGAAAGAATTGAAAAATTAATTGACCTAATTGTATGAGAATACATACATCTAATAAAAATAAAGTTGTTACAGACGTAAAAATTGGTATTTTGATTTCCTTTAAAAACAAAGGAAAACGTGTTTGGGGGGGGGGGGGACCACCTTGCGGGGTGGGAGTGAAAAGGAGTTGAATTCACGAGGACACATAAATCAAAAACTGAAGAAGTTAGAGTCGTGATAATTGATATTTAGAAGATCCTTTACTATTAAAGAAGCAAGTAATTTTTTGCCGGAAAATTCACTTGGGGGGGAGTGTAAAAGGCAGTGAAAAGAAGTGAATTATTTTTATGGGAATACTTATATCTGAAAATTGAAGGTAATAGACGTGAACATTTGTGTTTGGAATCTCCTTTAAACATAAAGAAACACGCCTTCTTTTAATTTTTTTTTGGGGGGGGGTTAAATAAATTTAACGGCGGTGGGGTGTAAATGTCTACGCCTTCTACCTCCCTATCTACGACCCTTTCCAGTCTGCAGCAGCCCCTTGCTACCATCGTGGATACCACCGCCACGGCTCCGCCGCTCTTCCGTGGCAATGAAGATGGTTCTTCTCCAACTAGCCACCTGCTTCATCTTCCGAGCTGCGTTGTCTGTGGGATTGACCCTGCTGTCACCGACCGGGAGTTACTTTAGGAGCTGCAACAGGCAGGCGTTCCCGCACGTCGGGCATTTCGCATCTTTAATGACGCCGGCCCAACTTACATGATTCGTCTTCAACTTGCATCTGTTGCTGACATTGATCGTCTCATCGCTTCTGGCGTCCGTTTTCATCGGCGAACATATCGCGTGGAGACTTCTCGCTCCCCGCCACGAACCCATCCCCCATCCCCACAGACCTCTGTTCATACCTCTTCATTTGTTTCGTCACCCGCCCCACCGTCACCCGCTGTTAATCTCCCTGCTCTAAAACCTACTTTCGTCCTCCCTCCGCTCCAGATCCTCGATCTCCTTTGTCTCTATGCTAACTCCGTTACTAACATGACCACCACACTCTATTACCTTCTCATGCAATATTATCCTCTTCCGTACTCCAACGTCCTTCCGCACCCCACTCTTCTTCCCCCTCACGTGATGTAATCTGTTTTGTATTTCTGTGTTGAGCTATTCTGTAATACGTGCCCGAGATGCCTTCCTATATAATAAATTCTTTCTCTTCTGGTATTGGTTGGGGTTTTGCTCGTGCGGGGTGCTTTGCGGGTCTTCCCTGGGTCCCGCCTTGCTGTGCCCGGTCCCCTCCGCCACTATCACACATGGTTCCCCCCCCCGGTATGTACCATACATACCTTCAATGTAGTCTTTTTTCAATGTACCTTTTCTCTTTCTCCGGCCGAGGAGCTCCTTTGTTGAGCTGATGGCCCGCTTCCCCTTCCTGGGGAAGAATTGAAATAACTGCTTATCGCATCGCATCGTTTACCTGCATACACCCCAGCATCAGTGGGTAGGGTCTGACACATCCCACTCTGAAGAGTCTAGTGTCAGACCTAAGACGAAATGCTGGTTAATAGAGCAAACACCCGAAAAGCCATACGTCTAATTTTTGATCTGATTTTTGATATGCTCTATTGGTGGAAAAATATCTAATTCCCTCCATGGGAACTTAGAATTTCCATTCCTGACCCTGTCGAATGACTGGAAACAGGCTGTGAATTTTGGATGTACTCATTCTGATCATAAACCGATCATTTTTAATCTTTCCTGGGTTCGATTTCAACAGCCATCTTTTCCTTCGGAGAATGTTCTTAGATTACAGTCGATTCTCCTGGCATATAAATTAAAATTTAAACACATTTGAAATAAACGATATTAATGATATTGACCGTAGAATTGTTCACCTCTATAATAAGGTCAATAATTCACGGAAGTATATGATTCGTGGTGCCAGAAATCTCGCGCACTTGCCTACGTGCGACGATGGTGCTGGTCACATTGTCAGCAATGATAATGGCAGAGGATGTAATTTACCGCCACTTAGCGGTCTTGCATCTTGCTGTGGGTTCCAGACAAATAATAATAATAATAATAATAATAATAATAATAATAATAATAATAATAATAATAATAATAATATTCTGGACCGTCGTCAAATTGTGCGGACCACGCTGGAAACGTGTCCTGGCCTGTTAATGACTACGAATACAGTCTGGCTGCAGGTTCAGTACTGCCGAGGCACCCAAGACTACACCACACCGGATCTCCTTCAGGATTTGATCCATACTAAAAATGCTTACCGGAATAGGAAAAGATGGCAAAGTTTTAGGGACCCAACTGACCATGTGGAATACCTGGACCTAGCCTGGGAAGTACGAAATTGATTTCTGGAAAGCAAGATTGAAAAATGTGAGGAACTTTGCCGTAATCTCTCAGAAAACGAGTCAGATCGCGAATTTCGGAGGATTATATATAAAACGTTAAGCATTCAATTATAAATTTCAGTATAATACCGTAGCGAAGCACGGGTATCTTGCTAGTAATGTATATATAAGGCTACAGTTTCACTGTTACTCAGTAACTGCATTGAACTTTACTTAATAAAGCCTTCATTGACTAATTTTTATGACTTGCTCATCACTATACATTCCACAAGACAATTAATAAGTATTGTCTGGAAGAAGGTAGAACTTGCTCTGCAAGGAGGAATGTACCTGTTTCAGTGGGAATTAATTTTGCCAGAAGATTTTTACTTAAATCACTTACTTCTGTGTACCAACAGTAAAGAGACCCTTTATAAGCAAATGCTCTAGCACTCACAGTGTTCCAGTTTTGGTCTCCCTTATCCTTCATGGCTACTCACTCCTGGACATGTAGAGTTTAACAGGAAACTGCTTCAAAAGTAATACTCAACATGCTGAATGGCCAAGAGTTCACTGTTTCTAACTGATACTTAGTTACTTTAGGTGAATCAGTCTGCTACCTGAGGACCCACAGAAAAAGCTACTTCTTGTGCTTCTCCTCACAGAAGGTTGACAATCATCATAGAGATATTTTTATTTTGCTCTTTCCATAGCAGATGTCAAAACACTTACAGAGATTTTGTGCCCAGGGTAAACTTCACCCAGTCTACTTTACCCTTGTTCTTTGCTTTTCATAATCAGTTGTATTCAGTGTTGTCTACCCTTGATCTCAAAGTCACTAAAAATACTTCTAAAAAAAACTAAAAACTGACAGATAAGTGGCAGTTTCTTAAATCACAAGGACAGAACACAGTTAATGAATGGATCTCTTTAGAAGATGACCGCTTGGATTTGGAAGATGAGTACGGTAATTATAAATGACAGCTTATTCTGCCACTCAAATGAGAAGCAAGTGCTGTTTTGGATATGCTTATCTTTTCTGGCATGTGCTGAAAGATCGCTGTACCTAGCATTGAAGAATGTTTTGCAATACTTACAATGTGCCATTTTTAGAATCCCCAGCTACTTCCTCTAGTCATCCTTCAAAACAGTATCTTTCTCCAATATCTTGCAGAACTTAAGCAAGTATCGCACATCTGTCATGGTTTACTTGTTGAGAAAAGTGCTTATAATGTAACGTTAACACAATTTAACACAAATGCTCCAATTTATTTACATAAAACAAGTTTACAATTCACTGCACTGACCAAGAGATACATTGTACGCCATGATCTACACCACAACCAAAGATTACACAAACAAGATAAACAGTATTGTGTCACTTGTAATGTTCATAGATATGCCAGTAAGATATGACACGGCAGTCCATGGAATAAATGTGGTTCCGTAACATCCTCCCACCTTGCAATTGTTATTTTCAATTGCAAAATACTCTGTACCACAACTGAAACACAAACACATAACACAATAAATAAATGAACACAAAAGCAAGGTCACATCAAGAGTATTCACAAATCAAGTCTTGATGGCACTTTAATTCTCCGCCCCCCTTTTGACAATTTGAATTCTTCATGTGGAGGCTTTGTCTCAGGCGAAGTGATAGTCACAGTTTCAGGCTGCTTCCACTCCTCTGGAGTTGTGTGCACCTCCAATGGATAGAGACGCTGGAGTGGTCTGATCAGCTCTCCCTCAGATGTCTTCAGTTTGGCTACTCTTGCTACCTCATCCTTCCCTGGACACACTTCCACGACGACCGCGAGGGGCCAGTTGATGCGTTTTGTGGAATCTGCTCCTATCAATACCACATCTCCCACCTTGATGCTGTTGGTCTTCCTCTGGCCGTGGTGAACTAGGAGCGCCAAGTATTCATTCCTGAATCTTTGTCGTAGGTCCTCGCGTAGTTTCTGGAGGTACCTACATCGTTTAACATAGTCAACCTTGTCAACTGCATCCAAATCTGGAGTCTCATTTGTAGCAATACCCTGCAGAAATGTTGCTGGTGTCAAAGGCTTTAGTTCAGACGAATGGTCCGCAATGTATGTAAGTGGTCTAGAGTTGATCGTCGCCTCGCAATCACACAACACAGTATATAACTCTTCATAGTACACAGAGGCTCGTCCCAAGATTCGACGCAGTAGTTCTTTCACTGTTCTGATTAGTCTCTCCCACCATCCTCCCCACCAGGCTGCTGTAGGTGGGATAAATTTCCAAGTAATCTTTCTCACAGCCGAGTGGGTGACAATCTCATCCCAATCCAACGCTTTCAGGGCATTATTAAGTCCTATGAAATTGGTCCCGTTGTCTGAGTACAGCACAGAAATTCTTCCACGCCGGGCAATGAATCTTCTTAACGCCAGAATGAAAGCATCAGTTGTCAAAGACTGCACCAGCTCCAGATGTATCGCACGATACACCGCACAAGTAAATAATACAACCCACGCCTTTTCTCCAGACTTTAGGTACAGCGGTCCAGCATAATCCACTCCCGAGACCTCGAAAGCTGCTGTTGAGCCCACTCTATCCTTGGGCAAAGGAGCAAAAGCTGGTGCTGTAGGACTAGCCTTGTACCTTTTACATTTGACACATCTTGCAATAACTCTTTTTGCCACTTTCCTAACTCCAAGAATCCAGAATCTTTCCCTGAGTCTAGCTAACAGCGTCAGTAGCCCTGCATGCTGTGACCGATGATGTTCGTCCCAAACCAATCTGGTCACGATGGCATGGTTTGACGGCAACAAGACGGGTTTCGTGAATGCTTCACTTTCTTCCCCAAAGGTAAGTTTTGTTTCAACCCTCAGAACTCCCATTTCGTCCTTGAATACCCTGACTTTCTTCTCAAGTTCCTGCTCGTGATCTCGAAAGCATTCCTGCTGCACAACTCTCAACAAGGTGTTCTCGGCTTGTTGCATTTCTTCACCAGTGAGTTCACCTCTTCTTGCTTGTTTTGCCTTAGTAAGGTTGCGGAAGAATCTGATGATCCAACCAATCATTCTGACTATCTTGACATAACTTGAGAAATACAAGAGACGCGAGCAAAAGTCAGGTGAACTACACGCCACACTCGATATAACTGTCTTCCGTTTCTCAATATTGACTTCGTCTTCAGGTGCGGCAATTTCATAAAAAGGCCACTGCTCTGGGTTATCCTTTAGCCACCGTGGTCCTTCCCACCATTTGCTCTCAAAGAGTGCCTTTGGACTGCATCCCCTTGATGGAAGATCTGCTGCGTTCAGAGTCCCCGGTAGGTGGCGCCAATCCTCAGTATTGGTGTACTGTCGTATTTCATGACAACGGTTACCCACGAATGTACTCCAGTTGTCCGCCCGCTTTATCCAAGTCAAGGCTATTGACGAGTCGCTCCAAAAGAATGTTCTGCACCGTTGTAGTCCCAATGCCTCTTTCACTTGGGTAGAAATTCTGGTACCAATGACTGCTGCCAACAGCTCCAAACGTGGTATAGTGACATGTTTGACAGGAGCAATCCTCGCCTTAGCCTGGACCAACTGGACCGATACCTCTGCGCCTCTCCTTGCCCTTAAGAATACACAAGCTGCATAAGCAAGTTTGCTCGCATCACAAAATACATGAAGACTGATATCTTCCGCTCCCCAGTCCACTTGTACCATTCTCCTTGGAAGGCGACATCTAGCTAACCATTGCATCTGCTCCACCCAGTTCTTGAATTTACTTGTAATGCTATCCGGAAGCTCTTCATCCCATCGAAATTTGTGTTTCCATGTTTCTTGCAGCATCAGCTTTGGTAGTAAGGTAGACGGACATGTGAAGCCAATTGGGTCGAAAACACGCTGAGCCACAGACAACAGATTCCTCTTGGTAACTCGACAAGTGGTCATCGCAATGGTTTTGACATCACAGAGAAGCTCATCTGTAGTGACATCCCATAAGAGACCCAGGACTGGAACAACTCCATCTTGCATAGCAGCTCTGTCTTCTTGATGAACGGGGCTGCTGATCCATCCGCGAAGATCAAATTGTGCTGTAGACATCAGTGCAGTAGCTTCCCTCACAAATTTCTGCAACTGTTCTTCATTGGCTACACTGGTAACACAGTTGTCCACGTAGAAAGAGTCTCTGAGTCGCTCTGCAGTACTATTCAGTTCCTCAGGCGCATGTCTCAAGTGATGTGATATAGTCGCACCCAGTAGAAATGGACTAGACGACACTCCAAAGACAACTCTGCAGTGCCTGAGGATTGCCACCTCTTTGTTACGACAGTCCTTCCACCAAAGAAATCTTAAAAAATCCTTGTCACCTTGGGCTAGCTTGATTTGTAAAAATGCCTTTCTGATATCAGCTGTCACTCCAATAGCATGTTTTCTGAATTGTATCAACAGCTTGGGTATTAATTCCACCAAATTGGGCCCTTTTTCCAGACAGCTGTTAAGTGAGTTGCCTCTTTTATCTTGGGCTGAGGCATCGAACACAGGCCTAATTTTGGTGGTCATACTAGATTCCTTTATTACTGGCTGGTGAGGGAGGTAGTGACCATCATTCTTGCTGGCAGAGGGTATCATTTCCACTATGCCCTCCCGCAGCCATTCACGAAAGATTTCATCATACTCTTCCAACTTGCCAATGGTTTCTAGTCTTTTGCTTACACTCAACAATCTCTTCTCCGCTAGATCGTAGTTGTCCCTCAGCTGCGGGTGCCCCTCTTTCCAGGGAAGGCAAACCTCGTATCTTCCTTCTTGGTCAACTTTCACTGTCTTCTCGAAGAATTCAAGTGTCTCTGCTTCTAGAACTTCTTTGGTTTTGACATCTGCCGGGTCACTAATGCCTATGGCTTCCAGACGCCACAAATCAGCTACATTAAAACCTGCCATACTAAAGAGGTCAGTTACTGTATTGCAGTTGCTGAATATTCTACGCTGCCCCATCACCGTCCAGCCCAGCTTAGTTTCGAGAGCAACCATCGTGTCATCTAAAACTAATCTGCAGCCTGTTAGCAGTTGCCCCATTACGTCTGCCCCAAGTAATATCTTTACCTCAGGAACATTATAGCCTACATCTGATAAGATTATGTTGTGGTTTCGAAGCACTGGGTAATACCGCTGTGTCTCAAGCCGGGGTACAAAATCACAAATTTTCTGTTGGTCCAACATAGGAATGGTGCACTCAAATTTGTCATCTAAACTTCTAAGAGTAACTTCATAAATACCATGCACTTCTCGCCCTGTCTCTACTCCACCAAACAGATTATGTATTAACGTCTCTTCCCCTATCTTCTTCAGCCCAAGCTTGTGAACACTGTCCTTCGTGATGTATGATCTTTGAGATCCCGAGTCTAGTAACACTCTTGCCAACTTAACAACCTTGTCCACCGACACTTTAACTACCAAAGTTTGCAACAATGTCTGACCCTTTTGATGAGACAGTAAGTTCTCTGTTCTACCTGGTTCGTTTCCTTTCTCAACTGAACTTTTCTTGCTGCTATCGTCTGGAATTATATCCTTTAAACCCTTGCACATAATAGTGTGATGCCCCTTGCAACAAATCAAGCACTTGAGCACAACTTTGCACTTTTTTGCACTATGGCCCACCTTGAGGCAATGGAAACATGCTCCTTTCTTTTTCAAAACTTCTTGTTTTTTCTCTGTAGTGAGACCTCTAGCTTTAAAACAGTCCTGAGACATGTGGTTCCCTTTATCGCACCAAATACATGCCCTATCACCCCTTTTCTCTTCACTCGAGAAAATTACTGCTGCTGTCGGTAGCTTTTCTTTGTTGTTTTGCGATGCACTCCCACAGCCACCTAGGAAATTAGAACGAGCCAGAAGGAGACGTTCTTCACTTTCTACCTCTTGTCTCAAAAATCTCAAAAGTGTCTCAAGATAATTAGATTGGTCACCCTTCTTACATGCCTGCGACATACGAGACCGCTCCCATGCTTTCAAAATGTCATCTGGTAGTGCTGATTCTACAAGCGGGTAGAGCATTGCCGCATATTTATCGCTAGTAACCCCTAGTGACTCTAGTGCCCTTAACTGGGTCTCCAGTTTATCAAAAAGACTCCGTAGACTTATATCGTTTAGCATGCTACTCTTTTGAAGTACTAATTGCAAGAGTTCACGAACGTAAATCTCAATCAGAAGTTCATCTCTTGCAAACCTCGATTTTAATTGCTCTATAGCTTTCTGATAATTTGAAGCTGAGGGTGGGAAACTTTCCACGAGTTCTCTAGCTGACGTCCCGGGTACAGTAGCCTGGCAAAGGTATTGGAATTTATCCTCTTCCTCGATTTCATCATCCTCATGTATCTTTCTGAACTGCCCCCAGAAGGCTATCCAGTTGCGCACATCTCCATCGAACTGTTTAAGTTCTAATTTCGGCAATCTTAAATTTCTTTTACTCCTGGATTTACTAGAACTAGTACTAGCAATACTATTTGCCCCATTGTCACTGAGTGTGTCATCATGCAAAAAATTCTCATACCTGGTCTTTAAGGTTAACCACCTTTCGCGGTATCCTTCCATGATTTCGTATTCGGCAGCGATCTCTTCTTCTTCTTCGTGCTCTCCGGCGTACCAAACATCACGAATTTTTTCATCGAGCACGAATAATCGTTCAGCTTTGTCCTCGAAGATCTTGAATCCTGCGGAGACCTCTTCTCTTGTGGGTTGTTCTGCATTTAACTTCTGTTCAAAGTCATTGCCAGCACGTGTAAACAATCGGCGCAATTGTGTTCGTTCACTTTTCAATTTCATAATTTCTGCCATATTTGCGCGGAAACTAGTCCTGTCACGGTCGCCAGATGTTGAGAAAAGTGCTTATAATGTAACGTTAACACAATTTAACACAAATGCTCCAATTTATTTACATAAAACAAGTTTACAATTCACTGCACTGACCAAGAGATACATTGTACGCCATGATCTACACCACAACCAAAGATTACACAAACAAGATAAACAGTATTGTGTCACTTGTAATGTTCATAGATATGCCAGTAAGATATGACACGGCAGTCCATGGAATAAATGTGGTTCCGTAACAGTTTACTGTTCAAACAAACTGAATGTAAAAATAATATAAATTAGGGTGTATGAAATGCAGTGAAGTTCTGAAATAACGTAAGCACCAGTGATACCAAGGTTCAATAGAATTGGTGGTAAAGTGCTAAAATGAAACTTACATACCGGTACCAACTTATTAGTGCATTGAATGTTGTATGAAGTTTTTTTTCAAAGTAATATATAATACAGTTATTGTTATTTGCTTTACGTCGCGCCGACACAGATAGGTGATATGGCGACGATGAGGCAGGAAGAGGCTAGGAGTGGGAAGGAAGCGGCCATGGCCTTAATTAAGGTACAGCCCCAGCATAATATATAATACAGAAATGCTTTATGATAGAAAGTTGGAATACAGAAACTTATGAATATTGTTAAAAGTGCAAAGATGACTACAAAATCTCATATTTACTCACAGAAGTGCAATTTAAACTGCAGAAAATTTTCTGCATTTATGTCAAAACTAATTATGACAAATTTGTCAAATAAGCTGCTAGACATAGACAAGAAAATTTCTCTATTAACTGGGTTACCAAAAATGCTGGATAAACCACAATACTGCTGAATTGGCAACATGATTGTATTAACTTGTTTCAATCAAAGGAAATAATCCCAAACATCATGAATCCTTGAAGATACTTAAACCATCTCAACTTGGAAGAAGATAGAATTTTGAAAACCTCCCTCTTGTCTTAAGAATCATGATCTTAAATATTCTGAGAGGAGGTGGGGGTGAATTATGGTAGACTTTGGATTATTTTGTAGTACAGATGGTATTAGTACTTTCATAAAATATTTGGTTCAATAGCATGTATGTAAGATTGCCAATTTACTTTTCTTAAAATTTGCATTAAACTGTGTTTAGTTAAATCTTTATTAAAATTTCCAAAACTATATATAGGCTAGCACACATTCATAAGTTTTACTCTTTCACCAATATTCATGAGTTTTTACAGCATTTCCAGGATCCATCATCTTTAAAAGTATTCTTGATGATAGCCATCATGCTTATGAAATATTCATCAAAAACAAGAATCAACCAAAGCCTATCATAAAGCAAATGCAGAAAGTATGACTTCAAAATAATATGGAAGAGGCACCATTCTTTGTATCCTGCTAGAATTGGTAATCAGACACATCTACATGAAGTTCAACATTCTTTCATTCATTCATTTATTGACTTACACAGTGGCGAAATTAGGGCTCGTGGCCCTCTCGTACACTTAACCACATAATTTACAGATAATACATATATAAAAGAAATATACTATTCTATTATAAAATCAAAGACAAGCTAAAAATTACAGATTTGGGCAACATATAATGAAGAAAGAAAGCAAAGTTCAACAAATAAATACCTAGGGGTCATTACTTAAGTTAAAAACAAATCGAAGACCAGAGTTAATGCTCATTGAAGTTTTGTAGTTTGTTCAAGGGTTGCATGAACAAGGATAATGTCGCAGTAGTCGAGTATTAGTAGTGTCAAAGTTTGAAGAAGTTTTATCTTTACGTATTGTGGCGAAATGTCCTTATGTCGTTTTAGAGGGTGTAGCGTCACGTACATCTTTCTATGTGTATTTCTTATGTGTGCAGACCAATCAAGAGTTTCAGTCAGGGTCATACTTAGGTTCTTCACTTCCTTGCTGAACAGGATTACGGTGGCATTTAATGTCATCAGAGGAATAGCATCATTTTTATACTTAATGTTTAATAATTTCTGAGAACTGATAACGATTATTTGAGATTTTTGGGGTTGAAGAGGAGAGAGTTTTCACTGGCGTACACACTGAGTTGTTGAATGTCAGAGTTAATATCTCTTATTGCGTTCGATATATCAAACCAAACCAAACCCCATGGCACTGCAGCCCTTGAAGGGCCTTGGCCTACCAAGCGACCGCTGCTCAACGCGAAGGCCTGCAGATTACGAGGTGTCGTATGGTCAGCACGACAAATCCTCTCGGCTGTTATTCTTGGCTTTCTAGACCAGGGCCGCTATCTCACTGTCAAATAGCTCCTCATTTCTAATCACGCAGGCTGAGTGGACCTCCAACCAGCCCTCAGGTCCAGGTAAAAATCCCTGACCTGGCCGGGAATCGAACCCGGGGTCTTCGGGTAAGAGGCAGGCACGCTACCCCTACACCACAGGGCCGGCCATTCGATATATCACTTATATTAAATATAGTAAATTTAGAGGTCATTGGCAAAGAGGTGATATCTATTACACTTTGTTTTAGAAAAGATGTCATTAATATAGAGGACAAACAAAAGGGGACCAAGAACAGAACCCAGGGGGGTTCCTGCCTTCCAGAGTCACCACTGTGAAACAGTATCTTGTACTATAACACATTGCATACGATCTGTAAGATATGCGGAGAAAAATTTTAAAGCAACGTTACCGAAAAACGATTTGAGTTTCATCAACAATTTCTGGATGTTTATCATGTTAAAAGCACTGCTGAAGTCAGTCAGCGTACTGGCCTTCGGTTCAGAGGGTCCCGGGTTCGATTCCCGGCCGGGTCGGGGATTTTAACCGTCATTGGTTAATTCCAATGGTCCGGGGGCTGGGTGTTTGTGCTGTCTCCAACATCTCTGCAACTCACACACCACACATAACACTATCCTCCACCACAATAAAACGCAGTTACTTACAGGTGGCCGATGCCGCCCACCCTCATCGGAGGGTCTGCCTTACAAGGGCTGCACTCGGCTAGAAATAGCCACACAAAATTATTATGTCAGTAAAGAGTATCATATTTTTAACTGCAGAGGTTAGCCATGAATTAGGTTTGCGGGATATTCTGATTTGTCTTTTTGGTGTGTGTTTGTAGTATAGATTGTGTATTAACATTTTAAATGTATTTAATTTTGCATCAATGTCTGTCAGATTTAAAATGCCATTCCACGGAAGATTGTAGGCATCGTGTTTTAATTCATACATGTCAATATCTTTTATATTCCTGCACGTTATATACCTAGGTTTATATTTTGGAATGTAAAGTGAGTAGGCAAGAAATATAAGATCGTGGGTGGAAATGGCTAGTACTGATATTTGTCCGTGGGTTACCACTTTCTGAGGGTTGTTAGTCACTTTGAGATCTGTAAAGGTGTGGGAAATGTTGACAGTATGTACATGATTAGTAGGGTGAGAGGGAAGTATAATCAAGTCACACGAGGAAAACAAGTCTTCTAGTTTCTTAGTATCGTATTTCTTCCTAAGTAGATTAGTAATAAAGTCCCTAATATAATGATACACTGAAGAAAATGGAAATTGCAACACCCAGAAGGAGTGGTGCTACATTGCTGCAATTGAATATGCAGGACGTGTGTTTGGTTGTGATTCGATGATTACACTTTCAGGTCCCTCTGACCGCAAGTTTGGACAACAATCAATACAGGATGTGCCCACCACGAGCTGCAATACACTGATGAATTTGTCGAGGCATGGAGTCAAGAAGGCCCTGGGATCACTTCCTGAAGAATTGTGGCCCATGCTTGCTGCATTGCACTGGTCAGTTGTTCCAGAGTTGTGGGTGGCTAAGGACGATTGGCCAGTTGTCGACCAATCATGTCCCACACATGCTCAATGGGACTGAGGTCTGGGGATCTGGCGGGCCATTCTAAGGTTGTGATGTCATGGAGAGCTTCTCTGGAGATGCGTGCAATGTGAACCCGGGCATTGTCCTGCTGAAACATCCCATTAGCAATGTTCGCCATCATAGGGACAACCACTGGATTGAGTACCCTATCAACATACTGTCGAGCAGTCATAGTGCCCTCAACAAGCACTAATTGTGATTTCACATTAAAGCCAATAGCTCCCCAGACCATAATGCTTGGTGTTGGCCCTGTGTGCCTCACGACAATAAGATCTTGGCGGCCCCTCTTCCCGGTACGTCGGCGCACGCGATTGCGGCAATCACTGTGAGCAAGACAGAAGCACGATTCATCACTAAAGGCAACCCTATGCCATTCATCGTCCCACGTCGATCTTTCTCGACACCAGGCCAGCCTTACACGTCGCTGTTGTGGGGTCAATGGAACACCTTCTGCAGGGACACGGGCTCGTAAGCCAGCTGCACACAGGCGATTAGCAACTGTTTGTTGTGTAACGTGAGATGCCACAGCTGCTCGAATTTGCGCTGCTGTTGCATGGGGTTCCATCCGGGCTATCCGAATGATGCGGTGATCCTCTCTCACAGTTGTCTATCTCACTGGGTCTGTGCCAGGTCTACGAGTGTGGGTACCTTAATTTGACGACTGCTGCCATACTCGTACCATAGATGCCTGTCAGCCAACACGTGCAGCGACAGTCCTTAGCGATAATCCAGCCTCACACAGCCCAATTATCTGAGCCCTCTCAAATGGCGACAGTTGTTGATAGCTCTTCTCTGTCATCGAGGCATGTTTGACAGGGAACACTGCACTGCACAGACTGCAAGTCAACTACGCTACACCAGAGTCCGTATACTGGAGTTGATTCCTTCGCAACCAATCACGTGGGGAGACCTGTAGCAACAATCCAATGGGTCTGAAACTTTGATCGTTTACATACCTACATGGCATCATTCTATATCTGGAAAATCAACACAAACGAACAATGCTTTCATGGTGTTGCAATTTCCATTTTCTTAAGTGTCTGTTGATAGGCTGGTAGCAAGTTAAGTAGATACGTTTCAAACTCGGTCAAGTAAGATACTTTAGGTGGTCAGTAAACCACTCCATTAAGTATTTTCTGTCTACAAACATAAACATAAACTCTGTCTCAGCAATTCACCGGTCGATGAGGTACACATGACACGGCTCTTCAGGTCATCTCTACAGTAAAGAACAGTACCTCCTCCCCTCTTATTTGAATGATCATGGCGATAGAGGTTATAGCCATCAAGGCAAACCCTGTTGTTTGGAATTCATGGTGATAACCAGCTTTCACTAATACCTATCAAATGGATACTATTTTTGTTATACATAGCCTGAATTTCGTCAAAGTGTGCGGGCAAACTTAGGCTATTCAAGTGACAACACTGGAGAGTGTGAGGATATAGTGAAAGTTCTTGTTTCAAAAGGTTGCCAGCATCTATGCTCTGGGAAGGACTGAGGAGAGTGCTATTCTTAGAGAGGTCATTGTCATGGGAAAATATCGTACCTACCTGACCAACTGGCATACTTTAACTGAGACAAAAATTATCTTACCTGGATTTCCTGAAGAAGTTGACTGCAGATTGGTTAATGCACCACACACACACACACACACACACACACACACACACACACACACACACACACACACACACACACACACACACACACACACACACACACACACACACACACACACACACACACACACACACACACACACACACACACACACACACACACACACACACACACACACACACACACACACACACACACACGAAAGCATAATAATAATAACAATAATAATAATAACAACAACTTTTAGTGGGCACATCACAATGGTCATATCACTCTGATAATCCACCTAACTGCCTCATATGTAAGTTCAATTCATTAGATGAATTAATGTGAAGTTTTTCCTGTCTTCTAAATGAACGATAATGTGGCCGTCCAGCGTCGAAACCCGCCACATACCCAGAAGTCCCGGACTTTACACAATATTTCTTTCCTTGTGGACGTCAGAGATTCAGTGATTAGTAATTTGGTACCTTTAAGAGCTCGCTTGGCGCACCAGATGCAGTCTCTTTCATGGTATCTGAGGAATTTAATGATGATCAGCCTATTTCCTGCGGACACCACCTCAGCTGCTGTCCTCTTCATATTGCCCAGTCTATGACATCGATCTATACTGTCCGAGACAATTCAAGACTGTTTTTTAACATACCCAGCGCCACAGCGTAGGTGTCCTCACCAGGGGTCTCACAGACACCATGAATAAGGAGGCAGTTCCTTCTGCTATATCGCTCTGCCTCGTCAATCAGAATGTCCTGCTGGTTGAGACGTTCCTGTAGATGGCTTACCTCCTTCTTCATTTCACTTAATTCCTCCTAAATTATTTCCCGAAAGTCCTGGAACTCTGAAGTGAGGCCGGTTAGTGTGTCGTCGGAGTTGGCAGCATCGGTCGTGCCAGCAGCCATGGCTTCCTCCAAGCGTGCTTGGAATTCTGCCATTCGCTTCTCCAATTTCACACATTAATTTACGCCCTTCAGCATCATTGTACTTCATGGGTATTGAAGTTCACACTTAAATAAAGCACTAGCACACCCATGAATATTAAAATTATTATCTGGCTGATATGGCAGGTGAATTGCAGAACACATTTACTCACGTTGTACAGCGTGCGCCATCTTGGTAATTTGGTATTTTGGTATTTTTCATTATTCAAAATTAAATTTCTGAAGAAAACAATAATTAAATTTCATCAATTGCAAATATTAATTGAAGCTCTTTAGGCCTTCTCTATCTCAAAATTACCAGTATTCCATCCCAGTGTGGCAGTGGGCTCATTAGTTGGATTGACACACCTTTCCAAGATGCTGGTGGCTAGTGCACCACTAGGACATCACTGCTAACTACCTATGTAGGACAATGCAGTAACGAAGTACCAGGGGAGGTACGTAACTCCACTTGTACAATTGTTTGCATTTAGCTTTTATTTTAAAATGACGTTCCCCGAAGGAAACCATAATTACATTTAATCATATAAATGATACTGTATAGGCTTTTGGGCTTATGCCGTGTCAAGAAAATAAGGTGAAATTCTTTATGTTTCACAGAGAACTGTGCTCTACATCATCAGAAGAAATCTTGACTGTCTACAAGAAAGGCTTCTTAAACAATGACTTTTTAAAATTTAGACGTTATAATAGAAGTAGAAATGGTATGTTATTTCACCACCAGATTGCTCCCCGGATGTGGATTATAGATAATCCATAACCTAGCAACTTCTTAGATGTGCTTAGGATCGTTGTCTTGTTGGAAATAAAAATTATTTAGTTTTTGAGCACTTCTCTGCAGATGTTCTTGTAGTATGTTCTTATAATCATACTTTTACATGTTGCCATCAATAAAAGCTAATTCACCCTCACCACTTGACACCATACCATTATTCCGCTGCCCTCATGTTTGACCATAGCTTCCATATTTTTTAGAATCACACTCGGCATCTTCTGTCCCCGCACCTTTAATCAGCCATCGCTTCGGTATACATTGAACTTGCTTTCATCTGACCATAACACACGATCCCAGAATTCTTTGTTACATCCTCATTGGCGAATACTAAACACTTTTTCTTGTTTACTTCACTTTTCTTCTCGGTGTTCTGTAATTGTACCCAGTACTGTTCAGAATCCTATAAACTGTTCTTTCTTGAACCACCACCCCAAGATGTTCTTCCAGATGTGCTATCATTTCTGTTGCTGTTATTCTGGGATTTTGCTTCACCATTTGCCTTTTATCTCTAGAAGTAAGTTTTGGTGGAGCACCTTTCCTAGGTTGACTGACAATGGTATTCCTCGTTATATAGTGTTGGCTGACATACCATACAATGGAAGGATTTATGTCTACAGCTTCTCCAATTTCTTTGCATGTCTTATTTTGTTCATGCATACGCAAGATGAGTTTCACTCCTCTAGCGTCGTCACTTTTCTTTTACGCCCCAGTTGGACTGTGGCCATTTGTAGCTGAAGTTGATTATGTGCTGTATGGCAGCAGACATGAATGAGGAGTTCTGAAGGTACAAACGTCAATATTTCCATCGTTTACTGTGTTTTACTGTTGTATCATAGAGCGTGTTTGAATACTTGTGTCATATGGTAACGGAACGTTGTTAAGGGAAATCGCATGTTGAATAATACACACATATTCTTATCATCTGTGTACTGTATATGTGTTTGAAACACATGATAACGCATCAGTAGAATCAAGAAATTATACATAATTCTGCCTTCTGTGTCGATTAATTCAACATTTAAAGCTGTATATCTATAGATTTGAATACTTCTGTCTGCCTCTGTATATTACTCAAGGGAAGTTAGAGTAAGGTTACATTCAGTTTATCACTTATAAATAACCATCTGTGTTTCCCAAGTGCTCAGAATACCACCAGTTAAGTGTATGTTCATGTAAGTGAGCTCTGGAATCTTCATGTACCAAGGGCAAGTTGTATAATACCGGTATCCTACATGTTTGTAGATATCTAAAGGTTCTGTGCCATAGTAACAACTTGTTTCAAGACAATTCTAGAACAGGAACTTACCAGGACTTTTTGATGTATCTTATAGTAATAACTAAGAAAGTAGAATTATCTAGAATCCTAGCCTGTATATATAAGGGAGTTGCACAGTGCTGCAAGGGAGTTAGTGATGTTGTAGTAGTGAGCAAGTCATGTGTGAAGACAGTCATTTGTTGATATACCAAGCTATTGTGATCAGTCGTACTACTGTATATTGATATTGCTTCGCAGATTGATTGTAAATTATTGTGTGTGTATTTCAAGTGTTATTGTATTTGTATTGAGTGAGAATATACATATAAATGCAGTCGGTGATATTAGTGTTATTATATTTAAGTACATCACTGTAGCTGCTGTATGTGAAAACCCACCATCAGCAGACCAGAAGTTAGTTTTCCATGGTTTCCAAGTTTCACACCAGGCAAATGCTCAAGCTGTACCTTAATTAACCCTGGAACCATACACTGGGACACTGTACACCCCAGAGATTTTTACTTTTGTAATAGTTTGCTGTTGGCAAGCCTTACGGGCTCCCAACGCAGTGACTTCTCCTTGACCTTAACAAGCTTTCAGTTGGTGTGTTTCCCTCCAGTGGGTGTGACATCTGCTTGTATTTCAATGTGTGTGTGTATGGCTAATGAAACATTTTAATTGTTATAACCACTTTGTTTTGAAGTGCTCTCGAAAGAATAACATTTTGTTTGATGTAATGAACGTGTGAAATGGATCGCCTAGAAAGTGAAGAACAAATTTTGCAGGAATTGTGCAGGCCTGAGCCTCATACCAGTGATTATTTTGAAGATATCTCGGATAATGATTGTGAAACAGACTTCACTGAAGAAGATGATGTGGTAGAAGATATTTTTCCCCTGATACTTCAGAAGATGAACACATCCCTGATTCAGGCAGCCAAGAAGAGGCAGAAGAAGAAGAACAGCCTGAAAGATATGGGAGAAAGAAGCCTCGAATTATGGATACTAGTATTCAGGCTGGAAACTCCATGACCCATCTTCTAGTCGTTTGCAGGTGCAGTGTGCTCAGGAAGAGCAGGTTACGAAGAGTCTACCTGATTATGTCGTAGTGCCAGACAAAACTTTTCTAAAAGGCAAGAATGGTTATCAGTGGTCATCACAAACCCCTTCAAGAACTGGCAGAACCCCCGGAAGAAATATATATGTCATTAGGTCTCGCCCTGAAGGAGTTGCAAAGGCTGAGATAAATGAAGTAAATATCTTTGAACTGTTCATAACAAAAAGCATGATTGATGATGATGTAAAATTTACTCATCAGGAAATTTCAATTCAAAGGGTAAAATATAATGATCAAAGTTGTACTGAAGAAACATCACCAGCTGAGATCAGAGCCTTGTTGGGTCTCTCTCTATACTTTGGTGCACAAAAACAGAATCATACCTCAGCGGAAACTCTTTGGCATAATACCAGAGGACTTTTTTAAAATGAGAAACATTAGGCCTCAGAGACGCTTCAAATTTTTGCTAAACACATTACGTTTTGATGACAAAACTACACAGGCTGCTAGAAAGGAAATTGACCCCCTTGCTCCAATCAGTGATTTATGGATAGAATTTATCAAGAATTGTAAGGCATATTCACATCAGGAGCCTATTGCACTATTGATGAGCAGCTCTTAGCATTCCGTGGGAAGTGTTCATTTAGGATTTATATGCCTAACAAGCCTACGAAAAATGGACTGAAGATAGTTATGATGTGCAATATTTCAAATTGGTATATGATCAATGCTATATCATATACTGGAAAAAAAAATGGATACTGAAGGCAAACCTCCAGCAACTTTCTTTGTAGAGAAAATGTCTGAAACCATTCATGGCAGTAATCGGAATATCACAGTAGATAACTGGTTTTCATCAGTTCCCTTGGTCAATGACATGCTCCAACAGCATAAGCTGACAATGGTCGGGACATTGAGAAAAAATAAGCCACAGATGCCACAGGAGATTCTTTAGACCAAACAATGTAAACCAGGATCAACTATGTTTGTTTTCTCCAAGGAATTCACATTACTTTCTTATGTGCCAAAAAGAAATAGAAATGTACTTCTGCTTTCAAATATGCATCAGGGTCATTGCATGATGAAAGATGTCAGAAGGCATCCACTTCTGTAATTGCACTAAAGGGGTAGTTGATGATCTAGACCAAATGACTGCAACATACACCTGCAGTCAAAAAACAAGGCGATGGCCACTTCAACTTTTTATGGTATTTTGAACATTGCATGTGTGAATGCCTATATCATCTACAAAGATAATACTGTTTCTGCAAACCACAATGCAAAACCAAGAGTGGAATTCCTTTTTACATTGGCAGAAGAGCTAATGAGACCCTGGATGTTGCAACGGCTGGAAATACCATCACTTTGCAGAGGAATCCAGCTTTCCACCGCAGAGCAACTGGGAGTTGAATTTCCAGCTCAGGCAGCAGTAGCTAGTCGGAAGTCTGGAAGATGCAATGTCTGTCCAAGATCCAAAGACACATAAACAACAATTGTCTGCGAAGAATGTAAGGTGTTTGTGTGCAGAAACCAAATGGTGGGGATGTGTCCAATTGTGCTAAGTAAAATCTCAAAAAGTGCAAGGCTTTTGAAGCTTTGAAAAATTGGTAAACATCTTGTTTTTCTGTATTTTTAGTGATTGTAGTACTTTTCTGATTTGAAAATGGGTGATAATGTATTCAAAGGGATCTATTTCTTCTGTTTTGAGCATCTTTTTTTAATAAATCTTTGATCATAATGTATAAAATGAATTTTATTTTTGGGCTACCCAGTGCCCCAGTATAGGTTGGTGATACAAAAATATAGGTGTACGGCACCAGGGTTAAGGTCATGGCTGATTCCTTCCGAGTTCTGGCTCCTTCTTATCCTATCATTGCTAAAAACCTGTGTATTAGCATAATATTGAACAAATAGCAAAGGAAAACCACAAAACCCTACCAGTCTCTACTGATATATTGGATCTTTCTTCCTAGAATCATGTTCAGTCTATGATTCTTGGAATGTATGGAAATAGATTAGATTGAAAGTTTCTAGAAATTCCTAGAAGTTAATTCACCTTAACCAATGCATGTTTTAGAGTGGCTACCTGATGGTTATGATGGTTTCTGCTGTTGTAGGTATCTCCTATAGAACTGGAATCAATTCTCCTCTCTCATCCTGAAGTACTAGAAGCAGCTGTTATTGGAGTCCCACATCCAACTGATGTAGAACATCCTCGAGCATATGTGGTACTCAAGCCTGGTGCTAGTGTTACAGCTGACAGTTTGGCAGAATTAGTAGCAAGTCAGTATTATATTATTGTTTTAGTTTCCTCATTTTAATGTCCTTGGCACAGGGAAACAAGGTCTATAACTGTAACTAAAATTTTGTCCTCAATGGTCATGAGCCTATATGAATCTAAATAAAAGTCCACAAAACATAAAATAAAACACAAGATTTGAGACTATTCTTGTGTTTTGTCAGTACTTAACTCTGTACTGTACACTGAGGTAGAGACACGCTATATATTCCAACCTATTACCTTTTGAATATCCCCAGAAATCTTATAATTTCCAGATATTTTCAACTTCTGTATCTTTCTGTAAATATCTTTATTACTATCATAGGTAAATTTCAGTAGATACTTTGCTTTTATTGTTGTAGTCACCTCCTCTACCAAAACTTTATCCTTACATCCAACTATCTTTATATACTGCTGCTATTGTTCCCTGCTGCTTGTACCAACAATCATTCTCGCTACTTTCATGTCTGTTGCTTCTAACTTATGAATAAGATACCCTGAGCCAACCTAGCTTTCAAACCCGTAAAGCAAAGTTGGTCTGAAAACAGACTAACATGCTGGGAGAACATACATTCTAAATAATTGAAATTCTGTACCTGTTCCAGCTTTGTATCTCCAATCAGACATTTTATTCTCTTGAATTTCTTACCTATTGACATCAATTTAGTCTTGGAAAAGCTCATTTTCATACCATACTCATTGCACCTATTTTCAAGTTCCAAGATGTTGGACTGCAGGCTTTTGGCACAATATGCCATTAAGACTAAATCATCAGCATAGCCCAAACTGCTTACTACATTTTCACCTAACTGAATCTCCCCCTGCCACTTAATACCTTTCAGGAGGTGATCCATGTGAACTATGAACAACAAAGCCTTGTCTAACAACTGTAAGTACCTTGAACTAAGAACTTATTCTACCATCAATTCTCACTGCAGCCCAATTGTCAACATAAATGCCTTTGATTGTTTATAATAACCAATCCTTAATCCCATAGTCCCCCAGTACATTGAACATCTTTTCCCTTGGTACTCTGTCATATACCTTCTCCAGATCTATGAAACATAAACATAACTGTCTATTCCTCTCATAGTATTTTTCAGTTACTTGGCACATACTGCAAAAGTGATCCTGACAGCCGCTCTGTGGTCTGAAACCACACTGGTTTTCAACCAACTCACTCTCAACCACTGATCACACCCTCCCTTCCAAAATCCCAGTGAACAAATTGATTGGTATATTGTTCAATGAGAAACCTCAATAGCTGTTGCAATCCTTCTTGTTTCCTTACTTATAGATAGGTGCAATTACTGCTTTCATTCAATCAGAAGGTACCTCACTAACACTCCATGCTAATTTTAATACTCTATGAGGCTATTTCATCCTGCCTTCCCACTATATTTCCCCACTTCAGGTCTAATTTCATCTATTCCTGCTGCTTTATGACAATGGAGTTTATTAACCATCCTTTCCACTTCCTCAAGTGTAATTTCACCGTCATCATTGTCCTCCTCCCCAGGAGCTTGGCTGTTTGGAACATCACCAGGAAGATTTCCTTTTACATTGAGAAGATTTTGAAAATATTCCTTCTGCCTGTCCAGCGATTCCCTGGGGTCTATTATGAGTTCACTAGATTTACACAAAACACTATATTTTTCCTTATTCCCTCCCTTTCTTTCTTTATTACTGTCTAGAAATGTTTCCCTGCTGCTTGACCTAGCCTTTCCAGGTTATTACCAAAATCTTCCCACGACTTCTTCTTGAACTCAACAACTATTTGTATTCTTTCATCTACGTACACTTCCCTGTCTGCTTCAGTCCTTGGAGCCATTTCTGACATGCCTTCCTTTTTTTGTTTACAAGCTGCTCTCATTTCATTATTCCACCAAGATGTTCACTTTTCTTCCATTTTTACACACAGTTGCTCCTAGGAATTTCCTTTTTGTTTATACTACAGCATCCCTGTATGCCACCCATTCTCTTTCTGTATCTTGAACCTGCTTACTGTCCATTGTTTGGAACTTTTCACTAATCACATCCATGTGCTTCTGTCTAATTTCCTTGCCCTGGAGATATTCTACCGATATTCGTTTACAGACAGATTCAGTGTTCTCTATCCTAGGCCTAGAGGTACTTGGCTCATTACAGATCAGATAGTGGTTAGTATCGTCAAAAAATTCTCAGAAATCCCGCCCATTCATAACAGACTGCCTGAATTCAAAGTCAGTTAGTATATAGTTTATTATGGATCTGGTGCCACTACCCTCTCATGTGTAGCAGTGAATTGCCTTATGCACAGAAGTCCAGCAAACTCTTTCCATTCCTATTAGCTTCCATATCTTCCTCACATTTACTAATCACCCTTTTATATCCTTCAGTTCTATTTCCATCTCTCTCATTGAAATTGCATTAGCCCTATCCTATCTTTGCTGTTGACCCTGACTATGATGTCCCTCAATGCTTCATAAGAATTGTCAACTTCATCCTCATCTGCACCCTCATGGTGGATACACTGGGACAATTCTCATCCAACTGCCAAATCTATCCACATAATTCGCTGATTTACGTGCCTAACAGGAACTATGTTGGGTCAATAGTACTCTTGATGAACAGTCCTACCCCACACTCTGCCCTTCCCTTTTTAACAACTGTCATATACGTTTTATAATCTCCTACTTTTTCCTCATTATTTCCCCTTATCCAAATATCATTAACTGCTAATACATCAAGGGGCCTGTTCCTCGAACAAACTTTGCAACTTTTCAACTTTGCACTTTTCAATTCTTGCAAAGTACAAAATCTTTCTGTTCCACCATGGTCTAGGTTTTACTTTTCAATTTCTTCGCAAAGTAAAAAGTCTGCAAATGAGTGATCTGATCAAATTTATTCCATAGACAAACTGTATAATACTCCATGATTTTAATGCTTTATTTTTCGCAGCGAACTTGACAGAATAATTGTGGTACTGGTAGTTTTAAAGTTTTGATCATGGGAAAGAAAGATGATTACAAGAAGCTGGCTGTGCTAGAAGTTTTCAAGGAGAAACGGGACATCATTTTTGGCAACTTTAAATATAACCTCCCAAATGATGACAAGCATCAATATTAACGAGAGTACCATCAACACATCCGTACACAGAACGAAAGTCACCCTTCATTAAAATTCTGTTGCTATATTATGTGGATTATTAGGCCAACGTACTATGTTAAGAGATATTAAATTTACTATAACATCTATGACTTTGGTAACAGTTCTGTAAATAATTGATTTTGACGTCCCATGCATTGCTGCTACACCATGCAGCTGGGCACCATTTCCTAACCAATGTAAGCATATAAGAATTTGGTTTTTTTTGGAAAGGGATTGACTTCTTTTTGTTGCATGTTTCAATAAATGGCCAATCATTTCAAGAATATAGTCAGCCTGTGTTGGGGTAATATGAAAACATTCGCAAAATTCCGTCGAAGTGAAGTTTGAAAATTAATCCTGTCTTTGTACGTTCTCTTGTTGGATTCTTCATCACTATCCTCACTTGATGATAACAAAAGCTCTCGTCATAACATATTTATATCACTAAACAAAATTCTACACCGAGAAACTAGTGTACATACTTGTTAATTAACAGATGTAAAGGGGATCATCTCTTTGCAAGATTTCTGATAACAGGCTTGAAAAGTGAAAAGATTCCTAACTTTTCACTTTTTGCTTTGCAAGCTAAATCTGAAAAGTGATGGTGGAACAAAATCTGAAGTAAAAAGGTGCAAAGTTCGTTCGTGGAACAGGCCCCAGGTGCATCCTCTTTGCTGACTCAGCCAGTTCTGCTCTCTTTCTTCCAAAAGCCCCGTTAATATTGATAGCTCCCCATCAAATTCCATTTCATTCACCAAGTTTTTTCCAAGGAATACCTCGCCTTTCAAGTGGAAATGGGACTCCATTACTCCCATAGGTCCGAGGCTTACTTAAAATGTTCCGAGCATGCTCGGTGAAAATTTTGTGAAGCAGGATGCTATCCTTACTTACACGTAGTACCAGTGAGGATCTCTCCTCTAATGGGTTAGGCACCACCTGTGGATTGCATAGTCCTAGCCACCTGAGCACAAGGAAGGTCATGACTTAGAAAATGTCCAAGATGTTCACTCCCATTCCATAGTATATGATATCCCGACTCTCAGGACCTCTTATTAGGCCATTTAGCCATGGTTAATGAACTAGGACTTGACTACGGTAACCTACACCACAAACCATTAATAATAATAATAATAATAATAATAATAATAATAATAATAATAATAATAATAATAATAATAATAATAATAATAACAATAATAGCATGTCGTCTCCAGAGAGGACTGGTGAAGATATCTCAAATTGATGCCCATGGGTGATCTGCACGTCTGTGAGGATCAGGCTTTTCCTCGGATGAAATCTAATGTTGTAGATAGTACAAACAACCATACCCTAACAAAGAATGAAGGTTTAAAATCTCTGACCTGGCCGTAAATTGAACCCGGGACCCGTTGAACCAAATACCAGCATGCTAACTAGTTAGCCATAGAGCTAGATTACCCACAAATCATATGAATAGAAAATGGGCTTTCCAAAATCCCTAAACCTTTTCACCTGTGGGATTTTACCTTCACAGATGTTCTTAAAGCACCCTGCTTTTGCTGTTCTTAGTCTCATAAGAGTTTCTTTTGGAATGTGCTGTTGTTCTGGAAGCTTCCTCCATTGCATTACTCACATTCATGGTCTTAAGGAAATGTTGGAAATCATTTAATGCTCTTTACCTTTCCTTCTCTTGCAGTCTGGGAGTACCACATATTTTGCATGCTTCATCTTCCATAGTTCACTGTCCATTTAATAAACTTTCAAGTTAAAATTAAAAAAAAAAAACCAGAGTTAACATGAGCTATTTTAGTAAAAATTGGAAGGGTCACTGTAGACATTTTAAGGTACACAGTTCATGCAGAAGGGGTTCAGGACCTTTTCAAGGCCGAGTTAATTAACTCCACATCTCCTTAATCTACTATCTTGTCCATGGACTTATCCACAACCTCTTATAGATGAAACCTGAGGATGGAAAAAATATTACGAGACACATGGAGCAGTGACACTTTCATGAGAGGCATTATAGTTTATTTTTAGGTGATTTCATTGCTCTGTCTCTGTTGTTCCTAAGGAAGTGTGGGCTGACGAAGTCAGGGTATGCTGAAATGCTCCATCCTTTGGTACAATATTAATACTTAAAATTTGATCATCTTCGTGAGAGCCCATCAGTATGGAGGATTTTGCCGCTAAGAATTTGCAAGCACCACCTTGACAATTGATAAAGCAATTTTAGAATAGGCTGATGAGGTGGTTACAACTTCCAAGCACCCTGTACATAAGAGTCATGCATATTGAGATGCTTATAGGAGTTGTCTCTTTGGACTTTCAAGATACGGTGTGTAAAACAAATTCCTATGAGTGATGTTGATAATCATTTAATGGCTGCAGCAATGAAGGTTTCTGTACTTGTGACTGTAATCAATGTTGATGTAACCAGCTGTATGTGATGATTCTTTGCAGGTCAAGTGGCTGAGCATAAGTGGCTACATGGTGGAGTGTGCTTCGTCAATAGCCTGCCCAAGTCTCCAACAGGGAAGATCATTCGCTCTGAACTGAGATATTTAACTGAATCATAGGACCATACATATCAAGAGCATCAGCAATTGTTAACACTGAAGACTGGTGGACATTTTGAAACTAAATTTTGTAATTTTATCATAAATATTTGAAAATATATATTCAAGCTGCCTAGTTGCTTATACAGTAGTATCTCGTTTTAACGTGCCTGCTTTTAAGGAATTCCCGCTTTTAATGAAGATTTTCATAAGGCCCAGCCAAATCATCATAAGCAAAATGTTATTTAAACCCCCTTCTAAGGAACCCTAATATAAGGAAAGATCCGCTTCTAAGGAATATATTTCACAAAAATTACAATCGCACAACCCGTTGTAACGAAAATTTGCGATAAGATAATATTTGTAAAATTACTTTAAATAGTGTTAATTAACTTCCGTTTTCACATAATCTCAGTCCGAAGTTAACGCTCTAAATGAAAGCGCTCTTTTAGCAATGTGTGGAACCATGATAAACTGGCGCGGCCTCTGGAAATCACTGTTACCGGCCAGCAGCAGTCACTATCACGCTAGACGCTGTTGGTTAGTTATGTCCATTGAACTGTAGGTAGTACTGGAATGGCGGCTGTATGGGAGCGAAGTGTGGTTTCCGGCAAGACTAGTTGTATGGCCTAGAGGCATGACTGACGAACGTGTACATGCCGCAAGACACAAGTAACTTCACGAAATATAAACACTTAGGCGGAAGGTCGCTTGCAAACTTCACATGATTTACAGTGAAATACATATTCCAGAAGATTAAAAGCAACTAGAAACTGAAAATAGCTATGGTTATTGAGCAAAATGAAAATGTATTCTAGAATAAATTACAGAATAAGTAGAAAGTCGTGCCTTCCATGGCTTACGCTGCCTGAACCGTCATCGACAGAACCCAAGTGTAAGCGTACGAAATGTAGAGCTGTTCAAGCACCGCAAAAAAGTCTGCAAGGGCATATACTTATCTCCAACCGTTTTTATGTCCTGGAGCGACTTAAGTTCATAGTCCACGGTAAAAAATAACACTTTTAAAATAAATTAAATAAATAAATAAATAGATATTTCTCCCAAAATTTTACATCCAAATAAAGTCTTTAACCTCCTCTATGAATCAATCAATACTGATCTGCATTTAGAGCAGTCGCCCAGGTGGCAGATTCCCTATCTGTTGTTTTCCTAGCCTTTTCCTAAATGAATTCAAAGAAATTGGAAGTTTATTGAACATCTCCCTTGGTAAGTTATTCCAATCCCTAACTCCCCTTCCTATAAATGAATATTTGCCCCAGTTTGTCCTCTTGAATTCCAACTTTATCTTCATATTGTGATCTTTCCTACTTTTATAAATGCCACTCAAACTTATTCATCTGCTAATGTCATTCCATGCCATCTCTCCGCTGACAGCTTGGAACATACCATTTACAGAGACTTACAATACAGTAATTGAAAATCTTCCACCTTTTTGATACTTTTTATTTGCTTTTTAGCAAATTATTAATTATAAACAGTATATGTTTCGTTCTCACTTGAGAACATCTTCAGCTGTTGTTAAGCTTAGCTCGATTTTTTGAGAAGGGAGCTTCGTCTCAATTTCTTACTGTTGTTAGACTCCAATTCTACCGTGACCCTGCAGGGGGAACGTTTGAAGCTGCTTTACGTCTAGTATAGGCAATCAGCTCCAAAGTTATGCATTAGACTCAATTTAGGGCACAATAAGCAAGCTCAAAATAAATAACAGCCTACCTGAAAGGAGTGAAAGAAATGAACATTCAGCAATAATTAGAACAGTGTCAAGAAGCAAATCATTTAAAAAAAACCATTTTAACTGGAAGACAAATAGATATTTTTAGTGTAACAGAGTTGAAACTTTTAACAACTATTCCAATGAATAGATATAGTTTTTAAACAGGCTAACTATGTATTCATCCTGTCTCATTTCATCAACCCATTAACCCTCACATTGTTTTAACATCATGTTAATTTAATTTAAATTCAAATAGTCTTTAAGAGGAACAATGTACCTGAAAATAATGTTTTCAGAAACTTAGCGATTCACCTAAGCTTAACAACAGCTGAAGATGTTCTCAAGTGAGAACGAAACATGTACTGTTTATAATTAATAATTTGCTAAAAAACAAATAAAAAGTATCAAAAAGGTGGAAGATTTTCAATTATTGTAAGTCTCTGTGATTAGAATTTGATACGGAAAATGAAGCTGATTGCATGCAAACATACCACTTAGTCGAGCAGCTCTCCTTCTTTCTCTCAATTCTTTCCAGCCCAAACTTTGCAACATTTTTGTAATGCTACTCTTTTGTCGGAAATCACCCAGAACAAATCGAGCTGCTTTTCTTTGGAATTTTTCCAGTTCTTGAATCAGGTAATCCTGGTGAGGGTCCCATACACTGGAACCATATTCTAGTTGGGGTCTTACCAGAGACTTATATGCACTCTCCTTTACATCCTTACTACAACCCCTAAACACCCTCATAACCATGTGCAGAGATCTGTATTCTTTATTTACAATCCCATTTATGTGATTACCCCAATGAAGATCTTTCCTTATATTAACACCTAGATACTTACAATGATTCCCAAAAGGAACTTTCACCCCATCAACACAGTAATTAAAACTGAGAGGACTTTTCCTATTTGTGAAACTCACAACCTGACTTTTAACCCCGTTTATCAACATACCACTGCCTGCTGTCCATCTCACAACATTTTTGAGGTCACGTTGCAGTTGCTCACAATCTTGTAACTTATTTATCACTCTATAGAGAATAACATCATCCGCAAAAAGCCTTACCTCTGATTCCTCTCCTATACTCATATCATTTATATATATAAGAAAACATAAAGGTCCAATAATACTGCCTTGAGGAATTCCCCTCTTAATTATTACAGGGTCAGATAAAGCTTCACCTACTCTAATTCTCTGAGATCTATTTTCTAGAAATATAGCAACCCATTCAGTCACTCTTTTGTCTAGTCCAATTGCACTCATTTTTGCCAGTAGCCTCCCATGATCCACCCTATCAAAAGCTTTAGACAGGTCAATCGCGACACAGTCCATTCGACCTCCTGAATCCAAGATATCTGCTATATCTTGCTGGAATCCTACAAGTTGAGCTTCAGTGGAATAACCTTTCCTAAAACTGAACTGCCTTCTATCGAACCAGTTATTAATTTCACAAACATGTCTAATATAATCAGAAAGAATGCCTTCCCAAAGCTTACATACAATACATGTCAAACTGACTGGCCTGTAATTTTCAGCTTTATGTCTATCACCTTTTTTCTTTATACACAGGGGCTACTATAGCAACTCTCCATTCATTTGGTATAGCTATTTTGACCGAACAATAATCAAATAAGTACTTCAGATATGGTACTATATCCCTACCCATTGTCTTTAGTATATCCCCCAAAATCTTATCAATTTCAACTGCTTTTCTAGTTTTCAAATTTTGTATCTTATTGTAAATGTCATTGTTATCATATGTAAATTTTAATACTTCTTTAGCATTATTCTCCTCCTCTATCTGGACATTATCCTTTTAACCAATAATCTTTACATACTGCTGACTGAATACTTTTGCCTTTTGAAGATACTCACATACACACTCCCCTTGTTCATTAATGATTCCTGGAATGTTCTTCTTGGAACCTGTTTCTGCCTTAAAATACCTATACATACCTTTCCATTTTTTACTGTAATTTGTATGACTGCCAATTATGCTTGCCATCATGTTATCCTTAGCTGCCTTCTTGCTAGATTCAGTTTCCTAGTAAGTTCCTTCAATTTCTCCTTACTTCCACAGCCATTTCTAACTCTATTTCTTTCCAGTCTCTAGCTCCTTCTCAGTCTCTTTACTTCTCTATTATAATAAGGTGGGTCTTTACCATTCCTTACTACCTTTAAAGGTACAAACCTGTTTTCACATTCCTCAAAAATTGCTTTAAACCCATCCCAGAGTCTGTTTACATTTTTATTCACCATTTTCCACCGATCATAGTTACTTTTTAGAAACTGTTTTATCAGCCATAAGGTACTGCCTAATAGTCCTACTTTGAAGACCTTCCTTTCTTTCACATTTATTTTTGACTATGACAAAAATAGCTTCATGATCACTAATACTATCTATTATTTTGGTTTCTCTATAGAGATTATCTGGTTTTACCAGCACCACATCCAGAATAGTTTTCCCTCTAGTTGGTTCCATCACATTCTGAATCAGCTGTCCTTCCCATATTAACTTATTTGCCATTTGTTGGTTATGCTTCCTGTCGTTCGCATTTCCTTCCCAGTTGACATCTGCTAAAGTCAAATCTCCCGCAACAATCACATTCCCTTCCATGTCGTTTCCCACATAGCTGATTATCTTATCAAATAATTCTGAATCCGTGTCAGTGCTAACCTTTCCCAGTCTGCACACTCCAAAGATATCAAGTTGCCTATTATCTTTAGAAATGAGCCTTACACCTACAATTTCATGTGTGTCATCTTTAAATTTTTCGTAGCTTAGAAATTCTTCTTTCCCCAGAATGAATACTCCCCCTCCCACTATCCCTATCCTATCTCTACGATACACACTCCAGTTCCGTGAGAAAATGTCTGCATCCATTATATTTCTCAGCCATGATTTAACTCCCATTACAATATCTGGTAAATATATTTCTTTACAATACTTCTACAGTTCAACACTAACATTTTTATGTCATCCCTACTTGATTTCCTGTTGCCTGTTCCGTTATTACCGCTCCGTAGGCCACGCCGTTTCCCTGAATGTACCTCCCTAATACCCTTCCAAACAAATTTCCTAACTTATACGTATCACTGCGGTTTAAGTGAAGGCCATGTGAGCGCAGATCCTTATCAATCAATCAATCAATCAATCAATCAATCAATACTGATCTGCATTTAGGGCAGTCGCCCAGGTGGCAGATTCCCTATTTGTTGTTTTCCTAGCCTTTTCCTAAATGATTTCAAAGAAATTGGAAATTTATTGAACATCTCTCTTGGTAAGTTATTCCAATCCCTAACTCCCCTTCCTATAAATGAATATTTGCCCCAGTTTGTCCTCTTGAATTCCAACTTTATCTTCATATTGTGATCTTTCCTACTTTTATAAACGCCATTCAAACTTATTCGTCTACTAATGTCATTCCACGCCATCTCTCCGCTGACAGCCCGGAACATACCACTTAGTCGAGCAGCTCTTCTTCTTTCTCTCAATTCTTCCCAACCCAAACATTGCAACATTTTTGTAACGCTACTCTTTTGTTGGAAATCGCCCAGAACAAATCGAGCTGCTTTTCTTTGGATTTTTTCCAGTTCTTGAATCTCCTTCTCCTACCCACCCCTTAGTATCTAGAAATTACACTCCCATTTTCCCACATACCAACTTCATAGTGTCATTTAAATCCCCAATCACCCTCCAGTCAGTGTCCCTCCTACGCAGTATTCCACTGATAACAATCTCCGCTTCCTTAAACTCCACCCGTGCTGCATTTACCAGATCCCACACATCTCCAACTATGTTGGTACTTATATCAGCTTGCCTTACATTGTTGATACCAACGTGAAACACTACCACCTTCTCCTTCCCCTTCTCCCTTTACCAGCGCGAAAGAGAGCTACACCAGCGAAATTCAAGTCGCTTGGTTAACGTGTATGCTTTAAGCCTTCTTCTCTTGGGGAGGCAGGGTGATAGCAGTGGGCCTCACTTGAGATTCACAGCGTCTTACGGCGGCGGAGAAGCTGGCTTGGGTACATGTTATTCGTAGTTGTAAAAATTAATGTTATGGGGTTACCTGTGGAGCAGAAAGAGGTGAAAGAATGTGCCGGGGTGAATGGGTCTATCTACAATATCAAAATTAATTTAAAACTTTAACAAAGATTATATTTCTTTAGAATTTCAAAAATCAACAAATAACAACATAACAGGTACAATTAGCAATTTAGAAACAAGTCAAGGAAAATACAATATTAGTGAATTCTACAGGTCCTGGGCTTCAAGCCCCTCGCTTTATCTTTCCTGAGCTCTAAGCTCAAATTTACAAAAGAGCACAAATTATTCAAGGGCAGAAATACCCTCATTCAAGAGCACATGCTCTCCAAAATACAAAATCTAGCCTTCCAGAGGCACTCGTAACAATTACAGAACTTGAGAAAGAGCTAACAGGCTCTCGGTCTCTTACTGCCTACTCAAGGCAACATTACATCAATCTCTGGTCTTCTCAAACCACCATTTATAAATTGAACTTACTTTTACAGGGGTATTTAATACCCAACCTACCAGGCCTTCATGGAAAAAGAACAGGTTAGATAACTGGCCCAAACACAAAATGAGTGGAGGCGTATACTTGCACTCCAAGATATGAACCCTAAAAAAAATCCTAAGGGGCTCTAGGTCGATGAAACAGGGGCTATTCCCAACCTACTGAGGTGACTCGTATAGAAATTACTTTAACACATAACAGGCAGAAAACCGTCACAAAATGAAGTCACCTCAAACCAAGATGAAGGGGAGCTCAAGAGGGTACATCACTTTTTTACTTTAGCCGGAAGAAAGTTACATTTCAGAAAAGTTGTTACATACTAAAGAGTTGGACCTTTCCCTCGAGTTAAACTGCAGATGTAGCAAGAAAGAATAAAGTTATGTGGCCATTACCTTGTAGATGTTCTAGCTGCCGACGAAAGAGGCTGCCCGCCTCCTGCTTAACACACACACTCAGATGGATGTCGATCAGTTGGCCAAGAAACGTGAAAAGCCGCATTTTATAAACCCTCAGGGAAGGTTCGAGATCATTCAAGACTAAACCAGCCACACCCTCTAAATTTTATTGGTTAAACTCCAAGTTACACTCAGAATCGAAGAAGAAGCCTGTGATAGGTTGAACATTCTTCTTCTTCTTAGGATTTTCTTGGGCGCTGCTGAAAAGCCATTACCCAGTCACAACACTTATTGTCACAAATCTTCAAGAGAAACAGACTGAGTTTTACTTATGATGGATAGAGTTGTTCAACACTTGTAGAAACACCAGGGTTACAGGTCGAGAAATGTGACGTCATCATTGGTTACAGCAAAGAGATTGGGTTACAGTTATGTAGAGGAGGATGCGAGTTAAGAAGCTCATAAGACTCACTAGTCAAAAGAATTTAAAGTTTAATGTTACAATTATCCAAAAATTCTTGAATAGCAAGAACAAGTGAATGTGTAGGCTGTTGAACGAGGCGAGCAACTGTTGTGGGTACTTGTATTTTTTGCGAGCGTAAAGTGTGGAAAAAAACATTTTCTATGTAGGGCAAAATGGGAACATTGAAAGAATATGTGATTAATGTCGGCCATACTATTATTACATGAACACATGGGTGAATCTGCTAACTTTAATTTGAATTTATAAGATGTCTGCGTGAATATTTTGTTGTTGAAAACCATGGGTGACTAGCAATACTTGGTTGCAGCTGATAGTAATATTTTCCTTTAAGTTTCGCCGATTGTGTCCAGTGTGCTGCCATTTTTGTTGGATAGCAAGTTTAATAACCGGCGTGAAATCTGTGTAGGGAAGGGCTATGGAAGCATTTATTCCAGTTCCAGATGCAGCTTGTTTTGCCATTTTATCAGCCTGATCATTACGTGCATTGTTCGAATGACCTTTTATCCATGTTAAAGTTATATCAGCACCATTTTCATCGAGTTCAAATAAAAGGCATCGAATATTGCAGATGTACCAATTTGTATAGGACTTATGTGGCATTAAACTTTGAAGCACACTTAAGGAATTTGTAAAAATGATCGCTTTGGAGACGTGGTTATTTTTTAGGTATAGCAAAGCTTGTCGTATAGCGAAAGCCTCAGCAGTAAATATTGAGGCATAGTTTGGAAGTGTGTATTTCTCACAAATGTGTAACTGCGGAATGTAATATGCGGCCCCCGTGCCTACATTTTGTTTGGATCCATCTGTATATATTATGAGAGTAGGATTGAGATCATTTATCACCATTTTAAGTGTTAGTTTAGGTATTTCAGAAAGTTGCATTTTGCTGTTATTAAAGGAAATGTGCTGAGACACTATAATATTAGGTTTGTAGTGCATAATATTGCATGGCATTGTATTGTATGGAAGCGAAATATTTTGTTGAATGCTAGTATGATATTGTCGCATCAAGTTGAATTCGTCTAACAAAGCAGGAGTTCGTGATTGCTATTGAGAACGTTGCCGATATTTCTCCAGGAATTGTAGTTTGGGTAGGATAGGATGTCTAGCTAGCGCCATTCGGGGCAATAAAAATTTAGAAGCTAAATACAAACGGCGATAGTGGAGAGGCATGTCACATGTTTCAACTAGTTAGGGAAGAGGGTAAAGCGCCTATACATAATCGTAGTGCTCGATGTTGAATTACGTTGAGCTTATGAATAAGAATAAGAGTGGAGGAAGCAATATCAAAATAAAATGATCCATAATCTAAATGCGAGCATATTGTATGCCGATAAAGTAATAAAGCCGTTACGAGATCAGCACCCCAGTTTCGTCGAATTGTTAATTTCAATATATTGGTCAATTTTTGAGTCTTTTTCGAAAGGTATTCAAAATGGGGTTTCCAGGACAGTTTATTATCTAAATATATACCAAGATACTTGTGAACCCGGACTATCGGAATTGTAATATTTGCAATTCTGAAATAATCTGTATTATACTTGCGTTTATGCATGAAAATCATGGCCACATTTTAGTAGAGGAAAGTTCCAAACCATGCTCGTTTAACCATGCTTTAGCAGTAGTTAATGCTCGAGTAATATTAGTTCTGCAGACGTCCAGACTTTCATGAGAAGAATAAATGACTATATCATCCGCATAAAGTAATATTCTTGCATCGCGTATTATGATACCTTCTAAATCCTTTAAGTATAGAGCAAATAATAGGCCACTTAAAATGTCGCCCTGAGGCAACCCATTAGACGCGTATCGTACATTAGACGTAGAGGTTTGGCATGTGATTTCCATTCGCCGAAAATATAAAAGATGTTGGAACATTTTAATAAAATTAGCAGGGAGGTGTAAGTTATGAAGTTTTGACAGTAACATGTGTATGGGCACGTTGTCATAGGCAGCTTTGATATCAAAGAAAGCAGCAACTGTTCCATGTTTGCGTTGTTTTGCTAGCAGCAAATCCGTTAATAATATATTAATGGGATCCGCTGTGCTTCTCCCCTTTATAAATGCATATTGATAGACGGGTAGCAAATTGTGATAAGCGAGACACCATAAAAGCCTTTCCAACAGAATACTGAGGAAGACCTTCCTTAAACATGACCCTAAACAGATTCCTCTATATTCGATGAGATTGGTAGTAGAGAGTTTTGGTTTCGGTATGGGCACAAGCGTAAATGTATTCCATGCAGAAGGAGGAACATCTGAGTTTAGTATTTGATGGTAATACGCTATGATTATTGCATGTGCATGGTAAGGAAGATGGGAGAGCATTTTATAGGTAATATAGTCCGGTCCAGGAGCAGAAGTAGGTTTCTTTTGGAGTATGTTAAAAAACTCTGGGTAAGATGTAGGTTGGGAGAGAGTGAGAAATTTATCTGGAAGAGGTACTGTAGTATACTGCTGAAATTCTTGAACAACAAAATCCGGAGTTAATGTGTCGTAAAATTGGGAGATGCTTTCGAAGTGAGGTTGGTCGAGTTTATTGCATCCCGTATGAGCTAGTTTTTTATAGCAGCCCAAATATCCTTAATACAGGTGTTTCTATTGAGGGTGTTAATAAAACATTTCCAAGATTCTCTTCGTCTTTCGTTGAATACTTTCCTCAGGTGGGCAGTGTACTTTTTATATTGCAAATAATTGGCAGGTGTGAAATTTTGATTTAAACTTCGGAGCAGACTGCGTCTTCATTTCACTATAGCGGCGCATTGCTTATTCCACCAGTGAATGTTAAGTCGTCTAGTAGTATTGCTATATTTGCGATAATGAAAAGGGTGATATATATCGAGGTAGTTTTGAATATGCTGATATAAGGAAGTATAGGCAGAAGATGTTTGTGAGGCGAATTTAATGCGATTTAAAATATAATCATGAAAGAGGTCAAAATCAAAATCTTGCAGATTCCGTGTTCTACGCTGAAGTTTTAAAACTATGTTCTGCGGATGAAGTTGTGTTATAATATCAATAATTATAGGAAAGTGATCACTTAGATGAATGTCTTCGTGCGTGTACCACATTGATTTATGGACGATATTTTCGGAACAAATTGATAGATCTACTGCACTATTAGGGTGCCCGGATGGAGATAGCCGCGTAGGGTTATTTAAGACTGCATTAAGAATATGACGTCCTTTTATTGTGGTATCGACACATCCCCAGTCAGTGTGATGTCCGTTGAGATCACCTGCTATTATTAAACTGTCTTGGGCTGAAAACTGTGAAAAATAGTGATGCCATTGAAAGGCGTTGCCTTGTATGGAAGGTGGGCAGTAGAGGTTCACGATAAGGAAATGTACTCTCACAGCCAAGGAGTATGTGTTAGGAAACGTGTAAGGTAGTAAGACGTTAGTATATGGTATTTGCAATGCAATTAAAATAAGTACCCAACCGTATCCACAATCATCGAGTCGTTCAACATTATAACCCTGTACGGAAAAGGTGGAGTCAGGTTTTAACCATGACTCGTGTAATATAATAATATGGGGATGATATTCTTGGATGAGAAGTATTAATTCATGCTTTTTTGGGGTAATACTCCTACTGTTCCATTGCAGAATGCGCATCCTCCTCTACGAAAAACTGACTAACCTTGTTAAAGAGGATTTTTAATAAATGAGCCCATTGAGGTTGTTCACCCAGAACGTCTGCTAAGCGCTTGAAGTCTTGCAGTATTTCTGCTTGAACATTCTTTGTTAATCGCGGGAGTGTAGGGCGATCAGATGAAGTCTGAGGACATTCTGAAGGGGAAACTGTGCTAGTTGACTGTTCCACTTGCCCCTTTGGCTGTTGAGTCTGTGAACTATATACCCAGGGAGCATGCTCCAAGATAGGATTGCGTGAGATCGCGTGATAGCCTGGCAGGGGAGCTGATCGAATTGGTCTTTGAATCACTTCAGTGAATTTCCGTTTACGAGGAGTCTCACGTGGAGACGTCGAATTGCTTGTACTAAGCCGTGGAAATAGATGTGGGACGCTAAGGGGGGAAAATCCTTTCGGATGGAGTTTTTCTTGTGCTTCCTGGAAGGAAATATTGTCCACACACATCATGCGCTTGATTGAGATTTGTCGCTGATGAACTTCACATCTATCGGACCCTACACTGTGATTCAGCCCACAATGTAGGCATTTACGCATTAAATCAGAAAATGTGTGAGTTTCATGAGTCTTAGAGCAGTTACCGCATCTTGGGTATTTTGTTCTGCAGTTTTTGGCTGTATGCCCATATCGTTGACACTTCCCACAGATAATAGGGCGAGAAATGAATGCCTGAACCTCTAGTATTACATGAAAAATATTAACAAATTCAGGTAAAGTTCGGCATTTGAAGGTTGATTTTATCGTTCCCGTAGGAACAAAGTTAGCTTGCCCATCAACTGACACACGCCGGTTGAGCCGTTGGGCTTTAACTATAGGAACGGGGGATTCAATGTACTTGATAATGCCCTCCTCAGTTAATTTCTTATCGACTCCCTGAATTAATCCAATGCGATACAAGCTGGATTCCGGAATGAAAGCTTTAAGTTTATGAGAAGTCAAAATGGGGTGTTTGAGAAAAATGTTGGCATTGAGTCAAATAGAATTTGAATGCGCTTTGCACCTTTCGGTTTGATAGATATTATACCTACAATTTTGCTATCGTAGAAGAGCCTACCAAGCGCCATGGGATGAATATTTCCAGTATTTTTCTCATCAGCTGACTCAACATAGATTACGTACGGACCGCGGTGTCCTGAATAGTAGTAAATCGGATTAGTTATAACAGTCTTGTCAGATTGTATATTGGATGAAAAGTTTTCACCACCGAGAGCTGGTGTGATGTCACTATGATTGGTTGACCGCACTGTTTCTTCATGATCAATATTACTAGAAATGTCCATGTCTGGTGAACGGTTAGTACCACCACCCCCACTATCGAAGAGAGCCATACATAAACCGTAATGCTTGCACTATGGAATGCTGCGCTTGTCGCACACGATACAATTAGGAAAGTAGAACCGCACACTACCACTGTTCGAAGCGAACTCGAGTTGAAAATTAATTACAGAAATTATTCTTCTTCTTCTTTTTGATACTTATGGACTTTTTTACTGTCGTCCAGCCACTATGCGTAAAAAAGGAGATCACACGCCAAATAGAGTCTCAAAATCATAGGATACGTGCATTTTGCACATATTATAGAGGGTTGGAAAATTAATGTCATAGAAAGCAGTCTAAGGGTTCACAGTTCACATACAACCAAAACTTGCACTGGATTCAAAGATGGAAGCCAGAACAAAACGTCTAATGATAGGTATAAACTTGTGGAGAAAGCAAAAAATATTGAGCACCATTAAATATGATCGAGCTGCAGAAATGTCATGTAAATTTTCGTATGGATCATACTAATTTGATGCAGGTGAGAAGGGGGAAAATAAGGAAGTGTGACACAGAAAAAAGCACAGGGACACAAAGGTACTAAACTTCACGCCGAAGTGGCCCGTCTTGGTGACTTGTCTACTACTCAACACACACCGGGCCTACAATTGGGGTAGACAAACACTTAGAAAAAATGTAGTAGGGAGAAAGGAAAATATTAAAGCTAATAGGAGTATTAATTGAAGGAATATGGAGGAGTTGAGGTATATACCAGAGAATTTAGAGCAGAAATGAGAGTACTATCCTAAAAACAGTAATGCGCAATGCTCTGATTGAGTTGATGAAAGACGAATGTACCGGAATTACGTATAATAATGTTTGAAGCTCGAGGAGCGGGAGTAACAAAAGACTGTAGCTGTGGAAAGTAGCGAGACAAACAGTAGCAACTAAAGTGAAGTATATCGGGAGCCAAAAGAAAACTAAGATCAAATGAAAATGAGTGAATAAATGTATATACCAGTGAAATAAGTAATTAAATGACCAGAATCGTGGAATGATTATAGGATCAATTGAGCATCGTCAATAAATTGATTAAGAACTGCAATGATAGCAGATGAGAGATCAACCAATAGACAAGTAAGACTTGTAGGAAAAGGAATTTTCATTCGTGTCAAGCTAGTGAGTAGCTTACGCCGGGGTGTAGAAGAATAGACAGGACATTGAAAAAGTAGATGGTTACTATCCCCTTTTAATTCACCACATACACAGTTAGGCTGATTAACTAAATGAAAACGAAACTTGTATTGCGGCGTAAGAGAATGATTGAAACGTAATCTAATTATGTTAGTGATACGTCGACGTGTGTATGTACCCCTGGCAAACCAGGGTTTTGTATTAATTTGTGGTTGGAGTTGATAATAATATGTGCCTCTATAACGCGCAGATTGATTCCAGTCATCTTGCCAAGAGCTGTAGGCAGTGTCCTTAAGACTGGGATAGAAATCAAGAGGGGGTATAGCTACTATGAAAGGGGGCGTTGAAAGTCGACTAGCTTCTTTAGCAGCAGTGTCCGCAAGATCATTACCGAGAATATTGGAATGTCCCGGTATCCATACGAGTGTAATATATATGCCATTTTGTTCAAGATGATAAAGTAGGGATTTGACAGTATAAATATATAAATTTAAGGATGGAGTAACAGATGATAATGCCTGTAATACACTTTTAGCGCCTGTATAAATAGTAGCTTTTGGCAAGGAATGCTGTTGTATGTAAATTAATGCCTGTTGAATGGCAAATAGCTCTGCAGAAAAGATGGAGAAAGTAGTCGGAAGATGAAAACGTTCAACAGAAATTATTGATTGGCTAGATTAAAAACTGGCAGAAAGAAAAAGGAAATATTGCCAACCCACAAATAAATGAACATCAATAAGTTAAAAAAACCTAGAAATACAAAACTTCTTTAAATTATAACTTCTTACACCTTGCACGAGGGTGCATGATCATAGTTTTTTGGTAGTGTCATCTGTGGAGAAATGTTCAAACTTCTTGATGTATGGCAAACAAAACAAGAAGAAATTCACTCAGGTTAGGAAACTGCACAATGACAAAATTACTCAATATTTTAGGTGGTGACATCTTCTAATTGAAGTTTCAAGTTGGTGTAGTTTCAGTTTTACTGTTTTACCAATAGAGGAGTTCATTTAGGCGCTAGTTTTGAATGCGCGGGGTTGAGGTGTTCCTCCCGGTACAGTTAACACTCAAAGTGTTCAGCGCCACACGCCAAAGGCTACAAGAAGAAAACAGTACAGCCACTTGCACATAGTCTTGCTAATAAAAAGACTCGTTTCATGAAATCTGTACCGGGCGGTACACCTCCACGCCGCTAATTCAAACTTTGCACCAGTTGAAAATCCTCTGCTGGAGGAAGTCCGAACTTTATCTAATGTATTAATTTTCAAGTTACCCAGAAGATGTCACTACTTGGAAATTTTGAAGTTTCTGAACTGGGTCGTTTTCGACGTATTTTTGTTTTGCTTGTAGTAAGAAGTGTGAACTTTCTCTTCTAGAGGACACTACTGAAGAACTACAATAGTGCACCCTAGTGCAAGGTGAAAGAACTGTTTTTTGGAGAAATTTTTATTTCAAAAGTTTGTTTCTTGTTAAATTTCTTGCTGGTATTGTTTAAGTTGGCTGTATACCCCTTTCTTTCCCCTTGTTTTGAATTTAGCCTATCCCGAATTTCTTTAATTAATTTAAGACCAATAAGGTGTTTCTTCTTCAAATTGGATATGCTGCTTAACCCTAACCAATAAATGATTGTGGGCGGGTGTTTTCTTTCCTGAAACGCCTCGAACTTTCCGCGAGAGTATATAAACTGCTGATTTTAGGGTCTCGGCGCCACTTCTGTAACATCTTTCTGTGTGTAAAGTACGTAGCAGGGGGCGGGAAGCGCCTCTTTCGTCGGGCAACAGTACAACAACTAGGTAATGGCCTTTTAGTAACTTCTTTTCTTGTTAGCTCAGCAGTTTAACTCTCGGGGCAGGTCCGAAGCCATTTCCATGTAACTTTCCCTTAATAATGTAAAGACACTCGGTGTCAATTCCTTCTGTTTAAATTACAAATTGGGATAGAGAGTGCTTAACCCTCTCGAGCTCCCACTCATATTGCTTCGAGGTGAACTTATTTTCTCAACCGTTCCTTCCTTAACGTAATGTAAATTGTCTCCTATATAAGTCACCTCTTTAGTATGGGATTAGCCCTTGCATTAGTGGCCTAGTGCCAGATTAGGTTTTAAGAAAGAGGTATATTAGGAGTGCAGTTTTGCCTCCTCTCAAGTTGGTATTGTCGAGGCCATGTAATATTTCTGTTTCTTTATAGGCCTCAGTAGGTTGGGTGTTTTTACCCCTGTGTCTATGTCCTTGGAGGACAACTTGAATGTGGAGTTTGGTGTGGCCTTTGGTAGGCGTAAAGTTTGAGAGCAGGTTGCTCTTTCTTGAAAATTGAGTTGTTGTATGCCTCGAGGAGGCTTTACCGTGTAAAGAGGAGTAAGTGCTCCTAGGCATGATTGGGGTTTTCTGCCCCTCTGTTGAATCGTGGTTTTGGGTAAAGTTGGGCTAATTGCTCAAGAATTGTGAGTCCGGGGTTCGAAGCCCAAATCCTGTAAATACTGTAATTGTATCCTTGTTGCCTTGCTACTCTGTACCTGCCATTCTTGTTATTTCTTGATTTTGCAAAGAAAATATAACCTTGTTAAATTTTAAACTAACTTTAACTTCGTATTTTGAGACCTGTCCGTCTCTGTGGTGTAGTGGTTAGCGTGATTAGCTGCCACCCCCGGAGGCCCGGGTTCGATTCCCGGCTCTGCCACGAAATTTGAAAAGTGGTACGAGGGCTGGAACGGGGTCCACTCAGCCTCGGGAGGTCAACTGAGTAGAGGTGGGTTCGATTCCCACCTCAGCCATCCTGGAAGTGGTTTTCCGTGGTTTCCCACTTCTCCTCCAGGCGAATGCCGGGATGGTTCCTAACTTAAGGCCACGGCCGCTTCCTTCCCTCTTCCTTGCCTATCCCTTCCAATCTTCCCATCCCTCCACAAGGCCCCTGTTCAGCATAGCAGGTGAGGCCGCCTGGGCGAGGTACTGGTCATTCTCCCCAGCTGTATCCCCGACCAAGAGTCTGAAGCTCCAGGACACTGCCCTTGAGGCGGTAGAGGTGGGATCCCTCGCTGTGTCCGAGGGAAAAGCCGACCCTGGAGGGTAAACAGATGATGATGATGATGATGATTTTGAGACCTGTTCACCCCCGCACCTTCTTTCACCTCTACCTACCACAAAAATACAGTAACAAAATCAATTGTAATAAAAGTTATTTATTTATTTTTGGATTTCGGCATGCATAAAGTTTTTGGGAGCGATTCATTGATAGCGCCTGTAGAGTTTGTTTTTCGACGTACGCGGAAAAATATTTAGGTTGCCAAGCGCGAAGTACAAGATTTTTGTATTTGGTTGCTATGTACGAGTAGGTTGACCTGTAATAGTGGTATAATGTGAATTTTTGTAGCGTTCGCCTTGGATTATAGGTGACGTTTTCGCGAGTTCTGTGATATTCTTCGTGAATATAACAGTGGTGTAGGTCGGAAGGACCGGCCGCATGGTGTAGGGGTAGCGTGCCTGCCGCTTACCCGGAGGCCCCATGTTCGATTCTCGGCCAGGTCATGGTTTTTTACCTGGACCTGAGGGCTGTTTCGAGGTCCACTCAGCCTACGTGATTAGAATTGAAGAGCTATCTGACGGTGAGGTAGCGGCCTCGGTCTAGAAAGCCAAGAATAACTGTCGAGAGTATTCGTCGTGCTGACCACACGACACCTCGCAATCTGCAGACCTTCTGGTCAGCAGCGGTCGCTTAGTATTCCAAGGCCCTTCGATGGCTGTAGTGCCAGGGGGTTGAGGGGGGGGGGGGGAGGGGAGGGGGGGGGGTTGGTCGAAAGCAATATTTTACCTCTTTTGTCGTTGCTATGTCCGCCTCTGTGGTGTAGTGGTTAGCGTGATTAGCTGCCACCCCCGGAGGCCCGGGTTCGATTCCCGGCTCTGCCACGAAATTTGAAAAGTGGTACGAGGGCTGGAACGGGGTCCACTCAGCCTCGGGAGGTCAACTGAGTAGAGGTGGGTTCGATTCCCACCTCAGCCATCCTGGAAGTGGTTTTCAGTGGTTTCCCACTTCTCCTCCAGGCGAATGCCGGGATGGTACCTAACATAAGGCCACGGCCGCTTCCTTCCCTCTTCCTTGCCTATCCCTTCCAATCTACCCATCCCTCCACAAGGCCCCTGTTCAGCATAGCAGGTGAGGCCGCCTGGGCGAGGTACTGGTCATTCTCCCCAGTTGTATCCCCGACCAAGAGTCTGAAGCTCCAGGACACTGCCCTTGAGGCGGTAGAGGTGGGATCCCTCGCTGTGTCCGCGGGAAAAGCCGACCCTGGAGGGTAAACAGATGATGATGATGATGATGTCGTTGCTATACCTACGCTCAGTTAGCAAGTAAAACTGTTAAACTTCGGCGACGGTAAAATACCTTCTAAATTTTGCACATTCAGTTCAGCTTAGGCTTTTTAAGTTAAAGAAGAAAGTTAGTCCCAGTATTTTTATGTGAATAATATGACTGTACTATTACGAAGCGTCAGACCAAGCTCGATAGCTGCAGTCGCTTAAGTGCGGCCAGTATCCAGTATTCGGGAGATAGTAGGTTCGAACCCCACTATCGGCAGCCCTGGTTATCCATTTTCGTACCAGGCAAATGCTGGGGCTGTACCTCAATTAAGGCCACGGCCGCTTCCTTCCCACTCCTAGCCCTTTCCTGTCCCCTCGTCGCCATAAGACCTATCTGTGTCGGTGCGAATTAAAGAAACTAGCAACAAAAAAAAAAACAACAAAAAAACCAAGCGTCAGCGGGTGCAACGGTAAGCACATTATTTAAAGTCTGATGTAGCTTAAGCTTTTATGGTGCCGTCATTGCCCTGAATATGTGCGAGTATGTGGTTGAAAGTATTTTTATTCAAGTGAGTTATCATTTCATACCTAAATTGTCGTATTTATTTATTGTCTAATTTCTTTGCTTGTTATATTTCCACTTAGTTATCAAGTGTGTTTATACGCTGTAGAGAGTGTGGTGGGGCTGTGATTGTGTTTTTTTTTTTTTTTTTTCACCTGGGGTTACGAATGTGTTCACCGCACGCCACTGTGTACTAATGGGCCAAGGTCAACGTTTCATTGTCAGACGAACAGTGAAAATGTGACAAGTATTATAAATGATGTAGGTAATGTAAGTGTGTATTCTGCCGAAGGCAGGTACCAACCTCCGCAGAGGTGTTCCTGAGCCGGAGTTTACGTACGGTAGGGTGGCCAGTTCCTCTCCGCTCCTCCATTCCCACCAACAGAGCATGGCAACCCATCCAAATCTTGACCACGCCCAATGTGCTTAACTTCGGAGATCTCACAGGATCCGGTGTTTCAACATGGCTACGGCCGTTGGCATAAATATTGTAAACAATATTTAATAATAATGAAAATAAAAAATAACAACAAATAATAAAATATTTGCTGTAATCATTCTTTCTTTCTTTCCTTCTTTTTTATCCGTTTACCCATCAGGGAGGGTTTTTCTCTCGGACTCAGCGAGGGATCCCACTTTTACCGCCTCAAGGGCAGTACGAGACAATGCGTTGGGGATACAACTGGGAAGGAGGACCAGTACCTCGCTCAGGCGGCCTCACCTGCTATGCTGAACAGTTGCCTTGTGGGGGGAATGGGAAGATCGGAAGAAATAGACAAGGAAGAGGGAAGGAAGCGGCCGTGGTCGTAAGTTAGGTACCATCGCGGCATTTGCCTGAGGAGAAGTGGGAAACCATGGAAAACCACTTCGAGGATGGCTGAGGTGGGAATTGAACCCTCTTCTACCCAGTTGACCACCCGAGGCTGAATGGGCCCTGTTCGAGCCCTCGTACCACTTTTCAAATTTCGTGGCAGGGCCGGGAATCGAACCCGGGCCTCCGGGGGTGGTAGTTTATCACACTAATCACTTCACCACAGAGGCGCACTACAAAAAACATATAATTATCAACATGTAAACGACCAAATGCATGTACATTTTTCCTGAAAATGTATGCCTGTCGTGATTTGCGAAATCCCTCATACATGACAGTGAAATCGGTTAAGGTACCCGGAACTGCTTTGCACCTGGATTCTGTGACCTGCAATATATATGAAAGAATATGACCAGTGTTGAATGAAAAAAAAAAAGCGATGAGCGGGACTCGGTCCACTGACGCAGCGCCGAGCGATTACAGAGCTTGTACGCTAATCTCTCGACAATCGCCATCTCGTGCTCGTGACCGCAACGCACCGGTACATATTCGACGCGAAAATTCTCTTGCACTTTTCTCAAAAACTCCTTACTACTTGCACATTATGTTGTCCTAATGGACTACTAAAAGTATACAAAGTTTGAAGATAATCCGTGATCCGAACGTCGTGGTCTCTCCTTGTTGAACATGTGTCGTGCGATAAGCGCTACACTGTGTTCTGGTCCTCAAGGGCGCCCATGCCCGGGGGCGAGGTTCCCCTAGCTCTCAGGGAAAGGAAAAAATATAATGCAGTCAGGTGTTTTTCTTTCAAGAGAATGATTAAAATTCGATATTACGTAGAAGTGGTAGCACCGTCCCCCACCAACAGGCAGGAGATACCGTGGGTGTTACTCTATCACGGAATACAGGTCGCCATTCATCTTCCAAAATATTAAAAATACTACATACCCACAGGTCTAGCCCTCCCCCCCACCCCCAACCAACGAACTGTCATATGGGCGCCCATGCTGGTCCTGAACCTGAACCTCTGCCGCTTGAAGAGCGACAGCTGTGGTTAACTTGGAATTACCGACCGAGTGGATCCTTACAATATGAGGCTCGTAGAGCGTGCAACTCATGGTAATGTTTGGTACTAAACTAATTTGTTACAGTAGATTCTTTTTTGGTGACAGGAGTGTTCTAAGGTATATACCCTCCTCAGTCCGTATGTAGCATATGCTCTACATGTGGTTTTGTCTACTTACAATAAAACAAAATAATTTAATAAAATAATTTAAGTAATAATGGTAGGAAAGTCAACTCTGAGTCCTGACGTAGCTTATTTGCTACACGAATAAAACAACAGTGAAACACACTAATTTTCTATGGTGAATTTTTTAAAATTATTTGAGAAAAATATAACACATCGAATGCATTAACAGGCTCGGGACTGAAGAGGAGAGGATACAGTAGTTATTAAACTAAGCTTATTACTAGTTATATACAAACCTAATATATAATATTCATTGTCAATAATGTATGTGGTCCGCCTCTGTGGTGTAGTGGTTAGCGTGATTAGCTGCTACCCCCGGAGGTCCGGGTTCGATTCCCAGCTCTGCGACGAAAATTTGAAAAATGGTACGAGGGCTAGAACGGTCCACTCAGCCTCGGGAGGTCAACTGAGTAGAGGTGGGTTCGATTCCCACCTCAGCCATCCTCGAAGTGGTTTTCCGTGGTTTCCCACTTCTCCTCCAGGCGAATGCCGGGATGGTACCTAACTTAAGGCCACGGCCGCTTCCTTCCCTCTTTCTTGTCTATCCCTTCCAATCTTCCCATCCCTCCACAAGGCCCCTGTTCAGCATAGCAAGGTGAGGCCGCCTGGGCGAGGTACTGGTCATTCTCCCCAGTTGTATCCCCCGACCAAGAGAGTCTGAAGCTCCAGGACACTGTCCTTGAGGCGGTAGAGGTGGGATCCCTCGCTGAGTCCGAGGGAAAAGCCGAACCTGGAGGGTAAACAGATGATGATGATGATGATGATGAATAATGTATGTCTAAGATGATGTACACTGACTGACAGTGACAATGCAACACCAAGGAGGAGTGGTTCGAAAGGGATGAAAGTTGGGGAAAAACAGAGTCGGCACGGAAGAATAATTGATGTTATTTCAAACCGATATGCAGGTTACACAATGCGCACGGCATCGACTCAGTAGGATGTAGGACCACCGCGAGCGGCGATGCACGCAGAAACACGTCGAGGTACAGAGTCAATAAGAGTGCGGATGGTGTCCTGAGGGATGGTTCTCCATTCTCTGTCAACCATTTGCCACAGTTGGTCGTCCGTACGAGGCTGGGGCAGAGTTTGCAAACGGCGTCCAATGAGATCCCACACGTGTTCGATTGGTGAGAGATCCGGAGAGTACGCTGGCCACGGAAGCATCTGTACACCTCGTAGAGCCTGTTGGGAGATGCGAGCAGTGTGTGGGCGGGCATTATCCTGCTGAAACAGAGCATTGGGCAGCCCCTGAAGGTACGGGAGTGCCACCGGCTGCAGCACATGCTGCACGTAGCGGTGGGCATTTAACGTGCCTTGAATACGCACTAGAGGTGACGTGCAATCATACGCAATAGCGCCCCAAACCATGATGCCGCGTTGTCTAGCGGTAGGGCGCTCCACAGTTACTGCCGGATTTGACCTTTCTCCACGCCGACGCCACACTCGTCTGCGGTGACTATCACTGACAGAACAGAAGCGTGACTCATCGGAGAACACGACGTTCCGCCATTCCCTCATCCAAATCGCTCTAGCCCGGCACCATGCCAGGCGTGCACGTCTATGCTGTGGAGTCAATGGTAGTCTTCTGAGCGGACGCCGGGAGTGCAGGCCTCCTTCAACCAATCGACGGGAAATTGTTCTGGTCGATATTGGAACAGCCAGGGTGTCTTGCACATGCTGAAGAATGGCGCTTGACGTGGCGTGCGGGGCTGCCACCGCTTGGCGGCGGATGCGCCGATCCTCGCGTGCTGACGTCACTCGGGCTGCACCTGGACCCCTCGCACGTGCCACATGTCCCTGCGCCAACCATCTTCGCCACAGGCGCTGCACCGTGGACACATCCCTATGGGTATCGGCTGCGATTTGACGAAGCGACCAACCTGCCCTTCTCAGCCCGATCACTATACCCCTCGTAAAGTCGTCTGTCTGCTGGAAATGCCTCCGTTGACGGCGGCCTGGCATTCTTAGCTATACACGTGTCCTGTGGCACACTACAACACGTTCTACAATGACTGTCGGCTGAGAAATCACGGCACGAAGTGGGCCATTCGCCAACGCCGTGTCCCATTTATCGTTCGCTACGTGCGCAGCACAGCGGCGCATTTCACATCATGAGCATACCTCAGTGACGTCAGTCCACCCTGCAATTGGCATAAAGTTCTGACCACTCCTTCTTGGTGTTGCATTTGCTCTGTCAGTCAGTGTATATACAAATGTATTTCTTCAAGGTCGTAATATATTGGCCCGTTTCAAGTTTAACCGCCTTTGTTTTTTATTTTTCCTCCTGTCCTGGATGCTGGGGTAGTGGTGGGAAGTCGGTCGGTCTCAGCTGGAACGTCGGTGTAGTGGCGGTACCGGGAGCCTCTCTCTCCTTTTTCTTCTTCTTCTTGAGGGTCTGCCCTTCCTTAGCCCTGATTATGACAGGGCAGCCACCGAAATTAGCGGTGTGGTTGCCCTTACAGTTTACGCAGGTAAATTTCTTGCTATCAGTGAGGGTACATTCTGCAGTGCAGTGCGCCCCCGGGCACAGCGCGTGCGTGTGCGTGTGCCCTGTGCGCTGGCAGCGTTTGCACTGCGGTGGTCCTACTGGTTTCTTCGGTCTTTCTACCTTGATCCATCAGGTCCATCAGAGTATTCTCATTGAATATCTGTTTGGATTTATCCGAATATTTTAGTGTTACGGCGAACAGTGGGATAGGTTTCCTTTCTCGGATTTCCTCTTCTGTGCCGTTTTCTTCTACAGGTCTGCGTATTCTGTACGACTTACTCAGCTGTACTGTTTGACAGCCTGAGTAGCCTTTTTCAGACAGTGCGGTGGTGATGTCTTCCGGTTTAGTGTCGAGCGGGAGATTCCTGATTATGGCTGTATCATGCCGCTCGGTTCGACTGGATGAGTAAAAAAATGCAACTCCTTGGTCCTTTAGGGCCTTCACTAACGCATGGTAGTCTTCCATTGTGGTCATTTGGTACTTGACCACGTTGTTTCGGACTACCCGCGCAGTGAATTGCCCACTGATGTGTAATTTACTGAAATCTCTTCGTAAGGAATAAGGCATGGCATCCTCCTTGATGGTGATGGGGGGAGGTTTGCGCCGTGCTGGTCTACTTGCGGTCTTCACGCCCATTTCTTCTCCTACTTTCTGCAGTTGTTCGTACCTGTTATTTACAGATACTGGTTTCGGGGTAGGTTTCCCTTTCGGCTGAGCTGTTTTTCTGCTCGGTGGTGTTAGGTAACCTTCAGCGTCCTTTGTAGTGTGCACCTTCTTGGTCTGAAGCTGGGGTTCCTCACTGATGACGGGTGACGTGTCAACTAAGGTTCTTTTCTTCACGGTACTGGGCACACCAGTTTCTCCTCGTTACTTGGGCCTGGTACCGTCTCCGATACCAGGGTCTTCTTTTGCCTTACGGCCTTAGGTGTGCTCGTCCTACGGTAGTATTCTTCTTCTTATTATTAAACTTATCATCTGCATCTACATATCGTTGGTATAGATGATTAACAAGTTTATGCGATGGTTCGTCTCCAAGATACACCTCGTATCCTTCGTCGACGTACTCGTCCTCTTGTTCGCACTGGGAGGAGTCAGTGGTCATCGGTACAGGTTCTTGCCTGGTTTCCCTCGGCGGCAGATTATACGTCTGTTTACGCACCTCGAGTTTATAGGCTAGATGTGAGCCTGGTGCTGGTGTATTTCTGACAGAGCTAGGACGGCCCGAGGCTACTCGATCCACCCCAGACCGGCCAGACTTGCCGGACGTGCTGTTCTGATGATTGCGGACTGACATGTCTTTGCAGTGTAGGTGAGTGGTGTGCACAAGGTTGTGTAATCTTACCTAGTTGCACGCTCTACGAGCTATCGGTATGACCAAGGGCACGGGGCCGATCTGATAGCAGGGGAGGGCAAGAGAGTGTGCCTTGTCAGAGCCGTTGCTTCAGGAACAATTTTTAAGGGGTGTCTCCCCGGCAAGAAGCAAGCGGACACTGCGAAAGAACACCGCGGGATCTCGACAAATTAGCTCTTTTGGATATACAGCTCCGTAGTCTCGATGTTCGTTACTGCCTGGGCCGTGCTGCCGTGACTCAGCGGGAGAGAGTAGCCGTGTCGTTGGTGCAGACGGGGCCAGCACCTTGAGAATTTTAGCCCGTCAAACTCTGGGACAGACAGACAGACAGACCACGCGTCACAAGGGATATGCGGGCGGGAGCCCGGATCCTTTGTGCCATTTTAGCCCTTCGACTCGAAGGTCTTGAGTGCTGCTTTCGACAGGTAGGTTGTAGAACAGGATGGTTTGGTTGCTGGGGGTACCGTTGTAAGGTGTCGCATTGGTCAGAATGTGACCTGGACCCCGGAGGGTCAAAAGAGTGGCCTAGGGGCAGGCCCCAGGTAGTCATAATTTCCCGTAGAGGGGTTTATAAGTTTTAAGTTCATGGAGTTTTAGTGGGTTAATAGGTAGAGCAAAAGGAGGGTAAGTGGTCACCTATCCAAGTGCTGACCATGTCCAGTGTTGCGTAACTGTGCTTAACTGGGAGATATCAATGGAAAGTGGTGAGCGGAAAGGCCGAATAAGAAGAAGAAGAGAGGGGTGAGGTGGGAGGAAATGGCAAGGCAGTACTTGGTCTTGAGTACAGGGTCTCAGCTACTCGATCCACTGAGGGGCTCTGTACTTGGGAGGAGAAAGGGAAGGTTCGTCCCTAGTAAGGAGAGGTCAGGCAGGACAGGACAGCAGCCGCAGAGGGATCGCGCCGCAGCGGCCCCCTGACAGCTGGAGAGCTGTGGGAAGGTGGACCTCAACGTTACTTGAAGCCATAGGCACCAGGATAAGTCCTCTAGGCATGCCCCCCTTGGAAGACGGGTTTCACCCCGAGCCGCTGCCCAGGGTTCCCCCCAAGCAGGCCACCAGCCCCCGTTGGTGAGAACGGCAGGCCGGCAGTCCGCCAGGGCCATACAGCCTCGGGGTTACATGGGTTGAGGTGGAATATCAGGGTGTGATCCCATGACCAGGGAGGTGGGGAGCGTTGGACGGAGGGGTCAAACGCACATGGTAGGCCACAGGCACCAGGATAAGTCATCTAGCCATGTCCCTCTTGGGAGACAGGTTCCCCCCCCCCCGGGCCGCAGCCTAGCGTTCCCCCCAGCGGGACGGCGGCCTCTGCTCGTGAGAACGGCCAGCCGGCGGTCCGCCAGGGCCGTACAACTTTGGGGAGTACATGGGGTCGAGGAGGGATATCGGGGTGTGATCCGGTAGCCGGGGAGAGGAGGGGAGGTGAGCGCTAACACAGGGGTCAAACGCACTTGGCGGACCAATCAGAGGGCTGCCTGGTGCCTGAGTCGCAACAGGGGTAGTTTTTAAAGTGGTTAACGCCACAGACAAGTCGCGAACACAGGACACGAGGGCGCCAGGACAAATTGCTCTTTGCAGGTAGGACTGGGTGTCTTGGCATGCCGGACTGTTGAAAAAGAGCCTTGGTAGACCTCGCAGCGGTTTCTTGAAGAGTGAGATCTTGATTGGTCGCTGGGTCAGTCAGGAGGGCTCTGATTGGTCGTAGAACTTGGCGGGCCAGCGAGGACCGCTGGCGCAGCTGGGGCGGCCGTGAGAGTTGGAGAGTTCCGTACTTGGCGGCCATCTTGTCGGGAGTCTTAGCTGGGGCTAGCTCATGAGTGCTAGCGGTTGACAGGACCGACAGGGAAAAACCACCCTTCCGAAGAAACGGGAGCCAAGGTGGGAAGGCTCCATCCAGGCAGAGTGCTGGGCCTGGAATGTCAAACTCTGGGCCACGCCACACCCTTTCTTTCATCGGCACTGGCTTGTCGACCGGTACCGGTCTTGAATGCCCTATCTTGATATTTTATTCCCTGACTGAATGGTTTGAGATGTGGGTTAGACTACGGAATTTTTATCTTGGCTGGCCAGTGTGTGGCCTAGCACCAGGCGCTGTCTAGATCAAAGGGAGGGGTAGCAATATTAATAAAGAATACAATTCCATACGTAGAAGCAGTTATTGATCACTCGCAGATTGCAAGTTTTCAGGCCGTTGCCGCAAGAGTTCGCATTAACAACCAAGATATTACATTGGTCTCATTATATAGCCTACCACGAACAAAAATTCAACTTCAAGAATGATATCGGCTTACGCAACAGATAGAGCCACCCTTTCTCTTTTGTGGTGATTATAACGCACATAGCACAACATGGGGTTGCGAGATAAATGATACATATGGTGATGCTGGCTTATAAATAGTAGATAAGTTCAATTTGTGTTAAACGATGGATCGGCTACCCTGTTACCAGTACCGGGACAACGTCTCTCCGCTGTCGACCTAACCATTTGTTCTTCTAATATCTCATCTGATTTTCATTGGAAAATCTTGCCGTATCCAATGGGTTCTAATCATTATGCTATCATCATTTCGCCTGTTTTACCATTTCGTCCTTCACCGGTCAAACCCACTATTAAATGGAACGTTCAAAACGCTGACTGGGTCAAATACAGAAGGGCGATAGACGCAAATATACACTCTGTATTACATAAAAAAACCACGCTTGATAAATACAACGCCTTCGTACACACCATTAATTTAGCTGCAGCCATATCCATTCCTAAACGAAAACAAACCAACATCTCAAAAAGCTTCCCTGCTCCATGGTGGAATTCCGAATGCAGTCGGCAGATAGCTAAGAGAAATCAGGCCCTCAGCAAGTTAAAGCGAGCAACTACAATGGAAAATTTCCTCAATTGCAAGAATATAGATGCAGCAGTCAAACGTTTTCTGAAAAGAGTAAAGAAGAATAGCTGGCGATCTTATTGTGAAAAACTGACCAAGGATACACCCCTTTCGCAAATATGGTCGATGGTTAACAAAATGAAGAAAAAAACGCCAACCCCTAAAGCACTTAAATGTTGGACAGAAGAGTTTTCAGATCTTATTGCTCCACCTACGACCTCACTTCCTCCAAAACAACGTCCACTGTTCGAACTTTCCCGTCCTACGCGAGATATTCTCACATCACCTTTCACGCTACATGAATTAGAACAAGTTTTAAAAACTACTGCAAACTCTGCGCCTGGATATGACCATATACATTACTGCATGCTTTCTAATTTATCTCGCAATGCCAAGGAAATATTGCTCTTACTTTTCACATATATTTGGAATGAAACCAATTTTCCTGACGACTGGACAACGCAGATTATTGTCCCAATTTTAAAACAAGGTAAAGATCCTAACGAAGCTTCTTCTTACAGACCCATCGCTCTATCTTCATGCATAGCTAAAACTTTTGAACGGCTGCTGAAACTAAGACTGGAGTGGTAGTTAGAGTTTCACAATTTATTGCCTCGATCTCAATATGGGTTCCGGAAAAGTCGTTCTACTTATGACCATCTTAGCATTCTGACTACGGACATTGAACATACATTTCTAAACCATGGTTACCTTACCGCCATATTTCTCGATATATCTGGGGCATATGACAGCGTTAGTATACAAGTACTTTCTGAAAAGCTACATGACCTTGGTCTTCCCGAAATATACGTGCGAGGTATATATAACTTATTTTTTCGGCGGACAATCTATATTCGAACCCAAGATAACACCTTGTATGGGCCCAGACTAGTAACAAAAGGACTCCCTCAGGGTGCTATACTGAGTCCTTTACTGTATGCCATTTACACTGCAGATCTCGATCACATGTTTAAAAAACAGTCAAAGTTCTTCAGTATGCAGACGACGTATGTAACTACGCATCATCGCAGTCTCTTTGGTTAACATGTTTATGGCTAGATGACGCTGCAAGGAAACTCCACGCCTGGACATTTCAAACAGGTCTTAATTTATCCCCAACAAAATCCTCTATTATTGTCTTCACTCGAAAGCAATTCCACTCAATATCACCATCTGTACATCTTGGGCCATACTCCTTCCCCTTACGGACTTCAACCAAGCTACTAGGCTTATACCTCGATAGTAAACTTACATGGAGAACCCACGTCGAGTACCTGGCAACTAAAGTGGGCCGAACGTTGAACATAATCAGAGCATTATGTCGAGTATGGTGGGGAGCTGACCCATCTGTCCTATTACTATTATATAGATCGTTAATCCGATCTGTACTAGATTATGGCCGCATCTTCTTCGGCAACGCACCGCAGTATGTTCTTCGAAAACTAGATGTCCTGCAGTTCCGCGCACTCAAAATATGTCTCGGAGCCATGAACTCAAGTCCTACTAACGCACTACTGGTAGAGGCTAAAGAAATGCCCCTTCAGATAAGACGAGATCTGCTTGCCAACAACTTTCTTCTGCAACGCTCGTCCATAACTAGCCAACCCATAACATCTAAACTGCGCCGCCTCCTTCCACTGTGTGACAGAGGAACAAACAGAAGACTACGGACAACTCTACTGGTCAAAAGTATCAAGAAATTGCAGCACATCATACCCCTTACTCTTCAAGATACAGCGCTTCCAGTATTTCGACAGAGGTATGAACTTTCAGTATTTCAACCATCCACATTTCATCTTCCAGATTTTATAATCTGCAATACCAATATCAACGAGAAAGTAACAAATTTTATCGATGCATATTGGGGCATATACACAGATGGGTCTAAGACCAATGAAGGAGTCGGATATGCGTACTACTGTCCTGCACTCAACACTAGCAAAATGTTCTCCCTTCCCCACGAAGCTTCAATATTCACAGCTGAAATACTTGCCATTAAATCAGCCATCACGTACGGCGTCCAGCACTTCAGCAGTATATTAATTCTCACGGACTCCAAGAGTGCACTTCAAAAACTAGAACAACCTTGCAGGAACACGCGTTCGAATAAATACATCATGGACATCCTAAGTTGCATATACCAAGCTAAGGAAAACGGAAAAGAAGTTCATCTTATGTGGATCAAAGGTCACACTGGAATTATACACAATGAAACCGTAGACCAACTGGCAAAGCAGAGCATTACCGAAGGCCAGTTCCAAGCACTACGCCTACCATACACGGACTTCCAAAGCCACATCAAGAAACAGGCTTACAAAGAATGGTCAAATTACTGGGCAACAACTCAACGCATCAAAGGCAAGCATTACGCCGCTATCCAGAGACACATCCCACAGAAACCATGGTTCAGTCTACTATCTCTAACTCGCAGCCATATGACATCAATTCCAAATTGTCCCTCTGACCCCAATCAAGAAGCAGACCTCAACCATACAATTTTAGGATGCACTAGATACAAACCACAAGTGACCAATTTATATCAAACGCTTATACAACTGAAAGTTCCATTTCCCACTTCCGTTTCGTCGTTGTTCAGCAGCTATTACATCCGTATATATCAAGCAATAGCCAAATTTTTAAGTGAAGCTAATTTGACATTGTGATACGTTTGTTCTGTAGTCTGTAGTTAAACTGTTCTCATCCAACCAAAGTTCCTGTACCGTGGCTTTCCATCACCAATTAGTCACAATGCCATGAACGGTCCCATGTTGTAAAGATGTTGCTCTTTGACTTTCCTGTTTTCTAAATGTACAGAGCTGGCAGCATGGTCTTACGGACCAAATGCCAAAATGTAATTTAAAAAAATAAAAAATAAGATGTCCTTTGGCCTCTTGTGTTTGAGGCCTTGGGTTTCATAGTTGCCTAAGGAATTTATGAGAGGATTACCCGCTTGGGGTAATTTCCTGTATAGTTTCGTAGCCATGTTCCGTCGTCTATCCCTAAGAGTTGTAATGCCACACTCGTTGTGAATGTCAACATTATGCTCGTACCAATCGGCACCTGTAACAAGGCGAAGTGCCCGGTTCTGAACGGATTGCACCTTGTTCAGGTGGCAATCGGCGGCAGTGCCCCATATAGGGCAGGCATACTCCAGTAGCGGTCGCACTAGTGAAGTGTACAGTAAGAGTCTGTTTTCTGGGGATAGGCTGTTTTCAGCATTCAATAATGGATATAGTTTGGAGACCCTGCTGTGGGCCATGGCCGAAATATGAGAAATATGCTGCCGGAAGGTTAGTCCTCGGTCTAGGGTGACACCTAGGTATTTCGTACTCGAAGACCATCTGATTACTTCACCGAAGTTCAGACCGCCCTCGAGCCGGCCCATGCGTTTAGTGAATAAGGTGGCATGGCACTTATTTACGTTAATTTTGATTCTCCACTTTTCGAGCCAGGGTTCGAGAGTGGAGAGGCTTTCCTGAAGATATTGTTCGACTCTAGGGGCCTGCCATGAGACCGAGGAGAGAGCCGTGTCGTCAGCATATATATAAAGCTTAGCCTTTGGAGGGTTAGGCATGTCACAGATATAAAATTTAAAAACAGGATCGGAGCGATCACACTGCCTTGGAGTACTCCAGCTATGATTTCCCTGGCAGTTGAAAGCGCCTTTCTTACTGATACGTGAAATTTTCTATTAGAGAGAGAGCTCTGTATGAGAGCGGTAAGACAAGATGGGAAGCCGAAATTCTTCATTTTATAAATGAGGCCGTCATGCCAGACCTTGTCAAAGGCTCGTGAGATGTCCAGAAAACAGACTCCGGTGTACCTATTGTCATTGTAATTTTTAGTAATGTCTTCTATTAGTCTTAGGAGCTGGAGATTAGTGGCGTGCTTCTTCCTGAAACAGAATTGTTCGTCCGGCTCAAGATTAAGCTCGTCAGTAATCGCCTGGAGTCGGGATAGGAGTATCATTTCAAAGAGCTCTGAGATGATGGAGAGGAGTGAGATAGGCCTGTACTTCTGTGGGAACGTCGGGTCAGATTGGGGTTTGGGAGTCATAATCACTTTCGCAGTTTTCCAGCTACCCGGAAAATGTGCGAAGCGAAAAATGGCATTAAATAATTTGGTCAGAAACGTGATTGCCTTCTTCGGACGGTTCTTTAAAAACACCGCTGAAATCTCGTCCACGCCCGGGGTTTTCCTGTTCTGTAGCCTCTTAATGTGGGACGAGACCTCAGACGGTGTGACAAATTTAAAGTCGACACGGGGGTGGGTGTCGTCTTCTTCGAGCATATTTTCCTCCACCTCGTCTATAAATTCGTCGTTGGAAGGCTTGGTATTGGGAGCGCACGTTGTTTCCAGCGTGTCTGCCAATGCCTCAGCCTTCTCCTTGTCTGAGTATACTGGATTCTGGAGGTCAAATGGACTGTATCGCGATTGACATGTCTAAAGCATTTGATAGGGTGGATCATGGGAGACTACTGGCAAAAATGAGTGCAATTGGACTAGACAAAAGAGTGACTGAATGGGTTGCTATATTTCTAGAAAATAGATCTCAGAGAGTTAGAGTAGGTGAAGCTTTGTCTGACCCTGTAATAGTTGAGAGGGGAGTTCCTCAGGGCAGTGTTATCGGACCTTTATGTTTTCTTATATATATAAATGATATGAGTAAAGGAGTGGAATCGGATGTAAGGCTTTTTGCGGATGATGTTATTCTCTATAGAGTGATAAATAAGTTACAAGATTGTGAGCAACTGCAACGTGACCTCGAAAATATTGTGAGATGGACAGCAGGCAATGGTATGTTGATAAACGGGGCTAAAAGTCAGGTTGTGAGTTTCACAAATAGGAAAAGTCCTCTCAGTTTTAATTACTGCGTTGATGGGGTGAAAGTTCCTTTTGGGGATCATTGTAAGTATCTAGGTGTTAATATAAGGAAAGATCTTCATTGGGGTAATCACATAAATGGGATTGTAAATAAAGTGTACCGATCTCTGCACATGGTTATGAGGGTGTTTAGGGGTTGTAGTAAGGATGTAAAGGAGAGTGCATATAAGTCTCTGGTAAGACCCCAACTAGAGTATGGTTCCAGTGTATGGGACCCTCACCAGGATTACCTGATTCAAGAACTGGAACAAATCCAAAGAAAAGCAGCTCGATTTGTTCTGGGTGATTTCCGACAAAAGAGTAGCGTTACAAAAATGTTGCAATGTTTGGGTTGGGAAGAATTGAGAGAAAGAAGAAGAGCTGCTCGACTAAGTGGTCTGTTCCGAGCTGTCAGCGGAGAGATGGCGTAGAATGACATTAGTAGACGAATAGGTTTGAATGGCGTCTATAAAAGTAGGAAAGATCACAATATGAAGATAAAGTTGGAATTCAAGAGGACAAACTGGGGCAAATATTCATTTATAGGAAGGGGAGTTAGGGATTGGAATAACTTACCAAGGGAGATGTTCAATAAATTTCCAATTTCTTTGAAATCATTTCGGAAAAGGCTAGGTAAGCAACAGATAGGGAATCTGCCACCTGGGCGACTGCCCTAAATGCAGATCAGTATTGATTGATTGAATACTAGTCCCTGCCGTCCGTCGAGTGTGGGTATGCCTGTCCTAGCACCAGTAAACTTGCGAGCCATTAGGTAGAGAGCCATCGGTAGCGCTTAATTCAGTTAGTTTTGATTGCAATGCAAGACAGTGCTGGTCCCCGAATTTCTGGCGATTGGTTGTGAAGTTTGCTTTGTTGAGTGGTTTTTGCGAGCGGTAACATATTGTTATTTCTCGTCGCTTGTTGGTAAGTTGCTGTGTGGTGTGTGATATATCTGATTTAAGTGCTGATTGTCGATTACGATGGCTGCTACCCCGGCTGCGGGAGGCTGGTATTCTTCCTCATGCGTTTCGACCACCTCCTCGGAGGTAGGTAGTCTGCCTAAATCTAAGATTACCTTGCTACCTGACTACGACTCACCTGAGTTTACTCCCGAGATGTTAGCCTTGCTGCTTTCTCAGGGCCAAGTCCCCGCTAAGTTGTTCTAACATGACACGCAGGTTGCGTCTCTGACGGTCCCAGAGATATTTTAGTCGAAGATCTCTGGTTTCGTTGCACAGTCTGCGTGTCCTGTTCTTAATTTTAATTTGCTGTAGAATCGCACTAGTGTGACCTTGTCCTTGTCCTCGCTGCTACTGGCTGCGCTCCAATGGCGAGTCAGAGCGTACTGGTTCTCTGAGCTCCTTCCTCCAACAAATACAGTATTTGGTTATAAGTAGGGAACAGCCATTCATGCGCGGTTCCTGGTCCCTGTCTTAGTGATTGGTGCGAGTCTGCTGTAATTGTGGTTTTCTTTACCTTGGTGCTGAATTGTCTGCTTCTGTGTACTTTCAGCACTATTGGGTAAGACAAAGGTAACAAGTGTGCTGTTAATTTGTGCTCTTGTCTTCTGGTTATTGCTCCTTTTAGGGTGTAACAATCAGTTTGAGTGCATTGTAGATCGTAAAGATGGCTGGCAATTCCCCGCCGGGAGGCGGTGACCTTTCCTCATGCGATTCAACCACCTCGTCTGAGGTATCTAGTGTAGAGGAATCTAGAATCAATCTACTTCCAGATTACAGCTCACCTGAATTTACTAGCGATATGCTTGCCTACCTGCTTTAGCAAGGCCAAGTTCCTGCTCAATTGGCGGCAAAGTACCCACCGTGGCACCCTATTAACAAAGGGAATAGGAGAGTGGTCTCAAAGATGATTCTAAAAAAACGAGCGGAGAAAACTACGAAAACCACGCCCGTTACTACCCAGAACCAGTTTGAGGTGCTGTCCACTCTACCTACCAACGGGTCCACGGACCCCTCAGCTTACGTTCCGACCCGGTCGGAAGTCCGTAAAGAGACCGAGGTTCGGCCCTCCGGGAGCGCCACTCCATCTCAAATTCTAGCCCAGGCTGCTTCACAGCCCTTACCATCATCTCCTGAGGCAACTCAGCCTGCCCCTGCGAGTGGCGCTGCCCCCAGGAGGGGGGGGGGGGCGGAGCGAGGCCATGGATACGGACACCACTCAGGGTCCGAGTTCGAGTCTCCCGAAGAAGGTCTCTATCCCTCCGATAGTTGTCACTGATAAATCGGAGTATCAGCGGCACTATAAGTAGCTGCGAACAAAGTGCACTGGAGAAATCAGGGTCATCAGTACCAGGGATGCCCTCAAGTTCCACGCAGCAAACGAACAGGATTACCTAACCATCAAACAGTATTTCAGTGAGTCCGGAAAGAGTTTCTATACTCACCAGATGACGAGTCAGAGACTCTTAAAGGTCTTCATTAGAAATATTGTTTCTACTGTTGACGTGGAATGGATAGAGGAGGACTTCGTGGCTCTGAGTTATGAGCCACAGGATATATTTCAATTCACACGAACTGACGTATATCTAAAAGCGAGTACCCCTGAACGTCATGAGTGTCACCCTCCCGAACAGTGATTTCTCGAAAACAATTTAGGACTTAAAGTACCTGTGTGGCTCCAGCGTGACAATAGAGGCCTATAAGTGCCGTGAGGGCCCAACTCAGTGCTATCGATGCCAGAGATGGGGTCACACGGCCAACTATTGCTCCATGCCTTTAAGGAGTCTTAAGTGCAGAGAAAACTACGTTGCCGCTGCCTGTCCACTAGCACCGACAGCAGCGCCAAGTGTGTTAATTGTAAGGGCACCCACCCGGCCTTCTGGCGAGGATGCGATACATTCCGCAATATTATGGAGGCCAAGGTGGACAACGAGTGCCTGAAAAATCAGAAAAAAAACCAGGACTCTGCCCCCTTCCTGAGAAGTAGACCCCCACTTCTCCTTCGCCCAAGCGATCGGAGGTGCTTCCGCACCCCTCCCAGAATCGAACCCTGAGCCAGTAGGCAAGGCATCTCCCACATCCGCTCTCTCGGGTATGGGAGATATCATAGACCTCTTGAGACAAATTAATTTCTCTAGGCTTCTGCCTATTCTAAAAGAGACCGCTGTCCAGCTCCGACAACGTCAGAATACGATTGATAAGGTTGGAGTTCTGATAAATGCTGCTATGCAGTACTTTACAGAACCTTAATCTGTTTCTTTCGGCATGACAATGGACCTTACGATCTGTGCTTGGAATTGTCAGGGACTTTGTAGTCAGAAATACGAACTTGAGTCGTTTATTTCTGACTATAAAATCGATATCCTGCTACTGGGAGAGACGTAGCTTAAACAACATGCGCCCTTCAAAATTAAGAACTTTACGATTTATCGTAAAAATAGAGCCGACAGAGAGGGCGGGGGTGTGGCCTTTCTGATTAAGTCAAAGCTTACTCACCACGTCATTGACCCTCTCCCTCTCGGCGTTATTGAGTCTCTCGGTATCGAGATTAGACACCAAAAATATCATTATCGACTTACTTGCGGCGTATTTACGCCCCCCCCCCAATGCCCCGCTAAATACAGCGGAAATAGATATTTTATTAAATAATTCGTCGCGCGTCCCTATCATCATAGCAGGAAACATCAGTTCAAAGCACACTGATTGGAACTCTAGGACTATTAATCCTAAGGTAAGAATACTCCAAGAACATTGGAGAGATAATGACCTCGGTGTCTATGCTCCGACTGAGCCCACCATTTACCCAGTTTATAATAGACCTATTGACTTTGTAGTTCATAAAGCACTTGATTCTGATTATAAACCGATCATTTTTAATCTTTCCTGGGTTCGACTTGAGGAGCCATCCTTTCCAATGGATACTTTAAATTTGGATTATAACAGATTCTCCTGGCACATAAATAAAAATGTAAATACATTTGAAATCAACGATAAGAATGACATCAACCGTGCCACTGTTCATCTCATACGATAGAGTTTGAGGGATGTTCCACCATTCAACACATTGTAAAAATATATTAAATTATAAGAAGACCGGTTTCGACTCCCTTGGAGTCATCATCAGTTCTTGGTGAAAATCAAAACAAGGGGAATCTGATAACGATCATCACAACGAAAAACCATGTACCTATAGGTGATTGCATGGAAACACAAACATGATACGGACACTTATAATGATATGAAACCTTGGCTCTCTAAGAGCGTCCTGTTTCAGTACGGCAAGGGGGAGTCCTCTCCCCGATTTTATACGGCCTATATGTGAACGATCTTCCCACCCTACAAGCAGTTCGCTGATGAGTGATCACATAGCCATTTATACCACACAACGGAGAAATGACTATGCCGTCAGAGCGCTGCAGAAATGAATGTCACTGTTCAGGAAGTGGTGCATAAGGAACAAGGTGAAAATTAATCCTGGCAAAACGCAGGCAATTGTTTTCTCCAAGCGCCTTCTTAGATTTAGCCGTCTTACTATTAACTTAGGTCTGACATTGGACCGTGGGTTAACGTGGAAACTGAATATAGAGTAGGGCTTACAGCGTGCTGCGGCAAGGGTGGCTGCCCTGAGACCTCTGCTATTTAATAGGCACATCTCTAAGTCTATAAAGAGAAACCTGTATCTAGCATGTGTCAGGCCAATCCTCCTATACGGCTGTGAGGCCTGGTGCTATATTTCGAAGTCACATATGCAAACCCTTCAACGTTTCCAAAATAAAACCCTCTGTCGTATGACTAATGCTCCAATTCTGAAGTTTAATAAAAAGGTACGAACTGAACTTCGTATTCCGCTTATTAGAACTCAGATAAATAAAATAGTTGGCTAAAACTAGAATCCTCCTCAGTCATTCTACCGACCCTGGCATCGTCCTCTTAAAACAGGTCGTAAGGACCAAGAAGCCGAATACCCGTTTCAAATATCACGGCCCTTGGCTAACTTACGACCTGTGTTAACTGGTCACCCCCATTTTCGGCCTTATTTGATTCTTTCTAATTAAACCTGTCAAAATTCAAAATTAATCTCCCTGAAAAGGCCCGTTTGTTAAGAAGGAAGCTCCCTGCCTCTTCTAAATTCTTCTTCATCTAAATTTACTCCGATCCGCTTATTTGATTTTTAATAGAGTAGCGACAGATCGTTTTTCCCCCGCCAGTGCACATGATGGAGATTTTTCCGACTCATCGGCTATGTCGCGGAAACAGATGAGTAGAGGGGCATAGTTTTCGTCTCGGGACTCGCATGAACTCACTCTCAACCAGTGGCGGCCGGTCAGTACGTGCTACCGGGCTCCAGCACGTAGCTTGAAACTGTAAGGAATATTATTTATGTACCGTACAATTATCCCGGTGCCTTTTCGTTGTTTTGAGTACGATATGAATTTGTGTTTTGTGCAAATCAGGACGAGATCTGTCGAACACCTAGCGCCGTTCTCCCGGGGAACGAGGCTCGTGCTCATGTGAAGTGAGCCCTTGCCTGTAGCCTGAAGGAAGCAATACGCAGGCGCAGCCAAGCTTGCAACACTCCCCCTAGCCGGCGGAGTATACCGTAAACCGGGATCAACTTTCACTGATCCCGTTTATAGTTACTTCCTCTCCCGCAAGGGTGTAGAATTACTCGATGTCTCCTGCTACCCGGAACGCAGCGAGGGATCCAGTCGGCCGTGCTTATGTTGAACGTGGTAAGCGAATCTGCCACTAGAGAGTAGCATCGTCTGGTTTCGAAAGTAAAGCGTAAGTGGAGGCAATCTATCTCACACATGCTTATTAAAATATCCATCTTCCTTTTGTGTCAAAAATAAGGAATTCGTAGGTGAGTCAAAGAATCTTTGACTCACCCTAAATGTTATCCCGCATTACAATGTCATTTACTCTGGTGAAATGAAATAGCGTATGGCTTTTAGTGCCGGAAGTATCCGAGGACATGTTCGACTCGCCAGATGCAGATCTTTTGATTTGACTCCCGTAGGCGACCTGCGAGTCGTGATGAGGATGAAATGATGATGACGACAACACGTACACCCAATGATGGTTAAAATTCCAGACCCTGCCGGGAATCGAAGCCGGGATCCCTGTGACCAAAGGCCAGCGCGCTAACCATTTAGCCATGGAGCCGGACATTTACTCTGGTAATAGGGGAGGTCTCAATGAATCAGTTGGCAGCTCTTTCAGTTGCTTTGTGCGGTTTTTAATCTCGCGGTTATATTACTGGTGCGTGTTTTTTCTGTCATTGTGTTAGTGCTAAAGTTTATACGAAGATTTATCAAATTATTTATCCACTGCAGTGTATATAAAGTGAAATTAAATTAGTGTTCTTAGTGGAGATCTATATTCCCACGATTCTATTTGCACTGATGTAAGTTGCGCCATTAGGTTAGTAAAAACAATATTTCTCCAATGAATTATTTACCGGTATCTCGTAGACAGTTGTCGAAGAATTCATCTGCTTCCAAATTAATGTTGTTTTTGTTTGTTCTGAGTTATAAATTGTGAGAAAAGTTGTATTATTAGTAGTAGTAGTAGTAGTAGTAGTAGTAGTAGTAGTACCAAGTTTGAAGTATGCGTTGTTCATCATGGCAATATGCAGATTTAAAACAGCGTATTTAGCTTGTTTTTTGTAGCACGTAGGACGATTTTTCACGAGCCGCCACTGCTCTCAACAACAACAAAAAAAAAGTGGTGCGCTCTACCACTACAACAGGATTAACTCATTGATATTACCACGGCCGACTGGATCCCTCGCTACGCTCCCAGCTCTGTTGCAAAGGATATCTTTCATGTCGTTGGTTCCAAGGCCTCGTGCCACATTGGACCGGGCATTCTACGCGCGGTCGGCACGTTTCCACACTGGCATTTCGCAGACTTCGTGGATGAAGTATAGTTGTAAATAGATTATTGCGGAGGCGCGTACTTAAGTCAGAGGCTGGCAGAAAGGAGTAACAGTCTGTTTATAACGAAAATGTAAGTATTAACATTGCAATAATGTCAAACAAAGCGTAGGCTATTATTTATATGTGTACTAGCTGATGTACCCGTGCTTCGCTATGGAATTCCACGTTGTCTACAGAATTCTAGGTCAGGTAGTGTACACGTTGTGAGTAAGATTGTATTAAACTGCAACGCTCTTAACGTTACCCTAGAAACGTCACGAGGAAGTCACCAAACATCTTTTCTTATGTGAAGACTGGGTTAGGGTATTTACATTGTAATGGTAGGCCCCCTTGCCTACCATCACTCACAATCAAGTTCACTCTTCACCTGCCTTTTTACATCCTCAGAAAGACTGTCTTAGTGGTTTTCCCCAACTGAACCAGGGAGCTGGCTGGCTCGAGAGCCGAAACTGAGCGTCGTAGCCCGCCGCCGACGAGTGCGGCCTGCGGGACACAGACTTGCTTTGCTCCGTTGGCCGACCGAGTGGGCGCCAACTAAAATTTCATAGGCCGCCGAGCACGGGCTCTCACCCGGCCGGACGTGCCTTCACTAGGGATCGGGTCCCTTCACCATCCATCGTCACATCTCCACTTCGACCGCTGCCGAGGCCGGCAGGACCGTACGAGAGGCGTACGATGCTACATTTTCACGCCCGAGCAAGGGCGAGGGGTTACCAATATTACTGAGCGCCGCATATGAGCATGAACACTGGGTGTGCAGAGGCTCGCAGCATTGCAGTCGAGGGCAGGCAGCCTGCCGCTCTCTAAATCAACATAGGTCATTACTCATTAGTCATTACAATGACGCCAGTAGGAATGTCGCGATTAAAAGCAATGCTGCTACATGAAATAATGAAATGAAAAACCACACATGTTCTCACTTTTAACAAACAGTAAGTACTATGCTGCCGATCCAACGGTCCAAAGTTCCAGAGCTGGGATGACCAGGCCGCAGACAGCCGTGAGCCGTGAATAGTATTTTATTTTCGAGTGGGAGGGACTGCGGGGGGGGGGGGGGGTGAATAGTGGAGAGTCCCAGGGCGAAAACTATGCCCCAGTGGCGGCCGGTGGACACTCCGGTCGGGGAGGGGGGAAGGGGGCACAATACTTTTCCCCACAACTCTTTCTTGACAGCTTTGACAGAATAAAAGGAGCAAAATCGAGTTTCTTTTACACTGACTGACAGAGCAAATGCAACACCAAGAAGGAGTGGTCAGAACTTTATGCCAATTGCAGGGTAGACTGACGTCACTGAGGTATGCTCATGATGTGAAATGCGCCGCTGTGCTGCGCACGTAGCGAACGATAAATGGGACACGGCGTTGGCGAATGGCCCACTTCGTACCGTGATTTCTCAGCCGACAGTCATTGTAGAACGTGTTGTCGTGTGCCACAGGACACGTGTATAGCTAAGAATGCCAGGCCGCCGTCAACGGAGGCATTTCCAGCAGACAGACGACTTTACGAGGGGCATGGTGATTGGGCTGAGAAGGGCAGGTTGGTCGCTTCGTCAAATCGCAGCCGATACCCATAGGGATGTGTCCACGGTGCAGCGCCTGTGGCGAAGATGGTTGGCGCAGGGACATGTGGCACGTGCGAGGGGTCCAGGCGCAGCCCGAGTGACGTCAGCACGCGAGGATCGGCGCATCCGCCGCCAAGCGGTGGCAGCCCCGCACGCCACGTCAACCGCCATTCTTCAGCATGTGCAAGACACCCTGGCTGTTCCAATATCGACCAGAACAATTTCCCGTCGATTGGTTGAAGGAGGCCTGCACTCCCGGCCCCGGCGTCCGCTCAGAAGACTACCATTGACTCCACAGCATAGACGTGCACGCCTGGCATGGTGCCGGGCTAGAGCGACTTGGATGAGGGAATGGCGGAACGTCGTGTTTAGAGCTGGGAACGGAGCTGTTGCTCCTATGATTGCAATCGGTAGTGCGAGTGCAGCGCTCCCTCCGGTATTCTCCGGTAGTCAACTGTTGCTTGGAAACCAATCGGAGGTTTCGGAGGGCGAGCGGAGGACGAGCGGAGGACGGAGCAACAGTACTGAATGTGTGCTCGCTTGCACTTCCAGTAGTGGCGCGCAACGGATGTGGTAGCGACGTAGTAAATACTGCTTTATAAGTATGAAGAAGGCGAATATATGAAATATATACATTCGCATTTATCGTTAACGTTTAATAATCTATATATTTCCGATAAAAGTACATGCAAATAGAATAGACCTTTTTCATTATATTACCTTTGAAGTGTAATATATATGATAGACTATAAGAACTCTCGAAAGTCCCCGCGGTGTTGGGGACAACGCGCCCGCCTGTCACGCGGCAGCCCCGGGTTCGATTCCCAGCCGGGCCGGTGTCTTTTTAATTGTAATGAATACTATTCCAGTCCTGGGGACTGGGTGTTTGTGACATCCTTAATCTTCCTTTCCTCACACACAACATTCCACACTACCGCCATTCTTATTACACGCAGGTTCATACAATATGGTGCCTGTAGGGGCAAAAGATCCACATGGGTCGACGTCCCGAACAAATAGCATTTTGAAGAAAATAACCAGTGTTGAAAAACAACGCGAGAAGCGGGACTCGATCCAGTAAACCAGCGCCTTCGGAGCTTGAACGCTAACCACTCGACCACAGCCGTTTCGCGCTCGTGAACCCAAAGCACCGGTACATATTCGACGCGAAAGGTTATCTTGTGATTTTCTCGAGAACGCCTTAGTAGTACGCCGTACTACTTGCACATTATGTTGTCCTAATGGACTACTAAATGTGTACAAAGTTGGAAGGTATTGTACCTGTATTCAGACTGTGCGTATTAAATTTGCTTCTATATTTCCTCTGTTTGTTGTGTTGTGTAGGTAATGCAAAGTATATTAGAAAATAATTGTGGTATTGGTTCGTTCGTTCGTAATCTGTTTACCCTCCAGGGTCGGTTTTTACCACGGACTCAGCGAGGGATCCCACCTCTACCGCCTCAAGGGCAGTGTCCTGGAGCTTCAGACTCTGGGTCGTGGGATACAACTGGGGAGGATGACCAGTACCTCGCCAGGCGTCCTCACCTGCTATGCTGAACAGGGGCCTTATGGGGGGATGGGAAGATCGGAAGGGATAGACAAGGAAGACTTAGGTATCATCACGGCATTTGCCTGGAGGCGAACTGGGAAACCACGGAAAACCACGTCCAGGATGGCTGAGGTGGAAATCGAACCCACCTCTACTCAGTTGACCTCCCGAGGCTGAGCGGACCCCGTTCCAGCCCTCGTACCAATTTTCACATTTCGTGGCAGACCCGGGAATCGAACCCGGGCCTCCGGGGGTGGCAGCTAATCACACTAACCACTACACCAGAGGCGGACGCAAACTGAATTTCAACAGATCAAAATCTGTTATTCACAGCGTAACAAAATAATGAGGCAATCTTGAAACGACTGCAGCATTTGAATGACAAACGTAGAAAGACACATGCATCTGTGGAATTGATACTGAGGCCTAAATTGTAATTCCACCCAAGATCACCATTACTACATTGCCCAATTTAAAGTATTTGAATTTTCCGCCAGTGAATTCAATCGGAGGACTATCGGAGGTCTCCAGAGGAAGAGCGAAAACAATTGCTCCGCTCCGCTCCTACCGTTTTCAGCTCTAGGCAGTCTGTCTTCGTCTTAGCTATGTCATATTCCATAGTTTCATCTGAGATTGCATCGGTTCGTCATTAGACGTAGAGCTGGGAACGGAGCAGTTGCTCCTATGTTTGCAATCGGTAGTGCGAGTGCAGCGCTCCCTCCGGTATTCTTTGGTAGTAAACTGTTGCTTGGAAACCAATCGCTGGTTCGGTCGGCGAGCGGAGGGCGAGCGGAGGACGGAGGAACAGTATTGAATGCGTGCTTCCTTGCCGTTCCATCCGTGGTGCGCAACGGATGTGGTAGCGACATGGTAAATACTGCTTTATACGTATGACGAAGGCGAATATATGAAATATATAGGCTACATTCTCATTTATCGTTCGTGTTTCATTTGTCGATTACTTTTGTAACAATGTGCTTTACGTCATGCCGTCTTATGGCGACGATGTGATAGGAACGATTAAGGAGGGCAATTTCTAGACGTGAAAATGGAAAACGACGTAAAACCATCTTCAGGGCTGCCGTCAGTGGGGTCCGAACCCACTTTCAACCGGGAGATAGTGGGTTCGAATCCCACTGTCGGTAGCCCTGAAGTTGGTTTTCCGAGCTTTCCCATTTTCACACCAGGCATATGCTGGGGATGTACCTTAGTTAAGGCCACGGGCGCTTCCTTCCCATTCCCAGGCCTTCCCTATCCCATCGTCGCCATAAGACCTATCTGTGTCGGTGCGACGTAAAACAAAACAAAAAAGTATCCCCGACCGAAAGTCTCACGCTCTAGGACACTGTCCTTCAGGCGGTATAGGTGGGATCCTCTCTGCGAACGAGGGAACACCCAACCCTGGAGGGTAAATTGATAGAGAGATTATTATTATTATTATTATTATTATTATTATTATTATTATTATTATTATTGTACTCCCGTATCCACTTCTGCGGTTTTCTGCGACGTTAAGGTGCCGGTATTTTGCCCCACAGGAGTTCCTTCATGTGCCGGTACACCTGCCGACATGCGACTCTCGTATGTCAGCATCTTCAAGTACCGCCGAGCAAAGTCGGAATCGAAACCGCAGACTTGAGCTCAGGATGCCAGAGCTCTACCGTCTGAACTACTCAGCCCGGTACAGCATATAACCAATACCAATCAGTTCGTACTCATCATCATCATCATCACCATCATCTGTTTACCCTCCAGGTTCGGTTTTTCCCTCGGACGTAGCGAGGGATCCCACCTCTACCGCCTCAAGGGCAGTGTCCTGGAGCTTGAGACTTTGGGTCAGGGATACAACTGGGGAGAATGACCAGTACCTCGCCCAGGCGGCCTCACCTGCTATGCTGAACAGGGGCCTTGTGGAGAGATGGGAAGATTGGTTGGGACAGGCAAGGAAGGGGGAAGGAAGCGGCCGTGGCCTTAAGTTAGGTACCATCCCGGCATTTGCCTGGAGGAGAAGTGGGAAACCACGGAAAACCACTTCCAGGATGGCTGAGGTGGGAATCGAACCCACCTCTACTCAGTTGACCTCCCGAGGCTGAGTGGACCCCGTTCCAGCCCTTGTACCACTTTTTTCAAATTTCGTCGCAGAGCCGGGAATCGAACCCGGACCTCCGGGGGTGGCAGCTAATCACGCTAACCACTACACCACAGAGGCGGACTCGTACTCTTCATTAAAAAATGAAATGGCGTATGGCTTTTAGTGCCGGGAGTGTCCGAGGACAAGTTCGGCTCACCAGAAGCAGGTCTTTTGATTTGACACCCTTGGGCGACCTAGCGTCATGATGAGGATGAAATGATTATGAAGACGACACATACAGCCAGCTTCAGTACCAGCGAAATTAACCAATTAAAATTAAAATTCCCGTTCCCGCCGGGAATCGAACCTGTGACCCCTGTGACCAAAGGCCAGCACGGTAACCATTTAGTCATGGAGGCGGACGTAGTCTTCCGTCATAAATGAGCTACACGCATAACACAATGTGAGAGCATCGTTTATAATACATGTTTACATGCACTGGAATATATTTATTGCTTAAACTGTTTTACTACTAATAATATTGTAAATGCATTTGCAATAGTATTATATGTGCCAATATTCAATCTACAGTATTCTATCCACCTGCACCTATTGCAAACTGAATGTCAGCAGATCAAAATCTGTTGTTCATAGCGTAACAAATAATGCGGCGATCTTGAAACGACTACAGCATTTGAATGACAAACGTGGGGGAACACATGCATCTGTGAAATTAGTAATGAAATTTAAATTGTAATTCCTCCTAAGATCACCACATTAAAGCATTTGAATTTTCCGCCCGTGAATTCAATCGGAGGACTACCGGAGGTCTCCGGAGGACGAGCGAAAACAACTGCTCCGCTCCGCTCCTACCGTTCCCAGCTCTAGTCGTGTTCTCCGATGAGTCACGCTTCTGTTCTGTCAGTGATAGTCACCGCAGACGAGTGTGGCGTTGGCGTGGAGAAAGGTCAAATCCGGCAGTAACTGTGGAGCGCCCTACCGCTAGACAACGCGGCATCATGGTTTGGGACGCTATTGCGTATGATTCCACGTCACCTCTGGTGCGTATTCAAGGCACGTTAAATGCCCACCGCTACGTGCAGCATGTGCTGCGGCCGGTGGCACTCCCGTACCTTCAGGGGCTGCCCAATGCTCTGTTTCAGCAGGATAATGCCCGCCCACACACTGCTCGCATCTCCCAACAGGCTCTACGAGGTGTACAGATGCTTCCGTGGCCAGCGTACTCTCCGGATCTCTCACCAATCGAACACGTGTGGGATCTCATTGGACGCCGTTTGCAAACTCTGCCCCAGCCTCGTACGGACGACCAACTGTGGCAAATGGTTGACAGAGAATGGAGAACCATCCCTCAGGACACCATCCGCACTCTTATTGACTCTGTACCTCGACGTGTTTCTGCGTGCATCGCCGCTCGCGGTGGTCCTACATCCTACTGAGTCGATGCCGTGCGCATTGTGTAACCTGCATATCGGTTTGAAATAAACATCAATTATTCTTCCGTGCCGACTCTGTTTTTTCCCCAACTTTCATCCCTTTCGAACCACTCCTCCTTGGTGTTGCATTGTCACTGTCAGTCAGTGTATGTTAAATGAAAAGTATCACATTTATAATGTTTCCACCGAGCGGGTTGGCCGTGGGGTTAGGGGCGCACAGCTGTGAGCTTGCATCCGGGAGATAGTGGGTTCGAACCCCATTGTCGGCAGCCCTGAAGATGGTTTTCCGTGGTTTCCTATTTTATCACCAGAAAAATGCTGGGGCTGTACCTTAATTAAGGCCACGGCCACTTCCTTCCCACTCCTAGCCCTTTCCTATCCCATCGTCGCCATAAGACCTATCTGTGTCGTTGCGACGTAAAGCAACTTAGCAATAATAATAGTAATGTTTTCTAAACCGGATCTTAAGGCTGCCCTTATCAGCTATTTTTGTCATTTGGATATACGATGATGATTATAATTAAAGGATAGAATCACTGGGAATCTGGTATGAAAATTACGTATAGATGATTAAGATAGAAAACAAAACATAAATCCCAGGGAGCTTGTGTTCATTTTTTCAACTATTATCACTATCCTTGTGAACACAAAAATTGCGTGATTCTCGCTTGAACGATTACAACTTGTCACAATCTGAGTGCAGTAATAACTAATAACTAGGATCGCAAATAATTTTCCGTCTTGGAGTGCAAGCTTTCGTCTAAGAGTTGCTTAGCAGCTAGGGCCAGCAAAATACCGTACGGGTTATGTCGCAAGCCAAGAGTCGTTGGCAGACAGGTGTCGCCTTACCCTTACAAGGTCACTCGACCCTACGGCGGTTATCTCTTTTTTAATTTTTTTTATTAGGGTTGCTTATAGTCTCTTTAACTCCAAGGTCTTATCGCGACTCTTACATATGATTACAGAATAATAGTAATAATAATAATAATATTATTGTAATTATAAAAAATATAAGGAAAATATAAATAAGTATAATGTAATTAGATTTTGGAGTGCAAGCCAGTGTCCTTGAAGAAGTTGATGACTGTCACTTCCATTTCCTTAGGTATGTATATTGTAGTGTTGGCGCCAATGGTGATACAGTTGATATTCTGAGATGATATGCTTGACAGTGAGAAAGCAGTTACATTTACTGCAGGTGGGAGATAGTTTCTTTGCTAGGAAATAGTTGTGGGTGTTTTTCGGGTGTCCTATTCTTAGTCGGGAGATTAAGACTTGTTCATGTCTGGTGAGGTTTTGGAGAGGATATGTTCTCGTAGATATCATTTTAATTTTTTGGAGGTTGCTAGTGGAAGTTTTAAGCCAGTTCATTTTCCATTGTTCGTGTAGTTTGATTTTGATATAAGCGATGATATCAGAATGTGGCGTGGCACTTTGACGGTCGTTGATTGGAAGACTAGTAGCCTCTTTTGCTGCTTGATCTGCTGATTCGTTGCCTGGTATTCCTCTGTGAGATAGTGTCCACATAAAAATAACATTTTCCTGCAATCTTGATCTTGTGGTACAGTATTTGAATTTCTTTAACAATGAGGTGTGTTGTTGATGGATTTTGTATTGAAGTTAATGGAATGAAGTTTGAGCTTTAAGATTGTTGTTCAATTCCCAGTTGATTGGAGGCAAATGAGCTTTCACTGGAGGGGTGTCAAGGGAGTTGTGTGGAAATAAAGTGGGTGGAAGGCTGAGGTTCAGTTCTCTGAGAAGATTGTATATTCTGATGTTAAAGGGTTGGGGTTGAGATCCAGTTAGTTTTCCTTCATGTCTCTTTGAAAATAGGTGAGATTTTAAGTATTAGTTACTTGTGCCAGCTATCCTGAGTGCGTATGTCAAACTCAGCTGTTTACGTCTGATTTCAAGTGGTGGTTCGTTGGCTTCAGTCTCTATACTAGCTATGGGGCTGGTGCAAGGGGCTCCTACGGCGATTCGAAGAGCTGAGGATTGGATGGTATCAAGGATCTTGAGAATAGATGATCTGGCAAAACAATATAAACACTCATTGGCGTATGCTGGGATCAAGACGTGGGCTACCGCTAGACTTAGGTTACCCTTTTTCGATAGTTGTTTTATGAATGACAAAATCTTAAGCGTTCTGAGCCGCAGGCAATAGCCAATGGAGTAGCCTTCTGAGTTGTCAAAGCTACTTCACAAGCTGCTGTCCTGGCCTCTGCGACTGTCAATAATCAAGACCTGATCAGTGGAGACGGTAGCGTAAGGTTAAGCAAATTAAAGCCCGGGTTTGTGGCGAAATGGATAGAATGCTTGCCTTTGGTCCGATGGGCCAGGTTCAATTCTCAGAATCGACCCCTTCATGCTCTTAATTCCCCTGGCTTAGGGACTGTGCATTTATCACGTCCTTCGCCATTCATTTTATCCTCATTAGTTCACCACCAAACCTATACAGATACCATGCACCATTATTATTATTTTTGTTATTATTATTGAATTAAAATGTTGATTTTTACAGCATTGTCGGCAGTCGTTCCCATCGTTCACTGGTTTATTAGCTTACTCAGGAGATCAGTGGTGGTGTCCGACCCATGATCACAGGTTCGATTCAAACCAACAAAAGAGAACACTAAAACTGAAAGATTACATTTCATTTTAGCAGATCTGCCTATAAAAAGAAAACTATATTATTCCTATAACAGCAGTCCTGCAGTCAGGGACGGTGCATCATTAAGGGCTAAAGGGGCTTAGCCCCACCAGAATTTCGACATAAGAGTTTAGAAATGTTATATTTTTGATAATTAATTTAATGAGACCAAATACGTCTAAGTACCACAGTCCTGAAGTAATTAATGATATGAGAAAATGAAAGTATGACTGTATTACATGTTTCGTACGTTTTTGCTGACACAGGGACTAATTCGCTCTCAGCCCCACAGTAAGAATTGGTAACTGTTTTGAAGGCTAATGAACCTTTGAGGACCGAGCTCGATAGCTGCAGTCGCTTAAGTGCGGCCAGTATCCAGTATTCGGGAAATAGTGGGTTCGAACCCTACTGTCGGCAGCCCTGAAGATGGTTTTCCGTGGTTCCCCATTTTCACACCAGGCAAATGCTGGGGCTATGCCTTAAATAAGGCCACGGTCGCTTCCTTCTCATTCTTAGCCCTTTCCTATCCCATCGCCGCCATAAGACGTATCTGTGTCGGTGCGACGTAAAGCAAATAGCAAAGAACCGTTGAGGGAGTGAAAGTTCTAATGCATTTTAAGCTAAGGGCTAGCTTTGACATGCCTGCAATAAAAAAGAACAATATAGACGAAGCTGTAGTGGCGGGTGTTATGGCGATGTTATTGCAAACTCACTTGTATTCTTCTAACAGCATGTAACATGTTCTTGTGAACATTCACAGAGTGAAGCTTTCGACACGTTTCGAATATAATTTTTTTACAGTTCGCTTTTAGCAGTTGCGGAGTGGAGAACATATGTTCTGGATAGTTCTTTTAACAGTGATTAGTATGTAGTGTTTAAAATAGTGAATAGTACGTAGTGAAATTATTAATAACGTTTCTTTTATTATGAATAGGGTAGATACTCTTGTTGCGAAATCACCATTCTTATCATTAAATTTAGAAAAAGGACATGGCCCGCACCGACCTAGAGATTGCAAGAGTTGCAAGAATCAGAGAACATTTGCGTTATCTTAGTTTGACAAGAAGTGGCTGACTGTGAGTGAAGAAAAGAAGTAGCTTTTCTGTTTCGTGAGCTTATTGTTTGGTGGGGAAACTAGCTTGACTGTGACAGGCATAACTAATCTTAAACATCTATCAGAAAGAGTTAAGAAACACAAAAAATTCAGAAACACATATTGAAAATAACGTAAAATATAATCCGTTTGGGTCAGTAAACATTTTGACTCAATTAAATGAAGGCTATCGTGTTTCTAATCAGCGTCACAACGAACATGTAGACAAGAACAGACACATTTTAAACAAGATAATTAACTGTATTAAGTTTTTCGGAACACATGAACTACCTCTTCGCGGTCATAACGAAGATAACAATTCACACAATCGTGGGGTATTCTAGGACCTGTTGTCGGAACTAGCGGCATTAGCCAGCATTCTGAGCGCTCACCTTCTCACTTCTACAGTATCAAAAAATACCTCGAAAACAATTCAGAATGAATTACTGGATTGTATGTTTGTGTTCTGTAGAGAGACGATAGTACAGAAAATACAAAAAGCTAAATATGTAGCCATTCAGGCAGATGAAACGTCAGATACATCATGCATGTCACAATTACTTATAGTGTTACGATATGTTGCTCGTATTGGCCCAGTTGAGAGATTCATTTCCTTTTTCCGTATTCATTATCGGACTGCGGACGGTTTAACGTTACTTCTGAAACAACAATTAGAACCGTACTAGCTAGAACAGTAATTCATTGCTCAGTCCTATGATGGTGCTGCCGTGTTTAATGCACATTTCATCCACTGTTATGCTCATCAGCTAAACTTGGTAAAAAGGAAAGCGTCCTCGACTGGGAAATAAGTGAAGTTGTTCTTCATCAATATATCGGACTTTTCGTCTTTTTTTTTTTCTGTTTCTTCCAAGCGCACTGATTTATAAAGATCTGTCTGTGGCAGTGCTGTTCCGAAAACTCTAGAAACGTGCTGGAATTTTCATAACAGAGTTGTCAATACTGTCTCCAACAATAAGGATGCTCTTCTTGAGTGTTTTGACACCATTCAAAATGACGATGGTTGGGATGACGTTACAGTTAGAGAAGCAACAGGACTAGCTAATCTTCTGAATGATGAGGAATTCCTATATTTTCTCGCATTTTTATCTCCTTTCTGATGCACGTTGACATTCTGTACAACACACTGCAGAAATCATCAACCAATGCCCTAATTGTTCGTACTGCAATTCAGCATTTCGAAACTGCAGTAAATGACATCAGAAGGGATTTACCTGAGTTGGAACTAAATTCTGAACGCCCAACAAAACGTGCGTGGGACCGAGCTCGATAGCTGCGATCGCTTATTTGCTGCCAGTATCCAGTATTCGGGAGATAGTGGGTTCGAACCTCACTGTCGGCAGCCCTGAAGATGGTTTTCCATGGTATCCCATTTTCACACAAAGCAAATTACTGTACCTTAATTAAGGCCACGGCTGCTCCTTTCCCACTCCTAGCCCTTTCCTGTCCCATCGTCTCTATAAGATCTATCTGTGTCGGTGCGACGTAAAGCAACTTGTAAAAAAGACGTGCGCGAAAAGAAGTGAACGGAAGTGTTGATGCTAAAGAAGCGTGTGACATAATAGTGAATGAGATGAAACGCCGTTTCCAAGAAGCGCAGCACACACAAAGCTTTTCTTTAATTGATCTACAATTTTTGTAGAACATAAAGTTACTTTTCCTAGAGTACTTGTAACCAGTGCAGTGAAATATTATCCCATGTTTATGAATGACAAGTTTGAACTAACTGTGCTTTATAGGAATGATACATTTGCGAGTGTAACGAGTGTACTTTCCCTTTGGACCCTAATGAAGGAAGACAATCTGGAAACAGTCTTATCAGAAACACACAAACTAGCAGAAATAGTACTTAAAACTCCAATTTTAACCGCGGAATCAGAACGTTGTTTCAGTACTCTAAAACGAGTTCAAACTCATCTAAAGGAACTCAGTGGGACAAGAAAGTTTAAACGCATTAGCTATGCTTAGTATTCATAAGGACGTCATTGCAGAGATTCCGGAATTCAACTAAAAAGTGATTGATTTGTTTGCATCGAAAAGCATCGACTAACGCTGTTCCTTTTGTAAAGTATTTTACTATTAGCATGAATTGGAATCAAGTATGCTTAACTGTACTGATACTGCCAATAAAAATGTAATGACAAAGTTTAATATGCGTGTAGGCCTATATACCACAGCAGGAGCAACATAAAGTACGTAAATAATAATAATAATAATAATAATAATAATAATAATAATAATAATAATAATAATAATAATAATAATAATAATAACACCTGGAAACATGACTCAGGTACTATAATAGGTAGTAAAAATAAACATGTCAAACCCAAGTGTTTGGCCTTGGTTACGTCTCAAAACTCACAAGTTTCAAAACTCACGGGCTAAAATTAGTTACAAATAGTATCAAAACTCACGACTACAAACTGGTAGCCAAAGTAAACATTCTAATGAGTCTCAAAATTCACGACTCTGGATAGCAAATGCTTGCGATGACCACAGGAGGGATGAGGTGAGCGGTGACTCACGCTTCCCTTAGGACAGGCAGGGGATACTGTGGCTGTGATTCTGCCACCCTAAATTACAGGGGAAGAATAATGGCTGGTGAATGAATGAGACCGAGGTGTATTTATTATTATGATTATTATTAAAATATGTTGCTGTTGTCTTAAAGCTAATATAAAGCATTTTTTACCTTTCACATAAATTTGTAATAATGACGTGTGGCCTGCGGGGAGGTCTGCTGCAGATCTTTAGAGATGACGCCCTACAGACGACCTGCAGGTCTGTGAGGATGAGGCCCTACCTAAGATGATGTCTAATGCTGCAGACGGCACGAACATCCAGTCCCCGAGCCATAGGAATGAAAGTTAAAATCTCTGACCCGACCGGAAATCGAACCCGGGACCCCCTGGACCTCTTTTACCAAAGGCCAGCATTCTAACAATTTATGCACGCAGCCGGACGACAAAATTAAAGTAGGTATGTTTCCCGTTGCTAGTTAAACGAAACTGTCAGTTGGTAGTACTGGGGCCTAGTTCCATTATGCGGCCAGAAGGCGGTATTTACTTGAATAAGGAATTTTATTTAGAGATATTAAGGATCAAAACAGTTAATTCACTCATTTAGTTTCAACACTTGCAGATTCATTCGGAAAAAAGGCGTATTTCTCTTATAGTAAGAGTTCATCTATTCGCTTATTTCAATAGATTGTCTACCCGACACACTTAAACCGAAAGAAAATTACTTATGACGCATCCGATTATTCTGTGCGATATAACTGAATGATGTTTGAAACTCTATTATTTAAATAATCGGATGAACGTTACTCGATTATTAAAAGCATTCCATTATCCCACGACTAATAGGGTGGACATTTATCCATTCAAAGAAGAAAAGGCCCTGCTCATGAGTTTTGAGACTGGTCCAGGTAGAGAAACCTTGTGACGTACCCACTCTGCCCACAGATGTTTGACAAAATTTAGCGTGGCGGGTCACTTTAATATTAAAATAAATAAATAATTTGTCATTGTTTCTCCATAAACAGTATCCGAAGGGCGCCAGTCTTCAAGCTTATGGCTTGAAAACGAAAGTTGATAATGAATAATAATAATAATAATAATAATAATAATAATAATAATAATAATAATAATAATAATAATAATAATAATAATAATAATTGTACCGGGCGGTACACCTCCTTGCCGCTAGTTCCAATATTGCGCCAATTTAAACTACAGGAGAAGTTTGGAACCTTGAAAACTGAACTAATTCTACTATTTCTTAAAAGATGTCACTACGGTAAATGGTGTAATTTTGAAATTTTCTGAACTGTGTCTATTCCGACGTGTTTTTGTTTACTATCTAGCAAGAAGTGTGGACGTCCTCTTCTAGATGTCACTGCCTAAGAACTATAATTATGCACCCTAGTGCGAAGTGAAGGAACTGTTTTTTGAAGAAATTTGGTATTCGTAAGTTTGTTCTTTGTTAAATTTCTTTCATTCATTTTTTGGGTTGGCAGTATAACCCTTCTCTTTCTGCCAGTTTTGAATTTAACCAATCAGTAATTTCTGTAATTAATTTTCCTCCAATCATAGCTTTCTTCCTCAGGTTTCCATGTGTAATTCCTAGTCTACCAATAAAGTTGAAGGGGTGTGTCTATTCATTCTTGAAAGGTCTCGAATTTTCCACGAGGGTATAAAAACTGCTGATTTTCTTGTCTCCGGGCCACTTCATCGACAACTTGCTTAGTGTGTGATCATGTAGCAGGGGGCGGGAAGCGCCTCTTTCTTCGGGCAGCAGTTCATCAACAAGGTAATGGCCTGATAACATCTTTATTTCTTGCTAGCTCAGCAGTTTTAACCCGCGGGGAAGGTTCGAATCCTTTTCAATGTAAACCTTACTATATTCATGTAAATTAACCGCAATTTGGGATAGAGAGTGCTTAACCCTCTCGAGCTCCCAGTCATGTTGTTTTGAGGTGACTACGTTTTCATACCCGATTTTCTTCTCTTCTTAGTGTAATAAATTATTCTTTTACGAGTCACCTCCCTAGTATGGGATTAGCCCCTGTATAACTGGCCGAGTGCCACCTAGGTTTTAAGAAGTTTCATGTAGGAGTGCAAGCTATGCCTCCAGTCAATTTGTTTTTTTGGGCCATTTAATTAACCCAGAGTTTGTTTTCTTCATGTGAAGGCCCTGTAGGTTGGGTACAAGATACCCCTGTTTCACTGTGTGTGTGCCTTAAGGGCAGTTAGGAATGAAGTTTGTTGTAGCCTTTGATAGGCTTGTAAAATTGAGAGCGGGTCTGCTCTTTTTCTCTTAACATTGTAATTAGGAGCAAGTGCTCCTCGTACTTAGGGGTTTTCTGCCCTTCAGCTATGGTGGTTGTGAGCTGAGAGCTCAGGAATTAAACTTGGGGCTCGAAGCCCAAATCTTGTAACGACTGTAATCTGTAAATTCTTAAATTTTTGATCTGCTACTTGGTACCTGTTACACCTTTGTTATTTGTTGTCATTTGTTGATTTTGGAAAAGAAAATATAACCTTTGTTAAAGTTTTAAATTAACTTCAATTCTGTAGTTGAGACCTATTCCCGCCCGCACCTTCTTTCACTTCTAACTACCACGGATAACTCCGTAACAAGTGGTAGCAGAGCGTGGTTGAATAGGTCTCATTTTAGCCCCTGTTGACGGCTAAATATTGCATTTAATTCGAACTCTAACAATTTTCTCTGTTGCTGGAAAATTTTCTTTTCTAAATTTGTAAATCATTCGTCATCATGTCCGGCCCTCGCGATGTCCTCCATCCCTTCTATTTGCGTAAGGAGGAATTAATTTATGAATTATCTATTAGAAACGTTCAATCTGGAGGCACGGTTGCGGTGGATGCCAACAAACTTAAAGATTCCCTCATTTGGGCAATTAACTCCCCAACTTTGGGAGAGAAAGAGATTGACGACGCTCTCTCCACGATCAATGACAATGTTACTGAACTAGCATCCGTAGTTTGTTTTCTTGAAGAAGGGAATCCATCACCTAACCAACTTAAACGTGTGCAAGCTCGATTATTCTATTTTTATAATAGGCTTCATGATCTATTGCCTCTCAAATTGAGTGACATTCAGGGAAAATAGGCTAGTGCCCTCATTGAAAACATTTCTAAATTGTCCAGTACTGTTGGTCAATTGTTATCGGGGGTAACGGCTCCCAAGACTGACCCGCCCATGACGGTAAACACTGTCAGTGAGGAAACTTTTTCCAAAGGGGAAGAAAATGGAACATCTGCAGTTACTCAAAAGACACCTGCCCCTCTAGAAACCGAGCCTAATCGTCGGCCCTCAATTCCGCCCTTCTTTTTGAATAATGCTCCCTCCGAGCCTCCGTCACCCCCTAGGCAGTTCCCTACTATGTCACCTGGCTTCAGTAGTTTGCCTCATCCATTATCAATGTTACTTAGAGGTATTTCCAAGTTTTCGGTTAACTCTACCAGTGAGGTAATTTCATTTTTGAGATTTTTGGTCGAGTTCCAAGATCATGCCCTAGTATTTTCCCTCTCTGCTTCCCAAATTCTTCAAATTATTTATCCGTATGAAATAGGTGTCCTCTCAGACAAAATAGTTAGGGCAATTGCTGAACAGTCATCTATTGAAGACTTTCTCGCCCACCTTCTCGCAAACTTCATTCCGGCTCGAGCTAGGTCGTCTCTTATTCAAAAGCACTATTATCGTGTACAGCGTCTGGACGAAAGCCTGGCCGACTTCATCCAGGATATCAAATTCTATACCAGGGTGTTTGCTCTTCATTTTCCAGAAGATCAAATTGTTCATGCTATTGTGGAAGGAATATCACTATCCTATAGATCATATTTGTGTTTTGCGGCGCGCCCGCAAACCTTTTCTGAGCTTGAAGCATTGGCCGTATCAGCCGAAGGGGTTAGATATGCTGATACATTACGTGTCGCGAGGGAGCCACCTCCGTCATCAAGTACCTTTCGGTCTACTCCTTGCCGAACCGTCACAACCTGTAAATGTTATGCTTGCGGGTCGCCTGACCATCTTCGCAATAAATGTCCATTGATCAAATCTAGTAGGACAAATAATGGAGCAGGTTCATCCCAAGGCTGCTGTAAATGCGGCGCGTTTTCACATATTGTCAAGAACTGCCCTAATGCTAGCAGCACTCCCTCCTGCTCAACTTCGGGTGCAAATTCCACCAACAATCAAAAATGACTAGTGGCTCCGGCTGAGTCGGTAGATAAATCCTTTCAAGGCTCAGCACAAATTAAATCTGACGAAAATGCGGGAAAAAGTCAGAACAATTCTACATTACCATTTGAATGTCCCAGTGAATGTCTTAGGATTGCGGCGGTTCACCCGTACCGGTTCCCTTCCTCAAAATTGAATTAAATAATGAACCTGTAACAGCTCTGTTAGATTCTGGTAGTGTGTGTTCCATTATTTCGGATGAATGGTATTCGAAATTGAAATCTGTTTGTAAACTTCCTGACTATTGCTCGTCTTCGGTTCAATATGTTTCGGCTAATTCTTCTCCATTAGAAATTTTAGGTTCCTTAAATGCCAAAATTCGTATTTCTAAATTTACTTGGAAGGTTAAACTATGGGTGGCAAAGCACTTATCTTGCCCCATTATATTGGGAGCAGACTTCATGTCCTATACTGGTCTAGTGCTCGATCTTCAGAGCAAGACGTGCACTTTCTAATTTGACAGTAATTCCAAAATCCCTTTGCTAAAATGTAGTTCTGTGTCATGTTCATCTATTTCGCCTACCCACGATGACATGTTGTTAGCTTAGACATCTACCTGAGGAGCAGGCTGATAGTATTCGTAAGCTGTGTCAGTCGTTTCCAGAGGTTTTCTCGGATACTCTTGGTGTTACTGACCTTATTGAATACAAGATTGAGGTTACGGATTCCATCCCCGTTAGATTTCCACCTTATAGGCTATCTCCGCCTAAAATGAAGGCTCTGAAGGAGATCATTGATCAGATGTTGAAGGATGGCATTATTCGGCCCTCTAAGTCGGCGTATTCATCGTCTATTTTCCTTGTTCCGAAATCGCAAGGTGGCTTCAGGCCCGTGATTGATTATAGGTATCTCAATCGGAAGGTGGTGTTACAATCTGTGCCCCTTCCCGACCTTCATTCTTGTTTTTCATGGTTTCGGAAAGCTAAGTTCTTCACCATCTTAGACTTCAATCAGGCTTATAACCAGATTCCGCTATCAGAGGAATCCAAACACCTGACAGCTTTTGCCACGGATTGGAACTTGTATGAGTACAACCGCGTGCCTTTCGGGCTCCCCACGGGAGCAGCTGTGCCTACGAGGCTACTAGACAGGGTCTTCTCCGACATTAAGTTTGAGTACCTGTACCACTATCTTGATGATGTCGTCGTATTTTCGGAGACCTTCGAAGAACACCTAGATCATCTGAGAGAAGTTCTCAATCGCCTTCGTAAGGCTGGGTTAACTGTGAAATTGTCCAAGGTCGCCTTCGCTAAGCCTTCCATGTCATTTCTAGGGCATATTGTGTCGCCCGATGGTGTTTCAGTCGATCACTCTAGAACACAGGCCATCCGTGAGTTCAAACCTCCTAAGGACATCAAAGGTATTGCCAGATTCATTGGCATGGTGAATTTCTTCAGGAAATTTATTCCTAACTTCGCTAACAGAGCGGCGCCCTTGAACCTTCTTCGTAGGAAGTGCGTCAAATTTGAGTGGGGGGCTTCTCAACAAGCCGATTTTGAAGATCTTAAATTAGCTCTGTGTAATGCCCCTGTTCTTGCCATGCCCGATTTCTCGAAGAAATTCATCGTCCAAACCGACGCGTCGTCGTCGGCAGTGGCTGCGGTCCTTCTTCAAGAGACCGAACTAGGGAGGCGACCTATCGCCTATGCATCTAGGACTCTTTCGGCTCAAGAAGCCAAGTATTCCATCTATGAACTTGAGGGTTTGGCTGTCTTGTTTGCGCTAGAAAAGTTCCGCCTTTATCTGGAACATGTCAAGTTCGACTTGGAGACTGATAACCAAGCCTTAAGTTGGGTCTTAGGTAGGCCGCGTCGCACTGGTCGTATAGCCCGGTGGGCCATCCGAATTTCTGCCTTCCAGTTTGACGTTAGGCATATCAGAGGTACTGAAAATGTTGTGGCAGACGGACTAAGCCGCATGTTTTCCAATGATGTAGAGACCCATGAACTGGTCGATAGTTCTTCACCTCCCGAGTCCATACGACCTGAGGTTAATGCCATTTTAACCGATGCTCCCATGTTGTTTAGGGATCTTGAGAAATATCAGCGTGAAGCCGACGCTGGCCCCTATCATGGAAACCCTTTCTTCTGGGGAACATGTTGTCCCTTATGTGCTGAGGAATGGTGTTTTATGTTGCCCGTCGAGGCATGATAATAAGATGAAGGTGGTGGTTCCAGCCGTTCTTGTGCCCATGATCTTCAAGTACTATCATGAGACCCCATTAGGGGGGCATTTAGGTATCTTTAAAACTAGAGAAAAGATCCGAGAGATGTTCATTTGGAAAGGTATGGACGGTGAAATTCGTGAACTAGTTAAAGCTTGTAAAACTTGTTGGATTAGTAAACCCTCCATGTCAACTAAGCAAGGGCTTTTGTCTTCTCATCAAGCGTCGCGTCCCATGGAACGTCTTTATATCGACTACGTAGGACCCTTCCCCCAGTCAAAGGGGAATGCCAACAAGTTCATCCTTGTGTGTGTAGATGGCTTCACTAGATTTTCTTGGTTATTTCCGACTAAGCTGGCTACCGCTTAGTCCACTATTTCCTGTTTAAATTCCATTTTTGCTTCTTTTGGTCCATGTCAATATATTGTGTCGGATAATGCTAAAGCTTTCACATCCAATCTCTTTCGTAAATTCTGTTTTGATTTGCCCATCTCTCATGTGACTACTTCTGCTTATTATCCTCAACCATCTCTAGCTGAACGGGTCAATCGTAATCTGAGGTCGGCTCTTATTGCCTATCATCACGACGATCATTCTAGGTGGGACACGTCCCTGCACTGGTTAGCTTTCGCCTTGAATTCGGCGGTTCATGAATCTCATAAATTTACTCCAGCTTCTTTGATGTTCAAGTTTGTTCCCAACACGCCGCTCTCTAACCTTTGGTCTCTTAATGATATTCTACCCGAGACAATAGATCCTGATAACATTAAAGATTAAACATTAAACATTAAAGGCTAAGGCCAATCTTTAAGTGTCTCGTGAAAAGGTTAGGGAAAGATATGATCGTGGACGGAGACCCACTCATTTGAACATTTGAAGGTAGGCGACCAGGTTATGGTCAAGAATTTTGTTCCCGCGGGCAAGCTTGCCCCCAGATTTCATGGGCCGTGCGTCATTTTAGATTTCCTTACCCCGGTGACGTTGTTACTAAGCAATCCAGCCACCGAGAGGATATTTAGGGTTCACCTGTCGCAGGTGTAACCTGTGTAATTTCCGTGCTAACTTGGTCCTTATAATTTTGTAAGAATCCTGAAGGTTATATTTTTAATTTCATTTTAAGGCCCTCTGGCCCTTATTGTTTTACATTTGGTTGAATCTGCCTTGTATAAATTGTGTGAAACCTTCCCTGAGATTACTCTGCTGTCCTCTCCGTAAGGCCATTACCAAGCTCCCGTTTCATGCTAAACCACACCAGTGGCTAATTAAAATGAAATAAAAACTTCCACGCCGCTGGCCCCTCAGCCTCACCACAAAGACTGTACCCTAAAACCATTATGGTCCAACAAAATTCTGCCGCCGAGATCTTAATGTTTCAGTGACCCGCAGCCGTGCGGCGCTGTACCGCCACTGAGGTGGGGTACGGGCCCGCTCCACTCCAGTGAGGTCAACCAGTGTACGGCGAGTCGGAGTCCTCCTTCCGGCCAAGGCTGATGTGCGGCGCACCACCTGCAAGCTGCCCGCGGACTGTAAACAATCGTCGCGTGTGCGGCGTGCTTCACCACCACTACCCCTCTCATAGTAGCGGGAGAGGTGTATCTCAGGGTACTTGAGGGGTCCGAGCGGCCTCCTCTGAACACAAGCAGCGGCGGCTGGTCTGGCCGTCAAACTTAATCAACAGCTAAACTTCTTCTTCAGCTACATGGACACCTTATTGCTACAATTAATAATTTTTTGCTTCAAATCAACCTAGGTGGACTTAAAAAAGTTTTTTTCTTTCGAGAATTAAAGTGTTTTTTGAATTCAACTCCTACAAACATAGAAACCTTTCATTAAAATCTACTACAAAAGTTTAAAAACTGGACTTAATCTAGTCGCACCCACCAATATCAAATCTATTAAGAGATCTCTGACTACTGAAAAATTGGTATTTTCTCTGCTAAATTTTTCTTCATCCAATCTGCAAAAGACTTGGACTTTGTTTTAAAACAAATATTTTTGTTTTCTTCGGCGTCATCCCTTGGAAAGACTTTTGGAGGGAGAGGTATGTACCGGGCGGTACACCTCCACGCCGCTAGTTCAAATATTGCGCCAATTTAAACTACAGGAGAAGTTTGGAATCTTGAAAACTGAACTAATTCTACTATTTCTTAAAAGATGTCACTACGGTAAATGGTGTAATTTTGAAATTTTCTGAACTGTGTCTATTCCGACGTGTTTTTGTTTACTATCTAGCAAGAAGTGCGGACGTCCTCTTCTAGATGTCACTGCCTAAGAACTATAATTATGCACCCTAGTGTGAAGTGAAGGAACTGTTTTTTGAAGAAATTTGGTATTCATAAGTTTGTTCTTTGTTAAATTTCTTTCATTCATTTTTTGGGTTGGCAGTGTAACCCTTCTCTTTCCGCCAGTTTTGAATTTAACCAATCAGTAATTTATGTAATTAATTTTCCTCCAATCATAGCTTTCTTCCTCAGGTTTCCATGTGTAATTCCTAGTCTATCAATAAAGTTGAAGGGGTGTGTCTATTCATTCTTGAAAGGTCTCGAATTTTCCACGAGGGTATAAAAACTGCTGATTTTCTTGTCTCCGGGCCACTTCATCGACAACTTGCTTAGTGTGTGATCATGTAGCAGGGGGCGGGAAGCGCCTCTTTCTTCGGGCAGCAGTTCATCAACAAGGTAATGGCCTGATAACATCTTTATTTCTTGCTAGCTCAGCAGTTTTAACCCGCGGGGAAGGTTCGAATCCTTTTCAATGTAAACCTTACTATATTCATGTAAATTAACCGCAATTTGGGATAGAGAGTGCTTAACCCTCTCGAGCTCCCAGTCATGTTGTTTTGAGGTGACTACGTTTTCATACCCGATTTTCTTCTCTTCTTAGTGTAATAAATTATTCTTTTACGAGTCACCTCCCTAGTATGGGATTAGCCCCTGTATAACTGGCCGAGTGCCACCTAGGTTTTAAGAAGTTTCATGTAGGAGTGCAAGCTATGCCTCCAGTCAATTTGTTTTTTTGGGCCATTTAATTAACCCAGAGTTTGTTTTCTTCATGTGAAGGCCCTGTAGGTTGGGTACAAGATACCCCTGTTTCACTGTGTGTGTGCCTTAAGGGCAGTTAGGAATGAAGTTTGTTGTAGCCTTTGATAGGCTTGTAAAATTGAGAGCGGGTCTGCTCTTTTTCTCTTAACATTGTAATTAGGAGCAAGTGCTCCTCGTACTTAGGGGTTTTCTGCCCTTCAGCTATGGTAGTTGTGAGCTGAGAGCTCAGGAATTAAACTTGGGGCTAGAAGCCCAAATCTTGTAACGACTGTAATCTGTAAATTCTTAAATTTTGATCTGCTACTTGGTACCTGTTACACCTTTGTTATTTGTTGTCATTTGTTGATTTTGGAAAAGAAAATATAACCTTTGTTAAAGTTTTAAATTAACTTTAATTCTGTAGTTGAGACCTATTCCCGCCCGCACCTTCTTTCACCTCTAACTACCACGAGTAACTCCGTAACAATAATAATACGTAATGAGACTCAAAAAACTACCAGGGGTAGGGTGATAGGACACTAACCATTAAGTACACTAACTTGGAATTTAAGGATCATTAATAATCATTTCATAAAATACAAATTAAAATAGCTATTTATTAAGATGAAAAACGTGACGTAACGGCGTATTAACGAAATCTGAACTTACGGAAGCAAAAGAATGAATTTTAAAAATGAACTGTTGCGCGAAGACTTGCAGTAACTTATGCCTTTAGCTCACCAATTGTAGACTCTGTTGTCTTGAAGCTGAAGATGGGTGGATCTCTCGTGCCGGCTGCTTCATCTGTTGTTGGATTCCAGTCCTACTTCTACATTTCCTGTCTTTAACACTTCCTGATGCACTCCTTACATAAAGTCGTAATGAGTCCTAATTTTAAATGCAAAACCACCATGGGTTATGTTCATTGAGAGAATACACTTGTATTCTTCCGTATTACGGAACAGTAGCGTAGCTAAACTCATAATAAAAGCTCTCCTCCCCTACACTAGTCAAAACCGGTCTCCCGTTGACTACCTCTCGTCATTAAGATAACAAGTCCCAATGAGAGTAACTTTTGAGTAGTATATACTCAGATGCGAAGTGAACTAAGTTAAAATCTTCTCCGATGTGCAGACGTAGAATCGTAGTAAGAGTGTCTTCCAAGAGTGAGAATCAGAATGTCCGAATGTAAGTGACAATCTGCTCACGAGTAAGAATAAGAGTGTCCTCTCCAGCTCTTGTCAGCGGGTTTATATCGTTTTTTTTTTGCTAGTTGCTTTACGTCGCACCGACACAAATAGGTCTTATGGCGACGGCGGCGATGGAACAGGAAAGGGCTAGGAGTGGGAAGGAAGCGGCCGTGGCCTTAATTAAGGTACAGCCCCAGCATTTGCCTGGTGTGAAAATGGGAAACCACGGAAAACCATTTTCAGGGCTGCCGACAGTGGGGTTCGAACCTACTATCTCCCGAATACTGGATACTGGCCGCACTTAAGCGACTACAGCTATCGAGCTCGGTATATATCGGTTCAAAAGTCCTCTTCCATCACCCATATCACATGGTCCAGTAAGATTCGAGGTCTCATCCCTTCTCCTATGTATTGTTGTGAATCCATCAAGTTGCTTCATTACGTTCATTCACATAGGCTGAACTTTCCCGCTAAAATAAAGCGTCAGGTCCCGCATTATGAAAAGTGGGCGTTTTTAATTATCAACTGTCTCTTCATGAGGTGGAGAGGGTAAGATCTCTCATAACCAAGATGACGTACTTTTCCTGGAAATGTGCTGAATTTAGCCTGCTGACTCTGGTCACCCCACAACGCCTCTTGGAAAATTTACTGCAAGTTATAAATACGTATGATGTTGAAATACTTTACCCAATAATTTTTTCGTTCAGAATACGTTATAGCCGCGATACAAAGAAATGAAATGATGATTGAAATAGATGATAAAACCCTATATATAAACACATATTAATTTAAACATGACCTATCAGTGATTAAATATATACATCTTATCAATTAAATATATAGTTCAATAATTAAAAACATGCAGTGATATCCCAAACATCACAACCTGTTCTTACTAATTCTCTTCCTGGAATTCGTGATTTTTGAGACTCGTGAGTTTTGAGACGACATGTTGGCCTTTGCTGATGGTTTGGCACTCTTCTCTGAGACAGAACAGGAAGCAATAAATGACACAGATAAATGAACTAAAGGAGATAACCGAGAAAACAGGTTTAAAAATCTCCTTCACAAAAACAGAGATGATGAGCACGGACAGGACAGGAAAAGAACAATGAAAACGAAACATGGCGAAGTGAAGGTCACAAAGCAGTTTAAATACCTGGGAGAGATTATCAGCAGCAACGGGATGGATAAAGAGGCCATGGAAAACAGAAGACTTAAGTTGGAAAGGCTAAACACTGCCACCAAAGCCATTTACAACAAAAAGAATCTTTCCATTAATGCCAAACTAAGACATTATGACGCTGTGGTAAAACCAGTGATTCTGTATGGGGTGGAAACTGCAACACTAACGAACCTGGAAAAACTACTAAAGATTGAAAGGAGAATATTAAGGAGGATTTGCGGCCCAAGGGAAACTACAGATTACGATCAAATAAGGAGATATACAAAAGAACAGAAGACCTGGAAACAACAATAAGGAAAAGATTGCTGCGATTCTATGGACACATGGTCAGAATGGAAGCAAGGTTAAATAAACAAATTTTTAATAAAATGTACTACGGTACTTGAAGAGCCAGGGGGGGGGGGGGATATGCCAAGCAGATGAAAGAAGAACTCAAGAGGTTAGGCATTGCGGATGAAGAATGTCGTGATAGAGACCAATTCAGGAAAAGACTTTCCAACATAAAAGTTCTTGTGGAAGAAAAGAAAGAGCGCAGAGGGGGAAGATGGGCTGAAGAGAGAAGAGTGCAACATTCTGAAAGAATGAAGGCATCGTGGAGAAAGAAGAAGGAAGAAGGGATGATAAGGAGGAAGTGAAGTGGTATTGGCGTGGTCCTAAGTTTGGCCGGTTCGCAAGAAAGAAAATAATAATTGGCCCCACCTGCCATTTGAGCCACGAGCCGCTACTGCCTGCAGTGTCTTCCTACAACGGTGTAGAAGCAAAAGGAGGGAAATACCGGCACTCTGTGATCTGTGTGAATCAGAAGTATGAGGTGAGGAAGTACATACGATGAGGAACGCATGTGTCAATTCAGAAATTTCCGGACAACTTGAAGTCTTTGAGCTATCTCTCCTTCGTTAGCAGTGGCGATCTGACGGATCGAAGCCTAGCACAACTATCCCCCCGGTCCCCGCACCGGTCCGGTCGGACATTCAGATGCAAGCCGTGCGAGGTGAAGCGAGGGTACAGGAACGCAGTGCCTGGGCTGCAATATCTTTCTCCGATGCCTTGCGCTCAGAAATACGAGCGACGTTTTATCTCATTGCGTTCAAGTTTTACAAATGGACCATTGTGCCAAATGCTTACATTATAATGTGCTTTAGATTTCCGTCGTTCTCATTTGAGGTTTGGGCTTCACCGATAGCCTTGGTAGCCCTCAGTATACGCCACTGACTATACTTGCCATAATCCAGTTTGGCTCTGATTGTGGCTCTGTATGTGTTCATTAAGTCTTGGTAACCTGCTCCCCAGTTTTTTGCTGAGAGAATTTCCATGCTATTAATTCTTCTTTGACAATCGTCTTTAAGAATTTTAAGGTATGGGGGTCCAGATGAGCTTGTTATCGAATAGAAATCCTAGAATTTTAATAGTTTTAACTGATTCAATTTTATAGTCTTCCATATATAATTCAGAGTTAGGGATGGTATGTTTATTTTTGGAGAAGAGAATGCATTTGGTTTTAGTTTTAGAAAATTTGAACCCTGTGGTTTTAGTCCAGTTTTGAATATTTACTATTGATTCTTGTAATAGGAGTTGAGGCGTCGTAATGTTTTTCCCTGGGCAGAAGATGATCAAATCGTGGATGTTAGAGACTATGCCATTAATTGCCACAAGAAACAGTGTTACACTGATAATTGATCCTTGTGGGACTCCATTGTTGATTACTACTTCCTTTGACAGCATTCCATTGATCTAACTTGAATTCGGCGCATTTGGAGCAAATTATAAACGAAATACTGTATAGGATATTTCCAGATATAATATGTGTCAATACTTTGATTACATAATACCAATGTCATATGCCTTATTAATATCTATTAATAAACTGACTGCTATTAGGTGTTATTTATTGAGGAACGCTTCCTGTATTTTAGATTCCAGACTTATCAAAGTGTCTGCTGTGGAGTGTGCTTTGCGGAATCCGTTTTGCACATTACTGAAGAAATGTACGTGCTCGAGATACCAGCGTAATCTTTTGTTGACTATTTTCTCCATGAGTTTACACATTGCATTAGTTAAAGCAATAGGACGATAATTTTCTGCAATTGAGTTGTCTTTCTCTGGTTTGGGTATTGGAACTAAAATAGCATTGCGCCATTGATCACGAAAAGTCTTAGAACTCCATATGCAGTTGAAAATGGCCAGGAGATAATTTATTGCATTTAGTGGAAGCTGTTTTATAAATTCATAAGGGACCGTATCTGGGCCAGCACTAGATTTGCCACATTTGTCAAGTTCAATAATTATTTCCTGTAGTTGAAAAGCATCGTTTAGATTAGCCTATAGTTGGGGTCAGAGATGGCTTTCCTTAGATCAGTGGGTTCACTGGATTTATTTGTACCGAGAATTCGGGATCATAATTGTCACTAGAGATCTCGGCAAATGTGTCAGCTAATTTATCAGCGATGTTTTGAGGTTTGTTTATGTAGGTTCCATCAACCGAGTTTTTGAGGGAAGTAATGTAGAAGTGATTATATTTGCCATTTATTCTTTGAAGTTTATTCCACATTTCCTTTTGTGCTGTTTGGGAACTGAGCGAGGAGGCACATGATAGCCATGAATTATTTTTGCTGAGTTTTATTTCTTTTCGAGCGATTGCTTTACATTTCTGAAATTAGGCTTTATTTTCAGGTGTGGGTTTTCTTTTGTGGAGGTAGAAAGCGTGATTCTTATTCTTAATAGCCTCCTTACAAGTGTCGTTCTACGAAGGTACTCTTTTCCTAAAGGAATTTGAGATTACTTTTGGAACACTCATGTCCGCAGATTTAACAAGAACTTCTGTGAAATCTTGAACAATGGTATTTATGTGCTTAGAAGGGAAATCATTTGGAGGGGTTAAGTCATTTAAGTGATTATTGACTGTCTGCCTAAATTTCGTCCAAACTGCCTTATTTAAGTTCCATTTATGATTTCTTTTTGCTATTTGCTTTACGTCGCACCGACACAGATAGGTCTTACGGCGACGATGGGATAGGAAAGGTTTTAGGGTTGTTAATAATTGAAGAGTTGTTAGAAGAATTTTCATTATTGATTAGTATCGGGAAGTGGTCACTATTTCCTTGGAGTGATGAATAAACAGACCAGTTGTAAAGGGTTGCTATGTCCGGCGTGTAGATGGTTAGGTCTATACTACTGCAGGTGCCGTGGGCTATATCAAAGCGAGTTGGAGCAGTAGAGTTCATCAGAATTGAATCAAATTCATCAAGTATCTTTTCTATCTCTTTTCCTCTTGCATCAGAACTATGACCACCCCATAACGTGTTGTAGCTGTTGAAGTCACCTACTAGGATGAATGGTTTAGGTAGTTGGTGGATAAGGTTTCGTAGAACGTCACATTGAAACAAATAACTGTTTGGAATATAAACATTGCAGATACATGGAGAAGGTGGTAGATGGACTGAAATTGCTACAGCTTCCAAATAAGTGTTAACAGTAATTTCTTGGGCATAGATATTGTTTCTGATATAAGTAGCTACTCCTCCACTCGCATGATTCACATTAGTTCTATTTTTGTGGTAGGCACTGTAGAGTCTTAGATTGGCAGCAAAGTCGTTCTGAAAGTTTGTTTCTTGGAGCCAGATAACGGATGGTTGTTTATTTATTAGGAGTTGCAGATATTCTAACTGTGATCGATAACTGTTAATATTCCATTGGAGTAATGTTGTCATAACGATGATCAAAAGCAGAACGAGATTTACCTTCCTTATTGTACTGGGTAGGAATTGTCGTCACTGGAATAGTCTGGCGTTACATTGATATGCGTTGGGTCTTCACTTTGATTGGCAGATTACAGTATTTTTTACTCTTCGAGTTTTTTTACTATTCATTTTTGTAGACGGAGGCTGTTCTTACGCACCGTGCCCTAAAATTCCATCTAGTAGCGGCATTTTTCGGGATACGTTTCTTAACGATCTTATCTAGTATGGCTGTCCGTTTGGAAGATTTTAAGAAAAACGAGGAAAATCCCTTAAATTACTAAAAAAAATTAACTTGCCTGTTTTGGGTTGCACATCGCTCGATAATGAAGTTCAACTGATGGGCGTAACAATGTACAAAGTGCGCATTTTTGTATACGGCTTTCATTCTTGCCTATACTCCTGTGTTTTACCACATTTGAACCGTCATACCTCTGAGCTATTACTTTTTCAGGGGACTTATTTACCTCCAATTTCTCTACTTCGGCAAATAAAGCTTGGCTAATTCCTTCTGCAGTATGATCACTGGGCAGCACGAAGCTAATAAACCTTTCGTTAATTTTGCCATTCAGTTTATATCGCACAATAAAAACGAGCTGAGACAATGCAGTACAGTCAGTGGTTTCGTCAGCTTCAATCGCCAAGTAATCTGTCCGAGAAATCTCGTCGCGTATCAGCTGAAGGCACACGGAATAGATCGAATCTAAAAGCTCGTTCTGTATAGTTTTAGATACTCCCAGAAAAACATGACTGTTAGTTTTTTCAATGTGCTCCTTTAAAGTAGAGTCTAGCTCGGCCATTAAATTAACCAATCCACGAAAGATTGCAGGATTATCGAATGAATCTCTTTAATCGTGTCCTCGTGCAGTGCGAGCTCAAATTTTCCACAGAACTTCATGCAGTCAATCAGTTTACTGAGTATGTAACGATTTTTCGATACGCCCTCATTGAACTGCTTTACTTTCAACCTATACGCACTGTCTAAACATCAATCAATCAAATAGTTATTTCATTCCTACTACAATTCGTAACAGGCGGGTCGATAGCCGTACGAGCGGTTCTTTGGGCGAGTGAAACAGAAAAAATTAAACTTGAAATAAATGTGTCAGTAGCATGTGTCGCACATACTGGAAAGGAAAGGAATAGCAGATGATCCTGGCGCAGGGCGAAACCGCGACCCCAAGGGACCCCCAAGGCAAACCCGCACCACAGGCCGCCATAGTCTTCCGCCCACAAACACCCCGTTTATTGTCAAAAAGAACAAGATACAGGCAATGTACAAAAAATGAATGGTAGATATTACAAAAATAGAGATACAATGTTTCATTCGTAGAATCTTGAGGTACACATAAGAAAGAAAGTCCTTCCGTGGCGATATATAAAGAAGTGAAACACACACAAAAATAGAACGCAGTCTAAAATAAACGCGTACCTTTTTTTGCTAGTGGCTTTACGTCGCACCGACACAGATAGGTCTTATGGCGACGATGGAATAGGAAAGGCCTAGGAGTTGGAAGGAAGCGGCCGTGGCCTTAATTAAGGAACAGCCCGAGCATTTGCCTGGTGTGAAAATGGGAAACCACGGAAAACCATCTTCAGAGCTGCCGACAGTGGGATTCGAACCAGCTATCTCCCGGATGCAGCTCACAGCCGCGTGCCTCTAACCGCACGGCCAACTCGCCCGGTAAACGCGTACCTTGCGCTAAATGAAACATAAAGTGCTGCGCGTGCAATATCACGTAAACAGAAAGAAAACTATGTACAAAATGTTCCTGTCCCACCTGGGCACGTAACCAAGTTCATAAGTAAAAAGAAAATATATCGTTGCAGAGAATGCTCCATAAATGCCAGCACATACCATGAGCGCTTTGAGCGAAAATATAGGCTAATGTATACTACTAAAATACACATAAACAGTGGCGGCTCGTGAAAAAATCGTCCTACGTGCTACAAAAAACAAGCTAAATACGCTGTTTTAAATCTGCATATTGCCACGATGAACAACGCATACTTCAAACTTGGTAATACTACTACTACTACTACTACTACTACTACTACTAATAATAATAATAATAATAATAATAATAATAATAATAATAATAATAATAATAATACAACTTTTCTCACAATTTATAACTCAGAACAAACAAAAACAACATTAATTTGGAAGCAGATGAATTCATCGACAACTGTCTACGAGATACCGGTAAATAATTCATTGGAGAAATATTGTTTTTACTAACCTAATGGCGCAACTTACATCAGTGCAAATAGAATCGTGGGAATATAGATCTCCACTAAGAACACTAATTTAATTTCACTTTATATACACTGCAGTGGATAAATAATTTGATAAATCTTCGTATAAACTTTGGCACTAACACAATGACAGAAAAAACACGCACCAGTAATATAACCGCGAGATTAAAAACCGCACAAAGCAACTGAAAGAGCTGCCAACTGATTCATTGAGACCTCCCCTATTACCAGAGTAAATGTCCGGCTCCATGGCTAAATGGTTAGCGCGCTGGCCTTTGGTCACAGGGATCCCGGGTTCGATTCCCGGCAGGGTCTGGAATTTTAACCATCATTGGGTGTACGTGTTGTCGTCATCATCATTTCATCCTCATCACGACTCGCAGGTCGCCTACGGGCAGTCAAATCAAAAGATCTGCATCTGGCGAGTCGAACATGTCCTCGGCTACTTCCGGCACTAAAAGCCGTACGCTATTTCATTTCACCAGAGTAAATTACATTGTAATGCGGGATAACATTTAGGGTGAGTCAAAGATTCCTTGACTCACCTACGAATTCCTTATTTTTGACACAAAAGGAAGATGGATATTTTAATAAGCATGTGTGAGATAGATTGCCTCCACTTACGCTTTACTTTCGAAACCAGACGATGCTACTCTCTAGTGGCAGATTCGCTTACCACGTTCAACATAAGCACGGCCGACTGGATCCCTCGCTGCGCTCCGGGTAGCAGGAGACATCGAGTAATTCTACCCCCTTGCGGGAGAGGAAGTAACTATAAACGGGATCAGTGAAAGTTGATCCCGGTTTACGGTATACTCCGCCGGCTAGGGGGAGTGTTGCAAGCTTGGCTGCGCCTGCGTATTGCTTCCTTCAGGCTACAGGCAAGGGCTCACTTCACATGAGCACGAGCCTTGTTCGCCGGGAGAACGGCGCTAGGTGTTCGACAGATCTCGTCCTGATTTTCACAAAACACAAATTCATATCGTACTCAAAACAACGAAAAGGCACCGGGATAATTGTACGGTACATAAATAATATTCCTTACAGTTCCAAGCTACGTGCTGGAGCCCGGTAGCACGTACTGACCGGCCGCCACTGCACATAAATATCAGATAAGGCATTAATAAGCGAGAAGTATGAGCACAGTAATAACAATACTAGTAATAAAGAAATTAATAATAACAATAATAATAATAATAATAGTAACAAACGTGAGTCCGCCTCTGTGGTGTAGTGGTTAGTGTGATTAGCTGCCATCCCCGGAGTCCCGGGTTCGATTCCCGGCTCAGCCACGAAATTTGAAAAGTGCTACGAGGACTGGAACGGGGTTCACTCAGCCTCGGGAGGTCGAATGAGTACAAGTGGGTTCGATTCCTACCTCAGCCATCCTGGAAGTGGTTTTACGTGGTTTCCCACTTCTCCTCCAGGCAAATGCCGGGATGGTACCTAACTTAAGGCCACGGCCACTTCCTTCCCTCTTCCTTGTATATCCCTTCCAATCTTCCCATCCCCCCACAAGGCCCCTGTTCAGCATAGCAGGTGAGGCCACCTGGGCGAGGTCATCCTCCCCAGTTGTATCCCCCGACCCAATGTCTCACGCTCCAGGACAATGCCCTTGAGGCGGTAGAGGTGGGATCCCTCGCTGAGTCCGAGGGAAAAACCAACCCTGGAGGGTAAACAGATTAAGAAGAAGAGCAAACGGGAAATGTCAATGGTAAACATATACCGTACATAGAATAGTAAGAAAAATTGAGAAAAAAGGAAATATAATATAAATGAAGTGTTGAAAGCGCCGAAGATAAAGAAGGATAACAGTGAGAAACAATTTCAAGAGAAAAGCGCAACAAGACATAATTTTGAACGACAAGGGAATAAGTTAATACGCAAACGTGTGTATCATCGTAGCAGTAATAATCGAAAGACAGTGATAGCAGACACAAATTGAAACAAAAGAAGCACACGCTGTAGAATATACGCACAACAAACACTGCACTATCTTGCAAAGAGAATGAGTAAGAGATGACTCTCAACGTTATTTTTCACTTCTGTACGCAACGGCTGCGCAAAGATCGCCAGGAATTGCACAATAGCGCCTCTAGTGAGCACAGGGCTGAACTAAAATTACCGGGCGGGCGATTTAAATCGTTTAGCGCGCGGAGGGTCCCCAGGTTCTCGCCCCCCCCCCCCCCCCCCCACTCTTAAATATTATATTAAATATATTTTTGTTCTTTTTTTTTCCTCATATTTTTTCTTTCATTTCCTTTTCTTTCTTTCCTTCTTTGTTACCTTTTTCTGAAATACTGCATTCTGAACAACAATACACCTGGAGGTTGGCCTGTGCTTTATTATTATTATTATTATTATTATCATTATTATTATTATTATTATTATTATTATTATTATTATTATTATTATTATTATTATTATTATTAATAATAATTTTTTGCTGGAGAAAAGAAGCTTACCAGCTTGTGCTGCTTATTATAATTATTTGATTTATGGAGTTATATTTTACTTTTACTAATTCACAAAGCCATGAAGGATGGGAGTGACTGGCCTTGCCTGTGCTGCTTTTGTTTGTTTCTGCTGAGGAAAATGGAAGCTAACTCACAAAGGGAGGAAGGAAGTGACCAGAAGGTGAGTGGGATTGGCAATCCCTATCTCAGATTAAGACCTATGACAGAAATAGACACTAACATCCCCTCGTACATCAGTCCTCTTTAACACTACTTAAGCCAACCATAACAGTCAATAGTATCAAGATATGCCACTTATGCAGGAAATAAAATATAAATACAATGTAAGAAAGACAACCATACACAGGAACCACAATGATGAAAGGAAACTCATATGATAAGAAGGGAGTTTGTAGGATTCAAAGATAAATTGAAATGAAACATGATCTTTTGGTTTATGGAGCTATATTCTACCTACTATCCACAGTGTTACAGGTATAAAATTGTGTCGAAATTTGCACAAAAGTTTTAGTGATCATAGTATATCATAATCTCATGACATTACATTCAGCAGTGTTAATCATCAATTAATATTCATCAGCCAGAAAACTATGCAATACAACACAAATACAAAATCATTCATTTAGGAAAGAAAGACTGGAACTGACAAGTTACAACATAATACTTTTCTCTCTTATTGCAGTCTAATGTTGCACTGACATTGCAAAAGTTTTCAGCAACACCATTTGTATTTTCCCAAGGAACTTACTATATGATACATCTTTCAGTCTGTCAAAAGAGGCACCTAGGGCCACACACTGAGAAATATTGAGATTTGTACTTCTTTTGCATCTACTAGAGGATGGCAAATCTCTGGCAGAGTAGTGTTTGAAGAAACCAAGACATGATAGCACATACTCTGTTCCTACATACTGCACCAAAACACAACATATCATTCAATCAGTCATCTGCATTTAGATGATAAACAATGTCAAGCTACAAAATTGTATGCATCCCGTGTATTCATTGATCTGCACTATTTACAATACTTAAAAATGTTCTATTTTATGTGACAATAGGATATATCTAAATTTTTCTGCTACATGGAAAAAGATGAAATCATGAATATGTTTGTGGGTTTAAAAGACAAGAGTGCGCTTACAGATTCTGTTTGTTCCCTCTTACAACATGCAGGAGGTACAAATAATGCTTCCTTTCAGTCCATCCGCAGGAGAGGAGTTCCAATAAATGGACAGAAATATGTAGCATCAGGATCTACGTACAATAGTATGGCAGCTGATCCAGCACAAAACATTACCATGCCAAGTCACAACATAGCTCCGCCTATTAAGAGCTATGTCCAAGGAATTGTATGCTAATTTAGTACAGTATTATGAACAATATGCTGCTACTTCCACAACATTATGGTGTGCAAGGGCCTTTGCTGTGATCTAGACGAAATGCCTGTTGAAGACAGTGGAAACTCACTTCAGACAGTGCCATTTGTACCTACTGTATATCGAAGGCGGAAATCTATGTTGGTGGTTGCAGAGTAGGCTGATCTGTGGTCTGACAGCATGCACTCCCCCGGCCAACCAAGTGGGGAGCCTGGCACAAGTAAGCGGAAACAATGCCAAAATTCAATTAAGGGCTGCGTGGTTGCCCACCACCTACCCACAGGGGGACAATTATGATAAGGCTAGTTTCTTTATGTTGCACTGACACAGATAGGTCTTATGGCGACGATGGGACAGGAAAGGCCTAGGAATGGGAAGGAAGCAGCTGTGGCCTTAATTAAGGTACAGCCCCAGCATTTGCCTGGTGTGAAAATTGGAAACCACAGAAAACCATTTTCAGGGCTGCCGACAGTGGGGTTTGAGCCCACTATCTCCTGGATGCGAGCTCACAGCTGTGCGCTCCTAACCGCACGGCCAACTTGCCCAGTACTATGATAAGGAAAGTTTGTAGAACTGTTACCATCACATCAAGTGAATGGGTTACCAACATCACAAAATTCACAAATATTAATTTAGTTACTTGGACATTACATACATACCAGTACATACTTTTGTATAGGAGGATGTGCATACAAACTGCAAATAAGAGAGGAGAGAGCATAATATATTTCCTATGTTCTGATGAGAAATGTTCTCCAAAATACAAGATTTTCAGTGAAACCTCCTTTGGTAGAAATGGATGCTTAACCAAAACTATGACTTCTTTACACAAATCATTCACACAATATCACACGACACTTCCACTTCAGTATTTGAATATTATCATACAAATGATAATCTCATATAAAGGAACAGACTATGAGTTCAGTAAACCACATGTTTGAAAGGTTCATTGCTCTTGAAAATAACTCCACATTACAGTTTTTCACTTCCCATTTAGCAGATATGTTTCATGCTGTACTTAATCTCCCTATAATAATATTAATAGTAATACTAATATTAATGATAATAATACATGTTCCATGAAGTTTAAATAAAGTGTTTGATTATTTAACAACTGTAGGGCAGGAATTTATAAAAGTCATTATGAATGCAATTAAGACAAATGGGGGTCTGAAACATGCAGATGTATGGCATATTTTGAATTACAACACTGAACATGAACTTAACATTTTTCCACCTTTATGAACAATTATAATGATGTTCTGGGCTTCATAATGATCTCATTTTTTTGCCTATGAGGCTCATACAGCGATTCATGGCAACGATGGAATGGGCCTCAGAAGGATGCAACTGTGGCCTTAATTACGGTATGGCCTTAGTATCTGCCTGCCTATTGCAAAGAAGGGAAACCATCTTCAAGATAGCTGACAGTGGGGTTCGAACCCACCACTGCCCAAGCGCAATTTCATAGATACATGACCACACTGCACAGCCTACTTGTTGGGTGTTTTGTAATACAAAATTAAATATATTGCTAAACAATCATTAGCATTCATAAACTGAAATTGCTTAATTTGAATGTAAAATTAACAATAATAACATTAGCACCAGTGTTCTCCCCAGAAATGTTTGTCAGGTGGGTGGCAAGAATGAGTAGCCGGGCGGGGAATACTACGTAAAACTTCAATATGAATATAAATTTCAATTCGTTCCCCTCAGGGCGTTAACAATAATATCAGACAGGTAAATATTAACTGCACAATTGAACTATTTGAATGTTATTATCATGAACAAGTTATAACAGAGTACGTTGAACGTCTAGTGTTCTATTGCTCCTTCCAAATCATGTAACACTGGACTTAGGCCTCCCACTCGGTTGCTGTGGACATGTGGACTGCCATACAGGTTTGTGATGTCATACGGAATAGAGGGCTCGCATGCGATTCCACGCTAATCCAGACCCCTGCTCGCGACTACATAGTGGTCAAGCTAAACATTTGATCTCCGATGTAACTGATGCAATTATGGTAATGATTTATCATTTAAATTGGCAGATTTACAGTATTTATAGGTGAATTTGGAGCACCCAATGACTCAAATGTGTACCTATTAATAATATTATATAATTAGCATATATCTAGGTTTAGTCAAGCGGTCTCTAAAACCGGCAGGGTGGTGCACCCATTAGAAAGGTCCTAGGGAGAACACTGAGCACATAAATACCAATTAGTGAAACAACAATTACAGTCCACAGGCTGAAGAGAATAAGAAATTACCTCAATAGTTCTTCATAATAACAACTCTTTACAATGAACGACATCCACTCAGGAAGGGAAGATTTCTTTCTAAGGGTTATATATCAGTCAGCACAGACGAACGATGACTCATTAAAAGTTTATTCGTAGTAGCAGCAGGCGTGGAGATGGTGGTGGCAGCAACAGCACCGGTGATAGTAGTAGAAGTAGTAGTAGTAGTAGTAGTAGTAGTAGTAGTAGTAGTAGTAGTAGTAGTAGTAGTAGTAGTAGTAGTAGTAGTAGTAGTAGTAGTAGTAGCAGTAGCAGAGGCAGTAGGAGTGCAGGTGGTGGGAGCAGCAGTCATAGCAGCTGAAGGCCTTGGCCGAGGACCAGACTCGTGTTCAGGCACACCTACATGCACAAGAAAAAACAATAAGAATGGTACCATTTTTTCCTCCTCTACTACAGTGAATGCAGGGTATTGATTTTCATATCTCATAATGTCATTCATTCATAAACATGTATTATGGTTCTTATGGTCCCTCTATGGTTCTTACAGTAGGCAAAACAGCAATAAAATTACATTGAGCATATGATATTGTCCACCTAAATATTAAGCACTTGAATACATTAACAGTAACTGTATTGAGAGATGTCATACAACTGTTTTTGCTCCATTCATGTTCAGTTGAACTTAAGGAAGAAAACCTAATTGTACTTGCACATTTTATATTCACTGAGTCCAGAAAAGATCCCCTACATGCTGAGAGGATGTTGGAAATAAATTCAAAATGGTACATTCAAACGTTAGAAATTCCCCATCCCCTCCCCCCATGGGCCTGGTTCACCTCTGCTTAGCCAACCCGGTCACTCCAAGCACCCCCAGGGTCACCTGTGCAGACACCAAGTCAACGTAGATCACTGACCAGAACTTCTGACCTCAAACCATCCTCTAAATGAAGAGTGGACACTGCAGTTCAGCACATAATGAAAGCCATCAAAATAGTGAAAAATAGAGAGCCTGTAGTTCTGGCAGGTGACCTAAGTTGTAGAGTTAATACACCATATCAAAATACAATGATTATACTATAATTAATAAATGATGAAGGATACTTGTTGTTTGTTTGCTTGTTGTTTTAAGGGGCCTAATATCGAAGGTCATCGGCCCGATGAAGGATACAAAGTAATCAACAACTCAATGGAAAAGATATATATAACCCTAAACAGTACAGTACCACTGACTTAGTTTTTGTGAAAGGCGCCATTGCATGAATTCTAGTGCAACAGATTATGTACACAGATCCGGGAAACATGATGGTAACAAGCAGGTAAATACTAAACAATGTCTTGTCACAAAATAAAGTAGGAATTCATGATGGCAAAACAACTTCAGATACGGTACTATTAAACAGTGGGGTGGAGTATTACAGGGTGATCTATCAGTCCGCTTCTATTCAATATCGCCACAGCAGACGTTACAGAAAAAATTCTTAACGCAACCAAATTGTACTTATACGCTGATGACCTAGATATAGGTTCTAACAACAAAGATTATATTCAAGCAACTATGGTCAGCCTTGAAAAATATTCTGGAGACAACAAACTTAAAATTAACCTGGACAAAACGGTACAAATGGTTTTCGGATAAAGAGGCAGTTAGGATAGTGAGCTCATTTAAATACCTCGCCTTCACAATAAAGGCAACGTAAAGCCATTGATGGATTATAACAAGGAATAACATTTGCACATGTGTGCACTATTTTGTTAATAATAAATGTTAGGTATTTCAGCTACACTCTGCCTCAAAGAAATGTACACATTTCAACTTACAGGTAAGGCAAGTTCAGGTATGACAGGCATTATAGTAAATTTCATTATAAGAAGCAAGGTTCCCCCTCATCTGGCACTGATGAATTTATGATCATTACCTCTGGAGAGCAATTTGAAATGAATCACAGGAAAATGTGATAGGTCACAGTACCGGTACTGTGAACAACAATAATAACAACTACTTACTTCTTTCCGGGACAGCATCTTTATACAGCATTTTTGATAGGGGTCCTGGATAGCTGGAGTGACAAAAGTGCCTCGAACACACAGTGCGGTTCCTCAGCTGCTTCGGGGGAAGCTGCCGCAACCGTTCGACCCCCACAACGTCCAACCACTCTCTGCAAATGTTAGGTCTAGCAACAGGGAAATGATGAAATAAGATTCCCCGTTGCCGGCCTTCTTCGCTATCTGTGTACATTCCACAGATCTGACACTTTTCGTGCATGGTCTGAGACATGAAAAGAAATAGAAGAAAATAATTAAGGACACTGTAATCAGCTTATATTTTTACTGCTAATATCAATACTATCAAAACGATTAACTTATTAACTTACTTAAGGATGCTTACCTCAAATATCTTGTACTTTTTCTTCAAACACGCAAACGAAGATAACTGATATACGCATCCAAATCAAAGTGAAGCAAAATGTCACAAACGTCAAAAACGTGGTCGTCCCACGTGGTCCAAGGTGTCAAACTCAAATCGACCAATAGCAATCGGAAGATGTTTCTACCAATAGGAGCTGCCGTATTCATCACGTGGGCTATGGGTGAGTGACGTGATGTACAACAGCGCGCTCACAAGAGTGGAGGGCGAAAGTATTCAGTCTGAGCCAAGCCCTCGGAAGGGTAGGACCTATGCCGCTGTCAAACCCTTGCTATCTTGTAACACTTGCACAGAGAAGGCGCTTGTGGCGCAGTCGTCGGTGAGTGGAGTGGGAAGGAACTACCGCAGCTAGGAGCATCGCGAAGTGTGCGACAAGAAGAATAAAAGATGATTATTATTATTATTATTATTATTATTATTATTATTATTATTATTATTATTATTATTATTATTATTATTATTATTATTATTATTATTATTATGTGCCTTTGCTGGCAGGACCTAGTGTTTACAGTGTACTATGTCTTCTGGTATGGGCTAGAGTAATTTTGTTACGTTCATTGATCTGTCTCTGTCTTATGCTTGGCTTTGACAATATGAAAGTGACTGAGGTATGAGCGATGCTAGTAATGCCATTCCTTCTGCAGCCAGTCCCTGTTATGAATGGTGTGAAAATGTTGCGCATATGGTCGGTTGGTGCATGCATTTCAGTGGGCTTGGTAGACTGATATGTAATAGCAACTTCTGGCTCAGTGAGGAAAGCAACGGGAAACTACCTCATTTCCCTAGTACGCCTCTTCAGTGATGCCTAGGCCATCTATGACAGCTGATGGCAGAGCTGTTGAGGATCCAGCCAGCCTTAGGGCTGAAGACTGAACATACACTGACTGACAGTGACAATGCAACACCAAGGAGGAGTGGTTCGAAAGGGATGAAAGTTGGGGAAAAAACAGAGTCAGCACGGAAGAATAATTGATGTTTATTTCAAACCGATATGCAGGTTACACAATGCGCACGGCATCGACTCAGTAGGATGTAGGACCACCGCGAGCGGCGATGCACGCAGAAACACGTCGAGGTACAGAGTCAATAAGAGTGCGGATGGTGTCCTGAGGGATGGTTCTCCATTCTCTGTCAACCATTTGCCACAGTTGGTCGTCCGTACGAGGCTGGGGCAGACTTTGCAAACGGCGTCCAATGAGATCCCACACCTGTTCGATTGGTGAGAGATCCGGAAGCATCTGTACACCTCGTAGAGCCTGTTGGGAGATGCGAGCAGTGTGTGGGCGGACATTATCCTGCTGAAACAGAGCATTGGGCAGCCCCTGAAGGTACGGGAGTGCCACCGGCCGCAGCACATGCTGCACGTAGCGGTGGGCATTTAACGTGCCTTGAATACGCACTAGAGGTGACGTGGAATCATACGCAATAGCGCCCCAAACCATGATGCCGCGTTGTCTAGCGGTAGGGCGCTCCACAATTACTGCCGGATTTAACCTTTCTCCACGCCGACGCCACACTCGTCTGCGGTGACTATCACTGACAGAACAGAAGCGTGACTCATCGGAGAACACGACGTTCCGCCATTCCCTCATCCAAGTCGCTCTAGCCCGGCACCATGCCAGGCGTGCACGTCTATGCTGTGGAGTCAATGGTAGTCTTCTGAGCGGACGCCGGGGCCGGGAGTGCAGGCCTCCTTCAACCAATCGACGGGAAATTGTTCTGGTCGATATTGGAACAGCCAGGGTGTCTTGCACATGCTGAAGAATGGCGGTTGACGTGGCGTGCGGGGCTGCCACCGCTTGGCGGCGGATGCGCCGATCCTCGCGTGCTGACGTCACTCGGGCTGCGCCTGGACCCCTCGCACGTGCCACATGGCCCTGCGCCAACCATCTTCGCCACAGGCGCTGCACCGTGGACACATCCCTATGGGTATCGGCTGCGATTTGACGAAGCGACCAACCTGCCCTTCTCAGCCCGATCACCATACCCCTCGTAAAGTCGTCTGTCTGCTGGAAATGCCTCCGTTGACGGCGGCCTGGCATTCTTAGCTATACACGTGTCCTGTGGCACACGACAACACGTTCTACAATGACTGTCGGCTGAGAAATCACGGTACGAAGTGGGCCATTCGCCAACGCCGTGTCCCATTTATCGTTCGCTACGTGCGCAGCACAGCGGCGCATTTCACATCATGAGCATACCTCAGTGACGTCAGTCTACCCTGCAATTGGCATAATGTTCTGACCACTCCTTCTTGGTGTTGCATTTGCTCTGTCAGTCAGTGTATTTTTAAAATATAAATATCGCAAAAAGTTGTTTTGTATTTTTTTTATTTCGTTAATTGTACACATGTACTGAAGAGACCACACTACACATGCATATTCAAGTTTACTTCTAACAAGATGACTGAATAAGATTTTTAAAGTATATTCATCCCTAAGTTCCCGAGTATTTCTAATAATAAACCCTAATTGTCTAAATCCATCATTTGTAATTTTGTGAATGTGACTGTTGAATGAAAGTTTTGAATCAAGCATAACACCCAGATCATTTACTAAATTACACCTCTGCAAGATCTCACCATTTATACTGTAGTTATTCACAGTCACATTCTTATTACGAGAAAATGTGATCACAAAACACTTTTTAATATTGAAAAAAAGCCTGTTTGCAACACACCATTTGTAACAGTTGTTCAGATCGGCTTGCAATTCCATAGCATCATCATACCCGGTAATTTGCTTATAAATCTTTAAGTCGTCAGCAAAGAGTAAGCATTTTGAATATTTTATTACATTCGGTAAGTCATTTATAAATAATGAAAAGAACAATGGACCAAGGTTTGAGCCCTGAGGGACTCCAGAATTAACTTTGAACTTGAATGAAGTATTTTGTGCGTAAGATACAAACTGTTTTCTGTCTAATAGATATGAAGAAATTAATTTCAGAAATTCAGAAGATAATCCAAATAATGATAATTTTCTCAAAAGAATACCATGATCAATTTTATCAAAAGCTTTTGCAAAATCAGTATAAACTGCACCGACAGGAAGCCCTTCATCCAATGAATCAGAAATATCCTGAATAAAGTTCATAAGATTAGTCGTAGTAGAGCGCTTGGGATAAAACCCATGCTGAAATTCTGATACGTATGGTTTGATATGATTAGATATTCTAACATAGAGTATTTGTTCAAAGATCTTCGCTGGAGCACATATTATTGAAATAGCTCTGTAGTTCTCAATTTTCGAACTATCACCAGATTTAAGGATCGGAGTTATTTTACTTATTTTCCAAATTTCAGGAAATATTTGCGTCTTTAAAATTAAATTATATATGGTACATAGTGGAACCATTAGCACCTCGGCACATCTTTAATAATGTAAGGAGGTATGTGATCAATTCCTGCCGATTTAGAAGCCTTAAGTTTTGTTACTGCATCTTTATACTCGTCTTCGCGTATAGGACCCATCTGCAAACTATGAGCAGTAATCATTGACACTGACTCGGAGGCTATATATAAAGAAGGCTGGGGTGCATAAACAGTTTGAAAATAACATGCAAACGCATTGGCTATTCCTTGCGCAGTTACAAAATGGTTTCCACCATATGTCATACACTGTTTGAACAAATTATTATTTCGTTTACTTTTTATGAAACCCCAAAACGTTTTCGGATCATTTTTTATATTATCCTGTGACTGTAATATATACAATTTATATGCCCTTGCAATAAGTGTCTTAGACTGTTTTCTTAATTGTTTGTACATGTGAGCACTGTATTCAGAATGCTTTATGTGCTTCCTGTGAATCTCCTTTAATTTCAACATTTTAATTATATCTAATGTAAACCAACAAGGGTACATTCTTTTCTTATTCACTGTTTTTTTAGGAACATATTTTGTGAGAAGGTTATTAAGGACTTCATAAAAATAGCTTACTGCATTGTTGGGGTCTTTACTCAATAGTAACTGATTCCAGTCATACTTTTGCAACGATGCATACAACTCATAAAAATTGGCCTTCTTGAAATTGTAGATGCTGACAGGTAATATTTTGACTCTCTCAATGTTAGCAACCAGTTCAAAATATAAAGCAGGATGATTAGAATCTTCAGGCACAAGGGGGTAATCTCTTCTGAATACATTAATATTTCCTACATAGTTGGACAGAACTAAATCAAGTGTTTTACCATTGGCATTTTTTACGTTATTAAACGAATTCAGATTGAGTAAAGCAATAAAATTAGCCAGAGCAAGACATTTTGGTCCACAGTTAAGTAAATTACAGTTACTATCATTGATCATAGGTAAGTTAAAATCACCCGTTATAATAACATTATAATGTTGTATGAATTCGATGTTTTCAAGTACAGCAAAAAAATTATTATAGGTTTCTAAATCAGAGTTTGGTGGAAAGTAAGCAGTTACCACGAGATATACCTTTTCACCTAAAATAAATTTAACACAGACACATTCGATGTTCTCTACATCAGTTTCTACAAGAACAGATTTAAAAGCATTGGCAACAGCTATCAAAACACCACCACCCTTATTATGAACACGATCCCGCCGAAAAACATTATATCTTGTATCAAATATTTCTCCATTATATACGTTCTTCGTCAACCATGACTCTGTAACCATAATCACGTCATAATTACTAGCAAGGACACTTGTGTATATGTCACTTATTTTGGTGTTCAACCCTCTAACATTCTGATAGTAAAATGATAACAATTTATCCCTTACAGCCACCCCCTCGTGTGTGCTTCTACAATTGTAGGGGATTAACCTTGGTTACCCTCTTCAATTGAAGATCCTCTTCGTGGTGGGGGGGACTAGTAGCTCCTTTCTTGCGATGCCGAGTGGAGCCCTGTTGGGTAACCATTCGGTATACAAGGAGGAGGAAGCTAAAGCACCACCCAACCCTAAGGTGTAACGCGACCCGTGCCGATGGGGTGCATGGCACATGGGAGATGTGTCCTAAACGGAGCCTTCGAGATACTTGGCGCCCTATCGAAGTAAGTAGCCTTACCCGGGTATGCGGGGCTCTGCCTGGGCGGACATATATTTCCCTAGCTCCTCGTGGGACCTAAATGAGTACTGTAGCTACCCATAAACCGGAGAGCTCTTCTGGGGCCTCCGAGAGAAACACCAGTTCAACAACCGATGGGGACTCTTCGGAGATACCCTCGGATAGTACGACCTCGACAGTAAAAGAGCTCACTCTAGAGGTGGGCAATCTACTAGTCCAGAAGAAGAAGAAGAAACAGCGCTCCGGCGCTGAGAAGAGGAGGTATAAGAAGGCCTTAAAGGCCCGGGAGCAGGCCAAAGATGGCCAAACTCCTGGAGCTGAGAGGCCTTCTACTGCCATGACAGCGACGACTGTGGGTGGATCCAATGGGCACAAGAGGCGGGACCCTGAAAAGGGCTCTGCTTCTAGGGCACAGAGGACTCCACCCACCAAGACACCAGTGGGGAAACGACTTCTGTCGGGGGCAACCCCAGAAGAAGATCGGCCGACCCACAAAAAACCCAAGGTGGAGTATGCTAGGATAGCCAAAGCTGGGATCAGGATGGCCATTGTACCTGTAGGATATCCTGACCAGCAGCTAACCGAGAAACAGGTAGAATCTGTGGAGGAGGCTATCACCGATCTGATAGACGGGCTTCCAGAGCAGGGGCCCATTAAGCCTCAGTTCCTGGATTGCTATCTGTCGAGAGGTGCGGCCGTCATTATCGCAGAGAATGATGAGACTGTAGCATGGCTTTCTAGTCTTGTTACAGGTCTACAACCGTGGGAAGGAGCCAGGCTCACAATTGTGGGCATGGATAAACTCCTTTCCTATAAGAGAGTCATGGTCTGGATACCAGGACAACCAAAGGACAATAACGTCCTTTTGGGAAGAATGGCACGCCAGAACCATGGCTTAAATCCCAACAGCTGGAGGGTCTATGACCGCAAGGAGGAGAAGAGAGGTGTCCGACTTGTGGTCAGCATGGACTCCAGAGATGTGGAGAAAGTGGTGGGGAAGAAGATCTTCTGCGGGGTGCATGTTGCTACCTTCACCTTGGTGGAGGGCAAGCGTGACAAGCAGAGGACCAACCCCACCACAGACAACACTGAGACTAGCAGGGGCGAAGAGCGGGAGCCCGGACAGGAACCGGGGCCAGCCAAGCCTCAAGATTCATCGCGGGAGACGGAGCAGCACGTTCCGGAGACCGCATAAGGTAAAGTATTGCATGAAAGTAAGGAATGATTACTTTCAAACAGGCAAACATACAACATTGTATAGCGGCCTCCAGGGTACTTATTAGAAGTATCCAGAAAGGCAGGTTTTCGGTCGCCCTGATACAAGAACCCTGGCTTAGACAGGGGCATATCATGGGACTAAGATGTGCAGGCTTCACTCTATTCAGTGGAATAGCCGAGGAAAAGCCTAGAGCATGTATACTAGTTAAGGATCATAACGCTTGGGCTATACCAGGCTTCATTACTAGAGACCTTGTAGCAGTTCTAGTGAGATATGAAGAGGGCGGACAGCCAAGAGATCTGGTTGTCTGTTCTGCATATTTCCCAGGAGACTCTGAATCTCCACCCCCGCCGGAGGAGTTCAAGAGACTGGTGATATATTGTAAGAAACAAGGACTAAACCTTATAGTAGGATGCGACGCCAATGCTCATCACAGCATTTGGGGAAGCAAACACACAAACCGAAGGGGAGAGCATTTCATAGAATTTCTATGTACAACTGATCTTGAGATCATGAACATAGGTGATACCCCTACCTTCATCAATAACAGGAGTGAGGGGATCATCTGGGTTCCATGGGAATTATACAGGAATTTAAAGACTGGAAAGTTTCTTTAGAACCTTCCTTGTCAGACCACAGACACATTGTGTTTCATATAGAGGGCTCCTTCGAGATCCCACCTTATAGAAACCCTAGACGAACCAATTGGACGTCTTTTAGGGAGGACGTGAGGAGGGGACTGGAAGGAGGACCCTCAAATATAATTAAGAACAAAGAGGAGCTGGAGCTTAGTGTGAGCTTTCTCACACAAATACTGGTTACCTCTTATGAATTAAACTGCCCAGTTGTTAAGGCAAAAAGAGCAACAGGAAGTTTCAAGTGGAATAGTTATCTTGAACACCTGAGGAGAAACACACGCTCTGGAATAAATACAGGGAACTTCAGGATCAAGAAAGCCTAGATTCTTATAAAGAATCACAAAGAAGGTATAAGTCAGAAGTCAAAAAGGCTTCTAGGAAATCTTGGAGACAGTTTTGTGACTCCATTGAAAGTCAACATGAAGCGGCAAGGCTTCATAAAATTCTAACCTTGGATGGAAGGGCAAGGCTGGGCTCACTGGAGTCACCTTCGGGCGGATACACATCCACAGAGAGGGAGACCCTGAACCTACTGCTTGATGCCCACTTTCCAGGTTCAGCAGTCACGAATAGTGAAGTAGAATCGAGCGGATCCTTCAGACCCGATAGAAGTGGCTGGAAGGAAGCCGCAGAGATTGTTACCCACAGAAGGGTGAAGTGGGCATTAGAATCTTTTGCCCCTTACAAAAGCCCAGGAATGGATGGGATCTTCCCGGCGCTTCTTCAGGAAGCGGGTGAGGTCCTTATACCATACCTGGTCAGAATTTTTAGAGCCTGTCTCACTATGGGGTACGTGTACTCCTTGTGGCGTCAGGCGAAGGTAGTATATATACCTAAACCCGGAAGGTCTTCATATACTAGACCTAAGGATTATAGACCCATCAGTCTAACGTCTTTTCTTCTTAAGACCTTGGAAAGACTAGTGGATAGACATATCAGGGATAAAGTTTTAAGAGACTGTCCCCTGCATCCTTATCAGCATGCATATCAACCAGGGAAGTCGGTTGAGACGGCACTACACCAGCTAGTTTCTAGGCTGGAGAGTGCCTTGGATCAGCAGCAACTTGCTATGGTTGTATTCCTAGATATAGAAGGGGCCTTTAACTACACATCTTTGGGCTCCATAGAACTTAGTCTAGAGAGAAGAGGAGTGAGCAGGATGCTCATAAAATGGATTATGGCCTCGCTGCAGGGCCGTCAAGTTCTGTTTACCCTCAACGCTGTTATGTTGAGAGCTAATATAGACAGGGGGTGTCCACAGGGAGGAGTATTATCACCAACATTATGGTGTCTGGTAGTGGATGAACTACTTACCAGGTTAAATGTTGGAGGAATTTACGCCCAAGGCTATGCAGATGACATTAGCCTGATGGCGGTTGGAAATTTCCCCAGTACGATCTCAGAGCTCGTACAGAGCTCCCTACGTAGGGTGGAAAGATGGTGCCACGACACGGACTTGTCGGTTAATCCCGACAAGACGGAGCTCGTGGTATTTAGCAGGAGGAAGAGGCTAGACGGACTGTCAGTGCCTTTCCTATTTGGGAAAAAATTAGTTAAGACAACCTCAGTTAAGTACCTAGGGGTAATCCTTGAGGCAAGACTGAGCTGGAAGAAACACATAGACCATAAGGTGGATAAGGCTCGCAAGATTATGTGGGCCTGTCGCAGGGCCGTTGGAAAGACTTGGGGCCTAGGACCTAAGGTGGTCCAGTGGCTCTATATTTCTATTGTATGGCCCACGATCACCTATGCATCTTTAGTCTGGTGGCCAGGCTCGGAGAGTAAAACTGTGACCACCAAGTTAAACAGTGTCCAAAGACTTGCGTGTCTAGGAATAACAGGGGCACTGGATACTACACCATTATGTGCAATGGAGGCCATCCTAGGTCTTCCCCCCTTACATCTATATGTTAAGGAAATAGCGGGAATGAGTGACTACCGCCTTTGGTCACTCGGAGGATGGTCCTTCAAGAATCCGAATAGAGGTCATGCCTCTATTCTCACAAGGCTTCACCAGACTTGCCCTATGACAATGATGATTGGGGACCTGATGAAGCCTAGCTTTAATTTGAACTATAAATTCACAGTGGTGATACCCACAAGGGAGGAGTGGGCCGCGGATGCTGGGGCCCGTCTTAGGTCTGGGGGCTGTACATGGTACACAGATGGCTCGCGGACAGAGACGGGCACAGGCGCCGGGGTCTGGGGGCCTAAGACAAGGCTCTCCCTACCTATGGGTAAATACGCTACTGTTTTCCAGGCCGAAGTATATGCAATACTGGCCTGTGCTGTATATATACGGAAAATGCCTGGACACAGAAGATGTATCACTATTTGCAGCGATAGCCAAGCAGCGTTAAAAGCACTATGTGCAGTTAAAACAACATCAAAAATGGTATGGGAATGCCAAAGGATGTTAGATCAGCTGTGTGAATTTAGCTCAGTTACCCTATTATGGGTCCCTGGGCACACAGGTATCAGTGGAAATGAAGAAGCTGACAAACTAGCGAAACAAGGCTCAAAAGGTCCTTTTATAGGACCAGAGCCCTTCCTGGGAGTTTCACTCCGAAGCGTGAAACTGGTAATATCCCAGTGGGCAAACCAGTCTCACTTAGACATTTGGAAGAGGTTAACTATAGCAAGGCAGGCACGTGAACTTATCAAAGGGCCTAGCCAAAGTTATAAAAAGGTCCTGATAAATTTGAATAGGACCAGAATGCGAATGGTAGTTGGACTGTTGACAGGCCACAATACCTTACAGAGACACCTACACATCATGAAAATCAGTCAGGATCCGATGTGTAGAAGATGCGGTAGGGAGGAGGAGACCTCCGCGCATGTGTTATGTCAGTGTGAGGCTCTTGCAAGCACTAGACATCGATACCTTGGCTCACATTTCGTGAGCCTGGAAGACATCAGGAATGCCAACATCCGGACACTGGTATCCTTTATAGGAGCACTAGGTCTGGACTAGGCAAACCCGTTTAAGGGACACAAAGGGTCTTCACAGACCTACGTGTGGAGCCCTGCGAAGGCAGGGTTCACCCATCCTTTATCTATCTATCTATCTTACAGCCATCTATATCATGCCAAATTCTTAACATCATCAATCGTTCTAAGAGTATATACATAAGTGTCACTTGCTTTCTTCCTAAGTTTAATATTTCCTGCATTATCCACCCACAAATATGCAAAAATCTCTCTCCCTTTTCACCTTTCTCGCTTCACTGAAAATAATCCTTCTATTTAAAGTGAGATTTTGGTTGACATGTGTTGCCCCAAATGAAGTCGTTTGAAAGCAGTTGTTATATTTTTGGATATTTGTAAGGACATGTACGGAATCTGTTCCTGTTCCTGAAACCAATGAGCACAATGGATCTGGTAGTGGAATCAGCCATTTGCGCAACACAATCCAGCGGCTTCATTTTTGTATTTCAATGCCTTACAATATTGGCAAATTGAGTTCATAGATCCAATAGCAACGCATTGATAGGCACTGTAGTTAATTGAAACATCGTAACTGAAAGCAGCTCGATTCAAATTTGCAAGATTATTAGCTGAACGACGCGCTGCACGGGTTTGTGATATCCGAATCCTTTCAGTTTCATTTCGCTCTTCACGTTGTTGTGCAGTTCGATTAGACTGAAAATTAGCTTGGCTTGTAGCATTTCGAGTTCTTCGACCGAAGTTGCTCCACCCGCTTCTTATAGGCGGCATGAGTCTTGAAATGAGTATACTGTGTATGGAAGCACATACAAAATAAATCAATCAACCAAAGAAATCGATGAACTTGTTTGTTAAGAAGCGAAGATTTAAAAACAATCTGGGTAGACAAATGTCTCCAACTATAACAAAAAACGACACTGCATGCGACTGTCTGGAGAGCGTACGTTTGGGAGATCCGTACCGGCAGACGAGGCAGCGAGACAGCCAGCCGAGTCACGCGCGAAACCAAAACCCAAGGAGACGTTCTTCCTGTCACAAACAGAGAACTAAGCGAGATAAGAACTTGGGGTTTGTTTTAAAAATAACTTCCATATCAGAAGACCATTTGCCTCGCTTTGACCACCCATGCAAATTCAATGGCAAATAAGTTGGCCAGCGACTGACTTTTTCGTGCCTGCACATAAAAATCTCTGAACATGACTGAAAAGAAACACAAATAGTGCATGTTTTTATCATTTAAATTTAAAAACAAACTTATCTACGTCGAGCTGAAATGTTCCTTTACCAGCAATGAAACAATTACAAATATAGTGAATATAAAATAGGAGTTATGACATGAAAAGTTCTATGCAATGAAGATTTTGCATTTGAGGTAACATTCCATTATTTTAACATTTTCACGCTCAATTATTTTGTAAACCTTTTTTTTTTTTGTTAACGGCATCAAACGCGGCTTAAAATTTTGTACATAATCCGATATTCACCCATTTTAATCGATAACATTCAGATTTACGGAAATTTGGCTAACGCGCTGGATTAGAGGAGGACAGCTCTAAGCGCAAACGTGAGAGAAGGAAAGAGAGACGAATAGTTTGAAATGAAAAAGAGAAATGGGGCTTTTACGTTTTTCCTGGCATTTTTTGCAATTTTTCTCTTCGTAAAATCCTTACTCGGACTTCGACGAATATTTGAAAAAAATAATTAGCCGAATTGGTCCAGCCGTTCCCGAGTTTTGCGCTTAGCAACACATTTAGCGATTCATTTTTATTTATATAGATAGATAGACAGATAGATAGATAGATAGATAGATAGATAGATAGATAGATAGATAGATAGATAGATAGATAGATAGATAGAAGTATGAGTACGACCAAGGGCAAGGAGAGCAAGATCATCATATCAGTATATTGGTAGAGACGGAGAGGAGGTTCCGGGTGGGGGTTATCATACGTATAGAGGACACAGAAGGGAGGGGAAAGTGGAGAAGCTTGGGATAGACCGGAAGTAATAGGAAACGTGTACGAGGATTCGTAGGTAATTGAAAAGGAGGCGAAGAATGGCGGTGGGGAGTGGTAAATGACTTAATTTGTAAGAAAAGGCCAGGGTGCCAGACTGAATCGAACGCTTTATCCATATCTAAGCAGATTAAAGCGGCGGGACGGTGGGATTTAAGATAGGTGGTAAGAGAGTCACTGATATGGAAAAGATGGTCTTGGGTAGAAAAATAAGATCGAAAACCAGCTCGGGAAGTGGGCAAAAGGTTCAAGGACTGGAGATAATGAGAGAGTCGTTTACAAAGGATGCCTTCAAAGATCTTAGAGAGGACAGATAAATGAGATATATGCCTATGGGAGCGGATATCGGAAGGAAGGTTATTAGGTTTTAAGAACAGCAGAATGAGGGCATGACCCCAGTTTTCAGGATACATGCCGGTGTAGAGCATAGTATTATAAATAGTACATAATATGTGGACCAAGGTCAAAGGAGCTTCACGGATGTGGCGATAGGTAATAGGGTCATGGCCGGGAGCGGTATTGCGTTTATGACGGAAAAAGGAGAAGATTTCGAAGGGGGTGATGGGGGTGTTAAGCGGATGAGTAAAATCGACATCACGGAAATTAAGAAAGGAGGGTTGTAAGTGTGGTTGGTTAGGATCACTGTGTTGTAGGATGAGAGGTTCGCTAGGATGTGAATAAAGGGAAAGGAGAGATGAAGAGAATTATAGTTTAGAGTAGTGGTCAGCAAATGCGTCAGCTTTGTCTTTGTCGGTAGTGAGCGGGGTAGGGCTAGTGCGGATGGGATATGTGGGTAGGGATTTTTTGTGTTTTAGTCAGTTGTCAAAAAGTTGTCCAAAATTGTCGTGGGTCATGCATATCTTTAAGGTCAGAACAGGCTGTTATCCAGTGTTGTTTCTCCAAAGCTTTAATATAGGATCGTGCATGTCTCATGAGGCGTCTATGTTCACGAAGTGTCGCAGGGTCCTGGGTTCGGACATATGATTTGAAGTAGTCTTGAGCCAGCTTGAGGAGAGAGAGAGAGAGAGAGAGCGAGAGAGAGAGAGCTTTAGGTGGGATAGGGGGCTTGGAGGGATGATAAGAATGACGGAGAATGTTAGGTAAGGATGTGAGGGGGGAGGGGGTCTCGCAAAATGTTAGTAATTGTAGCACGATAATTGACCAGTTAGTTTGGTAAAAACCTTGTGTGGGAGGAGGCCTAGGGGAGGAAGTACGAGAGGAGTAAGAAAAGTAAGGGAGGGAAAGGAGGGCAGGAGTATGATCTGAGTCAATAGGAAGAAGTGGATCGATTTTGATGGAGGAGAAGGAGGGTGAGACAATAAGGGAATCAGGGGTGGGATTGGGGATAGAGCGGGTATGGAAGGGGAACGGAATTTGCACGCCCCGGATGTGCGAGAGTAATGTATTAAAGGTGGCAGAATGTGAAACAGAATATGAGTGAATGTTAATATCGGCAACAAAAATATAATTTGTAAATGTGACATCGATAAATTGAAGAAGGTCAATAGGATGGGGAGAACGAATGGGGAGAACGATGAGGCAGATAGAGAGTAATAAAGGTGAGAGAGGAGTTGTTGGGCAAAAACATTTCAATAATTGAATATTCTGGAAAAGTTACGAAAAGTGAAGAAATATTGCCGAGTTGGGATAGTTTTCTTAACACCAATAGCCACACCCCCGCGAGCCTCATAAAGGCGATCATCTCGATAGAGGTTGTAGGAGGAGAAACACGGCTGGTGGTTGGCAGTGAGAAAAGTTTCATTCCGTATGAAAATATCCGGGGCGTACAGGTTAAGGGGAAAATCCAGGAGCGCACGACTGGTATTTAAATATTGAATATTGTCAAAATATATTTGCAACATTTTATCTATATATAGGAACTGCACTGGAGGGAAAGAATGCAAAATGCATTCGGTTCCCCGAATATGCCACGTCCATGTCCGTACTAAACACCAGTCGCGCTGCCAACTGAAATTGGAAGAGGATATGAGGGCGGTTAAAGGGGAGGACGTTCTGAAACTCCATAGTCAAAAAACGTATGATGTTTTGAGAACAGGGAACAGGAAGACTGGAGGAGGGAGCAGGAGTGGGAAGATCCTGAGAAATAACGGGGACCACAAGTTCGGGTTTCGAATGTTCTGGAACAGGACGGGCACGACACTTATACGAAAAGGAAGGATGGAATTGTTCACAATTAATGCATTTAGGCTGAGCCTTATTTGGGCTCCTGACTGCAGAATCCACATACCTGAGGTTGAGCACATGGAGCGCCTGGGGCGTGATCAAAACGTTGGCACCGCTCACATCTGGTCTTCTGGGGTGGCGCCGAAAATGAAGCCTCGACGCGATGTCGCTGACCATAGAAAACCACTCCATCGCGCAGCAGGCCATCCAACGTGGTGACGTCCCTCGATAAGATACGGATGAGGGAGGTAGGACCCTCGCCGTTCCGGATTCGGACTACCTTGAAGATTTGGTGACCATGCAGCTGGAACGGGGCAGCTATTTCATCCTCGGCCCAGTCCCCCTCGACTCTGTAAGCCACCACAGAGTGTATGGTGCCGGACGGGACTGAGCAGCTGGGCGTCGAGCTGGGGCCTTCTGAGTGATGTTCACAGCCTGCGCTCGGATGGCCTTCATTTAAACCGCAGTGGTACGTATAAGTTAGGAAATTTGTTTGGAAGGGTAATAGGGAGGTACATTCAGGGAAACGGGATGGCCTAGGGAGCGGTGATAAGGGAACAGGGAACTGGAAATCAAGTAGGGATGACATAAAATTGTTAGTGTTGAACTGTAGAAGTATTGTAAAGAAAGGAATAGAATTAAGTAATTTAACAGATATGTATTTACCAGATATTGTAATAGGAGTTGAATCATGGCTGAGAAATGATATACTGGATGCAGAAATTTTCTCACGGCACTGGAGTGTGTATCGTAGAGATATGATAGGAAAGGTGGGAGGGGGAGTTTTCATTCTGGTGAAAGAAGAATGTGTAAGCTACGAAAAAGTTAAAGATGAGACACATGAAATTCTAGGTGTAAGGCTCATTTCTAAAGATAATAGGCAACTTGATATATTTGGAGTGTACAGATCGGGAAAGGGTAGCACTGATGCGGATTCAGAATTATTTGATAGGATAGTCAGCTATGTGGGAAACGACATGGAAAGAAATGTGATTGTAACGGGAGATCTGAATTTGCCAGATGTCAATTGGGAAGGAAATGCGAACGACAGGAAGCATGACCAACAAATGGCAAATAAGTTAATATGGGAAGGACAGCTGATTCAGAAAGTGACGGAACCAACCAGAGGGAAAAATATTTTGGATGTGGTGCTGATAAAACCAGATGAGCTCTATAGGGAAACTGAATTAATAGATGGTATTAGTGATCATGAAGCTGTTTTTGTGGTAGTTAAAAATAAATGTGATATAAAGGAAGGTCTTAAAAGTAGGACTGTTAGGCAGTACCATATGGCTGATAAAGCAGGTATGAGGCAGTTTCTAAAAAGTAACTATGATTGGTGGAAAACGGTAAATAAAAATGTAAACAGACTCTGGGATGGGTTTAAAGAAATTGTTGAAGAATGCGAAAACAGGTTTGAACCTTTAAGGGTGGTAAGGAATGGTAAAGACCCACCTTATTATAATAGAGAAATAAAGAGACTAAGAAGGAGGTGCAGACTGGAAAGAAATAGAATTAGAACTGGCTGTGGAAGTAAGGAGAAATTGAAGGAACTTACTAGAAAATTGAATCTAGCAAAGAAGGCAGCTAAGGATAACATGATGGCAAGCATAATTGGCAGTCATACAAATTTTAGTGAAAAATCGAAGGGTATGTATAGGTATTTTAAGGCAGAAACAGGTTCCAAGAAGAACATTCCAGGAATAATTAATGAACAAGGGGAGTGTGTATGTGAGGATCTTCAAAAGGCAGAAGTATTCAGTCAGCAGTATGTAAAGATTGTTGGTTACAAGGATAATGTCGAGATAGAGGAAGAGACTAAGGCCAAAGAAGTAATAAAATTTACATATGATAACAATGACATTTACAATAAGATACAAAAGTTGAAAACTAGAAAAGCGGCTGGAATTGATCAGATTTCTGGGGATATACTAAAGACAATGGGTTGGGATATAGTACCATATCTGAAGTACTTATTTGATTATTGTTTGGCCGAAGGAGCTATACCAGATGAATGGAGAGTTGCTATAGTAGCCCCTGTGTATAAAGGAAATGGTGATAGACATAAAGCTGAAAATTACAGGCCAGTAAGTTTGACATGCATTGTATGTAAGCTTTGGGAAGGCATTCTTTCTGATTATATTAGACATGTTTGTGAAATTAATAACTGGTTCGATAGAAGGCAATTCGGTTTTAGGAAAGGTTATTTCACTGAAGCTCAACTTGTAGGATTCCAGCAAGATATAGCAGATATCTTGGATTCTGGGGGTCAAATGGACTGTATCGCGATTGACATGTCTAAAGCATTTGATAGGGTGGATCATGGGAGACTACTGGCAAAAATGAGTGCAATTGGACTAGACAAAAGAGTGACTGAATGGGTTGCTATATTTCTAGAAAATAGATCTCAGAGAGTTAGAGTAGATGAAGCGTTGTCTGACCCTGTACTAGTTGAGAGGGGAGTTCCTCAGGGCAGTGTTATCGGACCTTTATGTTTTCTTATATATATAAATGATATGAGTAAAGGAGTGGAATCGGATGTAAGGCTTTTTGCGGATGATGTTATTCTCTATAGAGTGATAAATAAGTTACAAGATTGCGAGCAACTGCAACGTGACCTCGAAAATATTGTGAGATGGACAGCAGGCAATGGTATGTTGATAAACGGGGCTAAAAGTCAGGTTGTGAGTTTCACAAATAGGAAAAGTCCTCTCAGTTTTAATTACTGCGTTGATGGGGTGAAAGTTCCTTTTGGGGATCATTGTAAGTATCTAGGTGTTAATATAAGGAAAGATCTTCATTGGGGTAATCACATAAATGGGATTGTAAATAAAGGGTACCGATCTCTGCACATGGTTATGAGGGTGTTTAGGGGTTGTAGTAAGGATGTAAAGGAGAGTGCATATAAGTCTCTGGTAAGACCCCAACTAGAGTATGGTTCCAGTGTATGGGACCCTCACCAGGATTACCTGATTCAAGAACTGGAAAAAATCCAAAGAAAAGCAGCTCGATTTGTTCTGGGTGATTTCCGACAAAAGAGTAGCGTTACAAAAATGTTGCAATGTTTGGGTTGGGAAGAATTGAGAGAAAGAAGAAGAGCTGCTCGACTAAGTGGTATGTTCCGAGCTGTCAGCGGAGAGATGGCGTGGAATGACATTAGTAGACGAATAGGTTTGAATGGCGTCCATAAAAGTAGGAAGGATCACAATATGAAGATAAAGTTGGAATTCAAGAGGACAAACTGGGGCAAATATTCATTTATAGGAAGGGGAGTTAGGGATTGGAATAACTTACCAAGGGAGATGTTCAATAAATTTCCAATTTCTTTGAAATCATTTCGGAAAAGGCTAGGAAAGCAACAGATAGGGAATCTGCCACCTGGGCGACTGCCCTAAATGCAGATCAGTATTGATTGATTGATGGGAGTCGAAGTGTTCAAGGCCGATAGTGGTGGTGAGCAGGGAGTAGAAGGGTTTACTCGTTTTGATATTGAAGTAACCCTGTCGTGTACGTTGAACCTCAATATTGTACTCTGAATGGTTAGGAAGAAAACGGGTAATGTTTTGGAAAAGAGAGCGAGAATTCGCCTTATCCGGATCGATATGGAGAAGTTTTGTGACATAAAATGGGGCAGGTGGAGTGAAATCGGATGGACGATGCTCCTCTGGCGAATAGCAGACGGCAAGGCTGGATTTTTTACAGCTTCAGCATAGCTGCGAATGTTGGCTGGCATGTAGGGCACAGCTGCAGCAGGTGATCGAGGAAGTACAGTAGATGGAAAGGCGCCACACTATTGGCCTCATCCAAGTTGTAGATGGAAGAGATACCAAGATCAGTTTGGACGGAATCAGAAGAAGGTTGGCGTAGAATGGAACTGGGTGAAGTGTAGGTAGATCCAGGAGAAGAAGATCCCGCAACGCAGAGTTTCTTCGACTCTTTATCGGCCTCCGGCGAAATTCTCCGAGCCTGCTTGATAATTGATGCATCCATATTGCCTGGAGATTTTGGTGAAGTTGGAAGACTCATGACGTTTGAGCTGATGATACTGGTAGCTTCCTCTGGAGTATTCTGGAATGTTCTAGAAGTTTCGAGTGGAAGGCGAAGATCCATTCGCCAACACCGACTACATATAGGTGCACTGTCTAACTGGCATCGAATGTCTACCTTACCAAGCATCGCGAACTCAATACTATTGTTAATATGGTTTTCACTAGATTTATGTTTTTTTTTACTTTATCATGCAAGCGATGATGTTGTTCTGTACACATAGAGTAATAAATAAGTTACAAGATTGTGAACAACTGCAAAATGACCTCGATAATGTTGTGAGATGGACAGCAGGCAATGGTATGATGATAAACGGGTTAAAAGTCAGGTTGTGAGTTTCACAAATAGGAAATCCTCTCTGTTTTGATTGATTGATTGATTGATTGATTGATTGATTGATTGATTGATTGATTGATTGATTGATTGATTGATTGAAGTGTTTTAGATCCGTAACACCTGTTAATGTCCACACGAGATCACCATAATTCATAGCCAAACACGTGTAGCGAAATAACGTATTTCTTATCTCACACCCACACAACCAGTCTGCATGCTTGTACAATGTCCGATTGAATTTTCTGGTATAGCCAGCTTTACTTTCGAAAGGATTCTGAACCTGTGTAATATTTAAATCTGGTTTCGGAGGTGCTAGTCTTTACAGTTCTAACCTACTGTCAAAAGAAAGACGTCCTCTCTTTAAAATAGCGTCCACGGAATTCATTTTCAAAAGTAAGAAAATACCACCCTAAGATGTAAGCATAGTTAGAAGTATGAAAATAAAATAAAGAGGCATTCCAGAAGTAAGTGCTGTTAGCACAACTCACCAGTATCAACTCTAGAGCACAGCCGCATTATTATTATTATTATTATTATTATTATTATTATTATTATTATTATTATTATTATTATTATTATTATTATTATTATTATTATTATTATCAAGCACAGATAAATAAATCACCAAGATACCGTACCGCTATCACCACAAGCGCTTCCAAATCACAACTGCACAGTAAATTAACAAACACCACTTCCAGAGTTCAACAGCGTACAGAATAATCACCACGAATCACAAATACAAAGAAAGATTACAAACAAACAGTACGAGTACTGACCAGTATCACCGCACTCATTCAAGTCTTCAGCGCAAAAACAAACTAATTCACTGCTGCCAACCCTCACAAAACGCGGAATGCAAGCCAGAGACCCATGTTACCTCACCTTAGCAATTTAAATCAAAATTTCTGGTCTCAAATGTTCTTCTTCATGGGGCCTCTAAATATTAGTTCCTAATTAGCGTCGACCTCTAAGATCTTTTGCTACCATGTTTTTCCTTCATTCCCACCAGATATACCTGCTCCCTTCACAAAGCTGCAGGTTGTTCTTATTGGGTCTTCTTAGATTTTGTTTTTTCTCCCTCTTCACCTGGTAGTCCTAGAGTGGAGAGTCTGATTCTACCCAGCGCCTCACATTCGAAAAGTATGTGTTCAGCCGATTCCTCTGCTTCATTGCATTTCCTACATATATTGTCTCTTATTACTCCAATTCTATGTAGGTGTTTTTTCAGATGGCAATGTCCTGTCAATAGTCCTACTACCCATCTTATATTTTCTCTGCTGAGTTTCAACAGTTCTTTAGTATGCTTCTTGTTTGGTCCTTTTATCAGTTCCTTTGCAAGCCTGCATCCTCGAGTACTTTTCCAGTTCTCCATTTGTTTCTTTTGTACCCATTTTCCTATGTAGTGTCGGGCTTGTCCATAGGAAATCCCGCATACAGGTTCTGGGCCTACAAAATGTGTTTCTGCCCATTTCCTGGCCAGTTTATCTGCCTTTTCATTTCCTTCTATACCTGCATGCCGTGGTGCCCATATTATTTTGACAATGTTGTACTTTGAAAGCTTCAGGAGAAGTGAATGGCAATACCAGACAAATCTGAATATTATCCGGACTGCTTCCAGTGCCTTAGTGGCCGCTTGGCTGTCCGTAAAAATGAAAATGTTCTTATTCCTATAGTTCATTTTCAGATTTTCTTCAAGACATGTTGTGATAGCTATCACTTGAAAGACTGTAGTGTGTTTGCCCAGGCTCATCTGGATTCATCTCTCAGGTCTTCCACCATTGATCCCTCCTCCTGTGCCATCCCCAGTCTTTAAGCCATCAGTCCACCACACTATATATTCTTTTTCAGTATTCCATTTGTTGATATCCCAGTCTTCTTTTTTATTATCTGGGTCTCAAACTGTTTTTCAAAGTTGTACTTTGGTATCATATGATCAGAAGGCATGTGTAGAACTTCCTCTGTTATTACTCTGTTACGGTAATTTTACAGTGTCCTAGATTGGGTCTTTGTGCATTCCAGCACTCTGATTGTGCCAGTCTATATGATCTCATTCTAGCCTGTCCTTTTATAAAACTGCATAGTGATGGGAGGTCTAGTAAAGTATTCAAGGCTTCATTCGGCGTAGTTCTCATAGCCCCTGTTATGGCTATGCATGCCATTCTCTGTAGGCTATCCAGTCTACTGCCGACGTTTCCTTGGCTTACTTTCTGCCACCAGATGATTGCAGCATAGGCCATCAACGGTCTAATAATCATTGTATATATCCACATTACCACTGATGGTCTTACGCCCCATGGCTTCCCGACGGCTCTTTTACATGCATACAGCAAGTTCTTGGCCCGTGTTATGTTCCTTTCTATATGTGGATTCCAGGTTAAATTTTTATCCAACACTACACCTAGGTGCAGTGCCTGTTCTTCCAGATATATATCTTGCTCAAAGAGCTTCATTGTTCTCTTTCCCTTTAATTTTCTCCTTCTTGTAAAAGGGACCAGAGTTATCTTGTTCGGGTTGACTGATAGTTGTTCTTCCCGACACCAGTTCTCCACAAGGTTAAGTGATCTTTGCATGAGGTCCTGGATAACACTCATCACCTTACCTCGTACCACAATCACTAGGTCATCTGCGTATCCTTGTGTATAAAAACCTTGTTCGTTGAATATAGCTATGATTTTGTTCACCACGAGGTTCCACAGCCGAGGAGAGCACAGCCTCGGGTGGCCCTAACCGTCAGCGTTTCTTCAAGCAGGGTTGCTTTTCTCTTCTTTCCGTCTAACATGGATTTAATCCATTTGACGACGGTTATACTCACCTTTCTCTTTTCCAATGCTTTGATCATAGAGTCATAGGTTGTATTGCTGAAGGCTCCTTCTGTATCTAGAAATGCCGCCAGTGAAGTTTCTTTATATTCTAGGCTTTCCTCTAGTTTACAGACCACCTGGTGGAGTGCTACATCAGTGGATCTGCCAGGTCTATACGAAAACTGTTTTTCATGTAACGTTGAGTTTAGTTTGTAACGTTGTGACCACAAACACATTAATAAAATGAAACAGCAGTGGACATGAATACACAGCAAAACAAGATGATGTGGAAAGAGCTACCCATAACTTACCCGGAGGCAGTAAGATCGTTGCGTGATTGCCAACCTGTTGGTCAAACTACATAATGATCACTCAGAAATAAATAATAACAAGGCTTTAAAAAAGAAATATAACTACAAGAATAATAGAGACACACAGAAACAATCTTGCGAACCCCAACTTGATATTTCCCAATGGCCATTGTTTACAGTTTTTAAATGATTATTAATAAAACACCCAAAGAAGGTTATATGAAGGAATTAATATATATATATTTTTCTAAAAACAATACCAAGAAAGGTTAGTATGACCAAAACTGAAACTAAGTCATGACTTTTAAAAACCGATAGGTACTTGTTTAACTGAATTCATTTACTGAAGATTTTCAAATAAAGTCAGTCTTTGCCCTAGGTTACAAACAAAAACCAGGAATGAAATAAGATAATCAGAGGATAGAAAATAATAATAATTTGAAAGGGCACAGATTTACTAGGAAGCCTTGAACTGAAACGAAAGAAGGTTACACTTAATTAAATATTAAAAACACCACGTCGAAAGAAAATAAGAAGGTATCAGATACATACATACATAACATGGCCCCAAAAGGGTCAATCGGGGGCAAAACCACAATATATAAATAATATCCGACATGGTACGTCTGTAAAGGGGACCGTTTCAAACCATACTGTCTCTCAATGGCTGCCAACACTCGGCACGGCCCCACACAGCTGTGCACAGCGAGTCAAAACTCGCCTCAAGGCTACGTATCAGAAGGGAAGAAGAAACGATTCAGATTAGAAGGCTAGGGACACACTAGAATGGAACGTCATGTATAAAATCTTGCTACAACTCCCCCCTCTCAAAACCCCACCACCGGGTGGAAGAGAGTGGGAAAATAAAACAAAATTTTCTTGAAAACAGGTAGTAGAATCCGGTGATATCGCTGAAAATGAACAGTTCCAATGGTCTCCATCCATAGATCCTCTTCTGTTTGGGCTCAGGTATTACGATGAGAAGGACAGCCAGTACGTCCCTCATAATGAGCCTTACAGGTGTAGAATACAGCATGACTGGCAGCAATCGTAACAGTTTATAGCACCAGTCACTTGAATCCAACAGCGAAGCGTTTCTCAAACTGTAACAAGAGTACAACGAACAGCAGAACCCAAATCCACACAAGTAACGGTCCCATAATACTTCAGATCTATAAGTTTTCCTGCATCTCCATTTCTTTAAACAACGTTTCCAGAACTGATACCAACATTTTCAAAAAAACATTACAGAAGGGAACGAGAAGTTTTTTTTAATACAATCATATAAACTAGATTAGATTAGTAAGGTATGTTAGTAAATTACGTGTCCCATAAACCGACAGATCAAAATTTAAATACCCAAAACTACGAATACAGTACAGACTATATATATTTTTAAACCTTTCTTGAGACCCAATGTCAATGTTTTCAAGACTTTCAGCCATATATTATTGACCATGACCAAGATTTCAACTACAACACAATGAAGTACCAAAACAAAACCCAATGTATTCGCTCAGTATGCCCTAAAGAAAAGATTAGGTAAATCTTAACATAAGAAGAGAAGTGTCAAGAAAATGTAAGAAATTAAATAACGAAACAAAAATTACTTGTCTAGTCATGATTAAATTAAATGAAAAAAATACCTGATGTCATAAGCTTGAACTAAACGGTCTCATGAATTAAATACATAATGATATATAGCAAGAGGTACATTAAACTTCCATACTGTACCAGGAAAAGTTGCGGGCAAAGGGCATGAGTAGGACTTCAGGAAGTGGAACTGGGTTTTGGAGCCGATACAGAGAAGGATAGTCTCGCAGAGCGAATAATAGATGGTAAATAATTTTTTTTCTTAAAACGATTTATTAATTTTTCACCCTGCGGTATGATTATTGACTCAAATTTTGCATAGAAATTAAATGTCGAAAATAATCTCCTTAAAAAAAATGGCATAAATATCATTGGTTTCAAAGTCTTTCATATGTGGGAATTTCCACCTAAAGTCTTTTTAAACCTAAGCACACTTTTATAATGAGAAATTATCAAAGTTTTCAGTTCTCAGTTCGTCAATCTCGATATATAGCACACTTGAAAGCCTACAGTCTTTCTACTGAAATTAAATTTATCACTTTTGAGAAATTATGAAAATTGTTCACACGCGACACTGAAGTTTCACTGTTCAAAATAAATGAAAAGGTTTAGTCAGTTTGTTACTCACTTATGACAAGAACTGTTGCTACCAAATGTCGAAAGATGGACGTCTGGAATGTTCCATGTAGAATCAGGATTGGCGATGTTGACGTTCCCAATGAGGTGATGACGGCTGGAACTGGATCACGTTGAGTTGTAGCTTGTTCGGGTGATTTTCGCACACGAAAATGGCGTATGAAGAATCACAGTCCTTTCTGTACGAAATGCTATTTACAGTCGTTATTGAAACGTTCATAATCACACAGTTCACATAAAAAAAAAGAAAATAAGTCGATAAGCACAGTCTTTGAACACAGTCTGAAGTTGCTAGGGATTATTTTCTGCTAATCCTGTTACTATAATGTTATATTAACACAGAAAAGTTCTCACTTTTTCACTCAAATTACTACTGTGAGTCTTATGTTGGTGTGACGTGAATATGAGTTCTGGTAATTCTAAGTATTAGGCTCAGTAAAAGTTCAATGTTACTGGAAGTTACCTAAGTCCACACGTAATGAAATAGTTAATATTTGTACTCCAATAAGTTCACTCGCGTTACAGTCTTAAATGTCTTTAGGATTATATTGTAATCGCAACGCGGTATACTAACTGCAGTGCGACGTCCTTTAATAATTCTATCGGTGATAGAATTTCGCGTTCCGGAGATACGACGAAAAGTACTTCTACCGTGACTGCGCGAACATACTGTACGCGGGCCGGTCTCTTCGCTATCTCACTCACACAGCTGTTTACTTGTCCTTGTACTAGTTTGCGGGCTGTCTGGCCTTGATATATATAGATACCAGCGCAGGGAGGGGTGGCGGCTCTCTCGGCCTTGTGACCATGATTACGTAATTTCGTTGAGACTTTAAATTATTATAACTCAACAACCGTTTGATGAATTAATTTGAAATTTACAGGGATTAACTTTTATGATGTTTGCTATAATTCAGCGTTTGTCCCGTTGAAATTGGTTAAGGCGTTAAAAAGCTGTTAAAAGAAAATTTCTTTCGAGAAATATCTCTAGGGGAGGTGAGCTTCAAGCGACAGGTGACGTCACTTGACTCCGCCTAGCGCACTCGTAGGGTCTGGCACATACTGGAACATTCTTTACATGGATGTTCGTACGTCGGTCGGATCTTTAATGCTGGAAATAACATTTCTTTCAATTAACATGGACCAGGACCTAGGCCTTACTGGTACATCACATTAGAACACAGTTTAAGTTACACGGGCATTACCTTATGAAAGTACATTCTAATAGTAAAAGGGTGATTCAAACACCAAACGCAGACAGAAATTAGAAATTATACACCGTATCAGCATGGAGTTAGGTTTGGTTGGTATCAAGGCGGAGAGAGAAGGTAATAAAAATATACACTGAGTAATTAATCAACAACTTCGTATGTCTTAGCCTTCACAGCTTAGCTAATGAAATTAAGCCCAAAAATAGTTTAAATAGCTTTACATACAAGTACACACTGTATGGATCTCACCAAGTACAATGGAAAACATCACAAGAGTAAAGGAAATAGACCAAAACACACAACACAGCAACGAAAGGATAAGTGGGAAGGCAATAGGGATAGGTTCCATAAAAGATTTCAGGAGGTAACATGTATTCAGTCAAAATACATCATAAACCATACAATTCAAGGTAAATCCCATTTAATTTTTAAAAGAACTGAACGAATCTCACAATAACGATAATATTTTCTCCAAAATGAAGGTTTCAACTGACATCTTGAACACAACCTTTTCTCTAACAACCCCAAATAGATCGCAGAGGTAAAACCACACTATTCCACACATAGCACACACAAGGACATACGTTCTTCACAAGTCTCTACCATGTGCTACCCCATAACAATAAACTAGAGAAACTTGTACCAAATTTAAAAGGACATCAGAGTCAAATTCAAAGTTTAGAACTTACCAGATACCGGATTACGACACGGTGAAGAATCAATCGTTAACAGATTCCGACATACACTGATAAGAACATTAAACAAATTTTTAATTAATACCGGTTCAACTTCCTCATCAGAATACATCACTTAGTTGAATAAGAATAAGGGCAGGCCACCAACACACAATTAATAAGTCATGCTTCAAGTAATCAGGGACAGGGTATTAAATAAGAAAAATCCAAGGCTTAAAAGGGTAAAAACATCCAAGAGCAAGGGAAAGATTGACTGGGCCAGTCGGAGACCTCTAAAGTTCCAGATGGAGTGTGGGCGTATAGTCTGTCATCAACAACAGATCCGCCAAGCAATACCAAGCCTGAATATCAGCTAGATAGAAACTGACATTTCATTAGACACTAATAAGCGACATGGAATTAACAGGACAGAAATAGGGATAGAAGAACCACAGGGGGGGACACCATCTGGAATCCGGAAACTAACCTACTGCATGGAAACAATCACAATTCATTCCACAAAGGGACACCCAATCAAATTAAAAGGAAATTTAAAACCTTAGATCAGAAGACCCCAAAAAGGAAAATAACGAGCAATGACCTACACAGCGTACTCTACCGGTTACCCAATAGGGTCTCAGCATTACCTGGTCTATAAATACGTGATTTTCCCCATCACACTGTCCCAATACGGCCACAGGTGCTTTCTCCTACCCATCGGGAGAGCAAGCAAATAAAAGATAATTGGCGGAATACGAGGCAAGTCGAAGGAAAACGCTCAAGATAGCATGAAGAAGTTAGTACTCCACTAATAGACCCCATAATCTATTAGCAGGAAGATTCCAGTACCGACTAAGAGAATCCTAATCCGTCCCATACCAGAGTAGCAAACCCATAGCACGGTAAGATGACCAACACCAATGTCAACAGACACAAGAAGATCCACTGAGAGAAAAAAATACCAAAGAGTGGCAGATAAAATTAAAATGAGCTTTACAGTAGAGGCAATTACAGACACGGTGACATCAGATCAACAGGCAATACATGAAGACAGAAAAGAAGAAACCAGAACACACCAAACAGATACATTACTCACAATCAACAAGCTAATTCCGAGAGTAGTAGATTCATGTAGGAAGAAAAGGCCATATCCGCAGGACACGGAGGTAAATTAAAGACAGACACAAACACTGCCCATACCAAGGTGCCAACATCACCAAATAATACAACACAACAAATAACCCAACCATGATAAACCACACCGGACATGCGTCAGCCCCACAAAGGGATTAAAGGAACACAAACCATCCTCAACAACATGCCGTGAAGTCATCATGCCACCCCAGAATAAATCCCCAAAAATAATCCACGGTACCGTCAAAACACAACCACCTTACATATGTCCAAAGCCATCCCAATCAAGGTTCAAAAGGGCATATACCACCCCTCAGGTAGAGGATCATCAACAACACAACACAACACCCAATAAGCAGATATGGTAGGGAATACCTGAACCCACAACACAAAGGAATTAGATAAATAAGAATAGGTTAGCAGAATTTTTCACAACACATATTCCAGGCATATAATTACCATGGCAGTGCACAATACCAAAATGGAGAGAATAATCAGGCATAAGAAACACCAAATTACCAAGTAATGTTTACAGCAGGATGAAAACTCAAGCAGTAGTTCAGAAAAGGTCAATTAGATTAATTAATACACAGCAAGACAAGTCACGAGTAGGAAAACTAGAAGTGGCCCAGACACCAGATAAATATCCAACTAGTTGATAGGTTACACAAGGAAGATGGTTCACGACACACTAGAAATAGCTAAACACGTCCGACCAATAATCAGGAAGGGGAAAACCAGTTAAAACTATAACAGCTCAGGCACAAGGCCATCTAGTTATTCCAACCCAATACCGGCCAACATGGCCCAACCATAACCGATGACAGCCAGATAAACAGATGACACAGAGGATAGCTCAAATCATTAAGCAAGACCAAGCATACACACACATATACACAGGAAGGATGATGAAATGAGAGTACTTGCATACAGACCACGCACACTGCCCAGCCAAAGAACAAGCACAACAAGTTACTAAAAATTGTTGAAATAACCCAGTCATGATCATACAAGGATGGATATATAACGGCACACTAAAAGCCAACTACACTTCAGAAAACAGTAACTTAAACCAAACTTAAAGAAATAATAATAGACAAGTAAGGTTAAACAATTTCCAAAGTAAACACCAACCAAGGTGCACAGAAGCATTACAGGCTTGATAAGTTTCAAAATACCATGATGTTGCTCACCAGATTATCAGATACTAACAGCCAAGAACGGTTACTGGCATGAAAACAACAGAGGTTAGCCATAAGTTAGTAGGGGCAAATAAATATATCCACACAGCACCAATTAAAAGGTAAACACGTACAACCACCAACGCCAAAATACCAGGTCACAGTTCACAACCATGAGAAGGCATAACACATCACCGTACACTTCAGCACATAACCGTTTACACATATAATTAGGCATAATTGGACATGCCTAGAGGTTAGGTTAACTTGTTAATCGGTATCACACGCCAGAGCTAACGCAGTTGAAAATATAATTTAGAAGAAGATAAATTAACAATTAGCATGTACACCGCCGAAGCACAATACCGGAAATATGATAGTAATGATAAACAACTACATTAAGTCTGGGAGCCAAAAGCAAAGCCAGAACCAATAACACAATAAAATGCTCCCAGGTGATACACTATCACTCACCAACAAGCAACCAAGCAAACTCCACTTAAAAGTAAAGATCAGAAAAGCTCTTCCAGATAAAACCAAATTAATCCACACCGAAATCGCAACCACAGTACGCAGGAAGGGAGTAAAAATACAAGGTTGACAGCCAGTACACATAATACAGCACATGTAGCCAACGGTAGTACACATGTAACCCTGAGTCAACCAAGTCATACTCAGCTACAAGTTGTTCAATAATTTCAACTTCCACCAACCAAGAATAATTAAATACATGCAGTCACTCACCAAATCCGCCGATAAAAAACAAGTAAATATTACAGGTCGCCTCAAAAAATCCAAGCAGAGAAGCTGCATACACCGCACAGTTACCAGAAGGGTTTCAAAATCATAATAAGCAAATCGGTAAATCATACAACTCAAGATGTAACACATAGAACCAAGGAAATGGGGTGTCTGGTATAACACATAATGTTTCAAGGACCATCCTTAAGAAGAAATAATTTGGAATTCACAAAACCAGAATAAGCAGAATATAATAGTGCTGAAACAAATGACACAGTAATCATATTAAACTTAGTTAAGAGATCTCAGCATAAATTCAGGCAGCAGCATAGAGAAACATAATTTTAAGGTTAGGCCTACATGATCAAAACACTAGAATATACATCAATAAGAGGCATAGGCCTATCTCTAAGATATTCATCAAGTCTGTACGCATGACACTTCACATCAAGCTGGGTAAATAGAGACATATAATGGTTTATATCCACATAGTGTTTCAGAGAGAAAATCACCCTAAAAGGTAGTTAAGAGAACAACCAGGCCATAATCAAATTACATACTCAGTACCATAAATAAATTCAAAATAAAGGCCATAGACTTACTTGTTGCTCCAGGAGGACAGGAAGAATCAAATTAAAATAGCAACAATTTATATAGATTGACAGCCATCAAACCAACTCCAGCATTATCAAATCAAAGGGTAGGTCCAACAGATATCACACTCCAAGCAAAAGATTAAGTTTGAGAGAAGCCCGAAACACAACATGAAAACAAGAAAACAATAGGATTAGTAGAATGCACCAACAAGGTTAACAAATAACCCTTATATATCATTATATTAATCTGACCAAGCAAGAAGCAACCACGCTCTGCTACCACTGTAACGTTGTGACCACAAACACATTAATAAAATGAAACAGCAGTGGACATGAATACACAGCAAAACAAGATGATGTGGAAAGAGCTACCCATAACTTACCCGGAGGCAGTAAGATCGTTGCGTGATTGCCAACCTGTTGGTCAAACTACATAATGATCACTCAGAAATAAATAATAACAAGGCTTTAATAAAGAAATATAACTACAAGAATAATAGAGATACACAGAAACAATCTTGCGAACCCCAACTTGATATTTCCCAATGGCCATTGTTTACAGTTTTTAAATGATTATTAATAAAACACCCAAAGAAGGTTATATGAAGGAATTAATATATATATATATATATTTTTTAAAACAATACCAAGAAAGGTTAGTATGACCAAAACTGAAACTAAGTCATGACTTTTAAAAACCGATAGGTACTTGTTTAACTGAATTCATTTACTGAAGATTTTCAAATAAAGTCAGTCTTTGCCCTAGGTTACAAACAAAAACCAGGAATGAAATAAGATAATCAGAGGATAGAAAATAATAATAATTTGAAAGGGCACAGATTTACTAGGAAGCCTTGAACTGAAACGAAAGAAGGTTACACTTAATTAAATATTAAAAACACCACGTCGAAAGAAAATAAGAAGGTATCAGATACATACATACATAACATGGCCCCAAAAGGGTCAATCGGGGGCAAAACCACAATATATAAATAATATCCGACATGGTACGTCTGTAAAGGGGACCGTTTCAAACCATACTGTCTCTCAATGGCTGCCAACACTCGGCACGGCCCCACACAGCTGTGCACAGCGAGTCAAAACTCGCCTCAAGGCTACGTATCAGAAGGGAAGAAGAAACGTTTCAGATTAGAAGGCTAGGGACACACTAGAATGGAACGTCATTTATAAAATCTTGCTACAAGTTGCACCGTTCTTCTGATATATTTATCCAGAATTTTCTCCATTGCTTTCAGCATGAAGGAGGTTAAAAATAATGGTCTGTATGCTTTGGCTTGGGCATAATTTGCTCTTCCAGGCGGTCTCAAATGTTACATTTCAATGCAATTAGTTATTATTTTCCTTCCTAAAATATAAATAATGGGACAAGCAAGGTCATAAATTATTAATTTGATTGTATGTAACCATGGAGATTTGGCTGGCGCATGCTCGTATAGGGGTTTGTGAGGATATCTTTACTGCTACACTGCTACCCATTCTCTTTGGCTACGGACTCTGCCAGGCTTAAAGCCTCCTACCGCACCCTTCCTCCCTCGGAAACCGTCCACAGCATGCTCCCCCCTTACATCTCAATCCCACTCACTCACTCACTCACTCACTCACTCACTCACTCACTCACACTATATCCTCGGACGTGCCTTATCTCCAACGTGAAAACTTTTACCAGCGAACTGCGCGCTGAAAGTCAGTCACCCAAGTTTGATATTGCCGAACAGTCTTCCTTATTGATGATAATTTAGTTTTACAATAAAATGTAAAATTCTTAGCATTATTTGAGTCCAATATTTGACTTCAAATGTTGAAAAACAATTTAAAAAAGACCTTTTCGTTATCTAGGGAGGACACCGTCCCAGAGCCCTTAAGGGCCGACCGCTACTGCTATGCCCTTTTACTCATCTGTTTCCTAGGAGTACCCGCTGAGTCGGAAAATCTCAGTTCACTACACTGGCGGCAGAAAAATACTATCTGACTTGGATGCAAAATTTCCCCCCAAAGCTAGAAGAGAAACCCCCTCTTCGCTGTTATTTGAAATAAAATGAATGTAGAATTTAATAAAAGTGAAGAGGAAGAAGCTTTTCTTAAGAAATGGCTCTTTTCAGGGATGAATTTTGAGTTATTGAGTGAATTGTGGTTCTATTATTTGGAATAGGCAGAAATTGTAGTTCTAGACCAGGTCATAAGTGAGCCTCTGCCATTATTCTGTGAAGTGTGTACACTGATCATTCCAATCTCCGCATCAGAGCAGGGATCGAATAGCTGTAACACTATGATGAACCAGTGTGTTACGTACCAGCAGTATCAGAAAATGTATGAATTAGATGAATGGCATGCTAAAGAAGAAAGTTATCCAACTCCTCAGCTATTTCCCGCCAGTATTCAGGCAGGCTGTTATACTCGGTACGCAGCAGTATTTCCATCTATCGGAGATGAGTGGTAGCATAAGAGCCAAATAACATCCCAACAAACAATGAAATGGCAATGTAATGTTATTGTTGATCAATGTTATGAGCTTCCGATATTGTAGGCCTTCACATTTAGTTTTCTTCCGACTCTGAAATACCACTCTTATCTTATCATAGTCGGCACGATAAAAGTGAATATAACATTATTATTTTTCTTCTTAGCGTGCCTGTCCGCCTCGGACGTTGGCTATCAACATGGCTATTCGGGCTTTATCCATTGAAATTCGGAACAGTTCTGCAGATGTTTTGTTGAACCAGGTTTTAAGGTTGTCGAGCCAGGAAATTCTTCTTCGCCCAGGAGATCTTTTTCCTTCTATTTTCCCTTGCAGGATAAGTTGAAGCAGCTCATACCTTTTCTGATTCCTCATGATGTGTCCAAAATATTGTAGTTTACGGCACTTTATGGTGTTGATCAGCTCTGGTCTCTTGATAGCTCGGCGTAGAACCTCAATGTTTGTAATCTTCTGAGTCCATGATATTCTCAAAATTCTTCTGTATAGCCAGAGTTCAAATGCTTCCAGTCTAGCAGTGGTGGCTTTTGTAAGCGTCCATGTTTCCACACCGTAAAAGAGAACTGAAAACACATAGCACCTAAGGAGCCGCATTTTGGTATCCATGGTAAGGTCGTGATTCTTGAAGGTTGAGCTCATTGAATTGAAAACACTTCTCGCTTTTCCAATGCGACACTTTATCTCTTGCGAATTGTCCCATGCTTCGTTAATGATGGTACCCAGGTACGAATACTGTGAAACTCTCTGTATACTTGCTCCATTGAGGAACAGATTCACGCCTCGGATGTTCTTCTTACTGATGATCATCAATTTTCTTTTATTAGTGTTGATGTCCAGACCATATCTCTTGCTTGTTTCAGAAATTTTGTTCATCAACTTCTGTAGTCCTTCCATCGTATCTGCAAAGACAATTGTGTCATCTGCGTAGCGCAAATTGTTGAGTTTGACACCATTCACTGAAATTCCTTTCTCCACATCAAATAGGGCTTCTTTGAATACGTGCTCAGAATACAGGTTGAAGAGTATCGGTGATATTATACATCCTTGCCTGACCCCTCGGCGTATTCTCACTTGCTCAGATTGGTCTTGATCTATTTTCATGACTGAAGATTGGTTCCAGTATAAATTTGCTATTATTCTTAGATCTTTCCCATCAATTCCTGTTTTCTTGAGTACGTCTATCAGGTGTTCATGAATCACGCGATCAAACGCCTTTTGATAATCAATGAGGCATGCAAATACATTACAGTTGATATCCCTACATTTTTGGAACAGTGCCTGTACACTAAATATTGCTTCTCTAGTGCCAACTGCCTTCAAAAACCCAAACTGGTTGGGCGCTATCTGTTCTTCACAAATACTGTATATCCGCTTGTGTATCACTTTAAGAAATAATTATAACAGATGGCTCATTAAACTGATGGTACGGTAGTCCCCACATTCTTTGGCATTTAATTTCTTAGGTAAAGCAATAAATTCTGATTTTAACCATTCTGGAGGGATTTTACCTGATGAGTAAATGTCGTTGAATATTTTTGTGATCATTTTTATTTTTTCCTCACTGAGCAGTTTGAGAAATTCTGCTTGTATGCCATCTGGCCCAGCTGCTTTCCCTTCCTTCATTTGTTGTATTCCCGCTTCCACTTCACTTACTAGGATATCTGGTCCTGTTGTATCTGATATCTCTGGTTCCTCTCTCCTCATGTCATCTTGGAATAACTGTTCCAGATATTTCCCCCATTTTCTCTTTTTTTCTTCCTTGTCGATTATGAGGTTACCACTACTATCTACAAGCTTTGCACATGTTGATTTGCGATATTTTTTTGTTGCCTCTCTGACCTTCCGGTGAACATTAAAATCGTCATGTCTACTCTGATAAAACTCTATTTCTGCACATAATTCAGTTTTCTCTTTCTCTTTGGCTTCTCTAATTTTCCTTCTGATTGTATTTTGAACCACTCTGTATTCCATCAAATTACCTCTTCTCTTCCTTCGTTCTTCCATTAGGTCCAGAATCTCATTTGTCTCATTGTCTCATTTGTCATCCATTCTAAAGTCCGGTCGCAAATGCTCTTCTTTTACTCCTTTTATCACTTCTTGTAGGTGTGTGAGTTTTTCATTAACATCGTCACAATTGTCAATCAATTTATTGTTTAGAGCTGTCTTGACTGTCTGCTGTATGGTAGCATCTTTCAATTTTCTCAAGTCGTATTTCCGTGCTGTTTTGGGGACAACATATTTCATTCTGATCTTAAAATTTCCAACCACTGGGACATGGTCTGATTGTATGTCTGCTCCTGGATATGTTCTGACAGATGTACAACCATTTCTGTATCTTTTGTTCACCATCATAAAATCAATCTGATTCCTCACAATGTGTCCTGGTGTGTCGATGGGCGATTTCCATGTGTATAACTTGCGTGGTGGTAGTTTAAACCATGTATTCATAACCACTAGCTGATTTGTTTCTGCAAATAGTTCCAACTCATCTCCTCGAGCATTCCTGTCTCCTAGACCAAAGGGTCCGACGGCGTTTGATGTTCTTCCCGCCCCAAGTTTTGCATTAAAGTCGCCCATGACTATGTTGAGGTCTTCTCTTTTTAGCTTGTTCAGGATATTTTTATGCTATTACAGAAATTTTCGACTTGCTCATCTGGTTTGTCTGCAGTAGGAGCGTAGACTTGAATAATATTTAAGTCAACTGGCCTTGCTTTGATTTGAACTAACATAACACGTGATGAGACTGGAATAACGTTGTCAACACACTTGGCTATTCTTTTATTCAGTATGATTCCTACCCCATGTTCATGCGTACCATTGTCTGTACCCGAGTAGCAAACTCGGTGCTCGTCTATGTTGATGGTTCCAGATCCTGGCCATCGCATTTCGCTTACTCCTAGAATATCTATTTTCATTCTTGTCATCTCCTTTATTGCATTGTGGATCTTTCCCGCCTGGCTCATCGTCTTCACATTCCAAGTTCCAATCTTGATTCTATCTTGATATTTCAGTCTTTCTATTGCTGTGCTTGTATCTGCCCCTCCCGGAGATCCGATTGAGGAGCTTACTCCGGATACTAATTTAGCTGCAAGCATAGCCATGGTGATTACTAGGGAAAATTAATTGAGGTGGTTTCCCGTTGCCTTCCTCAATGCGCAGTAACCACGTCACATCGTAACATCCAAGATCCTAGGACGCGAGGCAGCTGTATGCTGATACAAGGTCGATGTATCGATCTTCTTATCAGCATTAATGATATAGCTGCTGCCACTATATCATGTCCTCAGTTGATCCGCGGGTGCGAACACCACTCTCTCACGAGAGCCCCTATCAGCCATTGGGACGCGCCGTGTCGGGGTTGAGGACTTCCCCATCCAGATCCGTCTTCCACAGAGTACAGAAAAGCCCCTACTCAGTTCAGAGCTCTTCCCCTGTACAAGCTGCATCTGGCACGGGAATATAACATACATGATCGGAAATTGTATTCTCTATAACTTTTGCTGTGTAGTACTTCTCTCGATAGGACAAATAACATAAATATTTGTTAAATTAAATTTTAGGCGACTTCCCCTGAACTACCATTTTATACAGAGTGAATAAAATTGTTTATAGCGTAGACTGCAGTTTCTTATTCCCCGACGCTATATACTGATTTTCATTAAATTCTGTTTACCCATTTTCTCGTGGCTCAACGTTGATATGGTTTAGCAATAAACCTACAAATGTATGAATATCTGTGTTATCATAGCCGGTATGGTAAAAACGTATAAGACATAACTGATCGTAAATTTAATTACATATACTGTAACTTTAGTTATGTAGCATTTATTGATAGGACCACTCATAACATAAATATTTGAGAATTAAATGTTAGGCTTTCCCCTAAACTACCATTTCACTTAGTGTGAATAAATTGATTTATAGCCGAGATTGTAGTGGCCCATTTGCTGACTTTACATACCGATTTTCATTAAATTCTCCTCAGTCGTTTCCTCGTGATGCGTGTACAGACAGACAGACAGACAGACAGACAGACAGACAGACAGACATTACGGAAAAGTAAAAAGTACATTTCCTTATTACTGTGGACACGACCGATTCAGAAATACCATTCTTTTTCAATTCTGAGCAATGAACAGACAAAACTCTAATTATATATATAGATGTTGGGATTCAGCCCGAAGGCTGGTATGATCCTCCACAGCTCCGTCAACAGCTGTCATAGATGACTTAGGCGTCACTGAAGAGACATACTAGGGAAATGAGGAGTGGGGTAGTTTCCCGTTGCTTTTCTCAACGGGCCAGAATTTGCTATTATATATCAGTTTGCAAGCCCACTAAAATGCATGCACCAACCGATCCCATGAGCGATATTTTCACACCATTCGTAACAGGGACTGGCTGCATAAAGAATGGTATTACTAGCATCGCTCATACCTCAGTCAGTTTCATGTTGTCAATGCCAAGGATAAGACTGAGACAAGTCCATGAAAGTAACCAATATATTCTAGCCCGTACCAGAAGACACAGTGCACTGTAAACACTACGTCCCACCAACAAAGGCATACTATATATATATATAATAATTTCACAAACAACAATAGCCAGGAGACATAAATTTTTAACTACAACAAAATGCAGTTTTGTATATGCAGTTCATGTAATTTTGAAGTCCTATCACAAATACGTACAGCAGCTAAATTTCATTCTTATGGTCCATTCTTACGTCTTGCACCCACAACCACCCTTTATGTCATTCAGTGACCTAGAAATCGGGAGATGAATATAACATGAAACATTGCACATAGTTACAATGATAAATAACATGACAATGCGCTATTGATTTAAATAAGCAGGTCAAGTTGTTTATCAGGAAAATACGCTATTGATAAAAATAAGCAAGTCAAGTTGTTTATCATTTCGACAGATACGGAACGTTCTTTTTCTGGCCCAGCGTGCTAGAGATGGACTGCGAAGAGAATGTGATCTTCGGAGAATGTCAAAATTGGACTCCTCCTGATCAGCCTTTGGGAAGATACCTCTTGACACAGCTCAAAATTCATGGAGACAAAATCATACAGGCAAGTCTTTGGTCATTTAGAAATCATTTTTGTGTTTCTTTCTTTCTTTCTTTCTTTCTTTCTTTCTTTCTTTCTTTCTTTCTTTCTTTCTTTCTTTCTTTCTCAATCCGTTTACCCTCCAGGGTTGGTTTATCCCCCAGACTCAGCGAGGGATCCCACCTCTACTGCCTGTAAGGGCAGTGTGTTGGAGCGTCAGACTTTGGGTCAGTGGTGGTGGTGGGGAGTGGAACTGGGGAAGAGGACCAGTATCTTGCCCAGGCGGCCTCACCTGCTATGCTGTACAGTGGTCTTGTGGGGGGATGGGAATATTTGCCTGGAGGATAAGTGGGAAACCACAGAAAAGAATCGAATCCGGGCCTCCGGGGGTTGCAGCTAATTACAATAACCACCACACCATAGAGAAAATAGTCTCGTTTAACTCCGTTGTTTATGCTTAGAAAAGACTAATCGTAGCATGTAGCTGAAACACAAACACGTTAAGGTGATACAGGATTAACGTCCACGAGACACCAGATCCTTTAATGATGCGACGTTAACCGATTTTATGGAGAGTGTGGACTTTAAAATGGTTATCACTATTACTTCGTCTTTTATTTATTTTGCAGACTCACAGTCTAAAAGGAAATCTTCATTATGCAAATGCAGGTTGAACAGTCTAGGTAACTCAAAATGCACTGTTCATTTGATAAGCTGAAATAATTCGATTCTGCGAATTGTATGTTCAGTTTACAATCTAATATCCAATTTTCAAGGCTTCTTAGAAAAAAAGATTCAACAGATCTGTGGTATAGTGGTTAGCGTGATTAGCTACCACACCCCCGCTGCCATTCCTGGAGGCCCGGGTTCGATTCCCGCTTCTGCCAAGGGGACCAATCAGCCTCGGTAGTGGTTTTCCGTGGTTTCCTCTTCTCCTCCTGGCAAATGCCAGGATGGTACCTAACTTAAGTCCACGACCGCATCCTTCTCTTTTCCTTGTCTATCCCTAATCTTCCCGTCTCCCCACAAGGCCCCTGTTCAGCACAGCAGATGAGGCCGCCTGGGCGAGCTTACTGGCCTGTTCTCTGACCCAATGTCTCACGCTCCAGTACACTGTCATTGAGGTGGTAGAAGTGGGATCCCTCGCTGAGTCCCGGAGAAAAAACAGAAAGAAAGGAAATCTGTTGGTTTTTCAATATTGTGTCTCTGAATGTTTGTTTAGTTTATTGTTTATTGTCAGTGTCCGCTCAGTTTCTTTCTGTAAAAATTCCATGGAGGGGAGGGGAATACTGGGCGTCACAAGCCCTCCCCCGGCTACTAATTTCTATTAATTAGAGTCAGATCGTATGTATGAAGCCCGCCTGGTGGCCATGATCGTTAAGGTGTTGAAGTCGGAACGGTCTGACACCGAGGATAGCCAGTTCGAGTCCCGTTGGTCGAAAACATTTTCACCATCAGAATGTTGGCTGGCAGGTAGGGGAGGGGTGGTATACAATTTATAATCACCATATTGGGTGCCAAAAGCCTAGATTACATTCCAAACCTCTCCGCAGTGCTCATATGGAGTGGGGGCATATGACGCTGTTGATGGTGATTCGTCTGTCGTATGGAGAAGGTAAGCCTTGAGCAGATCCCTTAGTGCTATTCGACAGGAGTAGGCTATATATGCCGGTACCGGGTTTCACCCTCTCCCTTCCTACTATCTTATATCATGTCATTCATTTCATCTCATTAACTCCTCTGATGAGGTTGACGTCAGGAAGGGCATCCGGTTATAAAAACCCACCACGACAGATTCATCTCACCTCATACCGACCCCGTAGAGAAATGGGACAATGGTTGGACAAACAAACATCGTAATGTATGAAGCAGATGAAATCGGAGACTTCCTTCGATATCCTATGAAACAAATCTGTGCAAGTCAAATTTGTTGGAGTAGAGTAGGCCGCTCTTTCTCTCTCGTATTGTAACTGTTCACGAATATATCCATGTAAGATAAAGCACATGCTTTGGTGGTAGGCGACCGCTCTCACTTCACACCCGGTCCTGGAGATACAAGACAAGGGTTGGACATTCATACAATCTGATCCCAGGATAATATCTACAGTAAATTTTCGCCTATTGTCCGGACTGGGTTTCTCCGGAAAGTAACTTCAGGCTAATGTCGATATAATTTATTATTTCACTGCCGTTTCTTGAAATACAGGTGAGTCTCTCCTCTGTGGCACAAAGCAGAGTGGGTCTCGGCCCATAAGTAGCCACGGCTGGTCCGTGGTCTAACAGCTCTGGACTCTGACTGGCCAACCGATTAGAGGAAGGAGTGGCCACGGCTCTACCATGGCTCTACGCCTCTGCATTCGGGAGACGGGACAGGGCTGGACCTCACGGCTGGCCCCAACCGACGGCTGTCCTGAGAATGGTTTTCCGTGGCTTTCCATTCTTCTGCACTAAGGCGAATGCCAAGACAGTTCCTAGTATAGGCCACGGCCGCCAACCTTTCACCTTCTCCGAGCATCTCCTTCACCGTAACAAATGTCCCGGCCTGAGAGATGGCGTCACCGTCTAAGAGGCCCGCCTCCCCCTTCAGGGGAGGAATGAAAACATTTTAGTAGTAGTCGTACTGCAGTCTACGGGAAGGCTGTTGATGTGTGAGACTCGTGTAACAGGGCTTATACTGTCCCATGAGAGAAACAACGTAGCGGTGGCTAATCAACCTGTTTCTCAACGCAACACGATCCGCGTTCTTCTCCAACTTTGATAAACTAATTAACAAAGAGTAGTAGTGTACTCAAACACACTTCTTATTTTCATCATCTCAGTCACCTCCCTGCGTCTTGCCATAGAGGGGAGACTCACCCTCTGCGCAGTAAGAAGTTTAAAGAAAAGATCGGCTGCAGAACGTCCTAAAAAGAAAGCGATGAAATATTGAGCCCCCCCCCCCCCCCCAAAAAAAAACACACACACCTCAGCCATTCTCGAAGTGGTTTTGCGTGGTTTCCCACTTCTCTTCCAGGCAAATGCCGGGATGGTACCTAACTTAAGGCCACGGCCGCTTCCTCCCATCTTCCTTGTCTATCCCTACCAATCTTCCCATTCCCCCACAAGACCCCGTTCAGAATGGCAGGTGAGGCCTCTTGGGCGAGGCAGGGGTATATCCAAGGGAGGGGGGGGGGTTCTGTGAGTTAGAAACCCCATGAAATTTTTACGAAAGAAAATAAACAGAAACTGACAATAAACAAGTGAAATTCGACTCTAAGGTCTGGCTATTTTGGATATTAATAGAGACAAAATAAATAAATAAATAAATCTCTTGAACCTGTTTTCTAAGAAGTCTCGAAAGTTGGATTTTAGATTGCAATCTCAACTCACTTTGATCATATTGTCCTTGTTCTGTATTTTAATGTAAGATTTTGTAATGCATCAGTACTGCAATCTGAATTCAAAACAATTTACTTGTAGCCTATCTTTGCATGCACGAACCACATACGTACAAGTATCTTCATTTTGTTCTATCAACATTTTGTAAGTATAACCTCCCTAATCGGTCGATTCTAGCTACGCTACTGGGCGACATACTGGTCCTCCTTCCAACTTGTATCCCCGACCCGAAGTTTCACGCTCCAGGACACTGCCTTTGAGGTGGTAGAGGTGGGATCCCTTGTTGAGTTGGAATAAAAACCCAACCCTGGACCGTAAACGGAATAAGAAAGAAAGAAAGAAGAGCCCGCTATACAAATGATGTTCATGACCATAATGATAATCATGATGGTGGTGGTTAACATAATCATGATTCATATTATCAACTTTTTCCGCATGAATCTACCGACACGACAGTGTTATATTTGAGTACTTTCAAATACCCACCGAACTGATCGAATCCTCCAGCTTGGACTCAGAAGGCGAGCGCTCAGCAGTCTGAGTCACTTGGCCGGGTTCTTTTTTTAAAATGCTATTTGTTCGTGGCGTCAACCTCTGTAGATCTTTTGCCACTACCTGCATCATGTGATATGAACGTGCGTGTAATTGTAATTGCGGAAGTGTAGAGTGTTGAACGTTAAGGACGACACAAACACTCAGTCCCCAGGCCAGGGATATTAATAATTTACAATTAAAAGCCCCAGAACCGGTCGGGAAGTGAACCTGGTGCCGCCGGGTGACATGCGGACGCGTTGCCCCCTACACCGCGGGGCCGGATATGGCCGGGTGCTACTATAGAATTAAAATACACTATCGAATGGAGGGTAGGTTTCCGAGTCCTTGAATGAATGGTCTGTGTACTGCCTTCTGTTCAGAGAGCCCCGAGTTTGATTCCCAGCGAGGCTGGGACATTTTAACTACGCCTGGTTAATTCCTCTAGCTCAGGGGCTGGATGTTTATGTTCGTATTAATACAAAACTTCATTTACACGTAGTACACTACCCACCGCAAAAACCATGCAGCAGTGAATACTGTACATCCCTCCACATAGGGTTTGTGTCAGGAAGGCCATCCGGCCGTAAAACCAAACACACGCGTGCCAACTCCAATATAACTAGGAATAAGGCCAGGAAGAGAAGAAGAAGAAGATGATCGCGTAGAGGGTGGGTATTTATGATTCCTGCGTATTAACGAACCTCGCTAGATATGGGATTCAATTGTCATAACATAATTAGGACTATTGCATCAAAACTGCCCATATCAAAGTAAATCCATTTAGAAACATCAAGAGAATGAAGCAACTCTGCACAGAACATATGGAACAAATGTTGCACAAAATCTCCATAACATACCAGAATTCGCCATTGATGTGACTTAATATGTTTTCGGTTGAACTTCTTCTTCTTATTCTTCTTTATCTGTTTATCCACCAGGGTCGATTTTTCCCTCGGACTCAGCGAAGGACCCCACCTCTACCGCCTCAAGGGCAGTGTCCTGGAGGTTCAGACTCTGGGTAGGGGGATACAACTGAGGAGGATGAGCAGTAATTCGCCCAAGCGGCCTCACCTGCTATACTCAACAGGGGACTTGCGGGGGGGATGGGAAGATTGAGAGGGATAGACAATGAAGAGGGAAGGAAGCGGCCGTGGCCTTAAGGTAGGTACTATCCCGGCATTTGCCTGGAGGAGAAGCGGGAAACCACGGAAAACCACTTCCAGGATGGCTGAGGTGGGAATCGAACCCACTTCTACTCAGTTGACCTCCCGAGGCTGAGTGGACCCCGTTCCAGCCCTCGTACCACTTTTCAAATTTTATGGCAGAGCCGGGAATCGACCCGGGCCTCCAGGGGTGGCAGATAATCCCGCTAACCACTACACCACAGAGGCGGACTCGGTAGAATACATTAGATGTCAACATCGTCAGTTAGAAGAACGGGAAAAGTGTCAAAACTAAACAAGGTGAATCTCATGTTATTTGACTTACGTGCCTTAATGCAGAATGTAGATAAACAATTTAAGTATTCTTATATGATTTCACAATTTTAACATAATAACAATGTGTGGAGGGAGAGGAGGGAAGGGCAGACGCAGTGGACTAGTCACTCGACTCCCGACTCGCGTGTTATGATGAATTCGGATCGAATTTCGATAGTACTACAGTATTTCAATTTCAAAGGCGACAGAATGAACATTCTACCTCAAATTGTCTAATTCTCAGTCAAACAGTTAACTGCCATACTGAGTGACTCAGTCGGTCACTGAGACCAAGTTAGGGGCCTCGATCCCTTCGAATTTAACGATGAAAGAATATGCTCTCTTCTTGTTCATCCTGGCTTACCAATTTATTTGGTAGGAACGTGATCAAGTTTTTTCACAGTTTTTTTTACGTCGCATCGACACAGATAGATCTTATGGCGACAATGGGACAGGGACGGCCTAGGAATGGGAAGGAAGCGGCTGTGGCCTTAATCAAGGTACAGCCCCAGCATTTACCTGGTGTGAACATGGGAAAGACGTAAAACCATCTTCAGGACTGCCGACAGTGGGATTCGAACCCATTATCTCCCGGATGCGAGTTCACGGCTGCGCGCCCCTAACCGCACGGCCAACTCGCCCAGTTTTTCACAGTTTTACGATCGGATGCCCTTCCTGATACCCAACTCCAAGCGAAGATGTATTCACTCTTGCATGTTTCTGTGGTAGTTGGTAGTGTGGTGTAGTGTGTTTTTTTGTAGATAAATTCATTTCATTCATACAATTTTGCTTTACGTCACACCGACACAGACAGGTCTTGTGGGATAGGAAAGGGCTAGAAGTGAGAAGGAAGCAGCCATGGCCTTGATTAAAAGTACAGCTCCAGCATTTGCCTGGTGTGAAAATGAAAAAGCACGGAAAGCCATCTTCAAGGCTACCGACAGTGGGGTTCGAACCCACTATCTCCCGAATGCAAGCTCACAGCTGCACTATGTAGATATTAGTGGCATGCATTGTTCGAACTTGAGACGGATAACCAAAGTAGAGCAAGATGTGCCTTGCTGCATTTGCAACCACCATCACGCATGAGTAGAGCGTATAATCTAAAATGCCCTAGTTTCCTCCAATTTGTTCGACAGGGCATGTTCGAAGTGAAGTTGGCTGATTAGGGAGGGACGACCTTGCTTACTTTACTAATGTTGCAAGCAATGTGGTTCATTCAGAGATGAGTAAGCCCTTGTATTCAAAGAGCGAGAATTTCGAGGTATAAAAGTATGATGGAATCGTTGACTTAACCATTAGTTTTGAGCTGAAGTTTACCATGCCACGAGAATTGACGGACAGCGTTATAGCTAAAATTCAAAACAGTGAATATAAACTAATCAAGAGATGGACTCAGTTCTGACTTTTGGAAGAAGTTCCTGCTTATGATCACTGCAGACAGTCAGCATACTGAGTATGTTTCTTGTGGAACGTGAAATGCACTATTAACGTATAAATCCGGTACAACTCGTTTAAGAAAAACACGTTTGAAAATTTAATTCTAGAGCTTCTCGTCAAGCATTGCCCGGTAATACAAAGCAAAACATCAACACAGTGTCGTGCGAGCATTCAACTGTAGCAGATCGTTGATACTCTTGCTGTTTTTGACTAGTGGTGCACTGTTGGGAGTGTTTGCAGCGGCTACGTCCTGTCACTGGCTACCGATAGATACGTAGTAGAGTGAATAGTTCAAGGGTTGTCGGCAGATAGTGGAGGTGGAGGTATGATTCGACCTCCAGATCCAATATCTGATGAAAATATAATCTTGGAACAAGTGTCTTTAGATGGGATGATAGTTGATAAAAAGTTACCTTATCAAGAATAGGGTTAATAACGAATGGTCTAATATTGACAAAATGAACACCTCTACAGAAACTCATATAGGACCGTATATTGTATACGTCGAATCGGATGATCCAGATAGAAAAATAGGACATCTAAACCCTATGGCCTTAGGCAGACTTTTTTTATGAACGGCAGATTCCCAACATAAAAGACATTCACAGAAAGGGCCGAAACAGATTTCAAATTACTTTCAGCTCTCGACAGGCTGCTAATAATTTCCTTTCCAATCCGATTCTTCAAGAAAACCATCTGAAAGTTTTCGTACCATCACCAAATGTACATAGAATAGGTTTGATGAGGGGGGGGGGGGGGTGATACCTCTGTATCAGAACTCTTACTGTATATAGATTCACCATATCCGGTGATCAAGGCTCAAAGAATGAATCTATCATCCAAGGATGGTAAGACAGAATATATACCTACTGCTACAATAAAGGGAGTTTTTGAATCTCAAAAATTACCCAAGGCAAACATTCATTTTTGCACCTATCATTTGTCGAAAACTTCAAAGATATGGACATTCGTCAACAAGTTGTAGAGCTAGAGAACCTAGATGTGGGAAATATGATTTTAATTATAACACGCAGGACTATACACAGACCCTGGTTAAATGCATCCATTGTGAAGGTAATCATCAGGCAGGGGATGAAAGGTGTACCGTCATCAGCGACGGAAGGAAAGTAAAAGAATAATGAGTGTTGAGAATAAGTCCTTTTTCGAGGTAAAAATTATTTTGGTCCTTTGAAACAGGATTTTTATCCACTAACAATACCACAGCATTTCCCCCGTTTAGTGCAATCTTCTTCCAGTACATCTGAACCATTTCATCCTCGTAAAAGGAAGTTTATTGCTATTGTCAATAGTCTACCCAAACAAACCTGTAGACCAGGATTCTATAGATGTAACTACCTCCATTTGATAAGGGACCCTCCACGAGAAACACAATCTATTCCGGAAATCAGATCTCATTTACTTTCAAGTTCTGTGAATGAATCCTTAATAAATAAGTCCAACAACAGAACAAGTCCGTTCTGAGAACTGCGTTACTGAGGCTTCTGTTTTTATGCCGGGCGAATCTTCTAACGTAAGCATTCAGTCGGAGGGGGAAGTTCAAGAATTATCTAAAATACTTGAATTCATAATGAACCAAATGGGACAAAATGTTCAGTGGCGTAATTTGACTTAATTAAAGTTTAACACGACGAAGTTATTACTCTATTAACTAACTAAAACGAGAATATTGCGGAGGAACTGTCGGAGTATTTTAAACAAGATACATGAATTAGTTCAGAATATACACTTTTTTGATCCACAAATTGTTATACTTAGTGAAACATGGTTCACAAGGAAATATAATTTCCGAGTCCCTGGTTTCAATGCCATACGATTAGTGTGGTGTATTGTATGTATGCATCCTCATTAAAATACTATAGATTTCCAAGTCAGAGAGTTAATATATGCGATTCCAAATGTCCAGGCAAATGCAATTACATAAAATCATTTAACAATTGTTTCCTTACATTGTCATCCTAAAATTAGGCCTACATATGAACAATGGAAGAATTGTTTTGAAAAATTCAGAACGTCCACTATTATTGGCGCCGATTGCAATTCCCATAATCCGATTTGGGGATTGAGGAAGTGTTTCTTGCTTGTAAAAAAGGGCCCGGATAAAGAGAACATCATCAATAAGACCCCTCTTACAATATTGGATGATGGATCACTGCGCCCAATACAAATCCCAGCGCTGTAGATCTAACTATAGCAACTATTGATTTGGCACATAAAATGTTATGGCAAACAGGAAATGATACACACCAAAGTTATAGTTTTCCTATTTTCATTAATATCACCTCGAATGCTGTCCGAAAGCCACCAAAATTTCTGATTAGTGTGCGACAAATAAACCATACAGATAATTCGTTATTCCAAAGATATATTTAGGACAAATAGTCTATTTTAGACAAAAAAGAGAGAGGATAATGATCAATATAAGAATTTAATAAATATTATAAAGCTGCATTTAGACACGTACCACACACTTGAACCGAAATACAAATAGAAATATTCACCTAATATTCGTTGGTGGGATGATGAATGTTCGGAATGGGTACAGCGTCGAAAAAATGCTTTAAAGGAATTCCGACATAAAGGGACAACAGCAACTTATAATCAATATAAGAATATAGCCGAACTAATCCAAAAAAATTAATAAGAAACGACGACTGGCTTGGAAAGAGTTTTCAAATTCATTAAATAGGCAAACCCTTTTTCAAGATGTCTGGTTCCACATTGGAAAGTTATGCAACTCGAACTTCAATATTATAAACAATATCGACTGCGACAGTACAACTCTCCTTCAATTTTATAAAAAATTAACTCCAGATTATGTAGTACCTTTGCTTTAATATCCGATTACTGGAATTACAAATAAATTTCAAACTTTCATACGACCAATATCCCATCGGAATTCGAAATTGCATTATATAATAAGAAAATACTTTCCCAGGAATGGATTATGTACACCCCAACGCCGCGCATTTAAATCTAGCGCCTAAATGAACTCCTCTATTGGTGAAACAGTGAAACTGAAACTACACCAACTTACAAATTTCCTCAGAAGATGTCACCACCAAAAATATGATGTAATTTTGTTATTGTGAAGTTTCCTGAACTGACTGTATTTCTACTAGTTTTGTTTGCTATCCACCAAGAAGTTTGAACATTCTTCCACAGATGTCAGTACTAAAAATTATGATCATGCACCCTGGTGCGAGGTATAAGAACTTATAATTTAAAGAAGTTTTATATTCATAAGTTTTTTACTGATTGATGTTCATTTATTTATGGGTTGCCAATATTTCCTTTTTATTTCCGCCAGTTTTGAATCTAGCCAATCCCTAATTTCTGTAATTAATTTTCTACAAATCACAGTCTTCTTCTTCTTTTTCTTCTTCGATTTTGAGTGTAACTTTTAAATTGACCAATAAACGTGAGAGGGTGTGGCTAGTTTAATCTTGAATGATATCGAACTTTCCCCGAGGGTTTATAAACTGCGGAATTTCACGTTTCTTGGCCAATTGATCGTCATCTTACTGAGTGTGAGTGTCAAAGCGGGAGGCGGGCGGCCTCTTTCGTCAGCTGCTAGAACTTCTACAAGGCAATGGCCACATAACATCTTTCTTTCTTGCTAACTCCGCAGTTTAACGCGAGGGAAAGGTCCGAATCGTTAACCATGTAACCTTCTTTCTAAAAATGTAACTTTCTTCCGGCTAATGTAATAACTTCATAAAATCTTTAACTGTAAATCGGGGATAGAGAGTGATGTACCCTCTCGAGCTCCCCTTCATCTTGGTTTGAGGTGACTACGTTTTGTAATGCATTAATTTATCTTTATACGAGTCACCTCCATAGTTTGGGAATAGCCCCTGTTTCATCGGCCTAGTGCCCTTTAGGTTTTAGGTGTTCATATCTAGGAGTGCAAGTATTCGCCTCCATTCATTTTGTGTTCGGGCCATTTATTTAACCGTTATTCTTGTTCCATGGAGGCCCAGTAGGTTGGGTATTAAATACCCCTGTATAATCATTTTCCAGTTGTAAATTGTGCCTTGAGAGGCCAGAAATTGTAAGTTGATGTGACCTTGAGTAGGCTTGGAAAACTGAGAACCTGTTAGCTCTTTTTCAAAGTAGGATTACTGAATGCCTCTTGAAGGCTAGGTGTTGTAATTTTGGGAGCAAGTGCGCTTTGAATTAGGGAATTTCTGCCCTTGTATAAATTTGTGCTCTTTTGTAAATTTGAGCTAGGAGCTTGGGAAAAGTAAAGTGAGGGCTTGAAGCCCACGATCTGTTAATACCACTAATCTTGTCTTTCCTAGACTTGTTTAATGTTTGCTACTTGTACCTGTAAAAATTGTTAAATTTTGAGGTTTGAAAATATAACCTTCAGTTTAAACTTTTAATTAATTTTGACATTGTAGTTAGACTCATTCACCCCAGCACCTTCCTTCGCCTCTGCGTTCCACAAAAAAACCGGAACAAGTGGTAGCAGAGCGTGGTTGAATGGGTCTCAATTAAGCCCCTTTGACGGCTGAACATAGGATTCAATTTATACTCTAACAATTCTCTCAGTCAATGGAATTTTTTTCTAAATCCGTAAATTTTCTTTTATCATGTCCGGCCCTCGCGAAATCCTCCATCCCGTCTACTTGCGCAAGGAGGAATTAATTTATGAATTACTTATCAGGAATATTCTGTCTGGAGGCACGGTTGCAGCAGATACCACCACACTTAAGGAATCTTTAGAATTACCAATTAGTATCCCAACTTTTGGAGAGAAGGAAATTGATGAGGCTCTCTCCACTATCACTGATAATACCATTGAGTTAGCATTTGTGGTTAGCTTTTTTGAAGTAAGTGATCCATCTCCCAATCAACTTAAGAGAGTGCAGGCAAGATTGTTCCATTTTTGTAACCGGGTGAGCGATCTATTGTCTCTAACATTAAAGGAAGATCATGCTAAGGATTTAGTTAATCATCTATAAAAATGTCCAATAAAGTTACTCAATTGTTAACTGGGGCAGCTGCTCCCAAAACCGACCAAGCCACTGTCGTAAACATCGTAAGTGAGGAGGATTCTTCCAAGGGCGAAGAAAGCAGAAACTCTGTAGCAGCGCAACAAATCTCTGCCCCATTAGGAAATGAGTCTGATCGTCGCGCACCAATTCCACCCTTCTTTTTAAATAATGCTGTGTCTGAGGCTTCTCAACGTTCTAGGCCGTTACCTACTATGTCACCTGGGTTCAGTAGTTTGCCTCATCCTTTGGCTATGTTGCATAGGAGAATTTCTAGGTTTTCTATAAATTCTACTTGCGAAGTTATTTCATTTTTAAGGTTTTTATTTGAATTCCAAGCTCACGCACTGGTGTTTTCCCTCTCTCACTCTCAAGTTCTTCAAATTATTTACCCTTACTCCATAGGTGTCCACTCGGACAAAATTGTTAAAGCAATAGCCGAGCAATCTTCCATAGAAGACTTCCATGCCCATCTGCTGGCTAACTTCATTCCGGCTCGAGTCATGTCTTCCTTAATTCAAAAGTAATATTACAGAGTACAGCGACTGGATGAAAATCTCGCAGACTTCATCCAGGTCATTAAGTTCTACACCAGGGTATTCGCTCTTCATTTCCCTGAAGATCAAATCGTGCAGACCATTGTTAAAGGTCGTACCTGTGTTTCGCGTCGCGTCCTCAAACCTTTTGCTGAATTGGAGGCTATGGCTGTCTCAGCCGAAGGAGTGCGGTATGCCGACACCTTACGAGTAGCTAAGGAGCCCCCTCCGTCTCCTAGTAACTTTCGGCCTCAACCTCGCCGAACTTTCACCACCCGCAAATGTTATGCTTGTGGGTCGACAGATCATCTGCGTAACAAGTGCCCAGTAATAAAATTCACTGGGACAAAGAATGGAGCAGGGTCATCACAAGGGTGTTTCAAATGCGGCTCTTTTACTCATATCGTAAAAAATTGCCCTAAAGCCAATAGCACCCCATCCTGTTCAACTTCTGGGTCAACCTCCACCAATAATCGAAAGTGACTAGTGTCATCGGTTGAGTCGGCATGTTCAACTTTTCCAGGCTCAGCCCCTGTTAAACCCAGTGGAAGCTCGGGTAATGGTAAGGATTCGTCTAACCCATCATTGGAATGCCCAAAAGAATGCCTTAGGATTGCGGCGGAGACCCCCGTACTTGTACCTTTTGTTAAAATTGAGTTAAATAGTGAACCGGTCACTGCCCTATTAGACTCAGGGAGTGTTTGTTCCATTATTTCGGCTGAATGGTATTCGAAATTAAAGAACATTTGTAAGTTTCCTGACTATTTCTCTTCTTCTGTTCAATGTGTTTCGGCTAACTCATCTCCCTTAGAAATTTTAGGGCTCATCTTTGCCAAAATTCGGATTTTTAAATTCACCTGGAAAGTTAAATTGTTTGTGGCTTAGCAGTTGTCTTGCCCCATAATATTAGGAGCAGAGTTCATGTCTCATACCGGTCTAGTACCCGACATTCAGAGCAAGTCGTGCACTTTCAAATTTGCAAGTAACTGTAAAATTCGCCGGGCTGAGTGGCTCAGACGGTTAAGGCGCTGGCCTTCTAACCCCAACTTGGCAGGTTAGATCCTGGCTCAGTCCGGTGGTATTTGAAGGTGCTCAAATACGACAGCCTCGTGTCGGTAGATTTACTGGCACGAAAAAGAACTCCTGCGGGACTAAATTCCGGCACCTCGGCGTCTCCGAAGACAGTAAAAGTAGTTAGTGGGACGTAAAGCAAATAACATTATTATTAACTGTAAAATTCCTTTGCTTAAGTGTAATTCTGTGTCATGTTCATCTGTTTCGCCTACCCAGGATGAGATGTTGTTAGACCTTAGACATCTACCTGAGGAGCAGGCTGATAGTATTCGTAAGTTGTGTCAGTCATTTCCGGATGTATTTTCCGATACGCTTGGTGTTACTGACCTTATTGAATACAAGATTGAGGTTACTGATTCGATCCCGGTTAGATTTCCACCTTATAGGCTATCTCCGCCTAAAATGAAAGCTCTCAAGGAGATCATCAATCAAATGTTAAAGGATGGTATTATTCGACCCTCTAAGTCGGCGTATTCATCATCCATTTTTGGTGCCGAAACCCCAAGGCGGCTTCAGGCCTGTCATTGACTATAGGACGTTAAATCGGAAGGTGGTGTTACAATCTGTTCCTCTTCCCGACCTTCACTCTTGTTTTTCATGGTTTCGGAGAGCTAAGTTCTTCATCATCTTGACTTTAACCAGGCGTACAATCAGATCCCTCTAGCCGAAGAATCAAAACAGCTAACAGCTTTTGCCATGGATTGGAACTTGTACAACCGCGTGCCTTTCGTGCTTCCCACGGGGGCAGCCGTGCTCACGAGACTGCTAGATAGGGTCTTCTCCGACATCAAATTTGAATACTTGTACCATTATCTTGATGATGTCGTATTTTCTGAGACCTTTGAAGAACACCTTGATCATTTAAAAGAGGTCCTTAATTGCCTTCATAAGGCAGGGTTGACTGTGAAGTTATCTAAGGTAGCTTTTGCTAAACCTTCCATGTCATTCCTATGGCATATTGTGTCGCCCGATGGTGTTTCAATCGATCATTCAAGAACACAGGTCATCCGTGATTACAAACCTCCTAAGGACATCAAGGTATTGCCAGGTTCATCGGCATGGTGAATTTCTTCAGGAAATTTATTCCCAACTTCGCTAACAGAGCGGCACCCTTGAAATTATTCCATAGGAAAGGCGTTAAATTTGTGTGGGGGCCGTCTCAACAAGCCGCTTTTGAAAACCTGAAATTAGCTTTTTTCAACGCCCCTGTCCTTGCTATGCCTGATTTCTCGAAGAAATTCATTGTTCAAACCGACGCCTCGTCGTCGGCGGTGGCTGCTGTGCTTCTTCAAGAAACTGAACTCGGAAGGCGACCCATCGCCTATGCATCTAGGACATTATCGGCTCAAGAAGCAAAATATTCTATCTATGAACTTAAGGGTTTGGCAGTCTTATTTGCATTAGAGAAGTTCCGCCTCTATGTGGAACATGTCAAGTTCGACCTGGAAACAGATAACCAAGCCTTAAGTTGGGTCTTAGCTAGGCCGCGTCGTACTGGTCATATAGCCCGTGGGGCCATCAGCATTTCTGCCTTCCAGTTTGATGTTAGGCATATCAGAGGATCCGAAAATTTTGTTGCGGATGGACTAAGCCGTATGTATGCTCATGATGTGGAGACAACCATACAGGAAGACAGTTCCTTTCTTCCCGCGCCCTTACTTTCGGGGGATAATGCCAGTCTAACTGATGCCCCCATGTTGTTTAGGGATATTGAAAAATATCAACGTGAAGATCCAGTGCTGGCCCCTATTATGGAAACTCTTTCTTTTGGGGAACATGTTGTCCCTTATGTGTTGAGGAACGGGGTTTTGTGTTGCCCGTCGAGGCATGATCAAATGATGAAAGTTGTGGTTCCAGCTGTTCTTGTACCTATGATCTACAAGTACTATCATGAGACCCCATTAGGGGGGCATTTAGGCATCTTCATAACTCGAGAAAAGATCCGAGAGTTGTTTATCTGGAAAGGTATGGACGGTGAAATTCGTGAATTGGTAAAAGCTTGTAAATCTTGCATGCTTGGTAAGTCCACCTTGTCCACTTCTTCTCATCAAGTGTCGCGTCCCATGGAACGCCTCTATATAGACTACGTGGGACCCTTCCCCCAATCAAAGGGGAACGCCAACAAATACATTCTAGTGTGTGTAGATGGTTTCACAAGATTTTCCTGGTTATTTCCGACTAAGCTGGCAACCGCTCAGACCACTATTTCTTGTTTGAATACCATATTTGCTTCTTTTGGTCCTTGTCAATATATAGTTTCTGGTAATGCTAAAGCATTTACATCCAACCTCTTCCATAAAATCTGTTTTGATCTGTCTATATCACATGTAACTACTTCCGCGTATTATCCTCAATCATCTCTGACTGACCGGGTCAATCGTAAACTTAGATCACCTTTCATCGCATTTCATCATGAAGATCATTCAAGGTGGGATACGTCCCTGCATTGGTGGGCCTTCGCTTTGAATTCGGCGGCTCATGAATCTCACAAGTTCACTCCAGCTTCTCTGATGTTTAAACTTGTTCCCAACACGCCGCTCTCTAACCTTTGGTCATTTAACGATATTCTAACAGAGACAATAGATCCCGATAATATTAGGGATCTATGGAAGAAAGCTAAGCACAACCTGAAAGTTTCTCATGAAAAGGTTAGGGAAAGATATGATCGTGGACGGAGGCCCACCAATTTAAAAGTCAGAGATCAGGTCATAGTTAGAAACTTTGTTCCCGCGGGCAAGCTTGCCCCCAGTTTTCATGGGCCGTGCATTATATTAGATTTCCTGACTCCCGTTACATTAGTAATGAGCAATCCAGGCACAAAGAGGATCTTTAGAGTCCACCTCTCTCAGGTTAAACCTGTATAATTGGTTTGCTATCTTCGTTAGCAGCTAAATTTAGCAGCTGTTTGAAGTTTATTCTTTTTTATTTGTTGAGTCTTTCTGCACTGTTATTGTATGTAATTGACCTGTTATGTACGATCTTCCCCTCTGGTTTTTCTGCTGTCAATTCTTAAGTGGCCATTACCAAGCCCCCGTCTCCTACATATCCACACCATTGGCATACAAACACCTTCCACGCCGCCCGCCCCTCAGCATCACCAATAAAGGTCGTACTCTCAAATCTCCAATAAGAATTTTCTGTCGCCGAGATCTTACTGTTTCAGTGCCCCCTCAGCCGTTCGCCGCCGTACTGCAAATGAAGTGGGGTATGGGCCCACTCCACTCCCGTGAAGACTCCTTGTGAACGGCACGCCGGAGTCCATCTCCCGGCAAAGGCTGAAGTGCGGTGCCCCTCCCGCCAACTCATCTGGGACTGTATATATACTTCTAATCTGCGGCGTCCATCACCACGACTACCCCTCTCATAGTAGCGGGAGAGGTGTATCTGAGGGTACTTGAGGGGTCCGGGCGACCTCAACTGGATATCGGTAGCGGCGGCAGGATTTGCGTCAAAAATATTCTCATGTATTTAACCTTCTATGACTAAAAGGACACCCTAAAGCTGGAGTTCAACAAGTTTCTACCTATCAAAAAAAATCTTAAGAGAAATTTTCTTCAACTGGAATTTTTTTTCTTTTCAAAATACTTCTGTGTCACCCCAAGGAAGGACATTTAGAGGGTGGAGGTCTGTACCGGGAGGTACACCCCAACGCCGCGCATTTAAATCTAGCGCCTAAATGAACTCCTCTATTGGTGAAACAGTGAAACTGAAACTACACCAACTTACAAATTTACTCAGAAGATGTCACCACTAAAATATGATGTAATTTTGTTATTGTGAAGTTTTCTGAACTGACTGTATTTCTACTAGTTTTGTTTGCTATCCATCAAGAAGCTTGGACATTCTTCCACAGATGTCAGTACTAAAAATTATGATCATGCATCCTGGTGCGAGGTATAAGAACTTATAATTCAAAGAAGTTTTGTATTCATAAGTTTTTTACGGATTGATGTTCATTTATTTATGGGTTGCCAATATTTCCTTTTTATTTCCGCCAGTTTTGAATCTAGCCAATCCCAAATTTCTGTAATTAATTTTCTACCAATCACAGTCTTCTTCTTCGATTTTGAGTGTAACTTTTAAATTGACCAATAAACGGGAGAGGGTGTGGCTAGTTTAACCTTGAATGGTCTCGAACTTTCCCCGAGGGTTTATAAACTGCGGATTTTCATGTTTCTTGGCCAATTGGTTACGTTGTTACCCGTCGAGCAGAAAGAGGTTAAAGAAGGTGCCGGGGAGGAATGGGTCTAACTACAATATTAAAGTTAATTTAAAACTTTAACAAAGGTTATATTTCTTTAGAATTTCAAAAATCAACAAATAACAACGTAACAGGTACAATTAGCAATTTAGAAATAAGTCAAGGAAAATACAATATAGTGAATTCCACAAGTCCTGGGCTTCAAGCCCCTCGCTTTACATTTCCTGAGCTCTCAGCTAAATTTACAAAGAGCACAAATTCACTCAAGGGCAGAAATCCCCCTAATTCATGGAGCACTTGCTCCCAAAATACATCTAGCCTTCAAGAGGCATTCATTAATCTTTGAAAAAGAGCTAACAGGCTCTCAGTTTTCCAAGCCTACTCAAGGTCACATCAACTTACAAATTCTAGCCTCTGAAAGCACAACTTACAATAGGAAAATGATTATACGTGGGTATTTAATACCTGAACTACTGGGCTTTCATGAAAAAAGAAAAAACGGTTAAATAAATGCCCCGAACACAAAATGAATGGAGGCGAATTCTTGCGCTCCTAGATATGAGCACGTAAAACCTATAGGGCACTAGGCCAGTGAAACAGGGGCTATTGCCAAACTATTGAGGTGACTCGTATAATGATAAATTAATACATTACGGAAAGGAAGAAAGCCAGTTACAAACGTAGTCACCTCAAACCAAGATGAAGGGCAGCTCGAGAGTGTACATCAATCTCTATCCCCGATTTACAGTTAAAGATTTTATGGAGTTTTTACATTAGCCGGCAGAAAGTTACACTTTTAGGAAAACTAGGTTACATAGTTAATGATTCGGACCTTTCCCTCAGGTTAAACTGCGGAGCTAGCAAGAAATAAAGATGTTATGTGGCCATTACCTTGTCGGTGTACTGCTGCCTGATGAAAGAGGGGCCGCCCGCCTCCTGCTTTGACACACACACTAGGTCAGATGAAGATCAATTGGCCAAGATACGTGAAAATCCGCAGTTTATAAATCCTCGGGGAAAGTTCGAGATCATTTAAGATTAAACTAGCCACACACTCTCACTTTTATTGGTGAATTTAAAATTTACACTGAAAATCGAAGAAGAAGAAGAAGAAGAAGAAGACTGTGATTGGTAGAAAATTAATTACAGAAATTAGCGATTGGCTAGATTCAAAACTGGCGCAAATATAAAGAAAATATTGCCAACCCAAAAATAAATGAACATCAATTAGAAAAAACTCATGAATACAAAACTTCTTTAAATCAAAGGTTCTTTCACTTCGCACCAGGGTGCATGATCATCGTTCTTTGGTAGTGTCATCTATGAGAGAATGTCCAAACTTCTTGATGAATGGAAAACAAAACAATTAGAAATTCACACAGTTCAGGAAACTTCACAATAACAAAATTATATCAGATTTTAGTGGTGACATCTTCAGAGTAAAGTTCTAACTTGTTGTATTGTTGGTTTCACATTTGATAGATAGAAGAGTTCTTTTAGGCGCTCATTTTGAACACGCAGCGTAGAGGTGTACCTCCCGGTACACAATTCGTCGTCATCTTACTGTGTGTGTGTGTCAAAGCGGGGCGCGGGCGGCCTCTTACGTCAGCTGCTAGAACTTCTACGAGGTAAAGGCCACATAACATCTTTCTTTCTTGCTAACTCCGCAGTTTAACGCGAGGGAAAGGTCTGAATCGTTAACTATGTAACCTTCTTTCTAAAAATGTAACATTCTGCCAGATAATGTAATAACTTCATAAAATCTTTAACTCTAAATCGGGGATAGAGAGTGATGTACCCTCTCGAGCTCCCCTTCATCTTGGTTTGAGGTGACTACATTTGTAATCCATTAATTTATCCTTATACGAGTCACCTCCATAGTTTGGGAATAGCCCCTGTTTCATCGGTCTAGTGCCCTTTAGGTTTTAAGTGCTCATATCCAGAAGTGCAAGTATTCTCCTCCATTCATTTTGTGTTCGGGGCATTTATTTAACCGTTATTCTTGTTTCATGGAGTCCCAGTAGGTTGGGTATTAAATACCCCTGTATAATCATTTTCCAATTGTAAATTGTGCCTTGAGAGGCCAGAAATTGTAAGTTGATGTGGCCTTGTGTAGGCTTGGAAAACTGAGAGCCTGTTAGCTCTTTTCCAAGTAAGATTACTGAATGCCTCTTGAAGGCTAGAATTTGTAATTTTGGGAGCAAGTGCTCTTTGAATTAGGGGATTTCTGCCCTTGTATAAATTTGTGCTCTTTTGTAAAATTGAGCTAGGAGCTCGGGAAAAGTAAAGTGAGGGCTTGAAGCCCACAATCTGTTAATACCACTAATCTTGTCTTTCCTAGACTTGTTTAATGTTTGCTACTTGTACCTGTAAAAATCGTTAAATTTTGAGGTTTGAAAATATAACCTTCAGTTTAAGCTTTTAATTAATTTTGACATTGTAGTTAGACTCATTCTCCCCAGTAGCTTCTTTCACCTCTGCGTTCCACAAAAAACCCTGGAACAGATTTTATATCATATAATATGATTAAATGCTTACCACCTAAAGCTAAAAACATCCTACTTAAAAATTGACCTTATATTTGAATTTGGAAATATACCTATGGAGTGGAACTATTTCGTATTAGTACCTATAAGGAAACCTAGAAAACCGAAACGTGATCCAAATAGTTACAGAGGAATTTGTTTCAGTTGTTGTATTAGGAAACTGTTTCAAAAAAAAATTACTAAACAGAATAATGTGGGCTGTAGTATGTTATGGACATCTACCGAAATACCGTAGCAATTCGCATTCCTCGAAGATCGCAGAACGATATATGTTTTGAATATTTCAATAGTAGATATACTGTTGGCAATATCTAGAAATCAGCACGTTACTGCTGCTTTCTTTAGATATTAAAGGTGCTTATGACAACGTGAATATTTTCATCTTACTCCATAAACTAAGGAATATGTTTTTTTCTTCCACGTTGATTACCGGTAATACTGTATAATAGGGCAACTCTATATATATCAACGAGTATGTCTCCAACAACTCGCCAACCAAAGCAATTGCCGTAACGCATCTGTAGGACTGCCAGAAGGTGACATTTTAAGTCCGATTATGTATATTTTGTATACTGCTGATCTTGAAAAAGAAATTATAAAAACAGCTCGGATAATACAATATACAGATGATATTGTAATATACTGCATTCAAAATACTATAGAGAAATGTCGAATTACTATAGAGAAGACGTTAGATATCTTTCAGAAATGGACTACACAAAATGGTTTAAGGTAGCACCGGCTAAAAGTTCAATTCTAATATTTACCAAAAAGCGTATATATTGTGACACGTTGGCGGGGTAGTAAGATAAATTAACACTAGACTGGTAGCTTCTATACTAAAATGTATTAACCAATGATAATTACCACTTATACCTCGGTACACAGTCAGGATTCCCGACTACACACTTCTCTAGATCTCTTTCTTGACGCAATATTTTTACCATCCACGCTACGACACTTTCTGCTGTTCTTTTTCTCTGTTTTTCCTATCACAGGGTCTTAGAATAAACGGGCGGACCAGATGGTGACGTTGCCAGACTCTCAAATTCCAATATGGCAGACACAGTAACCCCTCCTTAAGGCTGCTCGTCCCGAGCTGCTCCATGATACGTTGCCAGGCGATCCAGGTGAACAACCATCATCTTCCCTCAGGGAGGCCGCCGGATCGTTGATCCTGGTGATGATTGTATATTGGCCTTCCCTTTGTGGCTGCAGCTTCGGTGACTTCCCTTTTGTCCGCACCGGATGGTATAGCCACACACTCTCATTTCCCTGAAAGCCTGCAGAGTTCGCCAGCATGTCGTAGCGGGCTTTTATCCGGTCGCTGACTACCCTTCGATGATGTCGGGCATAATCATAGATGTCGTTGAGCTGATCCACCAACTCCCATACATAGTCCGTCACTGGCTGCTGCTGGTCTGGTGCCGACCTGAACATTAGATCGCATGGCAGGCGGAGCTCCCTTCCGAAGACCATGTTGGCAGGTGTCATGCCCGTCGTCTCATGGGTGGATGCTCGATATACCATCATGAAGAATGGGACCCTCTCGTCCCAGTCCCTCTGGTGCACCGAAACCACCTTTCTGAGATGCTCCTCGACGGTTTTCACAAAACGCTCCACCATGCCATCTGACAGAGGATGGAGAGGCGTCGTATGGGTCTCCCGCACTCCTAAGCGTGCAGACACTCTTGCATCAGTCTGGACTCAAAGTTTCTGTCTTGGTCGTTATGAAGCTCCCTCAGGACACCGAATCGGCAGAAGTTCTTGACCAAAACATCGGCCACTGTCATTACCTCTTGGTTCGGGATGGCGTAGTCCTCTGGCCACTTTGTGAAGTAGTCCATGGCCAGGAGTACGTAACGGTTCCCGGCGTAAGATTCGGGGAATGGTCCCGCAACATCAATGGCGATCCTTTTGAAAGGACAGACAGGCAGACAGACAATTTGTATCTCCAAGGCTATTTAACATTTCATGACATATTACCAGCAGAATTTCCATAATACTGTTCCTCCATTGATCCATCTCTAGTGAGATAGAGTGCACAATGCTCTATACCTTCTGGTATGGGCTAGAACTAGTCATTTTCATTTTTCTTTCTCAGGGTCATCTTGGTTTTGACAATATGAAAATGGCTGAGGTATGAGCAATGTTATTAATACCACAGCCAGTTCCTGAGATGAATGGTATGAAAGTGTTGCTTATACAATAGGTTGGTGTACGTGTTTCAGTGGGATTGGCAACACCACCTTCATATTGGTGGGCTTGGTAGACTGATATGCAATAGTATTTTTAGACTTGATGAGGGAAGCAACTGAAAACTGCATCACTGCTAATTTTCTTAAAACATCTCATCAGTGACAGATAGGCTATATATGTCAGCAAGTACTGGATCTGAAGAGGATCTGACTAGCCTTTGGGTTGAGGACTTAACATACTGCATTGATTAACAGAATCCATGTGTGCAGAAAAGTAGAATTTGACAGTAGAATAATGTTTAAAAATGAGCCACAATCATTGTTTTCTTTTATCTCATTTTCTTTGAAAAGTATTGGAAGCAAATGGAATATCTTCATCACTGTGTCTGATATTCTCTCCCTCCATTGATCCAGAGAAATTAAATAAGGCTCAATATCTCCAGCTTTAAACTTGGTCTCTAATTGTACTGTCACTGTGAGTCACTTGACTTATATTTGACAATGTCTCTTATTCTTGTTGCAGGTATATCCCCAAGTTAGTGAAAGGTTGAGTGCTGTGGCTCTAGCTGACCGTGCTCTCCACTATGCTGGGGCTCTACAATCACTTGGAGTACAACCGGGGGACAGAGTGGTTGTGTGTTGTAACTACCTCCCACACTTCTCAGCTATTGTCCTTGCTACCATTTGTTGTGGAGCCACTTGTGCTCCCCTCAACTTCAAGTTTGATTCAGGTACAATAACTGAACATTTCAGTGCTACTTAATTTAAAATACCGTGCAGATCTCAGTATAAGACAGAGAGTATTATATTTGTAATTTCTAGGTATCCAAAAGTATCTCAAACAAATAAATAGTAACTGTGACATTGCGGGTCTTTTGTTATGCTTGAAATTTCTGATGTTTTGAAAAGGATTTTTCTTCTTTTTCAAGGACGACATGAAAACTCTGATGTTGGATTCATTTGTAAAGTACTGCTTATAATAATAATGTTACTGGCTTTACGTCCCACAAACGGCTTTTATGGTTTTCCTAGACACCGACGTGCCAGAATTTAGTCTCGCAGTAATCCTTTTATGTGCTACTAAATCTACTGACACGACGTTGACGTATTTAGCACCTTCAAATACTACGGGACTGAGCCAGGATCGAACCTGCCAAATTGAGGTCAGAAGGCCAGCGCCTCAACCATCTGAGTCACTCAGCCCGGCTCATAAAGTGCTTTACAAAGAAAATTATTGGAGAAAGTTAACATCTGTCTTCCTGGATGCATGAGATTTAATAAGTATTTTGAAACCCACTGGCATAGAACTAATTATGTGCACCCTAAGGGTTAAGGTGAACTACAGTTATTTCTCCAGCTAGTCAGATTTCGTCTCAGGGTATCCATATTTTAAGAAAAATGTTTAATTTTTCTATAAGTTCAATTTTACGTAAGTTCAGAGAAAGATACTAGTTCCAAGTGCAGTTCTGAAATTCGTATGTCATCACCAAATCGCAAAGTCCGCAAATACAAACTTCGATCAACGACTTCCAAGGCAAATCCGCTCAGAAAATATCTTACATGCTATGTATGATTATAATCTAATACTATGAATAATAACTCACTGAATTATAAAAATAATTAAGAAGCTTATTTATTAAATTAATAAAATCGCGAAGGAAATGGTAAAGTACCTAAATATGTTCATGAACTTCCAATTAATATCTCAAAAACAAAGATTCTCATACGTGAATTAATTCTTTAAGTCAGCGCTGGCTTATATTTAGCTTATGTTTGCTTAATACAACATTTTGAACTGGATATTTCTGAAGTGAAATCAAATTTTTCTAAATTTCCCATGCAAAAATCAAACCGTGCTACTTGCGTGCACAAATATAGCTTAATTATCTGATTATTGTCAAAGTTCATGGTTTTACCAAATATTTATATCATTTACGACGTCAAAAATTCACTGTCATAATAATCACAACGATAACAGTAATCATATTATAATAATAATGACCTGAATTATAATAAAAATGACCTAAATTAAAAACAATCTGCATAGTCTGTATTATCTGAGTTCTGAATAATAGTGATCTGAATTCGTTGGTATCGGATAAAATAAAGAAAACAAGAAATCGACTGACCTGCTAAGTTACTTCGTCCTACTGCCATTCAAATTACGGCTCCTAGTTTATTACTCACTTTTATAGTGTTTCAATTTAAGAAAAATATAAACGATATTTCATATATATAATATTATTTCCCTACTCTAGCTATATAATTCCTTATTTAACGTAACACAGTTCAATGTGCACATAGCCGATAAGCTTCTGCCATATAAGCATGTGTGCAAGTACCTGCAGTATGATATCTCAATATTATATTATCACTCTGGTTATATAATAATCTTGTCTTTTACACGATCTATATTCATGGAGAATACGACACAACACATATAAATCTAACCATTACCAGTTATTACTACTGCCAAATCATTCTCAATACTCAGCTAAATACATATAACTTCACCATCCACACCTTGCTATAAGTTTTCACTGGGGTATGTTTCCTTTCAGTAATTGCTTTGTTTCCATCCATATATCGCGTATTATTAATTTCACACATGTCTCATTACTTACCATTCTGCGCAATATTTCAATTAAATCATAACAAACACTTCCATATTATCCTCAATAAACTTCATTTCAACTCATATTCAACTCACTTAACATTCATATATAATGCATATAACCTCCAATAATCATCTAATACATTGAGACATCACGTTCGTTTCACGCAGAATTCCTTTCTTAATACTCAACTTACCGTAAATACGACACATAACCCCACATACGGTATCTATTCTTCATACATTACCATACAGCAAAGAATATGTTGATTTTAATTAAACACTTCCAAATACGCGTCCTACTATGACGTAATCTAGGTTTGGAGAGCACTATGTCATTCATAGATCTTTTAAACTAACTGGCACTCTTTGAAATCAGCTGTTTTACTATGTCACTTTTTAATCGTATGCTCACTCATGGATTGAAATTATACAATAATACTTAACCAGTATATCATGAGATATCGTCTTAATTCCACACTGACTTAATATATTAATAGCATCTTAAATATATCGCACTTCACTCCCTTATATCATTTGCACACTTAATTATTTCATGCTTGGGCTATTCAGTTCTACAGCACATACCATGAATACGTAAAATAAAGATACTTATTGTTACCGTGTTTTAGTGGTAGGTAGAGGTGAAAGAAGGTGCGGGCGTGAACGGGTCTCAAACTACGGAATCAAAGTTAATGTAAAATTTAACAAGGTTATATTTTCTTTTGAAAAACAAAGAAATAACAAGCATGGCAGGTACAAAGTAGCAAGTCCAAAGGGTAGTTACAATATTTACAGGATTTGGGCTTCGCGCCCTGACTTCACAATGCTTGGGCAATCAGCTCAGTTTTACCCCAAACACAAGTTTCAACAGAGGGGCAGAAAACCCCATTCATGCCTAGGAGTCCTTGCTCCAAATTACACTGAAAAGCCTCCACGAGGCATACAACACTCAATTTTCAAAAGAGCCACACGCTCTCAACTTTAAGCCTCTCAAAGGCCACACCAAACTCCACCTTCGAGTTGTCCTCACTGGACATAGACACAGGGGTAAAATACCCAACCTACTGAGGTCTATTAAATGAAAAGGGGCAATTACATGACCTCTAAAATAACAATTTGAGAGGAGGCGATCTGCACTCCTAATACACTTGTTTTTTAAAACCTAATCTGGCTCTAGGCCACTAATGCAAGGGCTAATCCCATACTACAGAGGTGACTTTAGAAAAGAGCAATTTGTTTTACGTTAACGAAGAATAGGTTGAGAAAATAAGTTCACCTCAAAACAATGTGAGCGGGAGCTCGAGAGGGTTAGCACTCTCTATCCCAATATGCAGCTTTAAAAGAGAATAGATGAAAAGATTGGTTACATTTTAGGAAAAGGTTACATGGTGGAAACGCTTCGAACCCGCTCCGAGAGTTAAACTGCCAACCTAGCAAGAAAAGAAGTTATTAAGAGGCCATTACCTGGTGTTGAACAGCTGGAGAAGAAAGAGGCGCTTCCCGCCCCCTGCTATGTACTTTACACACTGAAAGATGGAACAGAAGTGGCCCGGAGACCCAAAAATCAGCAGTTTAAATACTCTCGCGGAAGGTTCTAGGCGTTTTAGGGAAGAGAACACCCACCCACAATCACTTTATTGGCTAGGGTACAGAAACATATCCAAGTTGGGGGAAGATACATCGGATTGGTCGGAAATTACTAAAAGAAATTCGGGATTGGATAAATCTAAAACAAGGGGAAAAAGAGGGGTATACAGCCAACTTAAACAATAACAGAAAGAAATTTAACAAGAAACAAACTTTTGAAATAAGAACTTCTCCAAAAAAAATAGTTCTTTCACTCCGCACTAGGGTGCACTATTGTTGATCTTCAGTAGTGTCCTCTAGAAGAGAAAGTTCACACTTCTTACTACAAGCAAAACAAAAATACGTCGAAAATGACACAGTTCAAAAACTCCAAAATTTCCAGGTAGAGACATCTTCTGAGAAACTTGAAAATTAATACTGTCCATAAAGTTCAGACTTCCTCCAGCAGAGGAGTTTCAACAGGCGCACATTTTAAATTAGCGGTGTGGAGGTGTACCGCCCGGTACAGACCTCACCCCCCCCCCAAAAAGTTCCTCCAGGGGTGACACATGAAATTGTTTGAAAACAAGGTCCAAGTTTTGATGTAGATATGGAGATTAATTGCCAAAAATTTTATAAGATTTTCTTAATTTGGTTTGATTCAGTTTCAAAATTTTGTTGTTGCAGGTGAAGTACAGTCTTTATGTTTGTAGAAGTTGAATTCTGAAGATAAACTTTTAATACTTAAAAGTGATGAAAAATTTTGCAATGTCCACCAAATATTGCTGTTGAATTCCCAAGTGTAGTCATTGCTTATAGTAACTGTTCATGTAGTTGATGTTGATGAAGTTGGATGGCCAGACCGGCCGTTGCAGCTTGCGTCCAAAGGAGGCCGCTCGGACCCCTCAAGTACCCTGAGATACCACTCGCCCGCACTATGAGGGGAGCAGAGGTGTTGAAGCACGCCGCGCCCGCGGTGAACATATACAGGCTGCGGGCAAGTAGCAGGTCGTGCGCCGCACATCAGCCTAGGCCGGGAGGAGAGCTCCGGCTCGCCGTGCACATGTCGTCTTCGCTGGGGCCGAGGGGGCCCTTCCTCAAACCCAGTCGCGGCACGGCGCCGCGCGGCTGCGGGGGCACTGAAACATTAAAACTAGGCGGCAGAATTTTGTTGGACCATCATCATTTTTTTGAGGGCACAGGCTTGTTGGAGAGGTAGAGGGGCCAGCGGCGTGCAAATATCCATGGCATTTAATCTAAGCAAGCCACAGTGTGTATAGCAGGAGACGGGAGCGTGGTAATGGCCATGGTAAGGACAGAATGGCAGTTTAACGGATCGGGGAAGGTTTTACAAAAAATGCTTACATATAAAACAAAATAGAAGGAGCAGAATGCCTTAAGAGTGGAAACTCAAAAAAAATATAACCTTCATATTCCTATCAAATTATATGAAGCAAGTTGACACAAAATTTACACCGGTTTCACCTGGGACAGGTGAACCCTAAATATCCTCTCGGTGGCTGGATTGCTTACTAACAATGTAACCGGCGTAAGAAAATCGAGAATGATACAAGGCCCATGAAATCTGGGGGCAAGCTTGCCCGCGGGAACAAAGTTCTTGACCATAACTTGGTCACCTACCTTCAAAGGGGTGGGTCTCCGTCCACGATCATACCTTTCCCTAACCTTTTCATGAGACACTTTAAGATTGGCTTTAGCCTTCTTCCAAAGATCTTTAATGTTGTCCGGATCTATTGTCTCGGGTAGAATGTCACTCAGAGACCAGAGGTTAGAGAGCGGCGTGTTGGGAACAAACTTGAACATCAACGAGGCTGGAGTAAATTTACAGTATGTGAACCGCCGAATTCAAAGCAAAAGCTAACCAATGCAGGGACGTGTCCCACCTGGAATGATCTTCATGATGATAGGCAATAAGTGCGGACCTGAGATTACGGTTAACTCGTTCAGCCAGAGATGGTTGAGGGTAATAAGCAGAAGTAGTTACATGAGAGATGGACAAGTCAAAACAGAATTTACGAAATAAATTAGATGTAAAAGCCTTAGCATTATCAGATACAATATATTGGCACGGACCAAAAGAAGCAAAAATAGAATTTAAGCAAGTAATGGTAGACTGAGCGGTAGCCAGCTTAGTCGGAAATAACCAGGAAAATCTAGTAAAGCCATCTACGCATACAAGGATGAACTTGTTAGCATTTCCCTTTGACTGGGGGAAGGGTCCTACATAATCAATATACAGGCGTTCCATGGGGCGCGACGCTTGATGAGAAGACAACAGGCCTACCTTAGTGGACATGGTTGGTTTGCTAAGCAAACAGGATTTACAAGCCTTAACTAATTCACGGATTTCACCGTCCATACCCTTCCAGATGAATCTTTCACGAATCTTTTCACGAGTTTTAAAGATACCAAGATGCCCGCCTAATGGGGTCTCATGATAGTACTTGAAGATAATAGGTACAAGAACAGCTGGAACGACAACCTTCATCATCTTATCATGCCTCGAAGGGCAACATAAAACACCATTCTTCAGTACATAAGGGACGACATGTTCCCCAGAAGAAAGGGTTTCCATTATCGGAGCCAGAGTCGGATCTTCACGTTGGTATTTCTCGATATCCCTAAAGAGCATGGGAGCATCTGTTAAGATGGCATTAACATCAAATAGTATGGACTCGGGAGGTGATGAACTGTCGACCGGTTCATGGTTTTCAACGTCGTTGGAAAACATACGGCTGAGTCCATCAGCAACAACATTTTCGGTACCTCTGATATGCCTGACATCGAACTGGAAGGCAGAAATACGGATGGCCCAACGGGCTATACGACCAGTACGACGCGGCCTACCTAAGACCCAGCTTAAGGCTTGATTATCTGTCTCCAGGTCGAATTTGACATGTTCCAGATCGAGACGGAACTTTTCTAAGGCAAATAAGACTGCCAAACCTTCGAGCTCATAGATGGAATACTTGGCTTCTTGAGCCGATAGAGTCCTAGATGCGTAGGCGATGGGTCGCCTGCCTAGTTCAGTCTCTTGAAGAAGGACTGCAGCTACCGCCGCCGCCGACGCGTCGGTTTGGACGATGAATTACTTTGAGAAATCAGGCATAGCAAGGACAGGGGCATTACAGAGAGCTAATTTAAGATCTTCAAAAGCGGCTTGTTGAGAAGGTCCCCACTCGAATTTGATGCCTTTCCTACGAAGAAGGTTTAAGGGCGCCGCTCTATTAGCAAAGTTAGGAATAAACTTCCTGAAGAAATTCACCATACCAATGAACCTGGCGATACCTTTGATGTCCTTGGGAGGTTTAAAATCACGGATGGCCTGTGTTCTAGAATGATTGACTGCAACACCATCAGGTGAGACAATATATAGGGCTTAGCAAAGGCAACCTTGGACAACTTAACAGTTAACCCAGCCTTACGAAGGTGATTGAGAACTTCTCGCAGATGATCTAGATGTTCTTCAAAGGTCTCCGAAAATACGACGACATCATCCAGGTAGTGATACAAGTACTCAAATTTGATGTCGGAGAAGACCCTATCTAGCAGTCTAGTGAGTACAGCTGCTCCCGTGGGGAGCCCGAAAGGCACGCGGTTGTATTCATACAAATTCCAGTCCGTGGCAAACGCTGTAAGGTGTTTAGACTCTTCCGCTAGGGGAATTTGATTATAGGCCTGATTCAAGTCCAAGATAGTAAAGAACTTGGCCTTACGAAACCATGAAAAACAAGAATGAAGGTCAGGAAGGGGCACAGATTGCAACACCACCTTCCGATTGAGAGCCCTATAATCAATGACAGGCCTGAAGCCACCTTGGGGTTTCGGGACTAGAAAAATAGGCGAAGAATACGCCGACTTAGAGGGCCTAATAATACCATCCTTCAACATCTGATCGATGATTTCTTTCAGAGCCTTCATTTTAGGTGGAGATAGCCTATATGGTGGAAAACGGACAGGAATCGAATCCGTGACCTCAATTTTGTATTCGATAAGGTCAGTAACACCAAGAGTATCAGAGAACACCTCTGGAAATGACTGACACAACTTACGAATACTATCAGCCTGCTCCTCAGGTAGATGTCTAAGGTCTAACAACATCTCATCCTGGGTAGGCGAAATAGATGAACATGATGCAGAATTACATTTCAATAATGGGATTTTACAATTAGACGCAAATTTGAAAGTGCACGACCTACTCTGAAGATCGAGCACAAGACCAGTGTGAGAAATGAAGTCGGCTCCCAATATAATGGGGCAAGACAAGTGCTTGGCCACAAACAATTTAATTTTCCATGTAAATTTAAAAATGCGGATTTTGACATTTACAGAACCTAGAATTTCTAATGGAGATGAATTAGCCGAAACATATAGGACAGGAGATGAGACATAGTCAGGTAGTTTACAAACAGATTTCAATTTAGAATACCATTCAGCCGAAATAATCGAACAGACACTGCCTGAATCTAATAAAGCGGTTATAGGCTCATTGTTTAACTCAATCTTAAGAAAAGGAATAGGTGCGGGGGAATCCGCCGCAATCCTAAGACACTCTTTGGGACATTCAAAAGATGCATTTGAAAATTGCTCGTTCCCTGAATTTACAACCTGTTTACTAGGGGCTGAGTCTCGGGAAGATGGATTAGTCGACTCAGCCGAAGCCACTCGTCACTTTTTATTATTGGCATAGGTGGAATTTGCACCAGAAGTTGAGCAGGAGGGGGTGCTATTCGAATTTGGGCAATTCTTGGCGATATGTGAGAAAGCCCCACATTTAAAACAGCCTTGTGATGAACCAGCCCCATTACTTGTCCCACTCGACTTGATCAGTGGACACTTATTGCGCAGGTGGTCAGGCGACCCACAAGCATAACATTTACGAGGGGTGACTGATCGGCGAGGTGGAGGCCGAGTATTACTAAAGGAAGGCGGGGGTTCTTTCGCTACACGCAAAGAATCGGCGTATCTAACTCCTTCCGCTGAGACGGCCAATGCTTCAAGTTCCGAGAAAGTTTGCGGGCACGCCGCGAAACACAAATATGACCTGTAGGGTGGTGAAATCCCTTCCACAATAGCTTGTACAATCTGATCCTCAGGGAAATGAAGAGCAAATACCCTAGTATAAAACTTAATATCTTGGATGAAGTCTGCCAAGTTTTCATCCAAGCGCTGTACCCGATAATAGTACTTCTGAATAAGGGAGGACCTGGCCCTCGCAGGGATGAAGTTAGCTAGCAAGTGGGCATGGAAATCCTCAATAGATGATTGCTCGGCAATGGCTCTTACGATTTTATCAGAGAGAATACCAATAGCATACGGATAGATAATTTGCAAAATTTGACATGGAGAAAGAGAAAAAACAAGGGCATGATCCTGAAATTCAACTAGAAATCTTAAAAATGAAATTACGTCACTGGTGGTATTAACGGAAAACTTAGAGATACCTCTGAGCAACATTGCCAAGGGATGAGGCAAGCTACTAAACCCGGGTGACATAGTAGGTAAAGGTTTCAATGGCCAGGTAGTTAATTCAGAACGTACATTATTTAATGAGTTACGGCGTTCAGACTCGTCCAATGGGGCAGAGGTTGTTTGAGCAGCAATGGTTTTCCTATTGACTTCTCCCTTATGAGGCTCTTCCTCGCTACCTACATTCACCGTGACGGGTTGATCAGTTTTGGGAGGAACCTCCCCAGTTAACAATTGAGTGACCTTGCTAGATAATTCAGAAATATTTTCAAGCAGCGTACTAGCTTCCTTCCTCTGAACGTCATTCAACTTCAGAGACAACAGATCATTAACTCTATTTGAAAAGTGATATAGCCTGGCTTGCACACGCTTAATTTGATTAGGAGAAGGATCATTTTCATCAAAAAAACTAACTACAGATGCTAGCCCAGTAATATTCTCGACGATCGTGGAAAGAGAGTCGTCAATTTCTTTCTCTCCCAAGGTGGGGATGGAAATGGGCAAATCAAGGGACTCTCTAAGCTTATTGGTGTCTACTGCAACCGTGCCTCCAGATTGCACATTTCTAATAGTTAACTCATATATCAACTCCTCTTTGCGCAAATAGTTAAGATGGAGAACATCGCGAGGTCCGGGCATGATGACAGAACAATTTTGAAAAACTCAAAAAAAATTCCAGCAACTGAGAAAATTGTTAGAGTTCGGAATAAAACAATGTTTAACCGTCAAAAAGGGCTAAATTGAGACCATAACTACGCTCTGCTACCACTTGTTACCGTGTTTTAGTGGTAGGTAGAGGTGAAAGAAGGTGCGGGCGTGAACGGGTCTCAAACTACGGAATCAAAGTTAATGTAAAATTTAACAAGGTTATATTTTCTTTTGAAAAACAAAGAAATAACAAGCATGGCAGGTACAAAGTAGCAAGTCCAAAGGGTAGTTACAATATTTACAGGATTTGGGCTTCGCGCCCTGACTTCACAATGCTTGGGCAATCAGCTCAGTTTTACCCCAAACACAAGTTTCAACAGAGGGGCAGAAAACCCCATTCATGCCTAGGAGTCCTTGCTCCAAATTACACTGAAAAGCCTCCACGAGGCATACAACACTCAATTTTCAAAAGAGCCACACGCTCTCAACTTTAAGCCTCTCAAAGGCCACACCAAACTCCACCTTCGAGTTGTCCTCACTGGACATAGACACAGGGGTAAAATACCCAACCTACTGAGGTCTATTAAATGAAAAGGGGCAATTACATGACCTCTAAAATAACAATTTGAGAGGAGGCGATCTGCACTCCTAATACACTTGTTTTTTAAAACCTAATCTGGCTCTAGGCCACTAATGCAAGGGCTAATCCCATACTACAGAGGTGACTTTAGAAAAGAGCAATTTGTTTTACGTTAACGAAGAATAGGTTGAGAAAATAAGTTCACCTCAAAACAATGTGAGCGGGAGCTCGAGAGGGTTAGCACTCTCTATCCCAATATGCAGCTTTAAAAGAGAATAGATGAAAAGATTGGTTACATTTTAGGAAAAGGTTACATGGTGGAAACGCTTCGAACCCGCTCCGAGAGTTAAACTGCCAACCTAGCAAGAAAAGAAGTTATTAAGAGGCCATTACCTGGTGTTGAACAGCTGGAGAAGAAAGAGGCGCTTCCCGCCCCCTGCTATGTACTTAATACACTGAAAGATGGAACAGAAGTGGCCCGGAGACCCTAAAATCAGCAGTTTATATCCTCTCGCGGAAGATTCTAGGCGTTTTAGGGAAGAGAACACCCACCCACAATCACTTTATTGGCTAGGGTACAGAAACATATCCAAGTAGGGGGAAGATACATCGGATTGGTCGAGAAAAAACTCAAAGAAATTCGGGATTGGATAAATCTAAAACAAGGGGAAAAAGAGGGGTATACAGCCAACTTAAACAATAACAGAAAGAAATTTAACAAGAAACAAACTTTTGAAATAAGAACTTCTCCAAAAAAAATAGTTCTTTCACTCCGCACTAGGGCGCACTATTGTTGATCTTCAGTAGTGTCCTCTAGAAGAGAAAGTTCACACTTCTTACTACAAGCAAAACAAAAATACGTCGAAAATGACACAGTTCAAAAACTCCAAAATTTCCAGGTAGAGACATCTTCTGAGAAACTTGAAAATTAATACTGTCCATAAAGTTCAGACTTCCTCCAGCAGAGGAGTTTCAACAGGCGCACATTTTAAATTAGCGGTGTGGAGGTGTACCGCCCGGTACACTTATTACTACCGCTTAGCTCGTCATTCGACATCTCGGGCCTTAGTTGCTATTCAGTTCTACAGCACATACCATGAATACATTAAATAAAGATACTTATTACTACCGCTTAGCTCGTCATTCGACATCTCGGGCCTTAGTTGCTCCTCTCCGTCTGCTCCATGGCTGGATCTTAGGTCATGGTTCGACGACTGGTCGGATCCTTCATCTCAAGTGGCTCTGGTTGCGTGACCTCCATCTCTCGTGTCGGGTTGTCTTAACTGCCAGGATGACATCTCTCTCCAGGTTGGTCCATGCCGGTTTAGTAAGCCACCATTTCCTCAGAAGTACTGTAGACAATATCGAATATTCCTGAAAAATACGTATTCATTTTGGATTTCTGATATCTTAAAATTTCTGTTGATATCTATATATTCTAGCTTTCTTCTGTAGATTTTTTTTAATTCTTGCGGTCTGCGTATGGGTAAATCGCCTCGTCTTTTTGAAATATACGGAGTTAGCTTATTTGATTTTGGGAATGATTGTTTCTCTATTTATAATATCTCCGCTATTATTTACTCCAGTTGCAGTTCCAGTTTCTGCTCTCGTATATCACCAGATCTTATGCTTTCAGATGATCAGCATATATATCTGAAGTAAGTTCTCAAAATTCGCCGGGTTCTCATCCTGCTCACTGTATTTTATATATTAATACGCTCTTCTCTTCGATATTAATGTCGTTTCAGCTTAATATCCGCGTTAGAAATTGTTCAATCTTCTCAATTCTTCAGAGCACTATCAATCACCTCTTGTCCTTGCGAGATTAAATTTTCAAGTCAGTTTTTCTAATAATCCCTTCGATTCTTCTTATTTCATCATTTCCAGACCGTAAGTAGTAACTGGCAGCACGCATGTATTATAAACCTTGGTCTTCAGGTTAATTGGAACATCCTTGTTGGTGAGGATGAATCTTAGTTTTCGGAATGCTGTCCAACTCATACCTATTCTGCGAGGAATTTCTGCACGTTGATTGTCTTTTCCAAGTTTTAGCTTGTGTCCAAGATAGATGTACTCATCGACAGCTTCTATATATTGGTTTCCCATTTTAAGTGGTTGACTGTCTGGGCTTAGTATTTTCGTTTTATTAATGTTCATTTCCAAACCAATCTTAGCAGAGGCAGTTTTTAATTCTTGGATCATGCTTTCTAGCTCATCTAGATGTTCACTTATGAGCACAATGTCATCGGCAAAACGCAGGTGGTTCAAATATAACCCGTTGATTTTTATTCCTTTATTGTCCCAATGAAGGGTTTTGAATACATCTTCCAAGGCAAGGGTAAACAGCTTTGGAGAGATTGTGTCACCTTGTCGAACTCCTTTGCCAACTGGGATTTTATTGGTGATGAGGTGTTCGTCCACTCTGATTACCATTGTTGCTTGATCATAAATGTTTTCCAGGAGCTTTATATACCCTGAGTTTATCATGGCATTTTGAAGTGCCTTCATGACTGCCCAAATCTCCACTGAGTCAGAAGCCTTTTATAATCAATGAAGGCCAGATGAATCTTGATGTTGTACTCAGTGGTTTTCTCAAGAAGAAGACGAATAGTCTGGACGTGTTCAACAGTTGAGAAACCTTTACGAAATGTGTAGGTACTTACATTTTTTAACATGTGGAGAACCTGGTAGAATATAGCTACATGATATAGTTTTCCCCTACCACCAGCATTTACCTTTAAATGCTTTATCTGGGGGCAGTATTTAATACAGATGTAAATCTGGAAATTAAAATGTCTGTAGACATAAATATTTTGTAGCAATATGTCTGTCATATGCAGTACAATACATCACATAAAATAAGGAAAGAAACATAGATCAGAGCTTGGTGTACTCTATTAGAGGCAGGAATGCTTCTCCCACTCCTTGCTAATGTACTGATGTCATGGGTCCTAGTATGCCAGCTCATAGCCTTGACACCAAATATAATAACAAGGAGTGATGTAAGTTTTCTGTTCATTAAATGACTGGTTTGGTTAACATGTGTAATAGTCTGAATGCTCTCAGATCAAAATTATGAATGCTAATGCAAATCAAAAGAAAAACTGCTTCTAAACATGTGCTACTATGAGGTTCATTAGTCTTATAATACGTAAGGTGTACCAGTGTCTTGATAATAGTCTAGATATGATTAGGCAAATCATGATTTAACCGTGTATACAAAATGAATAACAATGAATGAACCCACAAATATTGCAAAAGTTAAGTAATATAATCAGTAAAAAAATTAATGTTAATTTGCATATGTTTATACTTTTATTGAAGTGTTCTAAGTTATCTTGTAGAAGTGACTTCTTTCTTGTGGGATAACTCTAACAGTTTTGTTTGACTTCAGTGATACCACTTCTACACACACACAAGGCCCCTCACGTGTTTTACTGAGTTCAGAGCCTTTCATTTTATGCATTATTAGTCCGTTTAACACTTTGTGCTGATCCATACAATCTGTAAGAAAATATTCCTCATAGGATTTGGATACAATTGTGTTAATCATGTTGAATGCAATGTTGCAGTACATATTACCAAGTCATCCTCCTCTGTTAATATAATCTATGTATGAATCACTGATATTTTCTCCAACCACTAATTGTTCATAGTTGTCACATGCCAACTTAGTAGAAATTTTGGAAGCTGCATAGCTGGAAATATAGAAAAGAACTGAGTTATCATTTCTTTCCCATCTACTGGTAATAAATTGTTAAGAATATCTTCAAAGAGTTTGAGCATTTCGCTGATCAATTTAAACTTTTTTCACCAGAATTCTGAGAATACTGGAATACAGGAATTAAAAATTTAATGTTATCATTCCATATCTTGCAGATTTTATTCCAAGAATAGTTTTTGCTCTAATTTTCTTTTCTGCATCAATTATTTTGGTGACACTAATGTTGCAATTTCCATCATTAAACTGTGTGTACATGCTAAATTAGTTTTTCTAATTTGTTAATCTAAAGTTTTCCTCGTAGTACATACTTTACACTTACAAATTCTAGACAAGACTAGATCAATTTTGTTAGCGTATATGTACTCGTGATTAGGGCTTTTCCTGTGTCAGTGGTTAAAGAGCCACATTTCAAATTCGCTCCTAGTTTCATCCAATTTTGTATTGTACCGGGATTGACCATACAATAAGCATTTCTTAAATACTATACACCATAAAGAACTGATAAAATATTGGTGTGTGCATTTTTTGAATGCTCACAGGAACAAAGTCTCACAGGAGTGTAATTGACCCGCACAATGCTGCTTGCGTCGTCGCCTAGCCAGCGCTTGTCAAGGACAGGTCGCGTCATACATTCTCGAAACATCCATTCAAAACATGTATCTATATCCTAAACTAATTGAGGTATAGATTCGGAAACAATGGCATCTTATAGTGCATATTTCAAAAGTCTCCTCATGTCAATTTCTCCAAAATTGATATAGGAATTACGGAGATATTCAAGACTTTGTAAAGCATTACGTCAGAGCCATTTCTGTATGAAAAGGCCACTACTCTGGGTACTGTCATAAATTCATATCAGTTCACCAACAGTTCACCAGCAGTCTACACCTCAACAATGTTGATTTGCCGCGTGCTATGAAGTCGTACCTATAAGACAAGACAATACTATGTCCGATTGAAGTGTGAACTTTTGGACCAGTGAGTGGAACCTTATTAAGGAACTTGTAAGAGTTCAACTCCAGGACTTGTTATTTATAGCATAATCAATATTTATGTGTGTGACATATGTCAGAACAATTTCAAAGTGAACTTAATTGAAAACTTCAACATTACAACTTGAGTGATAGAATATTTAGATATTTTGCTAATGGACTTTTCGTATTACAAGTGTTCTAGTAGTTCACTTCAGACATTGTGGAGAGTGCAATAGTTATAAGTGAGATGTTCAAGTGAAGTGAACTTTGGCAATAATAATAATAACAATAATAATAATAACTTTTTTTGCGAGGGAATGTGGAAATTCTTTCATAAGACGCTTGTGAGGGTCTGCACTCAACAAGTGTGCGGAGATTCTTACCCACTAAAACCCACACTCCCTTTTCCCACGGCGTTTATCTCCGCCCCGGAAACCGCTCTTCTTTGTCTTCAGGACGGATATTGTGCTTAATGCTTCTTGTGCTTCATCTTCCTTCTTCTGCTTTACTGTCTGTCGTAATCATCCAGGTCCTTCTTCTTCTGACGCAGAATATTTTCTACGTAGACTGCCACCTGGTCCCAAGATTCTTGACTTCGTAGCATTACTGACATGATCCCTTCTGGCGTCAATTCTCCCTGCATAACTTCTAAGCATCTTCTTTGTGGCAGCCAATGAACACACACAAAGAAAGTATTTAGGGCTCTCTAAAGACTGGGTATGCTCGCCCACCATTATGGTTCATTCCTGCACTACGTTGGTAAGTCAGTAGACCGCCCCAGCCTTATATATCCCTGTTTTTTACTGTCCTCGACGCTAGAAAATAATGCTAAACTAACATACTGTAAAAATACTCATTCTCAGTATTACTCAAACGATTACTCAACATAAATATTAGTATATTTCGTATATTATTGTGTAAGTTTTATTCGAGACGGTGATTGTAAAAACAAGGTCGTTGATAATTTGCCTTTTAATACCCTACTGTCATTCTTAAATCGTGGAATCTGACGAGGTAATCGGTCAGTGTCGAAGATTTATAAATTGTGATAGAAGATTTTGATACAACCTGATCTCAGTTGGTATTTCATACTTGGGTGAAATTGATTCAGCGCTATTTTCAATGTTGTCGAAATAATAAGAAAAATATTCTTCGAACAAGTATAACGCTGAAATGTGATTTACGAAGACGAACACATCCAAGTAACTGGGATTCTTTCAGTTCCTTTCTTCTAAAATTTAGCCCATTTTCATATTTACCAGGATTTCAAAAAAACATTCTATGTGCAAAATAAATTTAATTTTTGGTCAGTGTTTCTTTTTACAAATTGCTTTACGTCGCACCGTCACAGATAGGTCTTATGGCGACGATGGGACAGGAAAGGGCTAGGAGTGGGAAGGAAGCAGCCGTAGCCTTAATTAAGGTACAGCCCCAGCATGTTCCTGGTGTGAAAATGGGAAACCACGGAAAACCATCTTCAGGGATGCCGACAGTGGGGTTCGAACTCACTATCTCCCGAAGTAGTATAAGTGGATGGTTCGGCGGCCTCCACCTCCACAGGCCTTCCGCAGAGGCCTCCTCCGCCACCACCGCCACACGCTCTTGGGAGAGGCCTCCACCGCCACCACCACCACAACTCTCGGGAGAGGCCTCCTCCTCACGCTGGCTAAGAGCGCGACCCTAACCTCACATGCACTATCTTGGAGGGGCAAAACCTAACTTTTTATGCGTAAGAGAGCTAGCCTAACCTCACAGAGGGCTTAACCTCAGTTTTACAGTCGGTTGCCCTTCCTGACGCTTAAGAGAGTGAGCTTAACCTTACATCTGCTATCTTGGAGGAGCTTAACCTAACTTTTGACGCACAAGACAGCAAACCTAACCTTATGGAAGGGCCTAACCCCGGTTTTACGGCTGGATGCTCTTCCCGACGCCAATTGCACAAGATGGCGGTTATACATGGCTCTTTATGAGACACCGCCTAACCTCACATCCGCTACCTTGGAGGGGCTTAGCCTAACTTTTAACGCACAAGACAGCAAGCCTAACCTCACGGAAGGGCCTAACCTCAGTTTTACGTCCGGATGCCCTTCTCGACGCAAATTGCACAAGATGGCTGCTATACATGACTCCTTATGAGACTCCTTAAGGGTGATTGCACAAGATGGTGGCCGCAAGATGGCTGCTATACATAGGCTCTTATGAGACTCCCTTGGGCATGGTCAGGAGTTGGATGGGTTGCCTCGCGCTGTTGGTGGGGGGTATGGGAATGGAGGAGCGGAAAGGAACTGGCCACCCTACCGCACGTAAACTCCGGCCCAGGAACACCTCTGCGGAGGTTCGGACCTGCCTTCAGGCAGAACAACCCTTACCTTACCTTATCCCAGAGACTGTTTACATTTTTATTTACCGTTTTCCACCGATCATAGTTACTTTTTAGAAACTGCCTCATGCCTGCTTTATCTGCCATATGGTACTGCCTAACAGTCCTACTTTTAAGACCTTCCTCTCTATCACATTTATTTTTAACTACTACAAAAACAGCTTCATGATCACTAATACCATCTATTACTTCAGTTTCCCTATAGAGCTCATCTGGTTTTATCAGCACCACATCCAGGATATTTTTCCCTCTGGTTGGTTCCATCACTTTCTGAATCAGCTGTCCTTCCCATATTAACTTATTTGCCATTTGTTGGTCATGCTTCCTGTCATTCGCATTTCCTTCCCAATTGACATCTGGCAAATTCAGATCTCCCGCTACAATCACATTTCTTTCCATGTCGTTTCCCACATAGCTGACTATCCTATCAAATAATTCCGAATCCGCATCAGTGCTACCCTTTCCCTATCTGTATACTCCAAATATATCAAGTTGCCTATTATCTTTAGAAATGAGTCTTACACCTAGAATTTCATGTGTCTCATCTTTAACTTTTTCGTAGCTTATAAATTCTTCTTTCACCAGAATGAACACTCCCCCTCTCACCATTTATATCATATCTCTACGATACACACTCCAGTGCTGTGAGAAAATTTCTGCATCCATTATATCATTTCTCAGCCATGATTCAACTCCTATTACAATATCTGGTAAATATATATCTATTAAATTACTTAATTCTATTCCTTTCTTTACAATACTTCTACAGTTCAACACTAACAATTTTATGTCATCCCTACTTGATTCCCAGTTCCCTGTTCCCTTATCACTGCTCCCTAGGCCATCCCATTTCCCTGAATGTACCTCCCTATTACCCTTCCAAACAAATTTCCTAACTTATATGTACCACTGCGGTTTAAATGAAGGCCATCCAAGAGCAGATCCCTATCTCCTACCCACCCATTAGGATCTAGAAATTTCACTCCTAGTTTCCTACATACCCACTCCATAGTCTCATTTAAATCCCCAATCACCCTCCAGTCAGTATCCCTCATACACAGTATTCCACTAATAACAATCTCCACTCTCTTAAACTTCACCCGTGCTGCATTTACCAGATCCCACACATCTCCAACTATGTTGGTACTTATATCAGCTTGCCTTACGTTGTTGTTACCAACGTGAAACACTACCACCTTCTCCTTCCGCTCCTCCCTCTCTTCTACTTTCCTCAACATCTGCCTCAACCTAATTCCTGGATAACATTCTACCCTGGTTCCCTTTCCTCCACACATTTTCCCCACGTGTCTAACGATGGAATCCCCCATGACCAGAGCCTCAACCCTACCCACCTCATTTGATCCCCTCCCCTCCTGGTCAGCCCTATCTTTCCTGATAGCTGCAGAAGCTACTTCCTCCTCCCTTTTCTCCTCCCATGACCCTGTTCCACCTGTCTTTTCCTATCCTCTACTCTACATTTCCCTTTCCTACCTTTTCCCTTCCTCCTACTTCCACACATCTCAGCAACAGTTTCCTGTCCCTCATCTTCCCTCTGTTGTTCTACCTGGAGTGACTCATACCAATTTCGCACAGACACCTGTCCTGAATTCTGATCCTGAATAGAGCCCTTAGCCTGCAATCTCCTTCCCTCTTGTACACCTACTGTAACCTGTACATTGTTTGAGGGAGTCCTATCTTCCTTCCTGTCTTCTGTGAGAATCCTAATTATATCCCTCAAACTTTCCAACTCCTCCCTCATACCCCTCAATGCCTCGTCACTCCCACAGTAAGTACACTCGCGCTCCTTAGCCATTCTTTACGGAAATGTCACCGCAGTATATGCACACCAGACTAGTTGCTAGCCCTAGCCTATGAAGAAATTTTTGGAAGTATCCATGATCTGTCAAGAACTGTGTGAGATAGTAGTTCACTTCACCATGATTTCGGCCAACCCATACGCCCAGAGAAGGTATCAGTCTTTTCGTCCACTTCCCTCTAGAATCATCTTCCCATCTTGTTTGCCATCGTTGCATTCTGTGACTAAGAGCCAAAGCCTTTGCCCTTTTCCTTCCTAGCTCTTCTTGTGTGAGCCGAATTTCTTGTCTTTCGAAGGCCAACAAGTCAATAGGAGCTACTGCTGCTACTACTAGAATCGCAGGTTCTGATACTGTACGATATGCACAAGCAATTCGTAGGCCTAAAGCTGCTCTCCGTTGAACAGCCGCAATTCTTGTCTGATATTTCGCAATTTTTAACAATTCAGCCCAAATTTCTGAACCGTATAGCAGTATCGATTGAACAGTCGACATAAGAAGCCGCCTTTTACTAGATTTCGGCCCCTTGATATTTCCCATGAGTCTACTCAGTGCAGTCATGGCTATCTGCCCGATCTGCATCGGTACAACAGTATTAATCCTTTTCCTCGTCAGGGGGACAATTTCCATTTTATGATCTGCGAGTTCTAACTTGTGATTTATCATCCATTCTTTGACACGTCGCATTACCTGATTCAATTTAAATTGAGCCAGCTCTAGGTTATGGGTTACTATCACAGCAGCCACATCATCAGCATAACCCACAAGTTTTACATCTTCTGGCATCTTCAGCCATAACAAACCATCATACATGATATTCCCAAGGTGTGGTCCGAGAATTGAGCCTTGCGCTGCACCAGATGTGAGCCGTTTTTCTTCTCTGACCATCTTCCGTGTCGTATAACAATGTACGGTCTTTCAAATAGTATCGCAGTATATACATGAGATATTCTGGTAGCTTGAAAGTTTCTTGTAGAGCTTCCAAAATATCACTCCATCTTGCCGAGTTGAAAGCATTTTTAACATCTAGGGTCACAAGAAGCGTCAGCTTTCTAGAGTAATGATTACCCATTTGAGCACGTTCTGCTGTTTTCACCACTTCCTTCACAGCATCTAGCGTTGAGTGACCTCTGCGAAATCCATAATAATAATAATAATAATAATAATAATAATAATAATAATAATAATAATAATAATAATAATAATAATAATAATAATAATAATAATACCGAGCTTGATAGCTGCAGTCGCTTAAGTGCGGCCAGTATCCAGTATTCAGGAGATAGTAGGTTCGAACCCCACTGTCAGCAGCCCTGAAAATGGTTTTCCGTGGTTTCCCATTTTCACACCAGGCAAATGCTGGGGCTGTACCTTAATTAAGGCCACGGCTGCTTCCTTCCCACTCCTAGCCCTTCCCTGTCCCATTGTCGCCATAAGACCTATCTGAGTCGGTGCGACGTAAAGCAACTAGCAAAAAAATAATAATAATATTAATAATAATAATTGCTTCGTGTACAATGCTGTAATTATAAAAGCTATTTCCAAGTGAATTGTACTTTGTGAATAGACATTTGATGTCTTAGATCGCTTCAGATATTCGTGTACAATGCAGTAACTACTAGTCATATTTCCATTTGAACTGTGATGTGCTAATTGATATTTCATCTCATAAGTGCATTTGGTTTGTTGCTGTAGACATTTCATTTCATTACAAATTATTGAACATTTAGGAATCATTCTAAGTTAAAGTTATTCCATCAGACACTGTATTTTCTGATGCGAATAGGAATAAACTGTGCAGTTATTAGTGGAAAGGAACAGTGTTAATTTTCAGTTTAGTGGGAGGACACCATGCAGGAGAAGGGATTCAAACTTTTGTGTGTGTGTGTGTGTGGGGGGAACAACCACAAATTTTTCACACAAGTGCAACTTATTTTATCAAACTAACATTCTGGTACTAAGTCAGAGCTGAGTCAATAATTAAATATTGTGTTACAATTACGAAGTGCTGTGGTTTACATGAAATCTTTCCAATACTCGGTGGACAGTTAAATGTGGACACTCGTGGAACATAATCAGTGAGTGGTATCCCCGTGCCGAGACCTTCTAGAATCGATGACGACCATTGCTGCTTACAACGGATCGTGGTTCCATGGTTCGGTTGCTGAACATGAGGGATCGTATTTCCATAGTTCAACTGCTGCCTATAAGGGATCGTGGTTCCATGGTTTGGTTGCTGAACACGAAGGCTCGTGGTTCCATGTTTTGTTTGCTGCCTATAAAGTATCGTGGTTCCATGGTTTGGTTGCTGTACACAACGGATCAACTTTCCATGGTTGGATCGCTGTTCAACAAGGAGGACCTATGGAGACAACTGCACTGTAACCAGCACAATTGTAAGGTCAACCTCATGTGAATAAATTCAACTTATAAAAAATAGGAGTAATAATTGTAGTTAGGACCTCTCTCAGTACCCAGCTCCAAGTCTACACACAGTGTGCCCTATGGTTGAGATATCTTAAACGCTCTGAAATAACTAGTTGTGGATTAATTAACTTCCCCAGGGATTGCCAAGTTTCTTCCTTCTCTGAAGTCCATTTCTGATACCTTTTATATTGGCAGTAGACCACCATTTCCATAAGATGTCAATGAACTTTGCAGCGGTCTTTAATCCATTTATAATCAAAGATGCCTTAGTGCTACCATGAGAAACATTTAAAGGTAGCAGTTAGGGACCCTCTTCGGAGGCAGCCCTACTCAGGGAGTGGCGCCCCTGCCTATGTGAGTCCCAGAGCACACTGACCCGGTGTGTAACATCTGGTATGGGTCCCAGCTCAGGGTTACGAGTGAAGACCTCAACGGCATCTATGGCGGAGAAGGTGGACTTCGGTATGGCGGAGATGGCGAAAGGGGCAAACCCGTAGCGTCTGTACTCCAGAGGAGCGGCTACGAAAAGCGTCTGTCTCCATGTTAGGGGCGGCCTAATTTTGAACCTGGCAGTAGGTATAAAATGCCTTTGGGTGTGGCGAGCCCATCGTAACAATAGCCTATATGGACAAAGCAGATATGGTGCCTCGGAAAAGGTTAGGACGTCCCCTGCTAAAAGCGATGCGCAGCTCTTCAGGTGCTGGTGGAACTGTGAAAAATGGGCAACCAGCACCAAACTACATCAAAATTGCAACAATTAATGTACTGACACTGACGGGCAAGACAGAAGAACTGGTTGACTTCATGATAGAAAAAGATATAGCCATACTTGGATGGTGCGAGACCAAGAAGAGGGGTACAGGGGAGATCCCTCTGAGAGAAGGATACAGGCTGTATTACAGCAGAGGACCTGAAGCAAAAAATGGAGTGGCCATCATACTTAGAAGATAAATCCAAGAATATTTGGAATATACCAAGTACGTCAGCGATAGGATGATGATGATGAGACTCCAGTTTGAAAATGGCGTGAAAGATCTATTTCAGTTGTATGCCCCACAAACTGGTTGCATAGATGAACATCTAGAGGACTTCTTAGAGGAAGTGGAGAGACAGATAGAAGATAAGAAAGTACTATTGATGGGAGATCTAAATGCACAAGTTGGAATGGAAAGACAAGGAAAGGAAGATGTTGTAGGGCCCTTTGGATATGGAAATGTAAATCCAGAAGGCGAGTTGTTGGTGGATTTTTGCATGAGGAATCAAATGATTGTTGGAAACACCTGGTTTAGGAAGAAGAACAGTCAGAAGATTACAAGGAATGGCTGGGGAGACAGACGGACAAAGACCATGATTGATTATATAATCATAGAGAAAGAACACCGGAAGAACCTTGTAGATGTAACAGCCATGCCTGAAGAAGCCTTTGGTGGAGATCATAGAGTTGTGATAGGAAAATTGAAAGTTGGAAAGATTGAAAAACCCCAATTAAGAAGAGAGAAAAGAATTAAAGTATGGAAGTTGAAGGAGAAAAGCATACAAGAAGAATTTCAAAGGGAACTAATACCCTTGGTACCCAGGACAGAGGTGGGGAATGTTGAAGGGGAATGGAAAAGATTTAAGGAAGCACTGGTTGGATGTGCAGAAAAGGTGTGTGGTAGAACATCAGGAAATGTGAAAGACACAGAAACACACTGGTGGAATGATAGGGTAAAGATTAAAGTGAAGGAAAAGAAAATGGCATGGAAAGCATGGAAAACATCTAAGACTGAAGAAAGTAGAAGAAAATATGTGGAGGCAAAGAATTTGGCCAAGAAAGTAGTGGAGGAAGAAAAGAGGAAAAGCTGGGCCTGATTCACACAGACATTGAGAGATGATACGCAGGGCAGCAAGAAATTACTGTATGGTATCTTAAGAAACAAAAAGAGAGATCAAGTAAACACCACATTTGTGAAGGATGAAGGTGGCATAATTTTAACAAAGCCAGAAGAAATAAGAAATAGATGGAGAGAATATTTTCAGAAGCTGCTGAACATAAGAACGGATGACAGTCATTCAATGGACGACGAGGAAAGGCAATTAGTTGACGAAGAAATGGATAAAGAAATTACAATGAATGAAATTGAAATGGCAGTAAGAAAGATGAAGAATGGAAAAACTGCTGGAATAGATGAAATTTCAGTGGAGATGATAAAGGCAGCTGGAGCTGTAGGCCTGCAGTGGACATATCGGGTTCTCAGGAATGTCTGGGAGAATAAGGAGGTCCCTGAGGATTGGCAAAAAGGAATAATCATCCCAATTTTCAAGAAAGGTGATAAGAAAGTTTTGAAGAACTACAGGGGAATTACTCTAATATCCCATGTTGCTAAGATAATGGAAAGGATACTGGAAAGTAGAATAAGGTTGAGGGTTGAGAAGCAGATACAGGAAAATCAGTTTGGTTTCAGAAGTGGAAGGTCAACAATAGAGCCCATTTTCATTATGAGACAACTAATGGAAAAGCATTGCAAGTACGGGAATGATATGGTGATGACATTCATTGATATTGAAAAGGCATATGACAGTGTCCCTAGGACGAAAGTTTGGGACAGTCTGGTGCAAAAAGGAATTGGACAGGGATTAATAAAAATGATCATGGCATTGTATAAGGAATGTTGTAGTTGCGTGCAAACACAAGTTGGCAGGACAAGTTGGTTCAAAATCACTAGCGGGCTGAGACAGGGAAGTGTTCTATCACCAATCCTGTTTACAATAGTAATGGATGACATCATGAGAACGGCAAAAGCAGCATATGGAGGAAGAGAAATGAACATGATGTTATTTGCAGATGATATTGTGATTTGGGGAGAAGACGACAGGAAGGTTCAAGAACAGTTGAATGTGGTGAATGGGAAGATTGAAGAATGTGGATTGAAAATAAGTGTAGAAAAGAGTAAAACTCTTGTTATGACTAGAGGGGAGAAAGAAGGGAAAGGTCAGATTAGACTTGCAGACAAGCCCTTGGAAGTAGTGGAAACGTTTAAATACCTGGGGAGTGAATTAATGGAGAATGCTCGACTGGATGCTGAGATTAGTAAAAGGATTCAAGCTGGAAGTTGTTTCTATCATAGTGTAAGAAATATGTTATGGGACAAAGATGTGCCAATGGAAGCAAAGGATACTATGTACAAGATGTATTACGTACCCATAACAACTTACGGAGCAGAAACTTGGACAATGACAAAGAAGGATGAGAGTCGAATACAGGCAGCCGAAATGAAATTCTTGAGGAGTATGATACAGAAGAGTAGAAGAGACAAAATAAGGAATGAGAAGATCCGGGAAGAAATTGGAGTGGAAAAAATGAATGATAGAATAGAGAAGAGCCGACTAAGATGGTTTGGGCACATAAAGCGAATGAGCGACGAAAGAATGCCAAAAAAGGTGATGGAAATGCAAATCCCAGGAAGGAGAGGCCGTGGACGACCACGATTGAGATGGAAGGATACCATCCAACGCAGCATTATAGAAAGAAACCTGGACTGGGACACAGTGTTGGAGGAGGAGTGGTGGAAAGACCGAAGAAAGAGGAGAGGAACCATATTTGCCCCTACCCGGCTACAACTGGATAAAGGGAAATGATGATGATGATGATGATGATGATGATGATGATGATGATGACGATGATGATGATGATGATGATGATGACACTTGTTGCCTCTCCATGCTGCTAGGATATATAGGATGGCAGTAAACAACGTGAACCTGGTATATGAACATTAGAGGGTTAGTCATTTTGATAAATAATTTGAGAAAAATAAATTGATATCTTGCACTGTTGTCATTGTATGAGCTGCTGAAGTTAGCCAATCGAATCGCTTCGCAGTCATATTCAAATAGTCTTTGCTAGGCAGTGTTGCTAAATCTGCATACGACTTGAGACTGGCTTGTGAGCACCATCATCATCATCATTCCCTGTATCCAGCTCCTCCTAGGTCAGGGTATTTATGGCACTTCTTTATCTTCCCCTTTCCTTCCACCATTCCTCTTCCACGATCTTGCCCAGTCTAAATTTTGTCTTCTTATGCCGTTCTTCATTGATTCAATCCACCTTGTTCTAGGTCTTTCTCTTGCTCTCTTGCCCTCGAACTTTACCTCCAGCACCTGTCTTGGAATTCCATTATCTTCCATCCTCTTTACATGTCCAAACCACCTTAGTTTATTCTTTTCAACTCTCATTTAGCTTTCTTATCCCAACTTCCTTCTTAACATCTTCTTTCTCACTCTGTCTTTCCTTGCCTTTCCTATCATACTTCTTAGGAATTTCATCTCACTGGCTTGAATTCTACTCTCTTGCCTGCTAGTCAAAGTCCAAGTCTCAGCTGCGTAAGTCAGTATAGGTATATATTACATTTTGTACATTATCTCTTTACTTTTCCTTGGTACTTCTTTGTCCCAAAGAAGTTTTCTTACACTTTGGTAAAATGCATTACCTTGCTGTACCCTCCTGCTAATCTCCATGTCCACCCTAGCATTTTGCATTAATTCAGTTGCTAGGTATTTAAAGCTGTCCACAATTTCCAGACTCTGACTTCCAATTTTCACAGTGCCATTTCCTTGCCTTTCCCCTCTCGACATCGCCATAGTCTTGCTTTTCTTTGTACTGATTTTCATGCCATACTTCTCAATTTTTTTGTTCAGTACATCTAGTTGTTGTTGCAATTCTTTTCTGTTCTTTCCCCAGATCACAATATCATCTGCAAATAGTAGTATCTTCACCTCTTTATCTCCATAGGCTTCCTTTGTCCTTTACAATATCGTTCCTGACCATAATAAACAAAAGAAGTGACAGCACACTCCCCTGTCTTAGTCCAGTCTTATTCCTAAACCATTCTGTCTTTCCAACTGGAGTCAGTACTCTGCTAACACAGTTGTTTTACATTGCTTGCACCATTTCTAACATTCTTTTCAGTGTCTCTTTTTAACCATGGTTTCCCAAACCTTCTCTCTGGGGACACTATCATATGCCTTTTCTATATCTATGAAAGCCATGATCAGATCCTTTCCATATTCCGAGTTCTTTTCCATCATCTGTCTCATGCTAAAGATTGAGTCTACCTAGTCTAGCCATAAATACTGTTACAACTTAAAAAGTGAAAAATGCAAATATTATGATAAGTATTTTAATGTGCTATTAGTATGTTGTTCTTACAGGCATTCTTAACACAAATCACCAATCACTTTTCAAAATGGTCACCTTTGGAACTGATACAGGCTCTGAGTCTTTATAGCCACTCGTCTATGGTGGAACGGAGGACATCCAGGGGGAAATCCTCCACTGCTGACAATAAGGAACGCTTTACTTTCAATGGTGGGGCGTCTCTTCTTTAAGACGATACCGTCAAGCACTGACCACAGTCAGTAGTCCAAAGGGTTCAGGTCCGGACTGCTTACTGGGCCAATCTTCAGTTGAAATGAAGTTGGAAATATGACGCTGAAGCCACCTTTGAGAAGACCTAGCCTTGTGGGCTGGAGCAGAATCCTGCTGGAAAGTCCAGGGTTGGCTTTGAAACAATGTGCCACTTAAGTTCTTCACAATAGGCTCCAAAATGGTGCTTTCATACACTCTGGTGCTGGTTTTAACACCCTTTTCACAGAAATGCATCTCGGTGGTGCCAGAATAACTCACCCCCCACCACACCATCACAGAGGTGCGATGATGGGCCCTCTGAACTTTCAGAGCCTTTCTACTGGCTTCCCGAGATGATGATGCATAAACCCTGTCGTTTTGCACATTGAAAGATTCTTCAATAGTGAATACCTTTTCATCGGTGAAGAGGATGTTTCGATGACCATTTTGTGCATAACACTGCAGGAGACGTTGACATTTAAGCACTCTCAGCTCCTTTAGGTGCGCGTCAAGGTAATGTCCTGTTCGGCGGTGATAAGCCCGTAGTCCAAGGTCCTCTGACAGAGGCCTTGACATTGACCTTTATGAAATGTTCATTTCACGGGACATGATAGACTGCTTCCGCACCGCATTTCTCCAAATACGAGCTGCCACTGCCTTTCTTGCTGCTGGAGTCCTGACACTGCGTGGGCGACCCTCCCTCGGACGATCCTTTACAGTCCCGGTTGCAGTGAATTGCTCAATGTCTGGTACACAAACATACGATTGATTTTCAGCTTTCGCAGTGTCTTGAAAATGACATTGGGGATTTTCCACATTTATGTAATCCTATTACTGCTACACGATTTTCATAATCACCCCATACCATATTGAAACCTGGAGCTAGATGTTTCCTCTTTCACAGACAAGTTAACAATGGTTAACAATGCACACTGGTTGTTCTTTACCTGCCAAACCAGTTGTACAGTGTGTGTTAAAGGTTTGTAACAGTATTTAGGGCTAGACTGGGTACTGCAGATCTTCCACTCTTTAAGCCATATTGTTCCTCTTGTAACCCTCCTTCAATCATTCTTTTCATTCTTCTTTCTAATATCCTTTCCAGTATTTTAATTACCTGTGACATAAGTGTGATTGCTCTATAGTTACCACAAACTTTCGTGTCCCCTTTCTTAAACACTGGTATTATTATCCCTTTTTTCCAGTCTTCTGGTACACATTTGTGTTTCTACATACACTTTAGTAGTCGGTACAACCATTGCATACCAATAGGTCCAGCGGCCTTTATCATTTCCACACTGTTTTCATCCATCCCTCTTGCTTTTCTCATCTTCATCTTTTGTACCACTAACTCCACCTTCCGCATTGTTATATCATCCTCTGTTGTTGAGTCCCCACACTGTATTGCTTCTATCTCCCCTGTACAGTTGTTCACATTTAATAGCTTATCAAAATACTATTTCCTTCTTCTCTTTATCTCTTCTGGGTGTGTTAACAATTTCCCATCTTCCTTTTTCAGGAGCTTTGTGATAACTCTTTCTGTCCTCTTACTTCTTATAAGTCCATACAGCATCTTTTTACTGCCACTTACATCCACTTCCATTTTTTGTGTAAATTCTTTCCAATTCTTGTTCCTTTCTTCTCCTACCACCTTTTTACATCTCCATTGCTAGTTACTTTACGTCGCACTGACACAGATAGGTCTTATGGCGACGATGGGACAGGGAAGGGCTGGGAGTGGGAAGGAAGTGGCCGTGGCCTTAATTAAGGTACAGCCCCAGCATTTGCCTGGTGTGAAAATGGGAAACCACGGAAAACCATCTTCAGGGCTGCCGACAGTGAGGTTCGAACCTACTATCTCCCGAATACTGGATACTGGTCGCACTTAAGCGACTGCAGCGATCGAGCTCGGTACATCTCCATTTGCTGTTGAGATACTTCCTTTTGCTTTCTTCTGTTTGACCTCGGTTCCATTCTTGCCAGGCTGTCTTCTTTTCTTTCACCACTTTCCTCACTTCCTCATGCCACCACAGTGTCTCTTTTTCTTTCAATCTTGTAGATGTCCTGCCACAAGCACTCTCTGCTGCACTAACATATGCCTTTTTAAAATTGGCCCATACTTCTTCTATATTTTCCACTTTAGTAGCTGGGATTTGTTGCTTCAATCTCTCTTGCAAATTTTCCTGTACATTTTTGTCTTTCAATTTCCATACTTCTATTTTACTTTCCCTTATCTCTTTTAGTTTTTCCATTTTTTCCCAACCGTAATTTTGCCACCACAACTCTATGGTTCCCATCGAATGCTTCTCTTGGTAAAGCTGTCACATACATCAAATTCCTGTGATTTGTCCTTTTCACTCAAAAGTAGTCAAGTACTGATTTTTGTTCTTCTGTCACCCCACCCATATCTCATAATTTTCCTGCTGTTTTTCTTTCAAAACCATGTATTCCCCACTATCAGCCCATTCCTTTCAGAAAAGTCCATTAGTTCCTCTCCTTCATGATTCTTTTTCCCATATCCATATGGTCCAATGACTTCTTCCTTTCCTTGTCTCTTGTTTCCGACCTGTACATTCAGATCTCCCATAATAACCACTTCCATACCTGAAATTTCTCTTTCTACTTTCTCCCAGAATCCTTCAATATCTTCTTCCCTGTTTCCCACCTGTGGTGCTTGCACGTGTATGAAGTCCATCATTTCATTCTTCAACATATTCCTCCAATTGCTTCGAAATGATTAGTCCCACTCCGTTTCTTGCCTCTTGGCCACCACTCCAGTGTATCCTCCCTCAATTTCTTACTTCCGTTACCTTTCCATTTCACTTCATTCAGCCCTGTCATTTCCACCTTCTCCTTCTCCATGAAATTTACTACTTCCTCTGCCTTTCCTTTCAGGCCATAAGATTTACTATTCCTATCTTAATGTTGGTTACTGGTTGCCCATTTCTCACAGATCCCCCAGTACCCTGAGAACTGCACGTTGCCTTAAGCAGGGGACACCGCAACCTTTTCCGAGGTTGATTTACTAGTACCATATCATACAGGCTATTGTTACAATCAATCAATCAATCAATCAATCAATCAATCAATCAATCAATCAATCAATCAATCAATCAATCAATCAATCAATCAATCAATCAATCAATCAATCAATCAATCAATCAATACTGATCTGCATTTAGGGCAGTCGTCCAGGTGGCAGATTCCCTATCTGTTGTTTTCCTAGCCTTTTCCTAAATGATTTCAAAGAAATTGGAAATTTATTGAACATATCCCTTGGTAAATTATTCCAATCCCTAACTCCCCTTCTTATAAATTAATATTTGCCCCAGTTTGTCCTCTTGAATTCCAACTTTATCCTCATATTGTGATTTTTCCTACTTTTATAAATGCCACTCAAACTTATTCGTCTACTAATGTAATTCCATGCCATCTCTCCGCTGACAGGTCAGAACATACCACTTAGTCGAGCAGCTCTTCTTCTTTCTCTCAATTCTTCCCAGCCCAAATTTTGCTACATTTTTGTAATGCTACTCTTTTGTCGGAAATCACCCAGAACAAATTGAGCTGCTTTTCTTTGGATTTTTTCCAGTTCTTGAATCAGGTAATCCTGGTGAGGGTCCCATACACTGGAACCATACTCTAGTTGGGGTCTTACCAGAGACTTATATGCCCTCTCCTTTACATCCTTACTACAACCCCTAAACACCCTCATAACCATGTGCAGAGATCTGTACCCTTTATTTACAATCCCATTTATGTGATTACCCCAATGAAGATCTTTCCTTATATTGACACCTAGATACTTACAATGATCCCCAAAAGGAACTTTCACCCCATCAATGCAGCAATTAAAACTGAGAGGACTTTTCCTACTTGTGAAACTCACAACCTGACTTTTAATCCTGTTTATCAACATACCATTGCCTGCTGTCCATCTCACAAGATTTTCGAGGTCACCCTGCAGCCGCTCACAATCTTGTAACTTATTTATTACTCTATAGAGAATAACATCATCCGCAAAAAGCCTTACCTCTGATTCCACTCCTTTACTCATATCATTTACATATATAAGAAAACATAAAGGTCCGATAATACTGCCTTGAGGAATTCCCCTCTTAATTATTACCGGTACAGGGTCAGATAAAGCTTCACCTACTCTAATTCTCTGAGATCTATTTTCTAGAAATATAGCAACCCATTCAGTCACTCTTTTGTCTAGTCCAATTGCACTCATTTTTGTCAGTAGTCTCCCATGATCCAACCTATCAAATGCTTTAGACAGGTCAATCGCGATACAGTCCATTAGACCTCCTGAATCCAAGATATCTGCTATATCTTGCTGGAATCCTACAAGTTGAGCTTCAGTGGAATAACCTTTCCTAAAACCGAATTGCCGTCTATTGAACCAGTTATTAATTTCACAAACATGTCTAATATAATCAGAAAGAATGCCTTCCCAAAGCTTACATACAATGCATGTCAAACTTACTGGCCTGTAATTTTCAGCTTTATGTCTATCACCCTTTCCTTTATACACAGGGGCTACTATAGCAACTCTCCATTCATCTGGTATAGCTCCTCCGACCAAACAATAATCAAATAAGTACTTCAGATATGGTACTATATCCCAACCCATTTTCTTTAGTATATCCCCAGGAATCTTATCAATTCCAGCCGCTTTTCTAGTTTTCAACAAAGGCATTTTATACCTACTGCCAGGTGTTATTCTAGGCCACTCCACTAGAGTACTGACGCCTTCTGTAGGTACTCCTCTGGAGTACAGACGCTACAAGTTTCCCTCTTCTGCCACTGATGCCGTTGTGGTCTTCACCCATACTCTGGGCTTGGGCCCTCCATATTTGTGACCCCTGGAAAGAGGGTATCCCATTATTTTAGAGCCCCCAGGAACTGAGCTGCCTGTTGGTCTGCGGGTTGTATTGGGTGTTACAACCAGTCCTACTGAATTGTAGGGTCCCCTATTCGCTACCCGAGGATGCGCCCTCTAGGGGTTAACAGGCTCTCCCAAGAGCTTGAGAGCACCAATTGAAGGAAAAACTTCACCAGGGGAAGAATCAGCTGACAGGATCATGCCATAGCAAGTACGCTACAGTCATTCCAGCTGAAATCCATTGTGTGTTTATATTTGATGCTGATTTCTCTAAGGTGGTTGAACTCTGTTTTCATCAATGATTCCTCACTGTTGACTGTAGTTTCAAATTCAAATTCAGGAAATAAATTTTTTAGATGGATCTCTTTTGTTTGTTTATTACATTTTTAAAGGTTGCGAACAGTATCATACAAGCAGTATATACAATGGTCGATATTAGGCAAAAACAGTGTAAATTCATCATCTGATACCCCATTCAACAAATGGAACATATTTTGATTTACTTTATTATTGTCAGAAATGACACTAAAAACCTTGAAATTACAGTCTTTTAGAAGTTGAAAGACTTTCTTGGTTATTTGTGACATTTCTGATCCTGAGACTGTTGTTATGGGATGCAGGCACCTACATGTTCAAATGAAGAAAGTGCTGAGGATATTAGATAAGTAAGAACAGTTTTTACCTCTACAAGCTGATCACAATTTTCTTCAAAACCTGTAATTTTTCCACATCTCTAGTCTACGTCTTCGATTACATCCAGTTACAAAATAATCCACCTTTCTACCTCATAAGACTGTTTAGACTGTAGGTAAATAAGAAATGCTGTCAAAAACATTACTGGGAGGAATACATTTTTTTAGAATTGTTTTCATAAGAAGTCAAGTTAGGTAGAATTTCACTGTCATTATTTATATGAGCATCTTTTAGGTTCTGAAGGTTAGCTTTCAGAGGTTTCACTAATGTATTTACAGGTGGAGAATTGTGGTTTCCATTACTTAATTAAATTGGCTTAATTGAATTATTTAGTGTTTTGTAACAATAGTTGTGGCTGTAGAACTTTACTTAGCTATTAATAATCTTGCCTTCATTTAAATGCATGGAAACTTTCATATTTGTATGTACGTTTAGATGAAATTGAATAATCATAAGAGTCGAAGTTTACTGTGTAAAGTACTGCTATATCAGTGAATAATTTAAAATCAAGTGCCTCATTTTCAATTTGATACCAGGAATTTCCTGCACACATTGTTCAAATTTTTCAACACTGTTATCTACAGCAGCCTTTTTTAATGCCTCTACCTCAGCAGTCCTTATTTCAATGTCCAGTACTCTGTCAACTGGATTTTTTCTTTTTTATTGACAGTTTATTCAAAAGATAGAAAGGCAATCCATAGCAAATTGTTGGAATAGAACCAACTTTCAATTTCACTCTGTCATAGATTTAAAGAAAAAAACTTTTCCTCATCCGTGACAGTCTTATTATCAAGTTCATGTTTGTAAGTAGTCTGGCTCAAAATGTGTTTCATCACTTTCAAATTATGTTATCGTATACAAAAGTAATATCAAGCCTACCATGTTTATGAAATGGCACCTTTATCGCTAATATCAAAGCTGTGGTGTAAGCAACAATATACTCTCAAGAAGGAACACTTTTCAAAATGTCACATGTCGCCACTAGCAGCAGCATATCTCTGATTTCTTGGTTGAAAATGACATGGACATTTTTCAGATTCATAATCCGAAGTGAATTTCAGACTTGGCATCTCTGACAGATATTTCAGCACACCTAAACGAATTAAATCTACAGCTGCAAGGGAATAATGGTCTAATAACTGTTTTGTATACTGCCATAGAGGGATTTAAATTAAAACTAACCTCATGGAGAAACCAAATTAGAAAGGCAGATTTTTACCATTTTGAGTGCATAGGTTCTCTGAACTTTGATACTGAGCTAGCGAAATATGTTCATCTTCTAGATGAGCTTCAAAATGAGTTTCATAACAGATTTTAAGACCTTGATGGTATTCGAAAGAAGCTGCAACTGTTCAATTTACCATTTCAGATACAGTCAGAGGATGCACCATATAACTTACAGCTAGAAATCATAAATCTTCAGTTCGACATAAGGTTCAAAAGCAAAAAGCAAAGTCACCTCTGTACAGGCCATGACGGCCCTTGGAGGAGTGGAAGGTAAAGGCTTCCACCATTGTTAACCTCGGCACGTGATGGGGTAGAGTGGTTAGCTCTACGCCCGGCCGCCTTTGCACCCAGGAATGCACCTGGTACTCATTTTTGGTGTATGCTGAGTGAATCTCAGGGCCATATGCACCTCCGGAAGTGGAAATCTCGTTTCTTAAATTTTACGACTTCCTAACGGGGATTCGAACCCACGTCCTTCCGGGCGAACCGAGCACGCCTTTACCGCCTCGGCCAGGCAGCCCCTATAAGGTTCAAAGAGCAATATAAAAAAACAGGTACTTTATGAGTTTCATCAGCAATTGGACCCATCTCATTTCCTGAAAGTCCGAATGTTTGTGAGAGAAATAATAACAATGTTCAGAAGCACTTATAGGTTTAAGCAAGTTTTTCACAAATGAACTTGAACAAGACTAGGTTCAGATCCCAATTATTAGAGTTTCACCTACATTTATGAGACTTACCTGTACTAAGAGTGTCCCACCAAATAATGGCTAAAAAGAAGTCGTAAGTGGTACAGATTTTGTGACATATGAAATCATACAGCTACATAGGCTGTGGCGTAAGGATTGACAACAGTAATTTGTTAGTGTGTTTTGGTATCTGTGTTCTTTTGTATCAACACAATTGCTTGAAGAGATGCTACTTTTATTGAGCCTATTCTCTTTTGGTTTTTATTCATGACGTTTTGCTACAGAAGTGAGATAGCAGCGGCATAGTATTAGGCATTATTCCAATTTATAGTTGTTCATAGAAACGATGAGCATTTTAAGCCTCTAAAAGAACAGATGTATTTTATTTTGTTCATTGCTTATGACAACCTGTAAAGTACCTAATTATTTATTTTCAAGGTATGGTGTTTCGTGCATTTTGTGTAAACGCCAAGTTAAACACATTTAATTATGTATGTCCTTATATCAAAGAATATAATGCACATGCATATGGAGTAGCATAGTTATGAATGTGTAATGTTCACCCCTCCAGGCTTAATAATAATGCTACTTGCTTTACATCCTACTGACTACTTTTACAGTTTTCAGAGGCGCAAAGGTGCCAGAAGTTTGTCGCGCAGGAGTTCTTTTACATGCCAGTAAATCTACCGACATGAGGCTGATTTATTTCAACACCTTTAAATAACATCAAACTGAGCAAGGATCAAACCTGCTACGTTGGGGTCGGAAGGCCAGTGCCTCAACCATCTGAGCCAATCAGCCTGGCCCCTCCGGGCTTGTCCTATCCGATAACATCCTGGGCTAGTGTTCGTAACAGCTGTTTCTGATGCATGCAAACCTGCAAGTCAGCTTGTGACCTTGTAGGTAGGCCCTTGTAGGAACTGTTTAAATTTGTTCGAAAATTATTCTATGATGGTTACACCCTAAAGTATGTACAGCTGCAAGATAATCATGCAAAATCGTATACTGTATTTCTGTTTTAAACTAGCAGATAACATCCAAGAGTTGGAGTTTACATGTCATGGTGGAATTTACTCAGGGATTTGAGTTAAAATGCCAAATTGCAGTCACTCACAGTTTTATTTCTTTATTTTTGCTGCTATTTTATCTGTGAGGCCAGTAACTCATTATCTATATGTCTCACTAATATGTTTAGTAAAGAACAGTATAGTATCCTTAAAAATTACTTTCACGGTAAGATTTTAATGTTGGTACCAACCTTACTAATAGTATGTTGTATGTTTGATCAGGTGATCTGGGCCGTCTGCTGCAGGTAATTAAGCCAAAAGTGATCTTCACAGTGCCTGAGACATTGAAGGAGCTACAGATTGCTCTCCATCAACAGGCGACTGCACCCACTCTCATAGTGTTTGGTGAGGGTGAGACATGGCAACGTTTTGAGAGTGCTGGCAATCAGAATTCTTTCAAAGAACCTGTTCTTTCCAATGTTCTGACAACAACAGCAGTAATCTTATGTTCTAGTGGCACTACTGGCCTACCAAAAGGAGTGTGTATTACCCATGCCAATTGGTTTGCTGCCTTGCATACGCTGAAGTAAGTATAGATTGATTCTTTAGTGGAAATAGTAGTGAGTGTTGTAGGATTTTAAACTAACAAAATATTACTCTTACTGGCAGATGAGTGATTAGCAAGTTAGTTTTTTTGCTCATCATTACAGGTTTGATCCTAGAAAAGGCCAATTGATTTTTAAAGTCAAGAAAATCCTTATTTTGCAAAGTCATTCATGTCAGCATGCAAAGGAACTCTTGTGTTTGCATTAAGTATCTACCAGACAAAATTCCCCCTCTTCTTGATTGTCTAATCTGTCTTCATGCATTTCTCATTTTCCCTGCTGGGAATACTAGCCATAGCAGCATAGTGGGAAGAATAAAACATCAAAATTGATGTACAAGTTGCCTAGGAGGCATTAAATCAAAATACTCAGCAGCCAATATCATACAATGTTGTTGTTGTTGTTGTTATTATTGTTATAAGTTACAGAAAGAACAAATAAGTCATGCATGGAAAGATAGAAACTTGGATATGAAATCATAGAATAAATGCAATGGCCAGCAATGCAGGAAGAAGGAGCAATATAAAAAGGGACAAGACAAGCACTAAAACTCCAAAGGACACAACTCCAAAGGACAATGTCCACGCGTTAGATGGTGCAGCTCTTGTGCATGTAAGCTTTGGGAAGGCATTCTTTCTGATTATATTAGACACACTTGCAAAATTAATAACTGGTTCGATAGAAGGCAGTTCGGGTTTAGGAAAGGTTATTCCACTGAGCTCAACTTGTAGGATTCCAGCAAGATATAGCAGATATCTTGGATTCAGGAGGTCAAATGGACTGTATTACGATTGACCTATCTAAAGCATTTGGTAGGGTGGATCATGGGAGACTACTGACAAAAATGATTGCAACTGGACTAGACAAATGAGTGACTGAATGGGTTGCTATATTTCTAGAAAATAGATCTCAGAGAATTATATTGGTATTATAAGTGGTATGTTCCGAGCTGTCAGTGGAGAGAAGGCGTGGAGTGACATTAGCAGACGAATAAGTTTCAGTGGCGTCTTTAAAAGTAGGAAAGATCATAATCTGACCCTGTAATAATTAAGAAGGGAATTCCTCAAGGCTGTATTATTGGACCTTTATGTTTTCTTTTATAATAAATGATATGAGTAAAGAAGTGGATTCAGAGATACAGCTGTTTGCAGATGATGTTATTCTCTATAGAGTAATAAATAAGTTACCAGATTGTGAGCAACTGCAAAATGACCTTGATAATGTTTTCCGATGTACAGCAAGCAATGGTATGATGATAAACGGGGTTAAAAGTCAGGTTGTGAGTTTCACAAATAGGAAAAATCCTCTCTGTTTTAATTACTGCGTTGATGGGGTGAAAGTTCCTTTTGGGGATCATTGTAAGTATCTAGGTGTTAATGTAAGGAAAGATCGTCATTGGGGTAATCACATAAATGGGATTGTAAATAAAGGGTACAGATCTTTGCACGAGGTTGTGAGTGTGTTTAGGGGTTGTAGTAAAGATGTAAAGGAGAGGGTATATAGTCTCTGGTAAGACCCCAACTAGAGTATGGTTCCAGTGTATGGGACCCTCACCAGAATTACTTGATTCAAGAATTGGAAAAGTCCAAAGAAAAGCAGCTTGATTTGTTCTGGGTGATTTCCGACAAAAGAGTAGGGTTACAAAAATGTTGCAATGTTTGGGCTGGGAAGACTTGAGAGACTAAGTGGTATGTTATAGATGTTGATTCCCAAAGGGAAATTAAAATATTTGTCCTGAATGGGTAAACTCATGAGTTAGCTGGAAAATTTATAATGTCCAATAACGGACCATTATATTGGTATTATAAGTGGTATGTTCCGAGCTGTCAGTGGAGAGAAGGCATGGAGTGACATTAGTAGACGAATAAGTTTCAGTGGCGTCTTTAAAAGTAGGAAAGATCACAATATGAAGATAAAGTTGGAATTCAAGAGGACAAATTAGGGCAAATATCCATTTATAGGAAGGGGAGTTAGGGATTGGAATAACTTACCAAGGGAGATGTTCAATAAAATTCCAATTTCTCTGAAATAATTTTAGAAAAGGCTAGAAAAACAACAGATAGGGAATCTGCCACCTGGGTGACTGCCCTAAATGCAGATCAATATTGACTGATTGATAGATAAACTTAAAAAAGAGAGGTTTGAAAGAACAGGTCTTGAATGCTCTTATATCGCCAGCCATAAGTAAAGAAAATGTGATCACCAGGGGACGGATTTTAGCGTATTTGCATGTTTTATTTCTTAATGGTAAATCGTATGCTACCATTGTACAAATATGTTTCAAGTTACATGCAACCAAAATACAAGATTTTATAGTGCATATGTATGTGCATGTTGCAGTGGTTTACACATGCAATATTTCATATTTTAGCACATATAAAAACATATTTTGCTGATTTTTTTTATCAATCTGGTGCTTAAAACTAGATTAAGTATACCGTACAGAAAATCAGGAAAATGAAGTATAAAAGAGACAATGAAACACATTACAGTTTCTTCTTTTGTTTTGGACAACTATGAACCATGTTAATTCGAATTCAGCTTCATCTGTTTCTGGGCTTTAATCCTCATCCAGTTCTCCTTCATCCTTTCACTCTGCTATCTCCTTCTTTCTTCTAACCATGGTGCTTGCGTACAGGATCTAACTTTTTCTTGAAACCTCTTAGTGGCCTTGATCCTCGACTTGTAAGCATTCCTGTTGCTGATTTCTGTTCCTTGTATTCCCATTTCTTCCAGATCCTTCTTCACCTCCTGATACCAGTGCACTGAAGTTTTCCTGATCTCAAAAAATCTTATTATCTGATAGGTCAGTCTTCCTGGGTTCATTCTGTAGATATGCCTGAAGAAGATGGCTCTCCTCTTCTGGTATCTGAGATCTTTTCCATCTTGAGATATAATTCTTGGATTCCTTTCTTTCTGTATGATCCATATTCTCTTCTTTGGGGTCCCAGTATCTTTCTAAGAATCTTTTTCATTACTTGCTCTAACTTCTTAACCAATCCTGACTTTATCAGGTCCAAACATTCAGCTGCATATAATGCCTCCTTGGTGGATCACTGTCTGCTAGTATCTAAGTTTTGCATTGATCAAGATATTCTTCTTGTTGCAAGTGTTCATAGTTAGTTTATATGCCAAGTTCAACTTGTTGATTCTTGATAATAATGCCTCTCTTTCGAGCAGGTTATTATCTATCCACTCTCCAAGATATTTGAATTTCTCCACTTTTTGAATCCTTTCTCTCTCAACTGTTATCCATCTGGGTGCTCTTTTGATGTTGGTCATGTACTGTGTCTTCTTGAAGGAGATCAGTATTGGGTCCATGCCTCCTCTATTGACTCTGATAGAACCACAATGAAATCTGCAAAGGCTATACAGGCAACTCCAATTCCTTTGTTATTGCATCCTATTCATATACCGCCTATTCCTTGCATTTTGCGGTGCCACTCTCTAATCATTCTGTCAAGAACACAGCTGAATCTTGCTGTCTGACCCCTGTTTGATTCCCAAAAGATTCCAATAGGATCCCCCTGAATTTGACCTTGGATGTTGTGTCAGTCACTGTCTGCTTAATGAGTTCTCTTATCTTCCTATCTACACCCTTTTCCTCTAAGATATGAATCATTGTTTCCCTTTCTACAGAATCATAGGCCTTTTTGAAGCCCACAAATGTGAGCACGAATTTTTTGTTTCTCTGTTTCTGGTATGTAATGATCAATTTTAGGTTCAGGATCTGTTCCTTACATGACATGCTCTAAAACCTCCTTGAAACTCACCAATTTGTGGCTCCAATTGTTTTTCTACACTATGGAGCTGTGTCTTTAAAAAGACCTTATATGTCTCTGGTAGTACCCATTGATATTCTGCTATAATTGTTAACATCTGTCTCCTTTCTTGTCAAGTGGGTGTATCAATGCTGATGCTGATGTCCATCCATCTGGCAGCTTCTCCTCTTCCCAAAACTTGCTCAGGTTTCTTGTCAGTTATTACAGTTTATTTATTGCAGTGTTACAATATTCAGACAGTGGACTGTTGTTGACAAATAATTGTAGATAATTTTTCAAAAATCAACAAAGCACTCCATAATTAAAGGCATTGTTGACTCTATGCATATGTATAATATTGGGACAGTATGATTCATGTTTGAATTAAAACAAGAAGCCACATTATCATCTACTTTGCAAGATTTTGGTAGTTGTCACAAAAACATTGCAATATGATGATCAACTTCTTTGCACTTGCTAAACTTGAATATTGCTACCTGTCAATAAATAATATAGGCATTCTAATTTAATTTTTTGTTTATTACTTATATGGCAAATCAAAATATTTCATGTTATTATGGTAACTGTTCAGAGAAACCTTCATAGTACATAGAGTGCATTGCAGAACAGCTTATTTGTTAGCCACAAGAAAATTATTAATTCTGAATTAATTTTTTCAATGATGCCTAAGAAAAATGTGCCACAAGTATACTGCCACAAGTTGAAGGAGATGCAACTTCATCAACTTTTGTCATTTGTCTAGTCTGCAATATAAGAGGGAGGTAGCATTTTATCTGCTGTTTATTTAAATTATAATTTAATATTAACCACATATGGGTTTATTTATAATCTGTATACACTACATAGTTTTATGTTTCTATGCTCATTATTTTCATTATTACCAATATTTATTCCCATTATTGGTACCCTGCATCCTGTGATGTCAAAAGGACCTTCTTACTATTTAAAAACATTCTCGTTGATAACAGAAAACGCTTGTTGTCTGAGAATCTACTGCATATATGTATATGCTCCCTATTCTGTCTTTCACAGCAATACTGAGGAAACAACAACATTTCAGCAGCTGAAATAGGCACCAGTTTACATTCTTACCTCCCATTTACTTTAAAAATACAACAAACATCTCACGTTCATGACTTGTATACTTTTAAAAGAAAAATATGTTTCTTTCAGAGAACTGACTGTGTGATTTTTGCCATATTGATGCACACAGTTCACATCTATCGACATGAGTTCAAACTATACCCAACTTTGAGTTCTTGCTCCTTCCACAATAAAAAGCAAGCAAAGAAAAGTCATCTCCGTACAGGTCATGAAGGCCCTTGGAGGGGTGGAAGGTAAAGGCTTCCACTATTCGTAACCTTGGCACTTGATGGGGTAGAGTGGTTAGCTCTACGCCCGGCTGCCTTTGCCCCCAGGAATTAACCTGGTACTCATTTTTTATGTAGGCTGAGTGAACCTCAGGGCCATGTGCACCTCCGGAAGTGGAAATCTCGTTTCTTAAATTTTACGACTTCCTGGCCAGGATTCGAACCCACGTCTTTCCGGGCAAACCGAGCACGCCTTTACTGCCTCGGCCAGGCAGCCCCTTCTCCTTCCACAATGATACTGAGGAAACGAGAATGCATGGAGATTGAAATTGAGGAGCGTTTTTTCAAAACTCGATAAATGCAAAAATTTTCGAAATTGAGTTATGCATGCTAATGTTATCAGTTTGACCTTGCTCACCATCCTGTGCAATCATCCTTTGCATAAGTCAATATTTGGCGTGTATAGAAGTGGTTGAAATCACTAGGTTTTTTGCAAAAGTCGATATATGCTCTCAGAAAGTTAAAGTAAAACTCGATAAATGCAGTTAACTATTAATCACGTGGCATTCTCATGGATAATCGGAAGTGTTATTCTGTGGAACAATGGAACGCCAGACTCCTTTATTGAAAGGATGTATTCTTGGAACTGCATGCCACATGTTCCCGCGATTAGCACTCATTGTCGTCGACAGAATAAAACTCACTTCTTGAGAAGTTTTAAGCAAGTTACTGCATGAGGAAATATTTCACTCTACAACAGTATGAATAATGAATCTGAAGATTCTGAAGCTGGCGTGCCGGTTCAGGAATGTGTCGGTGGAAGAAAGTCTAGATACAAGAAGAGAGTACCTGGAAAACTGGCTAGAACTAAAAACGAACCTAATATTAAATGCATTCATGGACTCAAAGACTTGCCCACAAGTACAGAAGCTAAAACGATGAAACAATGCAAAGCTGCTGAACTCTGCTATGAAGATATTACAGAATTCCATCATCATGTGACTTCTTTAAACAAGATCAATCAAGACAAGTTTCTTTTGAAGTATATGCACATTTCCACAACTCAGCGCAGGGTAGTGAACATCGAAAGTGTTAGGAAGAAGAAAACTGTTTCTGTGAAGTACAGCATTAGAAAGAAAACTGGTGAAATACTTCCTGTCTGCGCTGCAACTTTTCATGGAATTTCTGGAATGTCAAAGGGAAGATTATCTTTCTGGCTAGTAGGTTTCATCATACTGGGAAGTTACCTAAGGAAAATCGAGGTGGTGACAGAACAGGCAAGGAACACAAGGACATAACGGTTACCATTAAGAATCACATCAAAAGGTATAAATGCAGAGAGAACCATCATGACAGAGGAAAGTCTAAGGGAGGATATTTACCTTCATATCTCTCAGTCAATGAGATGTGGAAGACATTCTGTGAGGAAAGGAAAAGTTCTGGATTGAAACTGTGCTTGCTGTCAAAATACAAGTATATATTCTATAAGTGGTTCAATCTGTCATTCAAAACTCCTCACACTGATACCTGCTCCAATTGTAAAATTAGTCTGATGAAAATAAAGACAGAAACATGCCTAGAGAAGAAGAATGAACTGAGGACAAGTTATAGATTGCATAAACTTCGTGCAAAGCGGTTTTGTCGAATAATGAAAGAAGAAAACCCAGATGTCATCAAGATATTGTACCAGGAAGGCCTAGGTCCTGGTCCATATTAATTGAAAGAAATGTTATTTCCAGCATTAAAGATCCGACCGACGTACGAACATCCATGTAAAGAATGTTCCAGTATGTGCCAGACCCTACGAGTACGCTAGGCGGAGTCAAGTGACGTCACCTGTCGCTCGAAGCTCACCTCCCCTAGAGATATTTCTCGAAAGAATTTTTCTTTTAACAGCTTTTTAACACCTTAACCAATTTCAACGGGACAAACGCTGAATTATAGCAAACATCATTAAAGTTAATCCCTGTAAATTTCAAATTAATTCATCAAACGGTTGTTGAGTTATAACAATTTAAAGTCTCAACGAAATTACGTAATTACGGTCACATGGTCGAGAGAGAGCTGCCACCCCTCCCTGCGCTGGTATCTATATATGTCAAGGCCAGATAGCCCGCAAACCAGTAGTGTGCAGTACAGTACAGTACCGTACAAGGACAAACAGACAACTGTGTGAGTGAGATAGTGAAGAGACCGGCCCGCGTACAGTATGTTCGCGCAGTCACGGTAGAAGTACTTTCGTCGTATCTCCAGAACGCGAAATTCTATCGCCGATAAAGGACGTCGCACTGCAGTTAGTATGTCGCGTCGCGATTACAATATAATCCTAAAAAGACATTTAAGACTGTAACACGAGTGAACTTATTGGAGTACAAATATTAACTATTTCATTACGTGTGGACTTAGGCAACGTCAAGTAACATTAAACTTCTACAGAGCCTAATACTTAAGAATCACCAGAACTTATTTTTTTTTCTCGAGTATTGCATTATATTTCTTTATTCACGTCACATCAATATTTTGAATAAAAAAGTAAGAACTTTTCTGAGTTAATATAACAGGATTAGCAGAAAATCTAACTTAATGACTGTGTTCACAGACTGTGCTTATCGACTTGCTTTCTTTTTTTTTCTCTTTCTTCAAGTGTGAACTGTGTGATTAAGAACGTCTCAATAACGACTGTAAATAGTATTTAGTACAGAAAGGACTGTGATTCTTCATACGCCATAAATAGTGTTCAACAGTGTAAGTGATAACCAGTCTCACTAAATGAATTTTCGTGTGAGAAACTCAACAGTTCCAGCTGTCATCACCTCATCGGGAACGTCAACATCGCCGATCCTGATTCTACATGGAACATTCCAGATGTCCATCTTTCGACATTTGGTAACAACAGTTCTTGTCATAAGTGAGTAACAAACTGACTAAACTTTTTCATTTATTTTGAACAGTGAAACTTCAGTGTCGCATGTGAACAATTTCCATAATTTCTCAAAAGTGATAAATTTAATTTCAAATTTCATTTCTAGTAGAAAGACTGTAGGATTTCAAGTGTGCTGTATAACGAGATTGACGAACTGAGAACTGAAAACTTTTAATAATTTCTCATATCCATTTACCATTATAAAAGTGTGCTTAGGTTTAAAAAGACTTTAGGTGGAAATTCACACATATGAAAGACTTTGAAACCAATGATATTTATGCCATTTTTTTTTCAAGAAGATTATTTTCAACATTTAATTTCAATATAAATTTTGAGTCAACAATCATACCGCAGGGTGAGAAATTAATAAATTGTTTTTTTAAAAAAAATTATTTACCATCTATTATTCGCTCTGCGAGACTATCCTTCTCTGTATCGGCTCCAAAAACCCAGTTCCACTCCCTGAGGTCCTACTCATGCCCTTTGCCCACAACTTTTCCTGGTACAGAGAGGATAGTATAATAATAGATGGCGCCCAACGTGAGGCACGATTTTGGAGCCATACTATAATAATAGATGACATCGCAACTTCAAGGACTTCATTTTGAAGCCGTGCTATAATAATAAATGATGCACTTGTAATAATCGCAACATTCAGGGTTCGATTCAAGTCATTATATCTCGAGCACAGGATTTGACTGCAAAGAATTTGTTGTATTTGACTTATTCGAATATTCCGGAAACATGGATAACATACTTGCAGCAATCGAAGCTCTCAGGCTTAGCATTAACGATCAGAATGCTAAGATTGATAGGTCCAATAACCAAATGCAGGCACAAATAACCGCACTACAATCACAAATAGTTGACTCTAATACTCAACTTCAGGCGCAGTTAACTGAGTCAAATAGTAAGGTTGAAGACTTAACTTCTAAAATTGACAGGACCTTGGATACTAAGTTTGCTGAAGCGGATAAAGTCATTAACAAAAGACTCACTGAATCTAGTGCCCTTATCGAGCAACGATTCCGTGAAGCTGGAACTCGCCTCGAAAAGAAACTTACTGATTCTAGTGCACAAGTCGAAGCTACATTGAAAAACATGCGGGATCAGTTTGTTGAAAACTTAGAGTCTATTAAGGAAGAAATAAAGACAGAGGTCGTCAAGTCTTTAGACAAAGATCTTAGAAATGTTCTTCCTTCCGTTCAAGCATTTTCTACTGAACTCAAAGATTTACGAACTGAATTTCAAGAATCCCATGGTAACATCTCACAAACTCAAGCAAAGTTAGCTCAGGTGCAGGAAACCTTGCGAGATGCATTAAAGAGCGACGTGGGTAAATTACGAAGCGAGATAGGATTAATTAAGAGCACGCAAGGAGAACTCGACAAGCGTATTACAGGACAGCTAGATAGCACGCATACCCAGATAGCTGCTTTCTGTAAAGACGTACAAGTCATTAAAACTGACTTGAGAAATGAAATAAAAAGTTTAGACACCTCAATTAATTCTAAAATTAAAAATTTGTCCGAAGAAATGAATCAAATTAAACTTAAAGAACATACAACTGACGTCACAATTCCTGGTTCGTCGAGGGAAATACACAATACAACAACCCTTATTAAAGTACCAGATGACAAACCAGTCAAATTTTCAGGACGTGATGAATACACTGCTCGAGAATTTTTGTTAAATGTCGACGATTACCTGGAGGAAAATAGGGTAGAGGACGATAGGAAACTTCGAGTAGTATCCAAACTTCTAGAAGGACGAGCCTTATCATGGTTCATAGCTTTTAAGAGCAACTTTAAAAACTATGACGACTTTAAACAGGCACTTCTTAAACGCTTTTGGGATTCAGAAAGACAGCACCTTGTAAAAATGCAACTCTACTCTAGCAAATACAATACTTCAGTCAATACTTCCCGATATTCAGACTACTGCCTAATGCAATTAAAGAAGCTCCAGTTTTTAGATCCACCTTTGCCAGATATTGAACTTATTCAGATCCTGACACTTCAATATCCGCCTCATGTGCAAGAAATACTAGTCGCTGCCAACATTAAAACATTGGAGCATTTTGACGCTACTTTGCGTAGGTTAGATACGGCTAATACCCAATCTAGTCCGAAAACTAACAGGAGTCGAGAAGTAAATACGAATTCTGCGGAAATAAAACCGCCGGAGAGAGAGGAACCCAGGACACGTGAAGAAGGCAGATTAAGCCCTACTAACCCAACCAGATTCCGGAATGTTAGACGTCAGAGGAATCAGGATAGACACCCTTACCAACCTAGGAATTCATGGAGACAGCGCGAAAGCACTCCTGAAGGAAACCGTGAGGCCAGACGACGAGAACTCGAAAGTAGATGGAAGGACACACGGGAATACATCAGGGAGAGAAACCGTAATCCTGATGAGCCTGGAGCTACATCCCTGGAATATCAACGTCAATTCGGACCAAGAGAACAAAGATCACCTGATCCTGACCCAACAGGCGCTATAAAAAAAAACGCCGATCTCGCAATAGGGAGATTGACTACAGAACACGATGAGGACGAAACGTCAAATTATTGTACTGCTGTTATCAATTACTGGCATATTGACGATTCCGAATTACTATTCGAAGACGCACAAACACTAAGGCCAATTATTACACGTTCATTACCTGTCATAACAGTACGCACAGGCAACCTACAGGTGATTACGCTCATCGATTCTGGAGCGCAAGCTTCTTTAATTTCTGATAAGCTTGTAGATTCGCTTAAAGATCAGAACAATGTTTTGTTATTACCTGCAGCTCAAATTAAAGTAAGAGGGATAGTTCCTGATAAGATTGTTAAATGTAAATCCCAGGCATTTTTAGAGTTTGAAATTAACAGTCAGATGTTCGAACACATATTTTTGGTAGTATCACGTCTTAACTTCAACTTAATACTTGGATCAGATTTTATGATCAAATACAAAGGAACCATTGACTATGATGCCAACCTCGTAAGATTACAGAATAATTCCGTAGAACTACAGCTGGTAGGACGAGGTGACCTGGAAGTTCAAGAGAAGGGAGCCCGTTTTGAAGCAGCCGGTGGTGACATTATTAAGCCCGCTGTGAGCGAGGTTGCGCCAGCCGTAGCAGAAAGTAGAAAGGGTGACCAAAGTGAGGACGATGCAGAGTCCATATTCAATAAGAACTCCATTATAGGTCCGGATTATATAATGTCAATAGCCAGTGTGGTTGAAGACCCGGAAATTAAATTAAAATTGGAGGAGGCTAAAAATGACGTTCTACAGAAATTTGCATGTGTATTCGATGACAAGCCTGGAGAGATAGCTGACTATGAATATCATCTTGATGTAAATGACTTGTCTCCTTATCAGAAGAAACCATATCCCGTACCCGAGAAATATCGAGAAGAAGTTCGTAACTTAATTCATAAAATGACAATATGTACCACAGGAAGAGTAAAGCCTGGAAAAGAAAATCCTGCGTATTTTCTTTTCGTCCAACCAAGGGGAAGATGTACCAGGAAGGCCTAGGTCCTGGTCCATATTAATTGAAAGAAATGTTATTTCCAGCATTAAAGATCCGACCGACGTACGAACATCCATGTAAAGAATGTTCCAGTATGTGCCAGACCCTACGAGTACGCTAGGCGGAGTCAAGTGACGTCACCTGTCGCTCGAAGCTCACCTCCCCTAGAGATATTTCTCGAAAGAATTTTTCTTTTAACAGCTTTTTAACACCTTAACCAATTTCAACGGGACAAACGCTGAATTATAGCAAACATCATTAAAGTTAATCCCTGTAAATTTCAAATTAATTCATCAAACGGTTGTTGAGTTATAACAATTTAAAGTCTCAACGAAATTACGTAATTACGGTCACATGGTCGAGAGAGAGCTGCCACCCCTCCCTGCGCTGGTATCTATATATGTCAAGGCCAGATAGCCCGCAAACCAGTAGTGTGCAGTACAGTACAGTACCGTACAAGGACAAACAGACAACTGTGTGAGTGAGATAGTGAAGAGACCGGCCCGCGTACAGTATGTTCGCGCAGTCACGGTAGAAGTACTTTCGTCGTATCTCCAGAACGCGAAATTCTATCGCCGATAAAGGACGTCGCACTGCAGTTAGTATGTCGCGTCGCGATTACAATATAATCCTAAAAAGACATTTAAGACTGTAACACGAGTGAACTTATTGGAGTACAAATATTAACTATTTCATTACGTGTGGACTTAGGCAACGTCAAGTAACATTAAACTTCTACAGAGCCTAATACTTAAGAATCACCAGAACTTATTTTTTTTTTCTCGAGTATTGCATTATATTTCTTTATTCACGTCACATCAATATTTTGAATAAAAAAGTAAGAACTTTTCTGAGTTAATATAACAGGATTAGCAGAAAATCTAACTTAATGACTGTGTTCACAGACTGTGCTTATCGACTTGCTTTCTTTTTTTTTTCTCTTTCTTCAAGTGTGAACTGTGTGATTAAGAACGTTTCAATAACGACTGTAAATAGTATTTAGTACAGAAAGGACTGTGATTCTTCATACGCCATAAATAGTGTTCAACAGTGTAAGTGATAACCAGTCTCACTAAATGAATTTTCGTGTGAGAAACTCAACAGTTCCAGCTGTCATCACCTCATCGGGAACGTCAACATCGCCGATCCTGATTCTACATGGAACATTCCAGATGTCCATCTTTCGACATTTGGTAACAACAGTTCTTGTCATAAGTGAGTAACAAACTGACTAAACTTTTTCATTTATTTTGAACAGTGAAACTTCAGTGTCGCGTGTGAACAATTTCCATAATTTCTCAAAAGTGATAAATTTAATTTCTAATTTCATTTCTAGTAGAAAGACTGTAGGATTTCAAGTGTGCTGTATAACGAGATTGACGAACTGAGAACTGAAAACTTTTAATAATTTCTCATATCCATTTACCATTATAAAAGTGTGCTTAGGTTTAAAAAGACTTTAGGTGGAAATTCACACATATGAAAGACTTTGAAACCAATGATATTTATGCCATTTTTTTTTTCAAGAAGATTATTTTCAACATTTAATTTCAATATAAATTTTGAGTCAACAATCATACCGCAGGGTGAGAAATTAATAAATTGTTTTAAAAAAAAAAATTATTTACCATCTATTATTCGCTCTGCGAGACTATCCTTCTCTGTATCGGCTCCAAAAACCCAGTTCCACTCCCTGAGGTCCTACTCATGCCCTTTGCCCACAACTTTTCCTGGTACAATATGTTTTGACATACAACAGAATCAACCAATTCCAAAGTTATCAGTGAGTGAGGTTTTCTATGTTAGACAAGTGTGGTTATAGAATCTCTGCATCATGATTCACTCAAAGGAGCAGAGAAAGGAAGACATATTTTTCTATACTTGGCTAGAAACAGAATCTTCAAGAGGTTGCAACCAAGTTGCTTTGGCTTTATTGGACTTTCATTTTAACCTGGAAAAGAAACTGCACAAAGATAGCCCTACCACGATACATTTATTCTCAGACTCTTGTAGCAGCCAAAACAAAAACAGTGTCATCCTGGCCACACTTACTGCTTTCTTGGAAAAAAGCACATTATTCAGTAATATTCTACATTTCTTCCCTATTCGGGGACACAGCTACATGGCCCCAGACAGAGTGTTCAGTAGAATTGAGAAATCTTATAGAAGACAGGAAAACATACTGTCTCCCAAGCAATACTATGATATCTTAGAGAAACATGGCACCCTTAAAATTCTGAGCAGGGACTGGGAAATCAAAGATCTAAAAGAGAGTTCACAGAAGGTACTATGAGCTAGGTTGCCATTTAAAATGAATAGTCAACACGTTATCACATATAATAAGAGACATAAAAGAGTCTCCATATCAGTACAGGATACCTACTTCGCATACCCAGTGGAAGTTGAAGTTCTGAAAATGAAATCCAGCCATGAAGTATTGCTAAAATCCTCTGTTTTACCAAAGAAAAATATGGTGAGCAAAGAAAAGAAGAAGGATGTTCAAGCTCTGTTGAAGTTTTTTGAAATAGGCCTACCAGATGATGCTGTGGATTTCTACAGGGTCGTGTTAGAAGACAAGTAACAACCTTCTGATGGCTAAGTGTTTTGATGAGTTCTTGGAATAGACTTTATTTTGTAAGACTTTAATTTAACCTGTGTGATATTAATGTGTTCATTCATTACAATAGGATTGATATTATAGGTTAATACCTTATTTTGTTTTATGTTACACTGATTGATGCTCAGTATATTAGAATCTAATAATATTATGTAATCTTACAATACCAAGTAGCCTATATTAAAAAATGTATGACAATGGAGCTCAAAAATAAATAAATAAATAAATTTTCAAAAAATATTATTCACAAAATAACAAAAACAAAAATTAGTAAATAATTCCATAAACAAAAGTATATCATTCAGTTAGGGTATTAATGTGAAGTTCCATTTTACCAGAATATTTGCATAAATCGACTTAAGTTTCAACAAGTTCTATTCAGACATCGTGCTTGTCTCTATTGGAACTAACATCGACGAAAATTTGAAATGTTTCATGCATATGCTTCTAAGTGGAAATAAAAAAACACATTTCCTGAAAAATGATGTTTGTTGCAAATGTCGAGTTTTGAAAAAACGCTTCTCAATTGGCGTCAGATAAAAGTTACAAGAACAATACAATGATGATAATTATATTTCAACTCCTTAGTGGAAAATACCTTCTTTCAGTGAAATAAATGAATAATCTTCACCATCTTGATGTATACAATGGTATTAATTCCACCTATAAGAATGAGATGGAACTCTTACCTGGCCCCTGGAATGAAAAACTTTCATGATGATGATGATAATGAACATTTATTGCTGAGATTGAGGAATGACATCTAACAAGTTTTATTGTGAATGCTTCATTGTAGGAATTTCCAGTTCAGATGTATGATTTGGGTGAGGTAGAAATTTGGCATGTTTGGTTCTTTCTTTGGATAACATGCTGCTCATTCAGTGAGACAAAATTGTCATTTTGTTGGACATGGCAACATTAACGTCATCTACTGATATGTGAGCAAACTAAATTCTACTGCTTGCTTTAAAGTTGGAGTTGCCATTATGCTGACAGAGATGCAGCTATTGGACACACGTGAGCACCATATTGCTTGGACTAGAATATTAGGGAAGTGAAGTTTGAAGTAAACATGAGATTCTACATTATGATTTATGTCTAATGAGATGTTAAAATCAGTTGAAATGGAAATGAAGGGATGTACTTAGGAAGCAAAACCAGAAATTTACATATAAATTACTGGGAACTGAAACTGAAAGTCAAATTAGCTGCACAAATTTTTAGGGAAAAATGATATTTTTGACATTCCACAAAATCAGATTTCATATTGTACAAAATTTATTAGGTTCTTCTTTGGGTCGAAATGAGAATTCAGATTTCTCAAAAGCAGTAGTTTTGTGCACCAAGTTAATGTCAGTAAGATGTGAATATTTTGAATGATAAAGCAATGTATATTAGTACTGATTCCACAGAATGTAATGATGTTAATGAAGTAGTACATTATCTTGTTGAATTTTTTAATTCTCCTCATTCTGCTGATATGCCAGCTCACAAGTTAGGCTTAAAAGTTGGATGAGTCATAATTCTTCTTCGCTATTTAAATACCAAGGCTTGTTGTGCAATGAGATTGGTTGTGATGAAGTGGTTGTTACAGATAAATAATAAATATATCAAAGTTAAAAAACTCTTCATGTAGTTTTGAGGGTATTTAGAGGTTGCAGTAAAGATGTAAAGGAAAGGGCATATAAGTCACTAGTAGGACTGCAATTAGAATATGATTACAGTGTGTGGGGGAGTCTCACCAGGATCACTTGAATTAGGAACTGGATAAAATCCAGAGAAAAGCAGCATGATTTTTCTGGGTGATTTCTGACAAAGAAGTAGTGTTATGAAAATGCTGCTAACTTTGGGCTGCAAAAACTTTGGACAAAGAAGGTAAGCTGATCAACTAAGCTGTCAGTGGGGAGATTGTATGCAATGGCATTAGTAGACGAATAAAGTTGAGTGGTGTTTTGAAAAGGCCGGCCCCGTGGTGTAGGGGTAGCGTACCTGCCTCTTACCCGGAGGCCCCGGGTTCGATTCCCGGCCAGGTCAGGGATTTTTACCTGGACCTGAGGGCTGGTTCGAGGTCCACTCAGCCTACGTGATTAGAATTGAGGAGCTATATGACGGTGAGATGGCGGCCCCGGTCTAGAAAGCCAAGAATAACGGCCGAGAGGAATCGTCGTGCTGACCACACGACACCTCGTAATCTGCAGGCCTTCGGGCTGAGCAGCGGTCGCTTAGTAGGCCAAGGCCCTTCAAGGGCTGTAGTGCCCTTTGGTTTGGTTTGGTTTGGTGTTTTGAAAAGTAGAAAAGATCACAATATAAAGATAAATGTGGAATTCAAGAGGACAAATTGGGGCAAATCTTCAATTATAGGAAGTGGGTACTGGAATAATTTAACAAGGGAGATGTTCAATAAATTCCGAAAGTCTTTGAAATTACGTAATGGAAGTCTAATAATTGATAGGGAATCTGCCACCTGGTCGACTGCCCTAAATGTAGATCAGTGGTGATTGATGACGACGACGACGACGACGACGACGACAACTGTGGAATGAGATTGGCTGTGATGAAATAGTTATGCAACAAGATTAGCTGTGATGAAGCTAGACAAAAGTATTGTACATGCAGAAGTTCTGTCCATCTGGATATTGGGAAAGCTTGATCCACAAACATTGAAGTACATCTCCCATCTACAGTTATATTCCAATTCTATACATTTATCATGTACCTTACATTGGAAGTGTAACTTATATTTATAAGATACGGTAAATTAACATGTTCATTTTCAAGTTTTCAATTACTTTTCAAATAGCAATTTCAACTCTCAAAGACAGGCTTTCATACTAATTTACAAAAAACTGTAGTAATTCATTGCAACTCCAAAAGAAAGAAAGAAAGAAAGAAAGAAAGAAATATTATTATGTATACCAGTAAGAGAAGAATTGTGTTGCATTGCATATACTGTATATAGTCTATATTTATTTATAGGACTACAGTTTAATACAAATTAATAAAACTTTGAAGGATACAAATATTTCTGTAATCTATCAATGATAGTAAACTGCTTAAAATAAATTAAGTTTTTGTTTTTTCACAGCGAACAAATTTAGGTCATATATCCTGGATTTTAAGTTCATACATGCATGCATATTTTGCTGGTTTTTTAGTGAATATGAATCTGCCCCCTGGTGACGACCTCAATGTCCCTAGCTCTTTATCAACAATACCATTACACTAACTAATTATTATTGGTAGATGAGGTGTGGTCTGTCTCTTTTAATGAACCTCATCTCTGCTATACTGCAATGCTACAGCAATAGAAAAAGCTAATGCATCAATGATGGTTACACAACAGCTAGTATTAAATATATTACACTGCTAATTTTGCTTGGGTAATAATTATTGAAACTTCTTTAGGAAGCTTGTAAGATCTATTTACCATCACAAGGGACTAGGCAATGGTACGTGTTCATGTAATTTTACTAATATTCTCAAAATAAATTGGCTCTTGGAAATGAATATACTGTACGGTATTTCAGCTCCAAATCTTTTGTGTTAAAAACACAGTTGAATATCATGGTGTGTGTTTTAAAGTTAATCAAAAAACCTTAAATTGGTCATGAATGATTAAGAAGTTAATTTTCATTTAAAATCTATTTGATTCATTCTACCAACCAACTTTGGGATGTGCACTTTGATAAGAGAAAGGAATAAAAAGTGAATATATACTACCAATATCCTTTTCTGAGACTTAATTTTCTCTATTTGAGGAATGTTCGGATGAGACAGTTTGTGTACACATGTTTTCAATTAGTTCTAATAGTAAAATAGCCATTCAGAACATTCCTTTCTTCCTGATTTCATTTACAGGTACAAGGACTCTCAAGTCCAACCAGATGACATCATGGTTCTTACCTCCCCACCTTATTGGGTAACAGGCGTGCTGTACTCCTTCAGCTCCATGGAGCAAGGAATGTGTATGGTGTTTGAGTTTGGATCATCTGAGGAACGTGTTTTGACCAGTATTCAGGAGCATAAGGTGAGACATGAGCATATCTCAATGCTGTTCAATAAAATGGCAGATAGGGCTGACTTTTTCTCTTCATTAGTGTGGATTTGAATCTGGCCAGAGTAGTAGGAACTCCTTAAAGGGTGGGAAAATCCATTGTTCTCCATATTGACAGATAAGAAAGGGTTTTAATACACAGGTAAGAAAGCTAACAGGAGCAATATACAGTGCATTAGAAATCGGTCTCTGCAGCAAACAGTACAGCTGTGGTTCAGGTGGCAGCATTATCTGCTCAAGGTCAGATGTGGGTGGACAGCTCGAGAGATTGCAGAACACAGTGAATTGAGAGATTAAAAGTACAATGGTTTTGTAATAATGTGTTACACAAAGATAGACTGTTAACAAAGCCAATAACAGAGCAACTAGAAAAGGAGTGAATCGTAAGTCTAATGATTGTTGTACTCTTACCAGGTTCACAGCAGATGTTGAAAATGTTCCCATGAAGTTCCAAGCTTAGGGCAATGCATTTTCACTTATCAAAAATTTTCACCAATGTTTTGCATGGTGTTCACAAAATTGGTTATGGCTACTTTTAATTTCTCAATTGTTTTGGGAGTAGATGTAAACTGAGGACTTGGGAGCATCCCAGGAAAAAAAAAGAATCAGGTGGTATAAATATAATTTTGTGTGGCTATTTCTAGCCGGGTGCAGCCTTTGTAAGGCAGACCCTCCAATGAGGGTGGACGGCATCTGCCATATGTAGGTAACTGTGTGTTATTGTGGTGGAGGATAGTGTTATGTGTGCTGTGTGAGTTGCAGGGATGTTGGGGACAGCACAAACACCCAGCTCCCGAGCCATTGGAATTAACCAAGGAAGGTTAAAATCCCTGACCCGGCCAGGAATTGAACCTGGGACCATCTGGACCAAAGGCCAGCATGCTGACCATTTAGCCATGGAGCCGGACAATCAGGTGGTGACAAAATGGGACTACATGGTGGCCAGAACCCATGTGAAATCATTTGTACCCTGAATATACAACTTAAAATTTCTCTTTCATTCGATTCTGCAATGAACAGGTGCAAGATTTCATTACAGTAAACTTCTGAATCTACTGTGATGTTTAAAGATATTGGCCCAATAATTTGTGAACATGATATTGCAATCTACAAGCCAATCATTTGAGAATGATGTTGTGTATCACAGATTGCATGTGAAATTTCACATGTCCAAATTTGGGTATTTTGACTTTTTATGTAACCAGTTAAATGAAAGTAAGCCTCATCAGTAAAATATGTTCTGTCTAACACTTCCTTTCCATGATGATTAATAAACCAGTGAAACCACTCTCAGTAAAAAATCCTCTTCTCTGCATCTGCCAACTTCAACTCCTGAATGACAGAAAATTCATACTGATAAAGATTTAGTTTATTTATTGCTGCTCTATGTGCTGTGAAGACAGATACACCAGTCTGTTGCACCAATTTCCACATGGATTTAGTCAGACATTTAAAGAGCCTATCAGAAACATCCAAAAGTTTCTCTTCCATTAAAACTGGTCATCTAGCACTCTTTGGAGTACCTATCGAATATGGCACTACCACTGTGAAATTTACTTATTAAATCTTTCATGGTATCACGATGCAGTAGAGAAACCATTTTCAAAATCTTCTTTTTCACTGCATCAATGTATCTGTCACCTTCCTGGAAAACCGACTCCACTAAAAACGTTTGCTCCTCTCTAGTAAACACCTTAAGTCTCGCACGCTACTGACCACCTCCCTGAACCTTCACTGTAACAGCAGTTTATCCTGATTGGCTGGAGCGTTGCCAACATACGCAGTATCACCACCAGCCATGGTCACTCCAGAAACTCATTTCTAATGTATTGTATAGGAAACAGATGGAGATCAGCAACTTACCATGTAAGAACATGGAACACATACACATAAATGAAGCACATGGGTCCAAAGTTTTCAGCTACAGCCTTCATCAGTAGAAGTTAGAATAAGAATTGCAGTGGGCTTCCCTAGAGATGAGCACCAATTGAAGTCCAACTTTGGAATATTTAAGGGTAACTGGGTGGGAAGATGAGGATAAATATTTAAGGACTTAACCTGTGAAACTATAAGCAGATCTAAGCTATTTCAGAGGGAAAAAATTGAAGCCATAGAAATTGTAAGCATGCACCAGACAAACCTGAGAAAAACTAGTTTACATAGTTCTGTTATCAATCACCGACTCACATAAAGTAAAACAACTATTGCATTGTTACTCAACAAACATACAACAGGAGTTCTAGAAGGTATCACACCTGGTATCAAAATCTGCCATGTACCAGTACACTCAGGATGACCACATTCCTGAAGGTTCAAAATAGGACATCTATTCTCAAAATATCTATTTTTTAATGTGGTACTATGAAAAGAGCTTAGACCTGAGTAATTTATTTTCAGTTTTTAATGTTGCAGTTACAATATTTTACTCAACAACATTAAATTATTCGCTCACCTTCAGTTCTATAAAGTAAGTTAAAAATCAATATTATTTTTCTCAATACAGTCGAACCTGTCCTAACGGACACCCTTATTCAGCGGACACCTGCCTATATGGACAATGTCCCTCGGAAACAATTTTATTTTACATAAGACAAGTCTTAAATTGGCCTCATTCAAGCGGACACCTCGAACTCCGGAAGGCGGACATCGCCGTTTGTCCCGACCACTTGACTTAAGCGGACACTTTACACGTTGCAGGACAATTTATTACACCGGACCACATGTCATCCTTTCTTTTAAAAAAATTCTTCAGACATAAGGAAATCCCTTTTGAATGTTTGTACTATTTCGAGTGCAAGGGGGAGAGAGTGTACATCGGAACGCAGTTCTACCTAGTGGTGTATAGGCCTATTCCGAGAATTCTAATTGCCCAGAAATGCTGCCAGAGCCTGTTGACTCACAAGTTACCTGGGGATTTTCGTCCCTTCTTGCATCATTCTATTCATAACTCGGATTGTCGCTGATAAGGTCGAGCTCAGGTAGTCAACTTGAGAAGGAAAAGACAGTACAGTACAGGCGCTAATTAGTGAGACAGAAATACCGTAGCAGTTCAGTTGTCTGTTAAACATGAGTAACAAGGGACGATCGTGTTTAGATCTCGAGGCAAGAAGAAATGTAATTATAGAAAGTGACAAGGGACTTTCAGTGAGAAAGCTTGCCAAAAAATTCAACTGCGGGAAAACTCAAATAAACACTATTGTGAAGAATAAAACTGAACACAGCAGTTAAGAAAACTTGTGCTAAATTTACTCAGACGAAGCTTCACGATTACTTCACAAAGCTGTAATGCTTGCAAATGATGTAAAATCACTTATAATAACTCTCTATGAAATACTAACACAGAAATGAGAATAATAAAAATAAAGATATGTATGCTTATATTTAAGGTGGATGTTCTTTGCCATTAAAATGTTTGATTATTTTTACAAAATTATTTTAGCGGACACCTCTCGTAACGGACATTTTTCCTCAGAACCGACGGTGTCCGCAGAAGGGAGGTTCGACTGTAGTAAGAAACTGCATTAAATTAAAAATTGGTGTGATGAAGTAATAATATTCTCTACATTTATAAGTCACTACTCAAAAATTATTCAAGATATGTAGAAAAATGTCACTGAAATACATAGAAAAGGTGAAGAACTAATTTTTTGCTCTTTCCCAACAAGCTTATGTATGGTATATAAATTACAAAGTCATTAAACTTTACATAGCCACCTGCTATCAAAATGTTGTAAATGAATATATATATATTTTTTTAATGTTTGGAAAACGGAACGAAATGGAATACCAACGGAATGGGCGGGAAAAAGTAAAATAACAGTACTATCCTGTCAAAATAAGGGATGTATGATTACACTGCTCCACTAAATGTCTTTCTCAAGGTCAGACGAGGGTTTGTGTTCTTGGAAATAAGTATAACAGGTTGTTGATGGGTCCGCCCTGTCAATATTTATTATGACCTCATTAATTTAATCAGTCATCAATTGTATGTGTTTAGAGAAATGGCCATTCTCTTCATCAGCGATAATAACATCATAAGCAAAAGTTCCTTATTATCTAAGACCCTTTATCAATGATTACAATTAATACACTGGCAAAAAAAAAATCCAAACACCATGAAATAAGGAATGTAGAATGCGGAAATTTTGTCAATATATTTGTCGAAGTAACATATTTAATTGATTAAAGGTACAAGACTACAGGTTAATATCCATGCAAGAAAAGCCGTCGCAAATACGCCATGCTGCTCCATTAATAACTGGCATAATCGCCTGACTCTTGCATGCATTGTATTGAACAGGTGCTGGATGTCAGCTTGTGGGATGGAGTTCCATGCCTGTTGCACTTGGTCGGTCAATACAGGGACAGTTAAGGCCAGTTGTGGATGATGCTGGGGTTGTTGTTAAATGATATCCCATATATGCTTGATTGGGCACAGATCGGGGGATCGAGCAGGCCAAGGCAACATGTCGCCACTCTGTACAGCATGTTGGGTTACAACAGCGGCATGGGGGTGTGCATTATCCTGTTGGAAAACACCCCCAGGAATGCTGTTCGTGAATGGCAGCACAACAGGTGGAATCACCAGACGGACGACCACATCTGCAGTCAGGGTGCATGGGATAACCATGAGACTACTCCTGCTGTCACAGGCAATTGCTCCCCATACCAGAACTCCCGGTGTAGGTCTAGTGTGTCGACGCCGCAGATAGGTGGAATGCAGGCGCTCACCTGGCCTCCTTCTAATCAATAAACTGCCATCATTGGCAAGAAGGCAGAACCAGTTTTCATCGGAAAACACAATGGACCACCACTCCATCCTCCAACGAGCTCTCGCTTGACACCACTGAAGTCGCAAACGGTAGTGGTTTGGGGTAAGTGGAATACATGCCGCAGGGCATCCAGCTCGGAGCTATCCCTCAAATAACTGATTTCGAACAGTTCGTAGCATCACTGTGGTGCCAACTGCCACTCGAATTTCTGCTGCAGACACAGTTCGCTGCACCACAGCCATACGCCGAATATGGCAGTCCTCCCTCTCGGTGGTGCCACGGGGATGTGCGCAGCCCGGACTTCTTGCGAGCGTACCTTCTCGTGAGCACTGCTGCCGGCAAGCATGCATAGTGGAGACATTCCTGCCAAGTCGTTCTACAATAGCGCGGAAGGAAAGTCCACTTTCATGTAGCCCATTATACGGCCTTGTTCGACCGCAGTGAGCTGTTGATACTGGCCTCTTTGTCGTCGCAGAGGCATTCTTGACCCACTCACAGTCACTCCGTCCAATCTCACAGGTAACTAATGCTCTCGCACACTACAGCCCATATTTAAAGCAAAGCTGACGTGCAATGTCATGGGCCACTACTAGCACCATGCTAATGCAATTTGCGAAAAATTTGAATCAACATCATTCCTCAGGTGTACTGTATAAACACACCTACCAACATTTGTTAATCTAGCACAACCCCTTCTTGGTGTTGGATATTTTTTCTGCCAGTGTACATTAATTGTTACAAATCTTAATCTTAACACTTAAAATTTTTCGATGTTCACAAAAAGTTGCTGAATCTGTTCTTGCCTTAATGCTGAAAACCCTCTTTAAAAGGATTTTATAAAATGGCACCATTAATAAATTAATGAAGTCAAATGTTGAAAATGCAATTTAAAAAAAAATACTACTGTATGTTTTCGATTGCTTGAAGTTATTAAAAACCTTGTAGTCCACCTACAAGGATAAAACAGTCTTCTCCTTCAAATTTTCGGCTATCTGTATCTCATAACATAGGTATTAAAAATGTAGTCCCTTTTCATATGCTTCAGTAGAGCAACCTCATTCTATGACAGGGCGGACCCATCAACAACCTTGTGTACTTATTTTGATGAGCTTAGTCAGTACAAACTAATATAAGACCAAAAATAGTAAAATTTGTGATTTCTGAATTGTGTTCTTTTGTCTTTATTAAAGTAATGAAAAGAACAACTCATAAGTTAATTTCAAGAATGCTATGATATCCTCAAATAAACATGATGTTGCCTAAAACTGGTAAACTATTTGACCCTCTGAATATCAAACAGTAATGCTACACTCACCAATAATGTCATTATAAATCAGCACTGAAAAATGTTTGTGTAATTAAACAACTAACAATATTGAGACCACACTTAAAAATTAGTGACAAAGAAAGAGGAATTAAACTTAGGTTAAGGTCATAGTCTAAAACAAAATGGGGAAACAAAGAGAAAAATTTATAAGGCACAATACAAACATGAATAAGATCAAATGAAATGAAATGAATGCTCCTTGGGAACACGTGGTAAAGGTCTGGGACACGTCCGAAACTACATTAATAATTCATCATTTAAAATTCATCCAGCTCCATGGCTAAATGATTAGCGTGCTGGCCTTTGGTCACAGGGGTCCCGGGTTCGATTCCCGGCAGGGTCAGGAATTTTAACCATAATTGCTTAATTTTACTGGCCCGGGGGCTGGATGTATGTGATATCTTTATCATCATTTCATCCTCAACACGATGCGCAGGTCGCCTACGGGAGTCAAATCAAAAGATCTGCACCTGGCAAGCCAAACATGTCCTCGGACACTCCCGGCACTAAAAGCCATACGCTATTTCATTTCATTTCAAAATTGAAACATACCATCAAAATTGACTAAAATGAGAAGCTCTTTGTAATGTGAATAAAATTTGTAATTCCTTATTAAGGTGATCAATTAATTACATTCAGAATAAGATTAATTGATTAAACTCAATCCTGTAATACCACTCAGAGCCTAAATTCCAAGCAATACCTTAGCAATTAATTAAATGGTTCATGATGTGGGTTACTGTACTCATATTCTAGTTTGTGAACCATGGGCAATGGCTGAGTGCCCTAGTAAATGGTCCTGAGAGTTAGGATACCAGTTACTATGGAATGGGAGTGGGCATCTCGGACATATTCTGAGTCATGGCTCTCCTTGTGCTCAGGCGGCTAGGACTATACAATCCACCAGTGTTCTCTAACCTGTAAGAGGAGAGAAGAGAACCTCACTGTGACTTTGTGTAAGTAAAAGTAGCATCCAACTTCACAGAATTTTCACCGAGCATGCTCAGAACATTTTAAGCAAGCCTTGAACCTATGGGAGTAACAGAGACCCACTACCATTCGGCAGGTGAGGGGCTCTTTGGAAACAACTTGGCGAGTGAACTGAAATTCGATGGGGAACTACCAGTATTAATGGGGCTGATGAAGAAAGACAGTAGAACCGACTGAATCAGCAAAGAGGATGCATCTGGATGTGTAAGGAGTTAATGATATTCAGGTAAGGGAAGATAACAAAGAAGAGAGAGGAGATTATAAAGTGTATTTGATGGGTGTTAAAAAGGGAAAAGCAGAGGGGGCAGGACTTTTCATCAGGAATACTATTGCACACAACATAGTTTCTGTTAGGCACATAAGTGAGTAAATGATGTGGATAGTTTTGGCTGTTGGACGAATTAGGATGAGATATGTCTGTGTATTCACCATGTGAGGGTGCAGACGAGGATGAAGGTGATGAGGTTGACAAGTTTTATGAAGCATTGAGTGACATCATAGTCAGGGTCAAGAGCAAAGATTAGGATAGTGCTAATGAATGATTTCAATGCACGAGTTAGAAATAGAACTGAAGGATATGAAAAGGTGATTGGTAAATGTGGGAAAGATTTAGAAGCTAATGGGATTGGGAAGCATTTGCTGGACTTCTGTGCTAGTATGGAATTAGCAGTTATGAATACATTCTTCAAGCATAAAGCTATTCACACTGGGCGAGTTGGCCGTGTGGTTAGGGGCGCGCAGCTGTGAACTCGCATCCGGCAGATAGTGGGTTTGAATCCCACTGTCGGCAGACCCAAAGTTGGTTTTCCGTGTTTTCCCATTTTCACACAAGGCAAATGCTAGGGCTGTACCTTAATTAAGGCCATAGCC